>NC_134730.1:17592012-18271890 GCF_049634645.1 Pelodiscus sinensis
TGGTAAATAACATTTTCTTATTAAGGTTGTCTGCATAAATAATTATTATAGTCACAATAGACTTAATGGCTCCTCTGAAATGAAGCAGAGCTTAAAAAATTCCCTGGTGTGCATTATAAAATAATCTGAATGCACATTGACTGTACACAGTAATTATGACTGAAAAAAAGCGGAGAACTTCACCCAGTAAATAAGAGTAATTTAAAACATTATCTCAACTTTCATGTTCTTCATGTTAATTTTCTCTCCCAACTCACATAAAAATATTGAAAAAAAATATTTTAAAACAGTGTAAAGGGGTTAGCCCAATAAACTTAGCCCAATAAACACCAGGGGTCTGTAGCTAAAGACTTGTCTTCATGGCTGCGGACATGGACGCTGTGTGGGTCAATCTTCCAGCATTTGATTAAGCAGGTCTAGTAAAGTTGGTTTAAATTGGACCCTGATAGTGCCCCTGTTGACTGCGGTACTCCTCACTGTCACAAGGAGCAAGGGAAGTCGACGAGAATATTTCTCCCTCGACCTCCCAGTGTTGGGCTGCCCCAGGAAATCGTTGTAAGGTACGTTGACTCCAGCTACGCAGTTGTTGTAGCTGAAATTGCGTATCTTACATCGATTTTTTTCCACCAGTGTAGACCTGGCCTAAGTTCTTCACTCATCTTAAGGGGAAACAAAGTAAACAAAAAGAAAGATAGAGATCCCACAAAAACATGAAGAGTACAAACCAGTGTCAGCAATGACTTAGGCCTCAACTCCCACATTTATTGTAGATGGGAGCAGCAATCTTAACGAGCATGGAGTATGATCTAATGGATAGAGCCAAGTAATGAGTCAGGCCTTCTAGATTCTCTTCCTGTTTCTGCTATCATGTCACTGTGTGGCCTTGAACAAGTAGTATGACCTCTCTTTGTACTTCAGTTTACATAGCTGTGCAATGGATACAGACCTGCCAATGCAGGGGGGTGGAGGCAATTGTCATCAGCAATGCCCATAGTCCCGAGCCCTTTAAATTGCTGCCGGAAAGTCGCTGTGGCACTCCAAAAGACTCTCAGATCTGTCTGGGGAGACAGGGGTTTCCGTGCACTCCAGGCAACGCTGGCGGGAGGGTGCTGTGGTCTAGACGGTGCTGAGGGCTGGCTGCCCTCAGCCCCGCCCCTTCTCCTCTCAGCCCCACCCCTTCTGGGAGCATAGAGCTGTCCCCCCCATCCCCACCAAGCCCCTGGTCCCAGCATGGCTATTGGCTCCCCTGAATGGCTATTACAGTGCTTTCTAACCTCACAAACCTGTGAGGTTCTGTTCCGTATCTTCATCAACGATTTAAATATTGGCATAGAGAGTACGTTTATTAAGTTTGCAGATGATACCAAGCTGGGAGGGGTTGCAACTGCTTTGGAAGTAATAATTCAAAATGATCTGGACAAATTGGAGAAATGGTCTGAGATAAACAGGATGAAGTTTAATAAGGACAAATGCAAAGTGCTCCACTTAGGAAGGAACAAACAGTTTCACACATACAGAATGGGAAGCGACTGTCTAGGAAGGAGTACGGCAGAAAGGGATCTAGGGGTTATAGTGGAACACAAGCTAAATATGAGTTAACAGTGTGATGCTGTTGCAAAAAAAGCAAACATGATTCTAGGATACATTAACAGGTGTGTTGCGAGCAAGACATGAGAAGTCATTCTTCCACTCTACTCTGTGCTGATTAGGCCTCAGTTGGAGTATTGTGTCCAGTTCTGGGCTCCAAATTTCAAGAAAGATGTGGAGAAATTGAAGAAGGTCCAGAGAAGAGCAACAAGAATGATTAAAGGTCTAGAGAACATGACCTATGAAGGAAGACTGAAAGAACTGGGCTTGTTTAGCTTGGAAAAGAGAAGATTGAGAGGGGACATGATAGCGGTTTCCAAGTATCTAAAAGGGTGTCACAAGGAGGAGGGAAAAAATTGTTCTTCCTGGCCTCTGAGGATAGAACGAAAAGCAATGGGCTTAAACTGAGATTTAGGTTGGACATTAGGAAAAAGTTCCTAACTGTCAGGGTGGTTAAACACTGGAATAAATTGCCTAGGGAGGTTGTGGAATCTCCATCTCTGGAGATACCTAAGAGTAGGTTAGATAAATGTCTATCAGGGATGGTCTAGACCCGTGGTCCCCAACACGGTGCCCGCGGGCGCCATTGCGCCCGCGGGGGCATTTGAATGCGCCCGCCAGGTGCTCGGGGCTGGCCTGGCCCCGGGCACGTGGCGCGGCGCTTTCGGGGAGCGTCGGCCAAGGGCGCGCGGCGCTTGCGTGGGGGAGCGCCGGCCCCGGGCGCGCGGCGCTTGCGGGGGCGGGGGCCGGCCCTGGGCGCATGGCTATGGGGGGGCCCCGGGCGTGTGGCTACGGGGGGGCCCCAGCCCCGGGCGCGTGGCTACGGGGGGGCCCCAGCCCCGGGCAAGCGGCTATGGGGGGGGCCGCCCCCGGGCATGCGGCTATGGAGGGGGCGCTCCCGGGTGCGCAAGTGTCCCCACCCCCTGGCGCCCAGCGGGTGAACAGTCACGCCCCCTGGCGCCCAACAACCTCAAAAGGTTGGAGATCACTGGTCTAGACAGTACTGGGTTCTGCCATGAGGGCAAGGGACTGGACTCAATAACCTCTCAAGGTCCCTTCGAGTTCTGTGATTCTATGATTTTCACAGGAATGCAAACTAGACACAGGGGTTAGATCAAGAAGGTAAGCAGAAATCCATGTCTCAGAGCCCAGGCTTACAGATTCAAGCTTGCGCTACAGCACTAGAAATAGCTGTGGAAATGTTTGGACGTGGGCTGGAGCTCTGGCTCTGAAGACTGTAGACTCTGGCTCTTAGACTCGCTGCTGCTTGCCATGTAGACGTACTGTTAGTTCTGCTGCTCTAGAGGAGCAAAGTAGCCTTCCTGATGCTTTGGCCAGCCAGTGGAAGATTTCCTCTGTGCAGGGAATCCCTAAGGGGCAGCTCTGTTTTCCCCCTTCCGAATCCCTGGGGTAATGGATATTACTGTGTGGAAAGAGGATAAAGAAGGGGCATATCCATGCCCTAGCTGCTATGGTGGACCTTCAAGGCCAGAGACAGATAGACTGACTCCAGGATCCACTGAGGGTCACCTCTTCACAGAATCCTCCTCTCCAGAGCAGCACTTAGCAGTCTTTGACTGACACTCGCGACCACGAGGCCAGAGGATCTCATACATAGAACCTCGGGGAAAGGCCACTGCAAAGGGTTGTTAGAATGTCTCTGCCTATTTTCAGTTGATTTCTGGGAGGGTTTTAGAAGGGCGTATTGCAAAGTCTGCGGAAGTACAAGCAGATCTGCCTGTTGGCACTTAAAACTCCATACACCAGGTGTCCTTAATCCAGGAACACCTGTTGTACAGTGGAGGAAACGGCTCTGCGTGCTGCCACTCCCCCGCTTCCCCCCACTGGAGGAACAACCCTGTGCAGAGCCACTTTCTCTGAGGCGTGTCCTCACCACTCCCATAGTGATGGGGAGCCATGCCTGGGAGCGGCAAGGAACGCAAAGCAACATGTGCCCCAAGAGTGGGGCAGCAGGTAAGCGCTCCACCCCTGCACCATGCCCAGACCCTGCAGCGTCCTCCCTGACCTGACAAAATCTTCAATCCAGCATACCCTGGGTTGCTGGATTAAAGAGGTTCAAGTGTAGTTAAATTATTGGCCCGGATAGGCGCAGGGAGTGAATTTCACCATTCATAAAGAAGTCATCAAGAAGCTCATTCCTTTTACATGTGTTTTATGACTGTAAATCCCAAGATCCTTATCAAAGCAAAGTGCCTAAAGAAACAAGTGCAAGTTGAAATATGTTTTCTTTGCATTTCAACGTAGGTCACTCAGTTCAAGGGACTTTGTCCTTCCACAATAGTAGTTTCATTTAAATGTGTATAGAACAGAGTCCTTTGCTAAAAGAGTTGCATGCTTTAGGTCTTAAAAGGAGAATTGTTTTTAACCAGGTGTCACCCGAGATCCAGGCTAGTCAGATTAAGTGAAATTTAAATCATGGAGTAAAATATAACAGCACAAGTCATGGCTTTGTGGCATATCTCTGCCTAGAGTTGCACTTGCACAGATACATCTGAGGCTAAAAAAACCATTGTGGACAAGACCTAAGACATTTGAAAACAATAACTCCCAAAATATTAAACTGGCTGCAATAACCATCATTAATAGAGCCGTTGAAGTTCTTCTATCAACTCTAGCAGCCAGTGAGAGTTGGGAACAAGCAAAGCTACTGGACAGACCCCTTGTGGGGACAGTGGAAAATGAGACCAATTCCTTGGCTGATGTAAACTATCACAGTTCTATTGACATTGCTGGGTTTTGTACCAGCTGATGATCCGGCCCTGGGAATGCATAATAAACATTTCTAATTTCAAAGTGTCAAGCGTGCATGCACCTTTTTCTGAGGAAAATCTGGCAAATTTGTGATTTGAAATAAGACATAAAAAGGGCTTTGTTTAAATTCTTGTAAAATTTCCCTTTGTTATCAGGTTGAAAATCACCTCTGAGCTGAGGGAAGGCCCAAAGTCTATACATTGATTTAAAGCCCAATTTTACAGACTTGCTTAGGACCTACTTGCCATATAGTCCTTGTGCTGCAATTCTGAACAGAAGTGAATTTCACCCTGAGAAATGTAGTTGGGTATGCACACCTTTGGAGCTAAAATGGGCCAATTTTACAACAAAACCCAGATCATTTCTATATGAAAATGGAGAAAATAACCCCCCTTTCCTCCACTCCCTCCTCTTCCTTAATCAGAGTCTGTATTTGCAAGTAAATCATGGAAAAACTGGTGGCAGAGAAGGGGGAGTTAAGTTCTTGATGCAAGAATACCCATTTCTTTGAACCTGCTGTCAAAGGGAAATCAATGAGAGAGAGGGATGTGAAAGCAAATTACTAGTAGCTCTAGTTCTAATTGCTAGTAGAGCAAAATTCCACTCAGTGAAATTGTGAATGATACCAATTGATCCTGATGGGTTTGAGTCACCTATAGAATTGAGACCGATTTGATTCAGAGACTTGATTCACAATCCCCCCAGAATGAGGAAGCCAGGTCTGCACCTTTGTGTCATGAATCTGTTCTCCAAGCTATGATTTTTCTCTCTTCCTTATAATGAGCCTGCTTCTGCCTCCCTCCCCCATCCCCCATCCCCACAATGTCTATTGTAAGAGCCCTATTGATTTCCATGGGCTTTGGATCAGACCCAGTAATGAAGTCCAGTAAATGCCTCTTCCTTCACCCCACCCCAATCTGCAGTTATGAGTCACCTGGCTCTTCTGAGGATTGTTTTAATTGTTCTGAATTGCTCGCTGGAATTCTAATTGGGAATTCTTCAAGTACTGGTCCCTATGGGTATGTCTACACTACAAAGTTAATTCGAACTAACGGACGTTAGTTCGAATTAACTTTCATAGGCGCTACAGTAGTGCTCCGCTAGTTCGAACTTAATTCGAACTAGCGGAGCGCTTAGTTCGAACTAGGAAAACCTCATTTTACGAGGATTAAGCCTAGTTCGAACTAGCTAGTTCGAATTAAGGGTTGTGTAGCCCCTTAATTCGAACTAGTGGGAGGCTAGCCCTCCCCAGGTTTCCCTGGTGGCCACTCTGGGAAACTCATCTGCCCCCCTCCCAGCCCCGGACCCCTTAAAGGGGCACGGGCTGGCTACGGTGCCCGTGCCAGGTGCAAGCCTGCCAGCACCCAGCCAGCAGACCCTGCACCTGGCACGGATCGAGCCAGCCACCCGATGCCCCCCAGCCCTCCCCCTCTTCCCGGGACCAGGCTGGCGGCTCCCGGGAGCTTGCCCGGGACCGCAAGAGGCGGGTATCCGCCTGGGCTAGTGCAGACATCGTGGACCTCGTCCACGATCTCCACACTAGGCACAGGAAAGTGGCCGGCTAGGGCAGGAGAGCTGCCAGCCTGGCCACCCAGGAGCAGGTGTGCAAGAGAATCAAGGGGGTCCAGTGAGACCCCCGACCCTGAGCCCTGAGCTTAAAATGGCCATCCTGGGTCAGACCAAAGGTCCATCTAGCCCAGTAGCCTGTCTGCCGACAGCGGCCAACCCTAGGGACCCTGGAGGGGATGGACCAAAGACAGTGACCAAGTCATTTGTCTCCTGCCATCCCTCTCCAGCCTTCCACAAACCTTGGCCATGGACACCACTCCTATCCCCTGGCTAATACCACTCCATGGACCCAACCTGCATCACTTTATCTCACTTCCCTTTAAACTCTGTTCTAGTTCTAGCCTTCACAGCCTCTTGCAGCAAGGAGTTCCACAGGTTGACTCTTTGCTTTGTGAAGAACAACTTTCTGTTACTAGTTTGAAGCCTGCTACCCATTCCTTTCCTTTGGTGTCCTCTAGTCCTTCTTTATGGGAACTAATGAAGAACTTTTCTGTATGCACCCTCTCCACCCAACTCCTGCTTTTAGAGACCTCTATCCTGTCCCCCCTCCGTCTCCTCTTTTCTAAGCTGAGAAGTCCCAGTCTCTTTAGCCTCTCTTCATATGGGACCTGTTCCCCACCCCTGATCATTTTAGTTGCCCTCCCCTCTCCCAGCCTCTCTCTTCCCCTCTCCCACCTCCTTTTCCCAGTCTCCCCCAGTTTTGTTCAATAAAGACAGATTCCATTTTGGAAGACACGTTATCTTTATTTTGTACATCAGGAAGGGGGGCTAGGGAAGGGTAAGTGGAAGGAGGTGAAGGAGGAATGGGGTACGAGCCCTCGATGGGGAGGACTGGGCTGGCTCTGCAGGCTTCTGGGGGTGGAACCTCTCCTGCAGCCCCCCAATTGCCCCCTCTCCCCAGATGGCAGCCTGCGGTAAGTGTAGCCGGGCTGATGGCCGAGTGCTGTGATGTGCCCAGTGTGGGTAGTCCGGGCAATCCAAGCCAGGACTGCTTTGCAAGCGGGGCACCCCTGAGAACTGTCTGTGCGGGGTGGGGGTCGGGACCCTTTAAGCACAGCCCTCGGCTAGCCTGAGACAGCATCTCCACGCTCTTAAGTCCTCCTCTGATGCCCTGTCGGCACTGCTTCCGGCCATCCTTAAGCCTGGTTCAGGGTCCACTTAATGTGGACATGCTAGTTCAAAATAGCAAAACGCTAATTCGAACTAGTTTTTTGGTCTGGATCCATTAGTTCGAATTAGCTTAGTTCGAATTAACTAATTCGAACTAAGTTAGTTGGAATTAACATTGTAGTGTAGACATACCCTATGTGTATTCCATTGTGGGCACTCAAGCGCCTGGGACTGAAGAATTTTGAAAGCGGTGTCCATTGTCCGGCACTTCTTGCCTCTGACTGAGGAAATAAAGGTGGGGTGGACCGGTTGCTGCTCCAGTGTCTTCTCGCTGCCTCGTGATCCAAGTTGGAACCTCCAGTGGCCAGAGCTTTGGCTTTCTTCTTTATCTCTGAAAATAGGTTTAGCGATCTGTGAATAGTTTGCATATTCTAGAGTTTTGAAGTTTCTCTCTGATAGTTTAGTAGTTTTTAGTTAGTCTGTCAGCCTCCCTGAGCTAGGTAGCGCCCTTCTCGCTCCTTCCCCACCAATGGACTTGGTATTGGACTAAGCCTACTCTGGGCTTTTTGCCCACGATCCTTCTCAGTTAGCATTGCTGTTTTTTGCTGACTGAGAGAGATCACTGTGAGGTGCAGTATCTGCTGTTCATTCCCCAGCTGTACCTGGGAACTTTGCCTTAGGTCACAACTGGATCTAGCAGGCCAGGTAATTACTGGAATGAGTTACCTAGGGAGGTGGTGGAATCTCCGTCCCTAGAAATTTTTAAGTCCCAGCTTGACAAAGCCCTGGCTGGGATGATTGAGTTGGGATTGGTCCTGCTCTGGGCAGGGGGCTGGACTTGATGACCTCCTGAGGTCTTTTCCAGTGCTTGGATTCTATGATTATATGAATTCTACCCCCTTATACATTGGCTTGACTTAGCAAAGGTGGCTACCTTCACATGGTGTCTTGCTGGGAGAGCAGGGAGTATTTTCATAAGCATGAAGCCATGTCTTCCTCATAACCCTCTTTGAAGAAGTAAGACCCAGGCCAGTCTAAATTCAGTCCAAGATAACTTAGTATGGCCTGAGTCTCAGAGGCATGAGAAGAAACCCCACAATTGTGGCATTAAACTGTGTACTTGTCAAATCAGCAATCTGAGCACCATGGTAACTTTTCCCCCCAAAGAGATATCGCCCCGGTCATCATGGAAGAATCCCCATCAGTGTTTCCTTTCTCCCTTCCACACCAGACAGGACGAGCACTACCAGTGTATTCCTGTTAGGTAAAGGAGCTCACATGGACAACTGCACAGTGCAAGGTACCTGGACATCTCCAGTGTCCAGGGTGCACATCGAGAGCTATGTGCAGCTCAAAGGCCTGTGAAACCTTTCTCCTTATTCAAGAATTGTGTGGTCATTATGTCACACATCTCAATCGCCTTTTATGTAACGAAGAGGGAGAAGTGAGATCTGCCGCCCTGTGTGCAGAAGCGCCAAGTCCGTGGAACTGGTGCGTCAGCAATCGGATTATCTTTTTGGCAATTTACCTCCCAGGAATCCAGAATGAGCTAGCAGGCTCTTTCAGCAGCCACATTGTAAGCCACAAGTGGAAGCTTCACGATGCTGTGGTAAATAGGGATGTGAAAGTGTAAACATCTATGTGGTTAACCGATGGCCTCATTGGTTAACTTTCATGGTTACATGCATCTTCCCGCCCCCCCCCCCCGCACTGCTGCCTTTGATACAGAGGCAGCGGTGAGGGGAGGGGGGCAGCAGCTCCAAGAGAGCCAGTATGTGTGGGGAGCCTGTTTAAAAGCTGGCTCCCAATATGCACTGGATCCTGGGGAGTCCCCTCCCCCCCGCCGCGTGTAAACACATTTACCTAAATAAACCCGTTTTCACATCTCTAGTGGTAAACAATATTTTTGCTTTAGGGGGCATGCCTCACCAGAAATGAGGCTGAGTTATGAGTTGGGGTGGGAGTGCTAGGCCTGATGATAGCAATGATTAGCTGTATTTTATAGGAGATTTCCCCCAAAGGGACTTGTGAATGACCCATAAGGGATTTGAGGATCATCTGTTAAACTGTATGTGGTCCCGTGAATTGGTGCATTATCCTTGTGTCTCCAGCTCCCAAAAGTTTTATAATTCTCCCAGCCTGACAAACCACGATGATGATGGCCTTTCTTTTTTTCCCTCCTGGGAAGAAACTGTACAAGACGTGTCGGGTGATGCAGGAGAGGATTGTGGAGCTGCTGCTGGCAGTGCAGAATGAAGATGTGGTAGCTGAATTAATACAAGTGAATGAAGAGCTGAATAACGTTCTCCTGGGACATGAAAGGTAAAGATATTGGTGAAGCCAGAACCTGTCTTTTCTTGTTTGGTCTTGGTAACAGGTTCTCCTGAGTGGGCCGACCAAATCTGATTCGTTTTTTAAACACTAATGCGTGTATGTCGCAGTTCAGGGCAGGTGCACTGTATCCTGTGCTCCCTCTAAGATTTTCCATCTGTGAGCAGAGTGAGTTTTGTCATGTGCACTTGTTTGGGTGTGTACCACTGTGGCACCCACCGGTTACTAAGGATATGTCTACACTAGCCCCCTTGTTTGAACTAGGGAGGCTAATGTAGGCATTTGAAATTGCAAATGAAGCCCGGGATTTAAATATCCCTGGCTTTATTTGCATGTTCCCGTCCAGTCGCCTGGAATGAGGTATAACAGTTAATTCGAAATAAGGACTTAGTTCGAATTACCATTTCACTGCCCCTTGTAGCCGCGGGCAGTTACTTTGGACTAGTGGAATTTCAAAATGGCAACCGGACGGGAACATGGAAATAAAGCCCAGGATATTTAAATCCCGGGCTTCATTTGCAATTTCAAATGCCTACATTAGCCTCCCTAGTTTGAACTAAGGGGTTAGTGTAGACATACCCTAACAGAATTACTTACACACACACACACACACACACACACACACACACACACACACACACACACACACACACACACACACACACACACACACACATTCTTTTTAAATAGTTATGCAAGAAAAAAAATGGATAATTAACAAGGTGTATGAACCTGCATCTACCCACTCTGAAAAACACCCAGCTTGCTGGCCTCTGCCCCCAACACACGCTGTGCGCGCTCCACTGCCTGTGCCCGGTTAGGACCACACGGAGCCAGCTGGTACCTGTGTAGGCCTGGCCAACTGCCTACCCCCACATACACCTGTGGTTGTACCCCATCTTGCAATCTGCCTCCACATATGCACCTGTATATATACCAGGGCCATGCTATCTGCCCCAAACACAAACAACCAGTACCTGGGCCACAGACCAAGCACCACTGCCCAGAAACCTGTGCCCAGCCCCACATTACACCTGTTCTCCCCCTCCCTCCCAGAATTTACCTGCACCCAGTACCTCCCACCACCACCGAGGCATCGGCAGATCCTTTATGCCTCGTGAAACGCTGTGTCGACAAACAGCTGATCGGCACAGCGCAGCGGCCATTTTGATGTAAATGAATGTGCCTCTTCAGCATTGTCTACACTGGGTGTTTTCAGATACGCAATTTGCATTGGGTGCGGCTCCATGCGTAATAACCCTGGTGGAAATTGCAGTGTAGAAAAGGCTCAGACGTTTTATCCCTATGTAATCTGACTTAAAACATTCAAGGATTCCAAGCTTGTATGTACAATGTACCCACTTCTGGATAACAGCGCTGCAGAACACCCACCCAAAGGCCAGAGCAGACTCGACTCTGCTTCAGTGTGGATTTATTGACTTGGAAAAACCTGGTGATTTCTATGCTGAGCAATTGTAGCATCCCTTCAGCTGTACCCGCCGATCTGTATCAGCTGAAACAATTCCTTTGTTGTGCCTTGCACAGATGCATGGTTAATCCAGCCTCACCCCTAGGATGTTTCCTTCAAGGCCCATCCGTGAGGTATTGTGAACAGAAAGCTTTGCCATTTTAAAAAAATCAAAATATTGCCTTCATGACATCCTGAAAGTTAATGAGTTGCCAGAAAATTGTATTTTGTACTGCCATTCCTCTGGCTACATCTTAGTTACTATGGCGTATGACGTAAAGAATGATCTCATTAGAAGCAACAACTTAATGAGTATATTGCAAGCCTTATCTCTCTTTCCCTCCACCTTGCCAGCTTGCAGAGCATGTTATCACTTTTGCAAATGTTTCAGGGTATAGAATATGTGCTTAAGTTTTTGCACAAATGTCTTATTTCTGTCTCACAAATGCTCTTGCTAGTGAAACCAGTGAGTGAGTAGTAAACTTAAAAAACAACAAACAGTCTGGTAGCGCTTTAAAGACTAACAAAACATGTAGATGGTATCATGAGCTTTCCTCCTCCTCTTCCCCCTTCCCTTATTTATTCTTGGTTCTGGACTTCCAACACTCTGGTCATCTGAAGAAGTGGGCTGTGCCCATGAAAGCTCATGATACTGTCTACATGTTTTGTTAGTCTTTAAAGTGCTACCAGACTATTTGTTGTGTTTTAAGTTTTTCCTGTTACAGACTAACTCGGCTACCCCCCTGAAACTTTTGAGTAGTAAACAACAGTCTTGTCCCTCTCATACCTTTTCCAAATGCTGCAGCCAAACTATCATCATGTCTTCCCCTTGACATTCTCAGACTTCCATGCTGTTCTTCACAATATTGTTTCCCCCTGATTCGTGAACTTGGTGCCTACAGCTGCAGGTTATGTTTTGTAGTTCTCTCTTTAAAGAGGGGTTTTTCCACTACTCGCCTAAGGAAGTTTGTCACATTAGTAAAACACAGTGTTTCGTAAATCCACTTTAAACTAAATGTGGACCTAGAATCTTCAGAATACTGACAATTAACATTTTTCTTGAAAAGTTGAAACTTCCCCCTCAATTATGAATACTGGTTTGGGGGTATGCTTCAACAAATCCCAAGTGAAATAGTTCAGTCACTGATTGAAAGGCCAAAGCATTGCTGATAGGAGTGTGAAACTTGTTGGAAGACTGTGTTTTAGCATTCTCATGCAGTAGTGCCATGTACTTCTTGAACTGTCATTTCTGGTTGCATTGTACTTCCAAGCTGCTATATCATTTTTCAGCTTACTTGATTAATATTTACTAAATGAGGATTTATGGCTTACTAGAGGAAATCCTGCATATATCCTTGAATACACAGGTATGTGAGATGCTAAAAGTTAATTAGCTGTATCTGTTTTACATACATTTGAATGGCAGTATGAGAAGGCAAGTCGTGTTGCATTTCTTGTATCCGATTATTAATGAAGATTGTGCAGAGTCCCGGTGAAGTCAAGAACAATGATCTCTGTATAGACTAGCCTGCTGCATGTAACCATGGCTCTACTGCAATGGTTTGCAAAGTGTGGTCCTGTCTAGGCTGTGGGATCGGGGCTCGCCCCCCTCCCCACTGGTGCTCCAGTCCCGTGCGCCCGCCTGGCGAGGTTATAGCGTCAGCACCAACTTCCTGCTGTAGCGGGAAGGCAAGCCTCACAGGCTGGATCCAGGTCGCAGGGGGTGCTGCTCCCCTTCCCCCAACTGGAGGGAAAGCAGCGCAGGAAACCACATTTTCCATGCTACTCCCATTGGCCAGAATCTTGGCTGGAATCATAGTCAATAGCGCATCGGGGGGGGGGGTGCCTGAGAGCGGTGTGGGGGCGGAGCCAGGTAAGCACCTCCAAACTACCCCACCTTCAGCCCACTCCTGCACCCTACCTCCCACCTACACCTCGCACCATAACCCCTCCTGCACCTATTTTGTCGTCATGGTTGATTGGCTGGCAGTCTGCAGAAAGGTCTGCGTTGAATGGGGTGGACCATGAGCCAACAAGTTTGAGAATCGCTTCTCCAGTGGGTTTGACAACTCTATATTACAGATAAAGTAGCTTTCCTTAATGTCAAGTGACACAGGAATAATATTGTAAGCTTCTTGCTGAGAACACTGGTGTCTGTATGTGAATTTAGCTGGGTTTTGTTACATAGTTTTCTAAATGTTTTTGTAGGATCACACCTTTGCAGTAACTGCTGGATTCTTATGAATGACACTTTTTTTGAATGACTCACCTAGAGCATTTGAGACTAAATTGACAATGTACCATTTCCAACAGGTTCTCTCGAAACAGAGTCCGTTTCTTGGAGAATCAGAGAATCCAGCGTGAGCACACAGAGGTGAGTCGTTAATCCCATTTGCTTCTGGGTAAGAATCTTGCTAAGATTTTATAAACCAGAACTTTTCCTCCTTGTTGCAACTGACGTGGTTTTGTGACCTAAGGAATTATATTCGCTCACTGTTGGATTCAATCTGCTGTCTCCAATAGAGGATAATGTTGCTCTATTCATTTGCGAGAGTCACACTTACAGAATCTCATTTTGTAGCACCAGAATCAAATTACCTTCAAATTGAACATGGAGAATGGGAAAGGACAACTGAAAAGAAAAAGACAATCTATTCAAATGCAGTTTTATTACACCTCTTTTGCTGCAACGTGAATAGATTTGTTTCTTTTCATCTATGGCCTTATTTTTCACTTATTGTCTCTATGGGCATTTATGAAGTTGGAATTGAATTCTTACAGGCTACTTTTCTCTCATCATTGCTTTTATTTTATTAACCATTCTGGCCCAAATAATGACACATGTTTTATCTTGTACAGAGCCAAAATTAACTTGGTTTCATTTGCATTCTGCATGAGGCTGATTACATTGTCATGGTTGCAGTATAGTCCATAATTACTACAAGACTGTAGCAATCAATTTTGTTTTTCCCATGAAACACTACTATTAATGTCTTCCATTTGTAGTCAGATAGTCCATTTGTTGTTTCTGACAGATGGGCTAACAGTCCAAAATGACCCAGTTTGAAGATCTTGTAGCTCATTCCCAAATTTAAAATAAATTTGTTTTTGCTAGTGATAATAAACCACTATATCAAACGTGATTATGACTAATTCTCACTTTGTTTCATTTTTAACTCTATTAAGACACACATAGGCTTAAACTGCAGCAAGGGCAGTTTCAACTGACATTAGAAAAATTTTCCTGGCAGAAATAAATTGCTGGGAGAAGTTGTAGAATTTTTATCTCTGGAGATTTTTATGTACATATTGGCCAAAAGCTTGTCGAGGATGTACAACAAAATACTGAGTCCTGCCATGAGTGCAGAGGATTCGACTAAGTGACCTCTCAAGGTCCTTTCAGTCCTATGATTCTATGTACACTAGACCTGAGTGGGAAACAGTTTTCCTGTCCTGTCAGAAATTTTAGATTTTTGAACATTTTATTACCCCGAATCAGGATATAAAATTAAAAAATTAAAAAAATTAAATGAAGATTTGAAAAAAAAATGGGTTGATTGAAATTTTGACCCATTTTGAAAATATCAAAATATATCATTTTGACAATTTCAGAACTTTTTTCAATGTTTTTTAAAAGGGGGCATTCAAAACCCGCAAAGAGTTACGGTTTTGATAAACTGGCATTTTCCAAGAAAAAAAAATTCGTAGTAGAATTCTTGACCAGCTCTACCTTTCCTCAGTAATGTTCAGAATCTGATTTCAAATGTTTGTGTTATGGGAAAATAATAATTTAAATTGACTTTTTAACATTTTCATCTTAGATCTATAGCAAACAACCATCTGCTCCGTCGTGTGATTTACTTGACATCAATTCAAGTTCTTCATTTCCCGTGTCAGCATTGGTGGGAAATGGCCCTGAGAATCCTCAGTTTTCAGAATTAAGTGAGTAAAATATTTGTATTTTCTCAGAAACATTAGGAACTTTGATATAAAATATTTCTAACCTTGTGGAGCTGGAGGCTATGCAGATGGAAATGAAAATAAATTGGTGTCACTGGGTTGGACTTACTGCCACAGTGCCTCCTGCTGGTCACTCTGGGAATTAGCTGTGTCTTCAGCAGAGTGCCCCCTTCTGGCCAGTGTCTCCCCGATCATTGCTCCACACTCTGGACCTGTTTAAACCCCCAGATCACTGCTTTCTCTTCAGGACACTGCCCTTCATGCTGGTCTCTCATCCCCCTTCCGAGGGTATCAGCAGTCCTCTGCCTCATGCCTGCCTCAGTGGCCAACTGCAATCTCAGTCTAGCTCTTTATCTGAGGGATGGGCAAGCCACAGTCCATAAAGGCCACTCCTCAGTGTGACTAGGTACAGTGCAAGGGGGAAGGAAGGGACCCAGGCCTACCCACTACTCTGGATCGTGGCGCAGGGACCCTGTGGTTGCAGCCTCGTCCCGCCCTCCTTTTCTCCCCCTCTATTGCTTCCTGTTCCCTAGGCAACTTCCCCTGTGACCCCGGCCCTTGTGTCAAGGCCTGCAGCCTGGGAGGTGTCAGGCTGTAGCCTCCCTTTCTATCTAGCTCCTCTGAGCCTGTGCAGCACGGCTCTCTCTAAGGGTACTTCCCTGGGAACCAGTCCTGCACCTTCCGTGGTCAGGCCCCAAATGCCCACTGCTCTTTTTTTCTCCTCACTTGGGAGCCAGGTCATTGAGAGATGGGGTTGCTTTTTGGTTGTTTGTTTTTGCTTCTCACTTGTGTGTGTGGCTCCTGAATGATTTTTTTGTGGGTCAGTGGCCACCCACCCATAAAAGGTTTCCCATCCCGGCTCTATTGCAGGAGCTAAAAGTTATGTGGCTCTAGAGCGAACTCTCTAATCTCTCTCTGGTCTCAGTGCCATTGGATGAGACAAAATATCACACCCAGCAGGTATTTCGGTTACATTTCCTTAGAAGAATTTCCTATACGTGTGAGATGAAACAGAACGTAGGCAGTGATGAGAGAATTTTTGAATGTGCACAGCATCAAACAAAACATTGTCCTGCCTCCCTTCCCCCCCACACACACTATACACTGCAGGGGTATACATCTGAGGCTGGATAAAAGAACAACTGTAGCAAGCTGTATAAATATGAGGTTTTTGCATACATGCTGGCTGTGTCTACATTGGCACCCCTTTCCGGAAAAGGGATGCTAATGAGACCAGTCGGAATTGCAAAGTAGGAATAAGGGATCTTCCGGAGAAGGGCTTATTTTCTGGAAAATCGTGTCTACACTGGCGCTTTTCTCCGGCAAAAACCCCGAGCCAGAAAAAAGCGGCAGCCATGTAAATGCAAATGCCGCGGGGGATATTTAAATCCCCCGCGGATTTGCAATTCCGAAGTGTCTCATTAGCATCCCTTTTCCGGAAAGGGATGCCAATGTAGACACAGCACTTCTGAATGTAGTTTCGGAATGGCTCACAATCCATAAGAGTGTGTTACGTGTTCGTAGTGGGGATGTCAGCGTGTAGTCAACTGCATGATTAACAGATAATCCTAGGTTTATAGGTTAATCCTATCGACTACACATACTCTCCCCCCCCCCCCTTGCTACCAGCAAGGGGTGGGGAAGCAGGAGCTGGTGCTCTTCGCCCCGTCCCCCACTGCTGCCTCTGATAGAGAGGCAGCAGTACGGAGGGTGGGGGTGACAGGCGTGTCACCAGTACTAGGCACATTAAGTGGTGGTTAATTAGCTAATTGAGCAATTGATGGAATTTCCATTGACTACTCAATTAGTTCATAAGGGGGGGGGGGGGCGCTCGCTCCACTGCTGCGGCTCTGCAGTTTTAATATAGTAAAGAGCCGGGCACACAGGCAGCCCGCCTCTTATTACATTTAAAATGCAGAGCCACAGCAGGGTTAGCTCCTGGGGGTAGCGTGAGCCAGGACTAAGCAGCCCTGACTAAGCAGTCCTGGCTGGCGCCAGTTCTGGGACCACTGTGGCTCTGCCTCCCCTGCTCTCTTCCTGCTCCACACTGCGGAGACAGTGCTGGGGAGAACCAGCTTTTAAACTGGTTTCTCCCAGCTCCGGCTTCTGCTCCCTCTCCCCCGCCTCTGATTCAGCCGGTACACACGAGAAGCTGGCTTTTAAGCCAGCTCCCCGTGCATATCAGCTCATGTGGAGCTCCTTCCCCTTCCCTCCCCCCCCGCCCTCCCCGTGCTGCTGCTCCTCTATAAGAGGCACCAGTAGCGGGGAGGGGGGAGCCGATATGTGTGGAGAGCTAGCTTTTAAGCTGTCTCTCCATGCAAGCCGGCTCTGCAAAGCTGTCCCTCTGTTGTTGCTTCCCACAGAGGCAGTGAAGGGGGGCAGGCAGGAGCTGGTGCTCGGGCCGGAGCAGCTTAAAAGCTGGCTCCCCATGAGCACTGGCTCCATGGAGCCACCTGCCTCCTCCAGCACTGCTGCTTCTATCAGAGGCAGCAGCACAGGGGAGGGCAAGAGGCAGTGAAGGCTACCGCAGAGCAGGGGCTGCTGCTGCCTCTGTATCAGAAGCAGCTGCATGGCTCCTCTCATGGACCAGCTCCCGCCTGGCACCCCGCGCTGCTGCCTCTGAGACAGAAGCAGAAGCATGGAGAGGCAGGGAACTCCCTTGGACTGGGGCTGGGAGTGCAGTGGCTGCTGCCCCGGCCCCCAGGGACTATTGAATAATTGTATAACTGATAATATTCGGTGTGGTTACACGATTATTAAATTACACAGTATCTAACATCCCTAGTTTGTAGTGTTCATTCCAAAAACAAAGCAGCACTGTGGGCTGAACAAGAAAATCCTTGCAAGAGACAAATGCATAGCCAAATAAAAATGAACGAGAGAGTTCTGATTTAAACCTTTAAGGGAAGTAGAGCTGATTTATGATTGCATACTTAAGGTACTTTGTACAAAAATTGGTTGATGCGAGAGGTTGTGTTTTGAAATAATCTGCCTCCTCCATTATTAAATTGGGGATCGTTAATTTACAATGAAGCGATCTGTCATCCATGTCCAAGAACATCATATAACCCTGCACCTACCTAACAGCTCTTGCTGGCACTAGTAGCTTGTTCTGTTGGTTCAGAAGGGAAAGGCATACTTATCCTTTCTGAACTTCCTAAGTATTTTCAAGGACTCCCTTCAAATCTGCAACATTTGATTTGAGTTGGGAGAGGTAAGTACTCAGAATAAATGTATTGGTATCATACTAGACTAAGAAGTGGGTGGTTGTAAATAGGGATGTAAAAACTGCCTAAAAGGGTTAACTGGTTACATGATTTAACTGGTTAACCACCAGCTGCAGGTGGGGAGCTGCTCTGACCCCACTGGCCCATCACTGCCAGGGGGTCCTGCTGGCTGCAGGACCTCCTATTAACTGGTTATCTGGTAAGCATGTTGGTAAAGCCAACGCTTACCCAGTAATCAGGTAACCGTTTAAAACTAGGGATGTTAAAAGTTAAAATATGTTTTCTAATATGCATATTGCCACACTTTTTTTTCCTCTGGCAATTTAAAATATCAGGCAGAAATACAATGCTTTTTTTAAATCAACTCTACATTTCTTACCACTTAAAAGGCAGAATTATATTATCCCTAAATTAAATAGCTTCATCTTTGCTATGTATTTCAAAGCAATTGCACAACTTTGTCATTGAAGTTTTATACCCCTCAAAAATTTCTGATAAAAATAACCCAGCAAAGATGTAATTGTTTGCCAAATAACAGCCATGCAAGTTTTAATACCAGCTTCAATTTTAGATTGCAGATCTACAAGTGCTACAGAGCCAAGCAACCATCATCCTTTGCTCTACCCTCAGCTAAATTTACTAGCTACAGCAAACGCTCAACAGCCCTCGTAAGTAAAATGTTACCAAGAAACTGTAGATGTGGACAGCGTCATATTTGCTCTTTACATTGCTGCTCTGCCACATAGTTTTGGAAAGATCTGTGCATGTTTGGAACTACTTATGATTTGCACACTCATCCAGTAAAACAGAAGACAGGACTATGTAGCGCTTTAAAGACTAACAAGATGGTTTATTAGGTGATGAGCTTTCGTGGGCCAGACTCACTTCCTCAGATCAAATTGTGGAAGAAAATTGGCAGGACCATATATACCAAAGGGATACAATCAAAAAAAGTGAACACACATAAAATTGACAAATCAGATTTTAGAACAGAGACGTGGTGAGGGGGGGAGGTTAGTGTCTATGAGATAATGATATTAGGGGTGATAATTGGGGAAGCTATCTTTGTAATGGGTAAGGTAGTTAGCATCTTTGTTAAGGCCCATTCATAAAGTGTCAAATTTAAGCATGAATGACAGTTCTGAGGTTACCCTTTGTAGTCTGGTGTTAGTCTCTTTGAAGCAGGATACATGTAGTTAGGTCACTGAGACAATGCCCAGTCTGGTTGAAATGACACACATTTACTCTGCTGACACCATCATTGGACCTAACCATGTCAGTTACAAGATCAAGAACATATATTCCTACGTTTTGCTCTAGATGCTTCCTGACATACTTTAAAAATAGTCTGCTTCTGTAGTACCCTTTGGCCAATAATTAACACATTTAATAACCCGGAGTTTAAAGTATATTTAAGATTTTCTACTCATCCTCCCCAACCCCTCATTATCAGGGAGAAACAGGGCCATCCTTCGGATTTATGGAGCCCTATATAGTACTATTAAATTGGTGCTCCTATGCCCAGCCTTATGCCCAATAGCAGACGGGGGTGGAGGGCTGACAGTTTTTTAAAGATGTGATTTTATAATCTTCAGCAACACACTAATGAAATACTTTAAAGCAAATTTTAAATTAAGGTTCTGTCCACTAACACAGTAAAATCAGAAACTGACAGCATATACCTGAGGTTGGCAAATGCCTGTTAAATGGCTTCATTACCATTTGAATGGCTTTTTCACGGGTTCAATTTTCTGCTAAAAGGCCTGGCACGTTTTTTCACTTTTTAGTTAACTAGATCCTCTCCTGAGGAAGCTGAGCCACCGAACAAGGATAGGAAGAGGAGGCTGCTCATCTGGGTGGACATTAAAACCCAGTGGTGCCCCAAATTTTCAGATGCCCTATGCAGCTGTGTATTCCATGTATGGGTAAGAACGGCCTTGGAGAGAAACCAATGAGCTTTGCAGTAGACAAGGAGTAAGGGAAGTCGGCGGAAGAGTGCTCTATTTCAAAATAAGTGCTGTGTAGACACTCCCAATTTCAAAATAAGCTATTTAGAAATAAGCTACGTGATTGACGTAGCTCTGTTTGTGTAGCTTATTTCAAGTTAAGCCCTGCAGTGTAGACACACCCTAGGAGAGCAAGCTCCAAGGCTGTGGAGCCCTGACATGGAATGTTCTGGCAACTGTCCCCTTCTGGTGATTCTGTCTCAGCTCTGACCCAAGGTGACAAGCAGCCAGTAGAAAAATTATCTAATTATAGGTATGTGTGTATTTCTGTTCGCTTCTCAGTGACATTCCATGTGTTACCCATTATCTAGGTTTGCAACTGAACCACAAAGCACAAGCCAAAATCTCCCTGGTGGTCAGACCTACCAAAACGTGAGTAACCAGGATTCTCAGAACCACATTCCTCAGTGGTGAGTGTTAAAACAGAGGCCTCGTTCTGCTAGCTGTCCAGAAGGAAGAAAAAGATCCATCCGACAGCACTTTTCCAAAGCATCAGGGAACAACCATAATGTCCAGGGCAACTTCCCCTTCTCAGTACAACACAGTGTCCTGAAAGGTTCTGTGTGAGATGCTCGCTGTGGCCAGCTCAGTTGCTGCAGTTTGCCTAAGCCATGGCTGTATGATTAGTATTTAATCATAGATGTATAAAACACATTGGGATTGCTGTATGAGAGCCATTATGCAGTGTGTTTGCCCGAAGGATGTTAAGTATCGGGTAATTGACTAATTGAATAGTTGATGCATTTTGCATCAACTAATTCAATTAGTCAATAGGATGTCTCCGCCTTTGAAGTGAAGGTGAAAGTGCCTCATGAAGCCCAGGGTCAGCTGGGGACTCACTGACCCCGAGCTCTGTGTGGCGCTGCCGCTTTGAAGTATCCCCGCTTCTTCCCCCTCTTGCTGCCTCTCTCTGATAGAGGCAGCAATGGGGGGAGAAAGGGAGGAGTGACTAGTCCTTCACATCCCTAGTTTGCCCAGCTATAAGATTCCTGTTGCAAACCATCTAGATGCTGCAAGTTAAAAAAATTATGTAGAAATGTTAAGAATCAGTCAATCAAACACCATTTAGGAGAAATGTTCTATGTCATGGGCATAATATCCCACCCACAAAGGGATGCATTCTCATCTTAATAGGAGGAAAAGTAGATATAAAAGTAATGGGGTCCCAAATAAAATAAATGACTTGTCTCAGACTCTGAAGATGGACAGAGAGAAGGCTGCTCATCTGTTCTTTGGACAGAGACCCTTTGGACGGAGAATTTATCATGTCCAAGAAAGACTTACTGCCTTACAATCTACAGCACCTAGAGATCAGAACTATGTTGCACTAGGTTGAATCTAGTGGCTGCCGTCAGATCAACCCTGACCAACCATAGCTGCAAAGAAGGGTTATAAGGGGAGATGAAGTCACTGGTAATTCTTGCCAAGATTGCAAAGGGTTTTCTTTGGTCACATAAGAACTTGCATCATACTCTTTGAAAACAGTACGAATCTTGGAAGGCTGACATCACCCACTCCTACTGTAAAGACACAAGTGAACAGCCATGTACAAGTCTTTAAAATTTTAAACTGTATGCAAGTAAATTATATAGAGGTATACTAAAGTAATAGAAATATTGGCTCTAGCAGTTAGTTATACATTAAGGACAGGAATAGATGGATGTTTTGTGCTGGCTATTTGCTTACATACTAACATTATTATGATTGATTTCCTTAGCTTGCCACGGTTTTAAACCCAGTGCCTTTGCAGACAGTAAATCTTCAAACAGTTAATGCCTCATCGCAGAATGAGGCACCATCAGGTAATAATCTTACACTTCAGATCTAACCTCCACATTATGACATCTGTTTTGCCAGTGTCTCATTTGAACCTTGTATTATAAATCTGAACGATCACAACAACAAAATCAGTGACAAAAACTGTGGTCCAAGGCTCTGTAGGATGAGTTGGAGAAGTATGCATATGTTTAATATTTAGTGTGTGAAAATATATTGGGGATAATCATTTCTTGAATTACATCATTTCAAAACAAAACAAACACTCATCAGGCATGTTGTTTGCTTGCTTTAATATATGCATTAATTGCTCTTTTTCCCCTTCCTCCTTTCAGATATGTCAAAGAGCAGTTCACAGGCACCTCATTATTATGAGGTGATGGAATTTGATCCTTTAGCACCAAGCTATGGCACAGAGTGAGTAATTTTGAAAATTATTTATCTACAGTTTCCTCACTGCTTTTTAGTAGTGTATGATAGAATGATTTATTGCAGGAGATGGAGGCAGGAAAGTAATATCTTTTATTGTATGCATTTCTTTTGCTAGTTAAAAATGTGGAGGATTAATCAGACTGAGTTAGGCATCAGGGGAGGGCCACTGACATTGAGGAATGAACATTCCTGAGTTAGCTAACTAAGCAATAAACCTCTGCAGAATGTTTTATTAATACGTGATTGGGAAACTGGTGAACCTCTTATGTACTGAAAAATAATCTAGTAAACTCTAGTTCAGTGGTGTGAAAAGTTGAACATGGCAGTACTGAAGTTGATGAGAACAGCCTGCTATACCTTCACGGTAAATACTAGCTCAGAGCTATCTTCTTGTGTAGCTTTATTAAAATCAGTATGGCTGTGTCTAGACTGGCAAGTTTTTCCGCAAAACTTGCCAGCTGTCTACACTGGCTGCTTGAATTTCCGGAAAAGCACTGATGATCTCATGTAAGATCGTCAGTGCTTTTCCGGAAATACTGTGCTGCTCCCGTTCAGGCAAAAGTCTTTTTCCGAAAGACTTTTGTTCAAGAGGGCCAGTGTAAACAGCACAGTACTGTTTTCCGCAAAAAAGCCCCGATCGCGAAAATGACGATCGGGGCTTTTTTGCAGAAAACCGCGTCTAGATTGGCCACAGACGCTTTTCAGCAAAAAGTGCTTTTGTGGAAAAGCATCCTGCCAACCTAGATGTGCTTTTCCAAAAATGCTTTTAACGGAAAACTTTTCCGTTAAAAGCATTTTTGGAAAATCATGTCAGTGTAGATGTAGCCTATGTATTTAACATTTTTGTTTTCCAGCCATTTTACTTCTGGAGGCCTGACCTAAAATCCTATTTTGTTCAAATTGAAACGAGTCTAGTGGTGTCTCCTAGTAGCCCAGGTGGATACACAGTATTTTCAAAAATTCACCACACTTGGTGTGTTCAGTTCTGATAGCTGGCTATCCTGCAATTCAACTGCTGTCTCATAGTCAACTTAAACACTTAGGCTACGTCTACACTGGCAGCTTTTTGCAGAAGAGATCTTGCGCAAAGTCTTCCACAAGAGCACGTCTACACTGGCATGTGCTTTTGCGCAAGAGATATGCTTTTGCGCAAGAGCATCCATGGCAGTGTAGATGCTCTCTTGCGCAAGAAAGCTCTGATGGCCAATTTAGCCACAGGGGTTTCTTGCACAAGAAATTCATGTTGCCTGTCTACACTGCCCTCTTGTGGAAGAGCTCTTCCCGAAGAAGCCCTGTTTTCCAACGCTAGACTGTAAATTTACTTGTGCAAGAACATGCGTGCACTGTAGACACCTGGCAATTTTTTGCGCAAGAACAGCTGTTCTTGTGCAAGAAGCCGCCAATGTATACGTAGCCTTACGGAAAAATATTCACACTTGAGCAGGATTTCACTGGCACATTTCTGCTGAATAAAATGAAATGAGCATGATCTAGTATTTACCCTGCTCTTCTTCTTTCAGAGCTATTTATGAAGAAATTGATGATTATATCTCCAAGTCAGAAGTTAAAGGGCAATGCTAAGGTGGAAGATGAATTCTCTTAATGAACATAAAAGTTATTCTCTGATGCCAGCACTAGACACTGCTTTTTGTAACTGACAGGTGAATTCAAAGGAAAGTCTTGTTTGATATTCAAAACCTAGAAAATAAGGGGTCTTACCTCCTATCCAGTTCCATGTGTTAGGAGCTTTCAATTTGGATAACTGACACTGTATATAAGCTAAGTAGGCCCCAAGCATGCATACACTTATTTTTCAAGAGGATTATCTGTGTATATTTGTAGGATTGGGGCCTGAAACAAAGTTGTATACAGAGTAATACACTCTGCCACTAACGAGCAGAACAGAAGTAGTTTTCAATTACAGAGAAAAACTTTCCTTGAACTGACGTGCTGTTTTTTATGTGGCAAACAAAAACAACTGGAACTTCATAATTTAATCAGTTTATCATTATTTGCCCAATTGACACCACTATTGTGATTAACACCATCCTAAAACGCAGAAGGGATTCTGTATCTAGGGCCCTCCTATATTATTTGTGGTCAACGCAGATGTTACTTTATTCTACAACCTGGTTGGTTGAAGTGTCTATTATAAAACAAAGAAAAAATAGATTTACATTATCTACAAGTTTTTGTTCAACATACAAGTTAATGGGTTTTGTCTTAAAGACACCCTCTAAGTGCTGTTTTTATATTTGAATTCTTAATCCTATGAGAAATTATTTGTAGTGATGGAAAAAAACCAAATACATTTCCATATTGCTCATCAAATTATTTTAAGTACCTTGATCATTTAAAAGTGCCACTTTTATTAGCAGGGTTAAAGTGCCTTCCATATTTATGTTGAATATAAAACTTGCACTTTACTGAAGAACATAGTAGCACTCTTTGTTGAAACTTGTGATATAAAACTTAGTTAAGGTTTTTGTGGCTGGCAAGTCAGACTAAGATTTTTTTTTTTTAATTTGTGCATTTAAAGTTGAATTTTAACTTCAGAAATGTAAGCATTATTAAATTATATTAAATTTCCAATGGTTACTGTCTTTTATAATATAAAACCAGAGGGGAAAAATTACCGTATTAATAGAAAACGACCACCTTGCCATTTGGAGTTATATTTGTCATACCCAAAGGGTGAAATATCCATCCTGGTGACACCATCCCACTGAAAGTAGGCGTGTGAATGTGTGTGGGTGAGGATAGGCCTCCAGTGGCCAACATACCCAGTTGCTCTAGAGACCAGCTTTCTGGCTTACACAGAGCTCTTCTCAGGGCTGGAATGCTGTAGCTTTCTCTCACCAACAGAATTTGGTCCAATAAAATATGCCACTTCACTTACCATGTCTCTAATATCCTGGGACTGAATGACAGCACGTGTGCAAGCTGCCCTACTGCAGCAAGGCCTTTATATGTAAATCACAGACCCATTTAAGAAACATCTTGTCTCTAGTGAGATGCCATCTACAGCTTCAGAATAAGGAATAGTTTAACACTTTTTATTGTCACTAGATTTGATTAGACAACAGAGTTTCCCTCTGAATTGGGACAAAGTAAAAAAAATTTAACTGGGAGAAGTCTCAAATCCATTTTAGAAGTAAAATGGAATTTTCCAGCTTGCTGCTCAACTCACTTAAAAGGAAAATTCCCAGCCAACTCCATGGTGTGCTGATTTTTTGGGGGGGAAGAGGGGGAAGGGAAGAGATAGCATAGCTACATCAGGAAAAGCTTATAATTTTATATATAAGTACTTTATGGTGGGACAACTTATTTCACTGCCTGGAATAAGACACAGTCATAACTGAATTGGGGGGGGGGGGGAGGAGAGATTCTGTTGCTTAACTATCCAGGCACACAAAAAATGACAAATCTTAAGTGTAGACAAGGCTTAAGAGAACAAGCCACAGCAGAGCATTCTTGGCTGGGGCCCCTATATCCCAAGTATTTCCACTTTATGTAATAGCTAGAATTCTTATTACTTACGGCTGGCCCAGGGAACTGGTTTAAGTTGGAGGAGGACTATAGGGGAAATCAAATTTTTGGTTTCTGCTGCTATGGCAATACGTGCTGAAGAAAATAAAAGTTATTTTCAGTCTCTGATAATCTGTCTAAAGCTCCCAGAACTCCAAAGGAAGCTTGTTTGTTGCAATATACATTCAAAGAGATAAGTCAGTGGCTAAACTTCCATAGACTTCTCTAGGGCCAAGATTTGGCCCTCATTCTGGAATTTACATCCTGCACAGGGTAGGGCTTTGCTCAGACTCTCTACAGCAGGGTGAATTTCACCCACACGGAAGAAAAATCATTTTATGCAGCAGAACAATGTAACACTCAGCATTAAACTATTACAACCTTTTTAATCAGTCTAGTCAGATTTCACAATGTGTTATTACAAGATACACTGGATGCCAGTAAATACACAGTACAATAACATTCTTTTGTTTTGAAAGTGACTTACAAGTACTTTAAAAACAAATAGTTTTAAATGTAAAAGTTGCATAAAAATAGAGACAGGGAAGCAACAAGAGCTCTTCCGCATCACACTGTTCTTAAATCATACACAAATGCAATTTGCAGAGCCCTAAATGACAGCAATTAGATATTCTGCCATAATTTCAAATGTGACTCTAGTGATGTCTAGAACTCCGAAACATTACTTTTGGTATTACTTTTATCACAGCCTATACACTAAAAGGAAGATAGGAAGCATGGTCTGGGGGAAAGGATATTAGAGTGGCATTTATGACCTAAGCTCAATGTGTGCATGAGCGTGGGCATATCACTTCCTCAACCCTTTACCTTGGTTCCTCCATTCATAAAATGGGTATAACTGCCTATGTCACAGGGCTCTTGTAAGAATAAAATCCATTAATGATTACGAGGGTGTGGAATGTCATATTAATCCCTGGCGAGAAGGTTTCCTTTCCCCTTTGTGTTCAGACACATAGGTCCTTCTATAGAAAGCAGAATAAAAATCACATCTTAACAGCATATGTGTCATGGTTTAATAATAACAAATAAGTTCATATTGTATAATACTTCCATGTGGTGTTTCATGTCCTTATTGTGCCTTTGGAAGAATGTGTTTTGCAATGTTGACAGATCATCAGGCTGCTAGGTACCAAAGAAACCACGGATTCATTGTATAGTCTATTTTTGATAACCTGGGAGGGGTAATTTGTGTCCTCCTTTTGCTTCAAAAAAAGTGTAAGAAAGTGTTATCAGATCAACTTTGGCCATTCTTGGGTCTTCAGCAAATTCAGGATCTATGAAGAAAAACACAGGCATGTCCACTTCCTCTTGGGGATTAAGCCGCTGTTCTTCAAAACAAAAGCACTGTACATGGTGGAAAGTAGAAACCGTTACAAAAAAATACATATATATTACCTATTAAAAACATTTACAGTGTTGTTTTTTCTACTGCTCCTACTTTGATAGGCTCCTACATAACCTTAAATGCCTAATGGAACATGTGCCTAATTTGTGAGCATGAGGAGGTAGCAGGTTCTCTCCTTTATACTGTATTAACAAACATGGTCCATGACACAAACTTCTCTCCTATTTGGCAGGAAAGTATTTAATAATTTTGAAGTGGACAATAAGTACTCTGACTATTCAAGCCTTAAGTAAGCGCCCTCAAGATCACTAGTAGTTTATCATCTTCACTTTGGGAGCCACTCTAATGGGACTTGTAGAAGCTGTAGAAACCATTTTCATATTTAGCTAGAAGCCATCTTGTATAACAGAAACCATTTCAGCTTCTCCCTCAAGCACGTAGACCAGAGTGAACTTTGTCACCCCGTGAGAAGAGGCCTACAGGATAGGCTATTGGTATGTGTTAATTGGGCTGGTTGGGACAGGAGATGTTTGTCATTACAGATTGTCCCAAGTGACACACTTCACCTACTTGTATTTTATTGAAATATTGTCCTGCTTCAAATGGAACCACGTTATATGTAGAGATTCCAATTACTGGTTTGTCCGTAGAATTCTTTGCTTTGTAAAATGCCAGTGCAGTTTCTCCTGGTACAACCTGTTTAAAAAAAAATTATATATATCACAATTACTATATTTATGTTTACTACATCATTCTCACAAAGTTCTGTAAGACTTAAGTGGCTAAATTTATAACAGTAATAATTTTTTTAGCTGCCTTAAATGCTGATTCACTACAAGTAATCTATTTACAGTATTTCCAACATTAGTGAATCTGGAAAAGCGATTGTAAATTAAAAACAGTACTGAGAACCAGTTTCAATATTCACACAAATTAATCATAATACAGCTGCATTTGGCTCTTACCCTACAAGATACTGGGCTTTCAGGGCATGCCTGGAGCAGGCCTCTCACCTAGGTCAAAAGGGTCTGGCTAGTAGGACTCATTCTAGTTTTCTAAAACAGATGTGAAGATAGTGGTTTGAAGTTGTGGCTTTGGACAGCCCTTGGGCTTGCTACCAAGAGGTAAGTAGACATACTCCCATTGGCTTCAGTAGTTCAACACCTTTTAGAAGCCTTATGACAGCATAGAGGATTGGTTCTTTGTATATGTCAAATTAATAAACTTTGGTATGAAGTCCAATAGTCCTATTAAAAAAAAAAATCAAACTAATTATCTCAATAATGAATTAAAACAAACAGATAAAGAAACATGACTGATCTCAGAAGAGCCCTTAGCTGGTAACCAGTTATAAAGAGTAACAATATTATTCAAGGCAAAAAAAAAAAAATCCAATAATAATCAGCAAAAATACTGACAAGGAGATACGAGCCCCAACGTATAATTTACAATGCTGAAGTGGACTGCTTTGGCCTGCCAGTGAGAGCCCTGTAGTCTTTAACGCCCACCTGCATTGTAAATTGCAAGACTAGGACCCCAACTTGTGTTTTTGCCTTTGTTTGCAGCCCATGCAACTTTTATTAACCTTTCTAAAATCTAAGAAACTAATCTACAATCCGAAGTGTACAGCAGCACCCAAGAAAAATATTTGGTACGTAAAAATACTTTAATCATTTCAATTTTTAAATTATGCAAAATCCCTTTCACCATATTCTTTTAATCTGTGATGTGAACATTTATTAATTCAAATGAAAGTAGCTTCAGTAATGTTATTTGAATGAGTGCTGAAAAATAAGACTCTTCCATCTTCTAAATATTTGTGAGTAGTCCATGAATAAGCCTACAGATAGCCTTGATCCTAAAAAGGTTCATATCCATGTTTAAATCTTTTCAAGATCAGAGTCAACATATGTATTGGGAATCACAGAACAAGTTTTAAACAGTTAACATTTGAAGCCTCGATTTTTTAATTTTTGCAAGGTTTTTCTATAGTTTTGAGCAATCATTCTAGAATGTCTAAATGAATTGTGTACATTTCTTACATATATTTCTGTTTGCTGTGGTCTAAAATTCCAGTGTAGACTTGCATGCACATCCGCATTGAAAGTGACCTTAATGATACGATCTTTAACAGGTTCCATAGTCTCAATCTGGTCTGAACCATGGCCTGCTACTGCTGACCCACCTAGTCCAGTAGCCTGTATAAAAAGTTAAGCTGTAGTTAGCAATATTAAAACTGAAAACTTCATGGTATTTGAGGTACCAGAAGGTAAACAATTTCAACCTCTAAGAAAGAAGATTAAAGGTGTCACTACCAATTTAAGATCTAGTCAATTTCAATACTTGAAAATGGCCTCAGGCACTCCTCTAGGAATCTCCTGACCAAATGATCTTTAATTGATTTTTACCCTCTCTCCTTCATGCAATGTTCCACCCAAACACCAGATTGTAGTGCAGAAAGTGAAAATTACTGTACACACAGTAAACAAGTTGGGGGGAAATAATACTGTTAGACTGACTGTTATTTGGAATAATAATACATTTTAAAAAGTAGCAGGGCAAATGCCTAACAGGGCCTTAGCCATTAACTAGGTTCCTAGGTGTTATGCTAATACAATCAATAAATGGCAAGTGGATGACACTGATTTAAAATATATGGGTCAGAAAGATGAGGCAAGGAGAGGAAAGGAAGGGCCCAGAGTCCTGCTAGAGCCTGACATTTAAAGTACATCGATGCTTGTGGCAGCATGAAGTGTATATAGACACTGCATGCTCACCTAACATATTCTATACTGCTGTTTCTATCTGACAGGATTTAGATGGGTAGAGAACCCCACACACCTGATTATAGACATACTGGATTATAGACGCACATAGATTATAGACTAGTGCTAGGCAATCCACAGTCCACTGGGGTTGTATGCGTGGCCTGAGACATTTTGTTTACTGTTGCCACGTTCTGCTGGACTCCCATCATGTAGGTTTTTTTCCGACTGGTATTACTAAAGTGACATGCACAAAAGCCAGTGCGCTCCCTCTGCATCCAATCAGAGCACTGCTGAATCCCCCAAATACTAGGTAAACAAGGGTAGTTAGCAAAACGACTCCACCCCAGTCTTGGCTGCAACCATCTTGTGGCCCACTGAGATGAAGGAAGGTCATTCATGCAGCCAACTCACAAGTCTAGGTTTCCCACTGCTGCCCACCCAGCTCTCTAGGGGTGTGTCTACACAGCAAAGTTATTTTGAAGTAACAGCTATTATTCCGAAATAACCATGCGAGCGTCTACACAGAAATTCCATTATTTTGAAATAATGGACGGCTTATTCCGACTTCTGTATACCTTATTCCACGAAAAATAACGCCTATTCCGAAATGGCTATTTCGAAATAAGACATGTATAGATACTCCACTTTTGCTATTTTGAAGTAGGCCCTGGTGAGAGGCTGTTATTCCTCCTGGGGCTCTAAATCGAGATAGCACGTCCACATTAGGAAAGCCTACCTCAGACTAATTTTGAGGCTTCCCTGCAGTGTAGACGTGCTATTTCGAAATAACTATTCTGGAATAACGATGCAGGGTAGCCGTACTCTACACGCCCAAGCAATACCCGCCACATCGGCACTGGCATTCTTAGCGCTGGATACCTTCAACCCTGCCAGGCCGACAGGGGCCAAGCGTGGGGACGGCCGACAGGGGCCAAGTGTGGGGACAGCCTGCCTGGCGCTGCGGAGACATGTAGTGTCATGGGTACCGTACACACTGTCCTAAGCCTAGAGCATGGGTTCCCAAACTGGGGGGGGGGCGTGACAAAATTCAAGGGGGGGAGCACGAGGCGACCCAGCCTCCCCCCCCCATCAAGTTTTGCTGCCCTGTTCAGTTCCTTTCCTTTGCTCACAAGTTTTGCTGCTGTTGGGGGTGGGAGGGTTTTTCAAAAATCAAACCGGGGGGGGCGTGATGCCAAAAAGCGTGGGAACCCCCGGCCTGGAGGGAGCCTTAGGGCACCGGGGGGAGGGGGGGTCGCTGCCCTCACCTGGCAGTAGAGGCGGTAGAGCGGCACGGCCGCGTAGGACATGCCCACCATGCCCACGGCCGCGGCGACGACGTAGGTCAGGACGGTCTTGTTCCTGCGCCGCCGCTCCTGCTCCTGGCCCCGCGCGAAAGGGCCGGGGCGCGACACGCCGCGCGCCTGCGGGGGCCCAGGCCAGGCCTGGCGGCGGGGGGCGCAGCTCGGGCCCCGTTGGCTGTAACGGCCGAGCTCCCCAGGGCTCCGCGGCGGGGCTCCTCCCCCAGCGCCACGGGCCCAGAGGCAGAGCAGGCGGGGGCCCGATCCGGCAGCCCGAAGGACCCCGGCCCAGCCCCGCCCGCACAGCCCCATCCTCCTCCTTGCACACGTGACGCGGGCAGGTACTTCGCGCACGTCATTCGCCCTTTCTCGCGAGATTCCAGCGGCGAGCGCGGACGAGACCCGGGGCGGGCCTCCCAGACTCGGCGGCGCACCCAGGCTACGGCGGCCGCAGGGGGTAAGTTCGCGTTTTTTCGACGCCTCGCCCCGCCCCCTCCCGGGGACCCGACGGCTGGCGGGTGTGGTTTCCTTGTCGTTGTCACCAGGGCTTGGCGCTGGCGCCCTCACCCCACTCCGGGAGCGGGCCACGCTGCTTCCCCTCAGCGGGGCGGCAGGGCGAGGGGTTGCCAACTTGCATTGGACTCATCCTGGAGGCTCCACAAGGGAGAAGCTTGGATTCCGGGAGGCTCCCGGACAGTCCTGAAGGGTTGGCAGCCCTAGCGGGCGGGGACACTGGCAATGGGGCGGGGCAGCTAGCAGGGAGCGCTCTGCGTGGGAGAAGCTCTCCGTAGAGTTGCCAACTCCTCCCCCTCCCCCTCCCCCTCCCCCTCCCCCTCCCCAGGATTGGCCTGGAACCTCCTGAAGTTGGCTTCGCTCTCCCAGGGACAGTTGAAAATGACCCTAGAGGTGCTAATGGGGAAGGGTCAGGACAGCCGCAGGCCCCGCCTCTTCCGCCAACCAAGGCATCCTGGGGGGGCGAGGGGGGGCTGGCAGCAGAGGTCCGCCCCCCCTCACTGGCAGGGGACGTGGTGGGAGGAGGGGTGGGCCCCTGCTGCTGGTGCCCACCTGACCCTGCCACTCCCCCCCCCAGGCTGGAAGCTGGCCCCCCACAGTATTGGGGGTGTGTGACCTCTGGTGATCTGGGGCTCAGAATAATTATCGCTCAAAATAATTAGTTTGTCAGAGTTGGCAACCCTAACTCTCCTTGTGGCTGGCCCAGGGACGGGAAGCCCTTCTCAATGGAGACATGGCACGGACAGCCACTGAAGCGTGTCTTCAGAAACAGCCCGGGGAGCACGCTACTTCTCCCAAATTGGTCTGATTTTTGGGGGGGGGGGGGGAGAATCACCCCGCAAGACACACACTGCTCCTCCCACAAGGTTGTCCCCAGCAAAAATGGTGGTTGCTTCTGCAGGATCATCTGGTGAAGCATTGAGAAGATTGTGCAGGCTTCAGGGGTTTCCCACCACAGGGAGGCCTCATGGCCCTTTTGCTGATGTCAAGGGACCTCTCTCTAAGTACAGAGACATTTCTTGGGGGCTACATGCTATTATACCATTGTTGGGTAATTCCTGCTGTCCACAGAGTTTCTGGGACTGCGCAGAACCTCACCACAGCCTCATGGCAGGTGATTTGCATTGGACCAAGCAAGCAGCCTGTCATGGATTGCAATGCTGTTTTCAGGGTGTCTTCTTGTAGCACTGTCAATGTAATGACATGGGATGATGGTGCTTGGTTGCACTGTGGCGAGGCACTCTAGAGCCTTCGCGGAAGGGGGATTGGGACAAGTTCATCCTATTACATCACAGTATTTTCATGCAGCACACAGGCATTTTGTGGTAGTGCTTTTCTGTGAAGTCATGCATGGCAGTCAGTTGGTGAAGTTCAGAGTCATTGTAATGGCATTTTGGTACATCTGTTATTTGAACAAGTGGTTGCAAATAGCTTGGCCTTGGGTGCAAGCCAAATTTCTGAACACCACGTCCCTACATTGTCCTGATGATTGCTTTTTTTTTTTTTTGGCCTAGGGCTCAAGTTGGGTCAATGGATGATATTATGTTACAATGTCACCCCATTGTGTATTGGTGTGCCTATATTTTGATAGAAAACATTGACATGTTATATACAGGCAGTCCCCGAGTTACGCGGATCCGACTTATGGCGGATCCGCACTTACGAATGGGGCTTTCTTGCCCCGGAGCTCGCAGGCAGCGGGACCGCCCAGAGTGCAGTGGTCCCGCCACCTCGACCTCCGGGGCGAGAAAAGCTGCTCCGGGTGCCCCTGGTCTGCTGGGGACCGTCTCCAGCAGACCAGGGAGACGGGGAGCAAAGCCGCAGAGCATGCAGGCAGCGGGACAGCCGCGGCGCGTCTGGGCTGTCCAGCTGCCCCCGTGCTCTGCGGCTTTGCTCCGTGTCTCCCTGGTCTGCTGGTCTGCTGGAGACCAGCAGACAAGAGAGACGGGGAGCAAAGCCTCGGAGGATGCCGGCAGCGGGACAGCTGCGGCGCCTCTGGGCTGTCCCGCTGCCCGCGTGCTCTGCGGCTTTGCTCTGCGGCTTTGCACCGTGTCTCCCTAGTCTGCTGGAGACGAGGGAGACGCTGAGCAAAGCCACGGAGGACCCGGGCGGCGGGACCGCGGTGCATCTCGGTCCGCCGCCCGCATCTCCCTGGTCTGCTGGGGGCGGGGGGGCGCAGCTAGTGCGCTCCCCCCCCCCCCAGCAGACCAGGCTTTTCTCCGGACGCCTGTGGTAGAGCAGCTGGGGCTGCTACTGGAGCAACCCAGCAGCACCCCAGCTGCTCTGCCCCAGGCGTCCCCAAGTCAGCCGCTGCTGAAACTGACCAGCGCTGACTACAGGAAGCCTGAGGCAGAGTTGCTCTGCCCCGGGCTTTCTGGAATCATCTGCTGATCACTTTCAGCAGCAGCTGACTTGGGGATGCCTGAGGTTCTTAAGTTGAATCTGTATGTAAGAACTGGCATCCAGATTCAGCTTGTTGAAACTGATCAGCGGCTGATTCCAGGAAGCCCGGAGCAGAGCAACTCTGCCTCAGGCTTCCTGTAGTCAGCCGCTGGTCAGTTTCAGCAGCGGCTGAATCTGGATGCCAGTTTCCGACTTACATGCAGATTCAACTTAAGAACAAACCTACAGTCCCTATCTTGTACGTAACCCGGGGACTGCCTGTACTGGCCCCCACACACTAGAGGAGAAAATAGCATTATCTAGAGAGGATGAGGCTGCGTCTAGATTGGCATGATTTTCCGGAAATGCTTTTAACTGAAAGGTTTTCCGTTAAAAGCATTTTCGGAACAGAGCGTCTAGATTGGCACAGACGCTTTTCCGCAAAAGCACTTTTTGTGGAAAAGCGTCCGTGCCAATCTAGATGCGCTTTTCCGCAAAAAAGTACCGATCGCCAATTTCGCGATCGGGGCTTTTTTGCGAAAAACAAATCTGAGCTGTCTACACTGGCCCTTTTGTGCAAAAGCTTTGTGCAAAAGGGACTTTTGCCTGAACGGGAGCAGAATAGTATTTCTGTAAGAAGCACTGATTTCTTACAGTAGGAAGTCAGTGCTTTTGTGGAAATTCAAGCGGCCAGTGTAGACAGCTGGCAAGTTTTTCCGGAAAAGTGGCTGATTTGTATGACAAAACCTTGAGCAAAAGATCCTTCAAGAAGCTTATTCTTTTTTTTTTTTTTTTTTTTTTTTTTTTTAAAGTATTTCATGTAAATATTTTATTTACATTTTCACAAACTTAAAACAATATACTTCTGGACAGAACAAACTGAACTATATCTTTAAAAAGAAACTTCAGTTTACACATCCAACAACTGATGGAAAATGTGTAAATGATGTAGGGTGTTTGCCATTATTTAAAGTGTGGGAGAGATTGGAAGTATCAAACCTTGGCAGTGGGGCACTTACCCCACAATCATCTTATTAGTTGATGGGTATGAAAGAATATGCAGTACTTTCACATAGAACTTTTCATCCAAGAGATTCCGAGTTTCACATATTTTATTAGGATAAATCTTGGAACACCTCTTGTGAGCATAGGTACTTATCTCTACTGATTGGTAAACTCTGTGTGGAGAAGTCAGGTTATTATTACTCATCCGTTGTTTTTCTGAGAATTGTTTTTTGTTTTAGATTTTCAGAAAGCTCCAGAGTTGCAAAACAAGTTCTACCGGATTTTGACATTGTAATTGTACTGGGATTGTTATGATTTATGAGCTCCTTTTATTACATTGCTTAAAGTCAAAGCCCATACAACTGAAATCTAAAGCTTTAGATCCTATAGTAAGGCTGCATATTCAGAATATTTGGCACATCTTGTTTTCAGGTATCACTTTAGTGGGTGATGGGCAATTGCACCAAATGTTGCAGTTAATGGATATGCTGCCTTCTAAAATGAGCTTTAGCAGTCCATTCTTGTAACATACTGGTTTGACAAGTATTGAATAACTCTTGTTACAATCAAGGATACTTGTTTCTTCAGCCAAAAGGCGTGAAAATCGTATTCAAAAGAGGAACAGATAGTAACAGCAAGGGAAGATGAAGTAAACAAGTTCACTTAAAACCAACATGTTTGAACTAGTTTTTAAATGAAGTGGTAGTATATTTTTGCACTCGTAATGTTTCAGCAGTTTATGGGATGACTGTAACCTAAATACATTTAGGTATGTTTCTCATGGACTCACAGTTTTGGTGAGGCTATTATTAGACTGACCTTTTTGCATAGTTTTTGTTATCAATAATAACAATTAATTGCACCTTATATCCCATACCTGTATATCTGACTTTCTTAAAGGCTATAAAAGCAAAACTGGTGCTTTATTGCAAGTCCCAGAATTTTAAAAAATATGAGATTAGGTCCTGTGTATGGAACAACATGGAAAAGCTCTATCTATATGTATATTTCAGAATGCTTCTGTCTGTGAGTCCATTTGTTTAAGAACTCCTCCTAAACAGTAAGAGCTAGGTGCCACCAAATTTGGTATGCAACTTCCTCTTCCACTAACTTAAAGCTAGGGCAGGGTTTGGTTGTGCCAGGACTGGAAGCCCTGGGAAAAGGACAGTTTTCTTGAACATGCAAAGGGTGCAGCAAGCCTGCTGGGGAGAGCTATCCTACAGAGCTCACTGGTGAGAGCTGTACCACCAAGGGAGTGACCAGCAGGGCTGGGACTCTGCCATCTTTTCTGCCAGCATACCGGTACGTAGCACCCCTGCCCCAAAACCTTTCCCCCTTTTCCAGACCTTGGCCACAACACTGGGTGGGGGTGGTAGGGAGACCCCGGCAAACTGGGGGAGCTTGGGGAGGAGACAATGGGCTCCTGGCAAGCTGGGGGCAGGAGGGGGGGACCTGAACAGGTAGAGAACAGACCCTGGTGACCGGGGGGAGCTGGAGGAGAGGCATAGGCCCCTGTCAGCCTGGGGTGGGACCTAAAGACCCCAAGCAGCCTCAGCGAGGGCTAGAGGGGGAAACAACAGAGACAACAGGCTCCTGGCAGGGGTTTGTGGGGAGAGACAACAAGCCATGGGAGGGTTGGGGGAGGTCTGAGGGAAAGAGAAGGCCTCTGGTGGCCACGGGCGGAGAGACAGAACACCCTCGGCATCCATGAGGGAGAATGTGGGGGGAGAGAGAGAGACAGAAGGCCCTTGGTTGGGGGAGGAGAGAAGGCCCATGGTGGCCTCCCGGATGTTATCCCTCTGCCCTGAGCCCCTCCTCATCCCTCAACCCGCACTCTCTCACCCCTCCACACTCATGGCCTTCTGCCCTGTCCTTCAACCCATCTCCAAGGCCCTGTCCTGATTTCTGCATCCCACACCTACCACCAGCCCTGAAGGACCTGGGCAGTTCTGGGTAAGTCTTCTAGTAATTAATGTTGGAAGATAATCAGAGTTCATATTCTCTTCTTTAGGATTATATTGGGGTTCCTCTTACTATGTCTCTCTCTATATATACATATAAAAAACCTTTTCCTGCGGGGTGACAGAGTGACATCATTCTCCCTTTTCCACAGTAGCATGCGTGTTTCCCTGCAAGCCGAATCTGGCGCAGAGTCTCGGGATTTGCTCCTCTTCCCCTTTCCCTCGTAGGGTGCTGTCACTGTAATCTTGCTGAGAGGCTGTGGATGGCTGTGGCCTCAAGCTGGGGCGAGAGGCTGGGGTTGGCTGTGGCTGGAGACAGTTGGGGGGGGGGGCCGAGAGGATTGGGGGGAATCCAAGAGGCAAGGGATGACTGCAGCCAGGATGGGGGCAGAGAGGCTGGGGCTTGTGCGACTCCGGCCTTCCGTGGCGGCCGGGGGGAAAACCGGTCCTGCCTACTCTCAGAGACGGGGGTTGATGAGCATAGTGAGCAGGGGGCACCGCCCCCGGTAATCATGATTACTGTACTGGGTTTCACAGAAGGTTTAAATTACAAAGGGTCTAGTTTTAGGCTTTCTCCAGTGTAAATCTGTAGCTGCTCTATTTACTGTGGATTTATACTGGTGCAATGAAGAACTGAGCCCAGGATATTAGGTGTTTGGTATTTTGATCCTCAGCTGTGAATGTGTGAATTAGTTATGCCCAGAAGTGATCTCTTCCCCCTTATCTTCAGACAATCAATCTTAAAAAAATGGTATGAGAATTTCAATATAAACATGTCTGCACGTTTCTAAAAGTGGAGTCTCCTTTTTTTATAGCAATCTTTAATCTTCGATGTGGCTCTGTCATTTATGTTTCAGAATTTTCCATTCCAAACATTTAGCAGTTCATCTAAGAAAATGGCCTCTGCAGGGTCCTTACATTTACATAAAAGGTAAGTTTTGCTTGCTTTTATTTTATTAATAATGCAGTAAACCCAGTAATGCAGTACTGAATCAAGTTCTCTTTTGTTAGCAATGGTAGTGGTGGTATGTTATTTCAGTGATTTGATTTCTTGAAGATAACACAGTCCAAAGCAAATTCTTACAAATGTAAATATTTTAATTGTTAATTTCTTGTTCATAATGGCTCAGGCCTAGGAATTTGAAGACTTTTGTCTTTCGACTGAAAAAGCTTTCCCAGATTGCCACACAACTGTGTCTCATCTCTGCTTTAGAGCTGTCACTTCTAAGGGTTGGAGAATAATTCAGTCAAGTTTATTCTTTCCTTTGTCTCCCTACTGAGACTGCCTTAAGGTTCCAGAGTTGTGCCAACTCTGGTTATTTTTTTAATGTAGATACATGTACACTAAGTATACTAGGTGGAGACGAGCAAACTCCAAATGAAAACAGCTATTAAATCTTCCACTGGTTGCAAACTAAGGCCTTTAAGATGAAAAGCTGCTTATATTACAACCAATATTCCCTTGGAAACTTTCTTGTTTTGGAGTAATCATGCTATAAGTTTATTGAAGATGTTTATTTAATGAGCTTCTCTTAGAAATGAGCTGGCTACAATATGATCATGCAGAATATGGAGTTTATATGTTATGGCTCAGTATTCTCTGCATAATAATGTTTACATTTGTCTTGTATTTTATATCCGTATTTTAGACACATTTATTAACTTCTTAACCCTGTGTCAAAGTAAATGCTGTTATACTAATTTTACAAGTGATTATATTTAAGAGCCTTAAATCAACTGTAACTGAACCAGTGGAATCTTTCCATGATTAGCTCAAAGTAAATGGTATTCAGGAATCCTAACTCCCAGATCTTTCTCAAACCGCTAGATAACCAAGCCAACTATGTCCGCAAAAATGATAATTTAAAACATACACAATCAGTTTATGCAGAATTGTATCATGACTGATGTGCTCATGAAGAACCCAGCAAATTGTGCGCTCAGTATTGGCAAACTAACTTCATATTCAAAAATTTCTACTGGTATGGTCAATTAATAGCCATCTTAATTTCCGATGCATGGAAACTGAAACAAGAAAACAGTTAACAGTGTTTGCCAGATAGAAAAGTACAAAATCAATAAATAATTTTTCTTCATGTTTCTTAAAACAATTGAAAATTAAATGCAAATGTCCTATATTGCATTTGACTGTATCCTTTTAAAGGGCCAAAGAAACTTAGATAAATATTCTTCAGAATTAGCTGCATTGCCATTGATACCAGATCATGGTTCTTCAGAAATCTTTATTATTGTTTTTTTAAAACAGTGAGTATATAGTTGTACATGGAACAATGTGCATACAGTTGATTCTTCTTTTCGGTGTGCTGTACAAAGAAGCATGGTGGTGGATAACTAGTCATTTGGGTGTGTCTACACAGCAGCATTATTTTTAATAACATCCGTTATTCCAAAATAACAATGCGAGCGTCTGCATAGCAACTCCACTATTTCAAAATAAATTCGAAATAACGGGGAGGCTTACTCTGACTTCTGTAAATCTCATTCCACGAGGAATAACGCCTATTCTGAAATAGCTATTTCGGAATAGCAGTAGTGTGGACTATGGATGTGAAGGACTAGTCGACTATCTGATAAGCAAATGTTTATCGGATAGTCGACAGGCTAGTCTACTAGTTCCTTCTCCCCCACTTGCTGCCTCTATCAGAAAGATGCAGCAAGGGGGCAGGGGAAAGAAGAGGGACTAATTAAAAGGAGCAGTGCTGCATGGAGCCCGGGGTCAGCGGGGGAGTCCGTAATTGATTCTGGGTTCCATGATATCTTGCCACTTTGAAATGCCGCAAAGATCCTGACGCCGGGCTCCTCACAGCCTTTCAAAGCAGCAGCACCACATGGAGCCCGGAGTCAGCGGGGTAGTCCCCAGTTGATTCTAGGCTCCATGGGGTGCTGCTGCTTTGAAATGCCACAAGGAGCCTGTCGCTGGGCTCCCCACAGCGTTTCAAAGTGGCAGAGCCACATGGAGCCCAGGGTCAGTGGGAGAGTCCCCAGCTTATCTTGGGCTTCACAGGGTGCTGCTGCTTTGAAATGTTGTGAGGAATCTGATGCCGGGCTCCCCACAGCATTTCAAAGTGACAGTGCTGTATGGAGCCCAGGGTCAGTGGGGGAGTGCCTAGCTGATCCCTGGCTCCATGCGGTGTTTTCGCCTTTGAAATGGAGCAATAGCCCTAGGGCAGTTGCTACACTTCAAAGGCGGAGGCGCCCTATCAACTAATGGAATAGTCAATGTGAAATGCATTGACTATTTGATTAGTCAATTACTTGCAATTTAACATCCCTAGTGTGGAGGCTCCACTGCTGCTATTTCAAAATAACTCCTCCTGAGGGCCATTCAAATAATAGCTCATCACCAGGGCCATTCTAAATTATTCCTCCCAAGTGCCTCCTGGGGCTCTAAGTTGAGGTAGTACGTCCACATTAGGGAAGCTTGCCTTGGACTAATTTTGAGGCTTCCCTATAGTGTAGATGTGCTATTTCGAAATAAGCTATTTTGGAGTATTTCTTCCAGAATAGTTTATTTCAAAATAAGTGTGCAGTGTAGATGTCAAATATAGGATAATTAAATAATCAGCTAGTCGATGGATTTTCCATCAACTAGTTGATTGGTTGATAAGCAGAGGATTTGCAGCGGGGTTAGCTTTGGGCCCCGGGAGCTAACCCTGCTGCGACTCTGCCTTTTAAATGGTATTATTAAGAGCCCGCCATCTTTTAATACATTAACAGGCTTAAAGCACAGAAGTGGGGACCCAGCACGAGCCCAACAGCTCTTAATACATTTAAAAAGCAGAGTCGTAGCGTCTGGGACTGGGTGCAAACTGAGTATCAGCTGATTCCCAGCTTGTGCCTTGTCCCTGCTACTCCCTTACCCCTGTGGAGATGGTGCTGGGGGGAACCGGCTTTTAAGCCAGCTCTCCCCCAGCATGGGCTCCTGCTCCCTCCCCTTGCTGCCTCTGACAGAGGCAGCAAGGGGGGGAAGTGACTAGTCAAGGGACTAATTGACTATCTCCTTACATCCCTAGTACCCTTGTGTGTAATTTACGCAGTTTCTCTCTGGAGACATAGGCATAGGTCATACAGATCGGGCATTGTCTTTGTGTGTGAAAGTGCACACTTTTCCAGTTTATTTAGATATGATGATATATCAGTTATGCACATCTTCAGGTGATAATTGAGGTTTACATGAAGTTAAAACACTGTATTCCCTGTGTTTAAAATAGCTATGTGCAGGGAATAGACAAAAACAATCCACATTGCTGTACTTTGTTGCTGAGGCCCAATATATTTTTTCTAGATTAAACAAGTGCCATTTAATGAAATGTAGTTTAAATTTTTCCAGTGACATATATTCCACATTTTTAAATCATTGGTAGTTTAACAAAACATTCATTTGGCTAAGGGCCGTAACATCTTAATGCATTTTCACCCTTTAAGGGTTTTAACCTGAAAGGTTACTGTTATATAATTGACTTTTGTAGGATTTTTTTTTTGCCTGATTTAATTTATCATTGGCTTTTTTTTATGAAAGCATTCCATGCCTCTTGCTACCAAGGATTACAGGATTATTTAGCTGATGATAAATTACTTGGATATTTCTAACCTCAGTTACTAACTGGTAATAAAATATAATTCTAGAAAAGGGATCACAAAATGATACTATCAGTAATTTTTAATTTATAATTGTTGAAAAAAGAATCTTAATCTCTTTGTGTAACATGTGTTCTTATCTGTATATACTAGAATAACAGGAAACAAGTATTGAAATTTCATTTTCCATTATCATCACTTTATGTATAAGGTAGGGTATGTCTACACTACCCTCCTAGTTCGAACTAGGAGGGTAATGTAGGCATACCGCACTTGCAAATGAAGCCCGGGATTTGAATTTCCTGGGCTTCATTTTCATAAGACGGGCGCCGCCATTTTTAAATCCCGGCTCGTTCGAACCCCGTGCCGCGCGGCTACACACGGCACGGACTAGGTAGTTCGGACTAGGCTTCCTAGTCCGAACTACCGTTACTCCTCATTCCACAAGTGCGGTATGCCTACATTACCCTCCTAGTTCGAACTAGGAGGGTAGTGTAGACATACCCCTAGGTTCCTTCCAAGCATACAACCAGGAATGATCTATGCCCAAAGGAGTTTGTCTGAAAGAGAGATGGATATAGACTGACAGAGATCAAGCAAGAGAAGCAACAAAAGTGTCTTTCTGTATGAATCAAAGGGATTCACTAAAGGTGGCAAAAGAGGGACTTTAAAAAAGGTGGGCCTTGCAGATGAGTTCAGAGAGGTTGAACAATGCTAACCAGAAGAAGGCATGATGAATGTAATTGTTTGAGAAACTGCCACAAAAGATGGACAAGGGTAGGAACAAGTTGATTTGAGAAGGATAAGTAGGGAACTATAATATATCTAATAAATAATCTAAGAAGGCTTAAAAATATAATTATCTTTTTTGATGGAGTTTGTATAGCATGAATCCAACTTTTCTGAATTTTAGAAAAGACCTTTTTCACCTCTTGAAATTTAACTTGCACAGAAAAGGTGGAATTCTGGTTATATATTGCAAGGACATCTCTTATCCTGGGTTTAAAAGAAATGAACATCTGTTTGTGATTTTATTCTTATGAGTATGTACTCAAATGACATTTTTACCAGTTTAATAGAAAACCTATTATTGTTGTTTAGCTTACCCTAATATCAACAAAGCTTTGCCTATAAAAGAGATATTTTTGCAGAAAATTCCCACTGTTGATACAGCTGAATCAATTACAATAACTTTAGTAACAGTTGGGAGTGTTGCTGTAGAAAGTCTGTTAGTATTAAAAGCACCTTGGCAATTAGATATTGTCTGAGCAAGGTTACAGGACATGGTGCTTAAAACACTAATGGCCTGTCCGCTTCAAAGCTCCTAATGTTGCTAACACTGGCGAAGCTAAACTGGTATAACAAATCTGTACATGGCCAAATCCAGGTCACTGCTCTTATGTGAATGATCCCAGTGGAACTCCTCACATGGTGGGAATCAGGGTTCTGTTTCAGCTCAGCTAGTGATTTGATGTGTAACCCCCAAGTCACTTTACCTCTCTGAACCCCATCTATATTCCCAATGTTTGTCTACCTTGTTTATTTAGACAATAATCTCCTTAAGGTACAGTCTCTTTACATTTGTGTGTACCCAGAACAGAACAGTACTTACAGTGGAAAAGATTTTTAAAAGCCTTACCTGATAAAAATGAAGTTTCAGCTGAATGTGCACACTACAACTTTAAGAAGGAGCACTCTGTGGCATGTGCTTCCATTTCTAGGATAGCCGTGACACCCTGCTGTGCAGTTCCAGACACTAGCAGCTGCTGTCTTCTCACAGTGCTGGTCTCTTCTTTAGAGGGGATTCATTTACTGTTGAAACTAAGTTCTCAGAAGTGAGAAACACAGAAACAGTGTATTTTATTTTACAAAGAAATGAAAGGTGAATTAAGTTCTTTAGTCAAATTTTGCGGGAGGAAGTGGTGATGTTACTTTACATATTCATTTTCTACCTCTACAAAAAGCATTGTGAAAAGTTAAAATGGCAATGAACATTATTTTGCCAAAATATTAGAAGTTGAATTTCTTAAAAACCATACTAATCTCGCTCTTAACTAGAGTATGATCCCTGATCCCAGACAGATCTTGTATGACTAAGGAGAACAACTCTACAGCTTTCCCTTTAGCTTGACCTGTACCCTTCTTGTAACCCAGATGAGGCTACTTTCATAGTACATTCCTTCATGCATGCTTGCTGTAGGCCTGTTACATTTTATCTAGAGTAGACAGACACTGAAAATCTATTTGCTTTTTGCAATTCTTTAAAAGAAGTGTTTCAAGATATTAACACTGAAAATTGAGACACTTTCTAAGAATCCTTTACATGATTTTATGAAAGTTCATCACCTCGTGGTTACTTTGTACTGTGAATTGAGAAGTAATCTGACTATTCTGTGAGTATCTAAATAAAATATCACCTCTGCTCTTTGTCACTATGTCTGTCCCTTTAAGAAAACAAAGTAAAAGGCAGGATTATGAAACTGAATTGAAGAGAAAGAGAGGAATATTAGAAAGAGTCTTTGAGGAAATTTCAGAAATGTGACTTAAAAGGTAATTTTATTTTTGGCTTACTTGATCATAGAGAAAAAGACAGAAGAACAGGAAAATCTTCCTTACATTTTACTATCATCATCTGTTAAAAGAGCACACATGGAAAATATTTGTCTAAAGCATTTACTTTAGTCTGTATAAAAAGAGTCAATTATCTAAGTAATACTCCTGGTTCTGCATTAACTCTTGTCTGCTGTGGATGAAAACACTAGTGTTATATTTTTAAACTTGGCTGTAAGTCACTGTCAGGACTGAGAGTGCACAAGTGTGGAATGAAATCTTCTGAGAGTCTTTGGTATTCCTTTCATGGGTAGCTTATTTGCCTGTTGCTTAACAGTCTCATAGGGATAGACATGTTAGCCTGTAACTTTAAAAACAACTTTTAAAAACAAGTAGTCCTGTGGAACCTTAGAGACTAATAAAAATGTATATAGTATCATGAGCTTCCGTGTGCAAAACCCACTTCTTCAGATGAGATGATCCTGAGACCATCTTGAGATAGATTTTGTCTGTTGCTTAGTTAGCTTTCTTTTTGTGGGTGTAATCCAATCTATTAGGGAGATTGCTTTAAAAAGATCAAAGAGAGGGTGTTAGCTGTATATTGTACTTGACCATATCTTGAGGATCATGGGGGTGAATTCTAGGATATGTCAAAAAGATGTAGCTTCTCCATGACCTGTCTGCTGCCAGATGGACCTGCAGTATTATCATATAATCCTTCATGCAAATGCATGTAATTTTTATCACATTTGCACATTTTATGAGACTTGAAGGTTGTTACAAATCCACATCCCATCCCAGGAAAAAAGTAAACATTGCTTTGATAGGTGAATTAGCCCATGTGACGCACAGGGTTTCAGACGAGATTAAATAGAGACACCCAGCTCAGTCTGTCTGTTGAGATTTTTTTTTTTTTTTAGTTGATAAAAGAAATTGTCCTGCGTGTAATTGATCCTATGTACTGGAAATATTGAGTGTCTTTTGAATGCATTTGTTCCTCTTTTTACTGGTGTCTTGAAGAATGTCCCTGTTATTACTTATGGATGAAGATGAACCAGAGCATTTTGATGGGCTCTCTCTCTTGTACTGGTATGCCAAACCATTAGGTTTTAATAGCATTTTTATAGTATATGAACTAGTGAAAGTGTAGTAAAGATATTTTAAAAGCTGTGACTCCTTTCAGTTTCTTTCTGTTTTGTGTGGGTACAGTAGAATATCAAGCTTTTTAAATCCTCCTAATACAGTACATTGTATGTAACAAAACAACAGAATAAAATACTGAAGATTTAGTTTTAATAGCCCTTATCATCTTATTCTACAGCTGTTGGTACTCGGAATCTGTTCTGGCACTAAATATATTACTTGGGTTGTGAAGTTTTTGTTTCTTCTGAGAAAGTCCAGCATCACTCAATTATACATATAGCACACATGTTCTGTAGCCTCACTTGAGTATTATTTGGTGTCAAGATTCACTATTTTCCCTTGTTTTTTCTCAATATCTTAAATTGTTTAATAATATTTTGACAAGATTTTGTAGGAGCAAAAAGAAAGACATATCAAATATTGTTTGGTGTATATTAATGATCAGATTTCGTCTGTTTTTTCTTTTACAAAGTACACTACAATGTGTTTTAAATTACTTATATAGCTGCTACAGGTTCCTCTTAGCAAAGCCCGGTTTTCTTTTGTATGTCCTTTTACTATTATTGAGCAGGGCATTTATCATTTTTAAATGTTAAATAATCAACCTTAATTGCTTATTCTGATTACACGAAAAATACTGGGGTAAGAATTTCAGAAACCTCTTAGGACCAGATTCTCACCTGGTGTAAATGGTCATAGATCATTCTCTTCACTAGTGCTATAACAATTTCCCAAGTTAAAGATCTGGCCCTGAGTGATGCTGGAACGTAACTCACAGTGAAAGTCAATAAGGTTTGTTCTCTTGCTTCACTTGATAACTTTTGAAAATCCCACTCTTATTCAGAAAGTCTAACAAAGTCATTTTAAAATTAATGAATTGAGGAGAGTCTTGTGGAATGTTAATTGCGAAGTTTGTGCTCTGAATTGCTGTACAGTTATACATGTTAAAATGACAGCTATAACTAACCCTCTAAAAAGTAATTTATTCAATCTGATTTTTATTTATTCCATTTTGAATTATCAGTGGTTTTCTTCAAAATTTTATGAGCAATCATTTCCATTCCAACCTTTCCCCACATTTTACATACTATTGGGTGACTTCATAAGTTTACTTTTTGTATCCATTGTGTTCCCATGGTTTCAATACCACATACATGTAGAGTAGCTTGGTAATTTTTAGTGAAAGTAATAGTACAGAAACAACTTAATGCTCTATTGTTAATTCACACTTTGTGCTGTTCTTTAATCTCCGTCGTTCATAATATATATTTGCTGATGGGGTGTGTGTATATAAATTATAAATCATTTTAGTGACACCTTATACTTCTCCCTACAGAAGGTTGTTTCTTATATTTTTACTGTAGCAGCATCTTATTGTACAGTACGTAAGTCTTTTAAAAGATATTTCCCATATTCAGTTTGCAGTTAGATATTTAAAAGATTACTTTTAATTGGAAGTATCCCCTACCCAAGTTAGGTTTTAAAAATTATTTTATAATGTTTCAGTGTGTGTTTTAGGCTCTATCATTCTTGATGGTTTCTCTGTTACTTTTAAATACTGAAAAGTTAATCTCAGTTCCAATCCCATAAATCCTTAAAGAAAAGAAATTTCCCTTATATAAGAACTTCAAGATTGAACTCCACAGTTTATGGTATTTTTGTGTGCTAATTTACAAAAAATTATTGTTGTTGTGAAATTGACTTTAAGACTATTACAGGCTGCTTATTGTTAAAATATTTATAAACCAAAGACCTGTTTATTGACATAAACAGATCCACCATCTTTCAGCCTGGCTACGTCTACACTGGCCCCTTTTCCGAAAGGGGCATGCTAATTTTAAACTTCAGAATAGGGAAATCCGCGGGGGATTTAAATATCCCCCACGGGATTTAAATAAAGATGTCCGCCGCTTTTTTCCGGCTTGTAGATAAGCCGGAAAAAAGCGTCTAGACTGGCCCGATCCTCCGGAATAAAGCCCTATTCCGGAGGATCTCTTATTCCTACTTCAAAGTAGGAATCTACAAGCCGGAAAAAAGCGGCGGACATCTTTATTTAAATCCCGCGGGGGATATTTAAATCCCCCGTGGATTTCCCTATTCTGAAGTTTAAAATTAGCATGCCCCTTTCGGAAAAGGGGCCAGTGTAGACGTAGCCCTCGTGTTTGGATTAGTGTCAAAAGGTCAGGGGAAAGTAAGTGTTCTTTATGGCTATTCTAGTGTATTGAAAGCAATTACTGGGAAAAAGGTTTGAGCTCAGATCTTTATTCCTTTTTCTTTATTTTTTTAAAATAAAAAATACATAATCTCTCTGGCTTTTTAATATGACAAGCAGTGGGTGCTGTGTTGCAATTAAAGATGTTTGAGAGCACTAGCATTACAGTATACTATATGAGACCATAGTACAGGGGTGAGCAATAATTTTTGGTGGGGGGGCCATTCCAAGACTTTAGTTAGTGGTCAAGGGCTGCATTTTTCTATGGAGGAGGTGCAGGATCTGGTATTGGAGGTTGGGTGCAGAAGGGAGCTCGAGATAACGGGGATTGGGGGGCAGGAGAGGGTGTGGGGTCTGAGAGAGAGTTTGGGTGAAGGAGGGGATTTTGAAATGGGGAACAGGATTGAGATTCAGGGTCTGCGAGGCTATGGGTACAGGAGAGGATTCTGGCTTGGGGAGAGGTGTAGGAGGAAGTTCAGGGGCTGGGAGGGAGTTGTTACCTCGGGGAGGGGAATGCAGAGGGTTTGGGTGGTGACCTGGAGCAGGAGGGGGTAGTGGCCTGGGGTAGGGAGTTGGGATATGGAATGGGGTGGGCTGCCAGAGGCAGGCTTTAGCTGGGAGGCATTTGCCTAGGTGACTTCTGAGCAGCAGCCCAGCAGCAGCCTGAGCAGCAGCCCCGCAACCCTCAGGCTGGCTCCCTGCCTGCTGCAGCCCCATGCTCCAAGTGGCTAGCTGTTCCATGTGGCTCTCTGCTTTCCCGCCAATGTAAGCAGTGTGGGGCTGCTCCATGACTGAGAGTCCTGTTGGGGTGGGCCATATTGAAAGACTTTGCCCACAGTTTGAGAACTGCTGAGTCAGAGCATTTTTCTCTTTTACACTTTCATAGTGTTTTACTCTGACGCATCAGTTCTCAAACTGTGTGCCAGGACCCCAAAGTGGGTCACAACCCCATTTTAAAGGGATTGCCAGGGCCAGCATTAGACTTGCTGGAACCCGGGGCTTAAGCTAATCCCTTCATCCCTTAACAGGGCAGAGTGATTTTGGCTGTGGTCCCCTTTTGCCCCATTTGGGGCAGTGAGGCTTGAGCTGCGGCTCCTCTCCCCATGGGTCATGTATTCATTTGTTCATGACCCACCTTCTGACAGTTAAGTCTGAGAATCTCTGTTTTAACTCAAAAGTGATGTGATTCTTATTTTCTGAACGCTTCAATCATCAAAACACCCATCTATGGCACACCGGTACATTAAAATTAAGCACCTTGTTTATACAGTAAAACTCCAATAGTCCGGCATCCAATAGTCCGGCACTCCTGATAGTCCGGAATCAAAATGGCAAGAGCCTAGTGAGTGAGCTTTGGCAAAAAAATGAGTCACAAGGCAACAGTGGCAGCAGCTGAACTGAGCAAAAAGTCTAAAAAAAAAGGCTTTAAAAAACTAAACATTACAGTATACTGTATACAGTATGTACAGTAAAAAAGGGTTAAGAACACTTTATATACAGTATATATATATATAACCAGTTTAAAGTACCTCCTGATAGTCCGGCATATTTGATAATCCGGCACCACCTAGGTCCCATAGGTTCCGGATTATCGGAAGTCTATTGTATATCACTTTTCAGTTTCAAAGCCCTTTATAGATATTAATTAATTAATCATTTTTAAAAATTCCATGTGGGGAAAAATTAGAGAGAGAGAAGAAATAAAAATGTCTTTTTCCAGAATAAATATTTCCTGCTTTCCAAATTATCACCATTTAATCATAGATTTGCTCAATTGTGCACTGCTTACAAAAATGAATTCTCACTGAGCAATACTAGTATAAATTATTCCAACAAATACATTGCCATTTCTGATAGTGATAAAATATACTAATTAGGTTTCATAATTTTGTTTGAGTTTACAGAATAGATATTGGGATGAAAGCAAGTTCTCAGGAGCATTTGAGGAACAGTTCTTTTAAAAATAGTACAGTATTTCCTTTTAGTTCCTTCTGGTGACTAGATGGAAAGGCTCATTTAGCAAGTTTTTAAGGACTCTCAAACAAGAGAAAAGTTTGCGGGTCTACTGCGGTGGCTGTCTTTTCTCTACTTTTGGGTACTCCTTTAAGCTAATGTCTTCAGGTTACTTAAAGCATGTACCTAGATAATACTGATGCAACACAGTGCCACTTGTCTTGCATATGACACAATGAACCCTGTGGAGCAAGTAATTCCTCCTCTTCCATAGATGCAGAGGTCCCTGACAGCAGAGTTGATTCATTTCTGTTGTGCAAAAAGGAGAGGGAGCTGAATTGAATATATACACCCCAACATGGGATGAACTTAGTTTCAGGATGTTACTTTGCATCTGGATTCTCCTCTCCTCCAACTCTTGCATGGGTCTGCAGCTTGCCCTGACACCAACTCCAGTGCTGGCAGAAATACCCAGCATTTAGCGTGGCTGTGTGCGGGATTGGAGGCTTTGAGTCTGTGTCCTCCACTCTGATCTTCTTTCTCTTCATTGTGTATTGTAGTTATTCCGCTTCACTTTGCTATCATGATGTAGAAAATAGAAGTATCCATCTAATTTACAACATTATTTATGTTATGGCATAGCAGAAAAATCTAAGCAGTGCTGCTGTTTTCCTCCCTAAAAATTGAAAGGGCGTTTTTGCAATTCAAGTGGCCTGCACTTGAATGAAAATGTACATAACAAATTACGTTTGGCTAGCTAGTACCAAAAAACAATGCAGTTTTTTAATGCATTGTTTGTTGCCACCTTAGCCTTGGAAATATTTCCTATGTGATTATACATTCAGGCCCCAAGATTATCATTTTATTTTGTGACTTTTTTTCCTTAATTATTTTCATCATGATATTCAAGAACATAAAAAATCCTCTGCTGTCTGACAGCTCAGACAGTCTGCCCTTATTTTCACCTCTGGCATTCTGTGTTTGGAGGTGGAGTTAAGAGTGGGGCTTTCATAAATATATGTAGAGAGAAAGACTGAGAGAAATATATGCAGAGGGAAAGACTGAGAGAGAGAATATTATTTGATGAGAAAAAGAGATGTTATGAACACCACCACCAGCAATGAATGTTTAGAGAGTTATGCTCTCCCCTACACTTTGGAAACATTTTCATGGAGTATTTTCGTTTTAAGCACTTTAATGAAACCTCTCATGGTTGCCAACTATCTTGTTCTAAATTAGACCAGGGTTGTTGTTGTTGTTGTTGTTATTAACCCTCTGTTCTGTCATCCTAAGTAAGGACGTCAGGATTTGGTCAAAACACTGTTACAAAAAACCAAACCAAAACCTCCACAGTAGTTAAACAGCACTACTTTACTTTTATTTTTATATTAAAATGCCAGAGTTTTTTTTTTCCTTGTGACTAATGACACAGGAACATTTTAAAAATTGGGGATGCTATGCCTCCTTATCCCTGTCCACTCCCACCCACAGCTGAGGCTAGAAGCAAAGCCTCAGGATGCAGTGCCAGTAGCTGGGACCCTAGGCATGGGGCCATCAGCAGATGCCCCTGGTGTACGAGGCTCAAAACAGAACCTCAGCATGTGGGGCTGGCAGCAGAGCCCCTGATATCTTGGACCCTGACACGTGGGGTTGGCAGTTGGGTCCCCAGATGTTAGATTGGTAGCCTGGGGGTGCTTCAGTACCCCCCATACAGCTAGTTCCTGTGCGTATTCTTGTGACTGAGACCCTAAGGTAGCCACAGAGAGGTTACTCAGGGTAAACTACAAAGAATGGGCCAGACAGTCCACAAAGCTGATGGATATTCCAGAATTTAGATTTATTAAGCCAGCACTAAACAGCTTCTATAATACTTTACTGGTTACCCCAAACCACAACATGTTTCCCTTAAAAGTAACCCAGCCTTAGGCCTCTGCAGTATCTGCTATCTAGTTTGTCTGTCTGTGCATGCATTTGTCCGTCTGTCTACCTGTTCAAGAACTTCTCCTAAATGGTAGCTAGGAACACCAAATTCATGGCTTCCACTCACCATAAATTAACATAACCAAAATAAGGGTTTGTCTGCGCCAGGAAAATGAGTGTGCCTGGAATGGGATAGCTTCTCATGAAACCACACAGAAAAGAGACAGTATGACCAGGCAGGTGAAAGGGGCTGGCTGGGGGTGCCACCTCCACCCCAGGACTGACCAAGATCTGAGTCTCCCACTCCCTCAGCCAGAGGTTCCCAACTGCTGGTTTGTGAACTGGTGCCATGTGGAGGCAGTGGCAGGAGGAGGCAGAGCAGGAGGGGACGCACTTGTGGACACGTGCTTGGAGAGAGCACGCATGCTGCCAATGGCCGTTCCCCCTGCCTACGTGGCCGCTTTTGCCAGTGGTAGTGTTGGGGCTGAGATGGCGGTAAGAGGGAAGCAGAGCAGGAGGCTCTTCCCTCCTTCTTTCCCCCTCAGTAATGGCGGCTGGCTGGGGCTTCGCGCTCCCCCCACCCAAGGGGGCTCAAGACTCACTTGGGGAAAGAGGAGGTGCGAAGGAGGAAGGCTGCTCCCCCTGCTCACATGGCAGTAACCTACGGATAGTCACGCTCTGGGGAGTGTGGAGGTGGGGTAGAGGCAAATGGAAAAGGGTTGGTGGGTGAGGCTGTTGACACAGGGCAAGAGGGTGTTGACATGGGCTGTAGGGGTGAGGGTCGAAGGATGTTAGGAGTAAGGGAATGAGTTAGCGCTAGGCAGATGGCAACATTTTATTTGCATATTCATTATTTGCAGAGTAAATATACAAATAAAATGTTGCTGGTCCACCAAAAGTTTGTGAATGGGTTTGTCAGTCTGCAGAGCCTAAAATGTTGGGAACCACTGCCCTAGGCAGCTTCTAGGAGGGCCAGGGAGGCTGGGGGGGCTGCAGTGCCTTCCCTCCCGTATGGGGATTCATAAAATTATACAGAAAATACTGGAAAAATCTTCTAGTAATTTATGTAAACACAGAAAAACACAAAGGTTAGCTACCAGTGTGTCCCTTAAAGGTTGAATCTGGGTTATTTAGCCTGAGCTGCTTAACCCTTTCTGGCCATATGTTACAGACCTGCACAATATTTACAATACCCAGTGAAGAAAGCATGTTTGCTTCCCCCCCCCCCTACTAGAAATATAATAGAAATCACTGTAGTTTGTATACATTTATATCTCTTTTAGTGAATCTTCATGACTAAAATTGCAACAGCTCTGATTTTGTTTGGTTTTTAGGACTATTATGGGACCTTACGGAATCAATCGAGCTGTTCATCGCATTACTTTTTCTGACTGTCAAAATGGATTAGGTAATTAGATTACATATTTGATTCTAAAAGAGTGAAATCACATTGGATGTTTGCAGTTCACACTGGTATCAGTGGGAGTTGAAGTTTCTTACTTTGTTGTGCTATTTGGCTAAACATGTTTGGTGCAGTGGAGGGAATGACCAGTTTCTTGCTTATATCTATTTTTCAACAGGAATTAAGATTATTGGAGGTTATCGGGAGCAAACAGAAGAAGATTATGGAATTTTCATAAAGAAAATTTTGCCTGGAGGGATGGCTGCTATAGATAGTAAATAATTATGTTTATGTATTTTGTAGAATCCTACATTTTATAGGATGCTGTCAAGAAAACAATTTTTTACATTTTATTTTTGGTATATACGCACAAAGTAATATGTACTTCAGCACTTTCTAATTTATAGTTGGCAGAAGAGTAAGGGAGGCTGTGGAGGATTCTCAGTAATGGACATCCATTCAAATCTAGATCAGGCTAGCATGAAATCAGTTTGTAATCTGTCTACTTTGTCAACTTTCCCAACTGAGAGATGCTGAAAGCTCTTAATTCCCCCAGAAGCCACTGGGAGTCAAGGGCTTTAGAACCCCCACAAGATCAGGTTCTGTATTCATAAATGGTTCTAATGAATTCAGATGAATGTTTTATTATCATGTTTTTGGTAATTTTATATGGAAGGACCAAATTATGTTGTATAGAATTTAACTGGGGAGAAAATTCCACTCTATATTGGATCCCTCCAGGGTTTTAAAGTTGACCTGGTTTTGTCCACACTAGCTACTGAATAAAAAACCCCAACAACCTTTACCTAACTTTGTATTTTAAAACTGCTCAGCAAAACTGCTGTAGTCATTAGACAGCCATTGAGTGGTTCAAAATAAAAACTGTTTTAAAAATATTATAAACATCAAGGAATACAAAATATTGAATTTATATATGGTAACCTATGTGTAGTCATCAGTTCTAAGGTCAGTTGATGCTAATTCCACACCTGTGGAGTGTAATCCTATAAATATGTACAGTACATGGTATGAGTAGTCCTATTAGGATCAGTGGAACTACTCATGATTAGTGAAGTTAAGCACATGCTTAAGTATTTATGGGATTAAGGCCAAAGGTGGTAAAATCATTGTTACATTAGATTAGAACAAAAGTAATAGGGATATATTTCCCATTTTCCCCTGTTAATTCATATAGACTTTTACATTATATTTTGCTAATCTCTTTATCAGACCGATTGTTCACTGGAGACCTAATTTTAGATGTCAATGGAGAAAATTTAGTTGGCGTAACCAGTGAAAGGTATGTTCATAAAGAAGATGAAATGTTTTTCTTGATGTTGGAACAATGTTGCTAATACTGGTGTTAAACAATCAAACACTGATTAAAAGGATATAACTGCACCAAAATCCATGGAGTTGCATTCGTGGATTGTCCCAGACTGCCCAATATAGCTATCCTTACTCAATAAAAATATCATTGATATTAATGGGAGTTTTGCCTATGGAGGAGCTGATTAAAGAGATTTTATGTTGTAGCGTCGGCTGCAGAATGTATGTGTAAATTCATATCAAAATAGTACTGAGCTAGTAAAATATTTAATGTTACTGTAATTATTATGGTATTGTCTGGATGCCATTAAAGCAAATGATTTGGTTTTATATTGCGAATAATTGGTACTTTTTGTTAAACCTCGTGGGGTAATTATGGCAAATAAGTTATCCATATTGTTCATCTGAGTTAGAAACACCAACCATCACTAGAAAGCTACAAACTGTGATAGAGTTTGCATTTATACTAAAAATATCCCCCCAAATAAAACTATTATAGCACCAGTTAGAAAAATAAACAAATCAGATTTGAACAGTACAAAATTAAAAGGCAGCGTCTAACCTATACCATGCCATATGATAGTCCAAGGTTAAATGGAATGATGTATCTAAAGTGTATTTCCAAAATGGTTTTTCTGTTAAGAAAATAATTTGTTTAGTTTTCTGCCATTTTAATACTGTGTGGTTGATACAGAGTCCTTGTACACAAACAGTGAAAAAAGATAGATTTTTAATTGTTGTGCGTTTTTTTCCCTTACAGAGCTGTTGATATTTTGCGAATGGCATCAGCAACTAACCATGTATCTTTACTGGTTGCTCGAGATGAAGAAGCAAAGTAAGAGAGTTAAAATGCTTATATGTAAAAATTACCACTACAGCATCTTTTCCCCCCGTAAACCCTAACACATTCATTAAAATATGTGATTTGATAATATACAGGTGTTTTTCAAATTTGGGCTTCGTCACAAGATACCCACAATGTACTTTATGTTTTTGTATTTTGCTTAAACCTTTTATAGAATAATGTATTTTGTCAGAGTATACTACAGAGTTTTTATTATTTTCCCCCATATGCATATGTGGTACATCCCAAAATATGGTACCACGATTCCTATGAAGAATGATAGCAGTGATTAATTGAAAGTGCATCAGTATATTTTATATCAGACTTTCAGGGCCATGATGGCTACATTATATGAATATATGAAAGCTAGTCTAAAGTCACATAGGAAATGTTAATCATCCTCATCTTAGTCAAATGATCAATTGCAGTTAATTCGTTCAGTGGGGCAGTCACATTACTAACGGGTGGTTCTGATCATTTATATGTCATGAACAAAGTCTAAATGTTACATTGTATAATTAATAATACTATAAAGTATTTGCTATCATTATGATCGTGATTTCCTGACTATCTGTTGTCTTTTTAAAATTTAAAAGAAGTGGAATTTAAAAAGTGATTATTATTTGACAGTGGTAAACTTTATATGATTTAACTAGTGCCAGATGTCTGAAAATAAAGCCCTTGCAGTTGTCTTTATTTGGCTTTTCAATCTTTTATATATGAGCCCTGAATTAGTTGGGATAAGTAGGTTAAATTATTCAGTGCAGCAGATAGTCCAAAATTCCTACATTATGAGGACAGTTACACTAAAATATCCCTTTAATCTTGTTATCTACAGATAATCATTTAAACTAACACTGGCATAGGAAATGTTGGGATGGAAAGAGGCCAGGAAGCCCATCTAGATCTATTCCCCCTTTTGACTTAGCAGCTGTTTCCTCCAAATATTTATATTACTGTATTTGAAAACCATTGAAGAGTTGCTACTATTGTTGCCTTTCTTAGGCTCTTCCATTTATTAACTGCCCTCTGTGTAAAATAAGTCCACTTAAACTACTTTAGAGCATGGCCTTTCTTAATCTTCTGCGTGTGCCCCTTTATTCTTGTATTTGACAGTAGTTCAAATGGCTTTGTAGCGTCTATCCTCTCTCTCTTCTTCAGACTGTTTTAGATATCTCTGAAGTCTACTCTTAATCTGCTTTTATCCAAAGCATACTGACCTAGTTCCTCTATCCTTCTTGAATAATTAAAATCTGTGAGCCCCTTTATATTCTGGTGGTTTGTCCCATTATAAAATCTCCATGAACTATTCTAAACATGTCCTCGCTCCCTTACTGAGCTCTCGGTTAATTTCCTACTACTGTACGTATATATGGTATTAAATACTCCATTTATACATAACAGTTTTTGTGTATCTTACTAGAACCTGGTGATAGATAAAACCATGAACACCAGTTAAACAAGTATATTTGTAATGGTGTTAAGCAGTCTACCAAACTGTGATTTTTAGTTACCCCTGTGTAGTGAAGGGAATTACTCTGGAGTTATGCTGCTGTAGCTGATATCACAGTCTGGCCATTTATGTTACCTCCACCCTAACTCTGTGATATTCATTGTCTGGTGTTTGTGGTTTACATCCCTTTTAGGTATAGGCTCCTCTTCTTCCCCTCTCTCCTCCCTCTTGCTTTTTATTTACTTTTACCCCTGAGATTGTAAATTATATCTTAACTAATTAATCCAATAACTATTTTTGAAACGTCCAGAAATGTTTTAAAATAGTAATTAGTTGATTTCTACAGAGCCAATAATGTAAATATTTTTAATACAAAGAAGGATTCACAGATTTTAGATTGATTCTGCAACCTGCTGTATATTGAAATTGTGTATTCCTTTTGGGGGGAAGAATCCAATACATGCCTATAGGCATATAACACTAAGCATAGGAACTACATATAGGAATCTTGGAAACTAATAGCTATGGATTTATTTATGAACTTTCCAAAGAGGAAAGAGCCAAAGATGAGGGTATGGGTTGAGCTAGAGGCCTAGATTCTGGAAGCTGAGTCTGAAAAAGATGAAGATTTGGTGCATAAGCAGCTGAACAAAAGTTGCAGTATGTCCAAAAGTGCTAATGCATAAATGGAGCATCTCAAGTAGGAATAAAAAAAGTTTTCACTTCTGTGTTTGGCACTGCTGTAACTGCTGCTGGAATAATGTTACATTGTGGTATCTGCAATTCAAGAAGGATGTTAATAAATTTGAAGAAGTTTCAGACAACAGCCACAAGCATGATTCAAGGTTTAGGAAAAGCATGGCCTTACATTAATCTTACCGAAGAAAAGAAATAACTTAATCACGGTTTGTGAGAACCTATATGGGAACATATATTTGATAATGGGCTTTTCAGTCTAGCAGAGAAAGGTATAACATGATCCAATGGATAAAAGCATTCAGACTAGAAATAAGGCATATGTCTCCAACAGTGACAGTAATTAATCATTGGACCAATTTATATAGGCTTATCATGGATTCTCTAACACTGACAATTCTTAGATCAAAATTATGTTTCTAAAAGGTCTGCTCTAGGAATTATTGTGGGGAAGTTCTATGGTCTACATTCTACAGGGGATCAAACTAAATGGTCAGAATTGTCCCTTTTGGCCTTGAAATCTGTGAATTCCTAGCCAGTGTTCAGAGACTGTTCAGGGTGTTAAGTGCAGCTTCAGTCTATTTAGCCCAGCACCTTAAAAGAAAAGAGAGGTAAATTGGTTGTGCTAATTGGAAGCTAGAACAGAGAACTCTAGGGAAATATAAGGTCTATCTTATGTGATTTCTACTTCCAAAATATTTTTAAATCTCCTGCTTGTATGACTGCATGGGGAAAAGGCAGCCTGGAGCCTGTTAGAAAATAGATGTCAGTTTGAATCCTGAAACCCCTATAATCAGTTTCTACCCTGTGATGGTGAATATGTGACCAAATCTGTGTCTCTTGGAATGTTTTCATCCTTTTTGGTGCACAATAGCTCTGAAACAAGGCCATAAGTAATTCCAGTGCTATATAAATTCTAGATTTAAAGAAGTCTATATCACACTTTACTTCCAAATGCTATGTCATACTCCCTCTAGTGTTCTTATCCTTTGTTGGACTATGTAAGCTATGTATTAAATTAGACAACTACTTGAGGAATAAGACATTTCAGTTCCTAATATAATTCTGTAATAAGGCACTACATTTTCTGGAGAGATTTTTATACAAATTGCATCCTTCAGTACTTTGAGTTAATTCAGTTGAAGAGATAAAAAATTGCAGGAGAAAGAAACTGAAGAGGTATGTGGAAGGGAGAAAAAGAGAGCTGATATTTGGAATTAGAAGGAGGGGAATAAAACATGGGCCTACGGCAGGAGCTGCTATAGAAAAAGGTCTTTTACCATTTATAGCAAGGTTGAGTGAGGGGGTAGAGAAGAAACTAGTACTAGATGAGCAGAAGGGAAAGTAATATGGAGTGTAATTCCTGAGTTGTGGTAGCAATCCACAGAATGTCTTAAAATTAACCAATGCCGTTCTAACTGGATGTGGAGACACATGGAAAGCCAACAAATCATTTGAACATTTGCATGAAGCGACTGTGCTTCTTTGGACATTTTAGAAGGCAGTTAGAGGAGGAAAAAGCAGCACTTTTTTTTTTCTTTGCCACTTGATCTGCTTTGACAGGCTTGTTGCAGGTGGGCTGCCCTCTATTCTTTTTTTTTTTTTTAAACGGGATACATATAACAGTGTTTGCGCATATATATGAGAACAGTAGCAAGCTAGCTAGCTTTCCTCATTTGATCAGTATTTTCCAAAAAAATTACCAAAATGTCACTCAAAACTCAAAACAATTATTTTGTAAGCTTCAGAATTATTTTTCACTTTTATATGCAGAGAGTAATTAATCAAATGTATAGTACTCTTATAAAAAGAGAAGAAATTTTGTGAATTTCTTTTCCCTCATCTCTGTGGTATGGAATTAAAGAGAAAGCTTGGAATGAATTGGAATAGAAACTCTGGGATTGAATATAATCTTAGGCAGTTGTAAATCAGTAGTACTCTGGGGAAGTCAGTGATGCTAGTGTAAAACTGGTGAAGGTGAGGTCAAAACCAGTCTCATTGTTCCTAAATATTGCAAGTCAAGTAAGTCTGCTGATATTTAAAACAATGCAGAGAAAAGATACATTTCATGTTTCAAAGTAGTACACTAGATCAGATAAAACATTGAAAGCAACAGTCAGAAAAGCTATAGGTGCTGCCTGGCATTTTCAGTGGAGCAAGTAAAGAAAAGAAGAATTCCTAAATAGACATGAGAGAATTCAGATGTATAAATCTTATGAATGAAATCTGATTTATTATTAGGGGTGATGTGTGGTGGCACGAGTTGGGCATATGCCCCCCAAGCTCTGTGAGTGGGAGGGGCAAAGGGTCGACCAGCAGCCAGCGGTGCCACAGTCCTTGGGCATCAGAGCAGCTAGTGGGGGACTGGTGCTCATAACAGGGATCTGCCCCTCCCCCCCGACAGTGGTGGGGAAAACGGAGCAATGTGGCCCTGGCTCGCTTTGGTCTCTCAGACATGCTGCTTGGGGGAGGAGCAGGATTGCTCCCACACTCACCAGTGGAAAGCAGAGCAACATGGTCGGGGGAGCGGAGTGAGCTGGGACCATGTTGCTCTACTTCCTCCACTGCTGTCAGTGAGAGCAGGGGGAGCAGAACCCGCCCATCTACTAGTGCCCATCACTCATGATGTGTGAAGGCACAAAGGACACACATGCTCCCAAGCACTATGGGTGGGAGGGGCAAAAGGCCGGCCAGCAGCCAGCATTGCCATAGTCCCTAGATGTCAGGACAGCAAGCAGGGGTGCTTGCAATAGAGATGCGAGGGATGTCCTCTGATGATAGGACAAGAAGCAATGGGCTTGAATTTCAGCAAGGGAGGTTTAGGTTGGATATTAGGAAAAACTTCCTGACTGTCAGGGTGGTTAAACACTGGAATAAATTACCTAGAAAGATTGTGGAATCTACTTATTGGAGATATTTAAGAGCAGGTTATGTTTGGTCCTGCCTTCAGGGCAGGGAACTGGACTTGATGAGGTCCCTTCAAGTTCTACTATTCAGTGATTCTATGAGAAGTGGTGGGGTGCAGCAGAGTCGAGGAAGAGGAGGGAAGAAAGGGGAGCAAGTGTGGGGATGGGTGGAGCAGGGGTGGGGAGAGATGAGGTCTGGGCTGGAGGGGGGTTGTCCTAGCCCTTCCCCATGCTAGAGGGTCACATGGCTGGTGGACCCTCAGCAGTCACCCCTGTTTATTATTGTGTAGGAAAATAAAAACCTGTTGCTTTTCATCCTTCTATTATGTATCAACTGTTGTTTCTCAGAAATAATTAAGCTAGAACAAAAGCTTTCTCTGGCCCATATGCAGGAATTTCTGTGAGGGTGCTTTTTTTTTGTAAATGTGGTCTGCAAAGGTGCGAGTGCACCTTCCCCTCCATAGTCCCCCAAGTAAGTGTGCTCTGGCCAGCAGAGGGAAGGCAGGAGCGGCGTGCTGCCTGAACCTCCCTCCCCTGTGCTCCAGCTGGCCCTGGGAAGAGGCTGGAGCTGATTTCCCTCTCCACCCCTTAGGGAAATCAGCCTTCCTCTGGCCAACTGGAGCATGAGGGAGGGAGTCTTGGGTAGCACACCGCTCTTGTCTCCCCCCAGCTGGCTGGAGCATGCTTAAGAGGGGGACTACAGGGAGGTGTGCTCTCACGCTTCACACACCCCTGCATACAGCCCTGATTCATCAGTTAAGATTGCTAATTAGAACTCTGCCTGTATTTGAAGCCACATTCATAGAACCATAGAGCTGGAAGAGACCTCAGGAGGTCATCAAGTCCAGCCCCCTGCCCAAGGCAGGACCAATCCCAAATAAATCAACCCAGCCAGGGCTTTGTCAAGCTGAGACTTAAACACCTCTAGGGATGGAGATTCCACCATCTCCCTAGCTAACCCATTCCAGTGCTTCACCACCCTCCTAGTGAAATAGTTTTCCTAATATCCAACCTAGTCCTCCCCCACTGTAACTTAAACCCATTGCTCCTTGTTCTGCCATCCGTCACTACTAAGAACAGCCTCTCTCCATCCTCTTTGGAACCTCCCTTCAGGAAGTTGAAGGCTGCTATCAAATCCCCCCTCACTCTTCTCTTCTGCAGACTAAACAACCCAAATCCCTCAGTATCTCCTCATAGGTCACGGGCTCTAGCCCCCTAATCATTTTGGTTGCCCTACACTGGACCCTCTCCAATGCGGCCACATCCTTCCCATTCAGAAGCTGTTCTCCAGCTTTAACCCTGTTGTGATCTGGAGAACCGCATCTACCTCTATGCTGGTAGTTGGGGGGCTTCCACAAGCCTTGCTCAGAAGGGAAAATATGACGTGCCATTACCTCATAGAAACGAGTTGGCTGAGGTACTGTCTTGTATAAATTGTATTGGACCAATCTGAGTTGGTGAGAGAGAGACAAGTTTTCAAGATACACAGAGCTCTTCTTTGGGATTGGGAAATATCCCAGAGTCAGTGTCACTGTCAAATATAAGATGGAACAGATGGTTATAGTTAACACATTTTTCAAAGGACCACTTAAGGTGCATTGGCCTCTTAACAACACCCTGGTCATTGGCTAGTAAAGAGAGTCACAGATTGGTGTAATGAATCATAAATCCAGTGTGTCTGTCCAGTCCATATTTTGTAGCATCTAGCAAAGGTATGAATTTAAGTTCCCAGGCTCATTTTTTTAATGCTGTTGTGCAGGCTTCCTCTGAGGGCGAGGCCTGAGGGATCCGATACAGAGGGATGGCTTTGTGAAAAGTGTAGTAGTTTGAGGCATTTCCAAACCTGCTTGTACCCTCTTGCCCCCCTCCGAGAAAGCTGCAACAGAATCACATACCATCCAAACAGATGGTCCCCTTACCTCCTATGGAACTAGAATGTGGGACTGAGGTGACAGTGCCAGCAGGGCTCTTGCTACATTGCAAAGGTGGAGGTGTTCTTATCGACTAATCAATCGACTATTTGATTACTAGATTAATCTAAATTTAACTTCCTTAAGTCTGGGGCAATGCACTGCTCCAGTCTTCCCCAATCCAGCCAGAATTGGCCCCAGGGGGTATCATGGGGGGAGTGCATTCGCACCCTTTGCAGTCTCGCTGTGTACAGGCCTGTTTCTGCACTGCTGCTATGCGTAGAATTTGTGTCAATGAGTAACTCCTCTTGGAATCAAGTAGCACCACTCTCTCATCATTCAGAGGGGTCACTGTTGAGCTGCTTCAGAGGCACTTGCAATCCAGGGTGAATAGAGCTAGTAATTAAACTTCTGTATTTTATATATAGACTATTGGCTTCTGTGCTTGTCCTTCATTATAGTGCCACTTTTTCACTTATCTGTGCTCAGTATTTTTATATCTGACAAAAATGTCATTTTTCATTTGGTATTAAGCCATAGACTTTTAGTATGCTGTGGTCTGGGGACTTTGTATGTTTAGCAGTAAAGATGAGAGATACATTCTAAACAAGTGGCACTCCTACATTTGTAACTGAAGTCAAATTAAATAATAAAAGATTTTTATTATCATAGGAAAGAATTTCTAGACCTGATGGATAAATATGGATCATGCAGTAACACAGAGTCTGCAAGATGTTCACCAACACAACTGGTAGCTGGTGAGGCGTTGAATATTTCTGCTTTTTGTACTATAAGGAAGCAATAGAGGATGCTTGATTGCCTAAAATAATATTGGAGAACACTGCAATCATCCGTGTCTAAAATATGAACCAGAACTTCAAAGAGGTAGTTGGGGATGGTGTAATATGGTTTACTGAGTAGAGGCAGGCAGCTAGGAGTCTGGCAGGAAAGTTACTTAACTTCTCCATGTTCATTTCCCCATCTATATTGCATTGCCTCCCTCAAACCATTAATGAATGGTTTATTACATGTTATGAAAATCTGTGGTGAAAGGTGCCTTAATACTGTGAAGTGTATTGATACCTGAGGCTATGTCTAGACTACATCCCTCTTTCGAAAGAGGGATGTAAATTAGACAGATTGAAATTGCAAATGAAGCTGGGATTTGAATTTCCCATGCTTCATTTGCATAATGGCCACCGTGCATTCTTTTGAAAAAGGGCTTTTCGAAAGTGAAACCGCCGTCTAGATGCGGTTCTTTCGGGGAAAAAAAAACAACCCTTTTTCGAAAGATCCTGTACTCCTTAAAAAATGAGGTTTACAGGATCTTTTGAAAAAGAGTGTGTTTTTTTTCTGAAAGAACCACGTCTAGATGTCGTTTGGAGTTGTTGTATTAGTAGGGATGATTTGTATATTGGACCAACCCTCCTCTTTCAGATGGGTAGGTATAAGATTATTTTGCTCCACTCTTTTCATTTGAAGGGCCAGTCTTCACTTGTCACCAAGTGATGTGTGTTTCTGAATACCTGAGTGCTTATCTTAGCTCTCACTCGGAAGCTGTGTAGCCTCAGGCTTCCGTGTAGGTTTGTTTCTTTTTGACAGAAGCTTTTATGAGCTCCTTTCTAAGGATATAAGGAAGGAAGGACTGGGGAAGTGAAGTGAAATACCTGAGCTGCTGTTTTAGAAGTGTGAAAGGGTAGAGGGGTTAAAGTCAGTACTATAAGGATAAGTTATTTTCAGCAGCTGATATGATGTATTGTATCTGCTCTCAACTCCAGTATCCTCTTCTTCTGTTTTTTCAAATCAAGCACAGATGTTGTTATAAAATGAACGCAGGTGCTAAACATTCCTTCCTGGAGCCAAAAGGAGTGAGTCAGATTATACTCAACCTACTCCTGGGAAGGAATGAGAGCCTTCACACCTTTTCCTATTGTCCAGAAGACTGGATTTGGCTGATTGCAAGACCTCAAAATGGTGGATTTTTGGCAAACTGGATAATGGACAGAAGCCTGCTTGAGAGAACACTCAATATCAGAGATATATTTATTGTATTTATTTTCAAAACGAATAAACTCCTTGGTCATAATGATTACCAGAAAGAGAACCCTTTATTGCCTTGGTGTCCAGTGTGCTAGCCACTAGCCACATGTGGCTACTTGGCTGGTTGTTGTCTTGAACAATGTGGCTATTTGGCTGGTTGAGTGTGGCTAGTTCGCTATAGTATTAGCCACTATAGTGATTGGACACCACAGCTTTAACAGTTTAAGGTCATGAGAAAAATCATGCTCCTCTTCCTGACGTGCTGAACTGTTTGCCTGAGCAAGATCAGCAGAAATTGGTGCTATATGTCAGTGAATGTGATTTTTATTCCTCTTTTCTCACTATTTCTTTCTTTTAGGAAAACCTGTTGACTGCCTTTCTTCTGGATCATCCTCAAGTTTACAAAGTCCTCAGCTTCTGCAACCAAAGGATATCATCATCAGCTATAATGGAAATAATTCTCTTACCACAGCATCGCCACAGCTCACAAAGTAATTTCTGAAGCTCTCTTCTTTGATCTCCCTTGTTCAAAAGTATTTGTGTTGAGCTGCTTATGAGTATTTTGGGAGGAGCCCACTAGAGGGACACAGGATACAAACACTTTTACTTTTAAAAATCATGTTATTAGTAACACTGTTGATTGTTAAAGCTGAATTAATTTTAAAAGTAGCAGCCTCCAACTGCCCCCATTTAGTCAGTTAACTGGTTAAACTTAATGGCTTACTGGATAACTTATTAAATGGGACCTTTACTTACTTACATCCTTACTTTAGAGGTCCATGTTTGAAATTTTTTGGCCAACTTACCCAAGGTCAAGCTGTGAGTAAGTGGCAGAACCACAGCTGGAATTCAAGGCTACGTCTAGACTGCATCCTTCTGTTAACAGAGGGATGCAAATCAAGCACATTGAAATTGCTAATGAAGCAGAAATGTAAATATCCCGTGCCTCATTAGCATAAACATGGCCGCCACTTTTTTTTTTTCAAAATGGAGCTTTTTGGGAAAAAATGGCAGTTTAGATAAGGATGTGTTGAAAATAAACCTTTTTTCGACAGATCTGCGTCTAAACTGCTGGGTTTTTTTCAAAAAAGCTCAGTTTCAAAAAAAAAATGGTGGCCATGTTTATGCTAAGGAGGCCCAGGATATTTAAATCCCTGCTTCATTAGCAATTTTGATGTGCCTAATCTGCACCTCTCTGTCAACAGAGAAGTGTAGTCTAGACACACTCCAAAAGTCCTAATTCCCAGCATTGTGTTCTAGCAACTTTTTAAAATCAGTTCTTTCTTTTTATAAATGAATAGCTTTATAACAATGCTTGTTGTGAACTAAGCAGTTGAAAACGATTACCAAATGTCTGGAAAACAGTCAGCAGTAAAAATACTGGAACAGTTTTGTGGGAGGGTGTGAAAACACCTCCTTTTGGCAGTTCTAAGAATAAGCTCTTCCGGTCAGTGTCCCTTCCAGTGGTTTCCCTCAGTTCCTCTCTCAGTCTGCAGTCTCTCTCTCTCTTGTTCCAGAACCTCCTGCTTCCTCTTTGTGATTTGGCCCTCTGGCATGTTCCTCTCTTCTGGGGTATCAAAGCCTTCCAGCACGAATTGTCCTGGGCAGTCAACTCTCCACTACCTGGTCTGTTCCACTTCCCTGTGACTGGGAGGGGAACCCGATCCCAACCTCTACTCTGGGTTCCAGTTTAGGATTCTCTCATCAGCAACCAAGGTCTACCCTATCAGCTTTCCCCTGAGCTTTCCTGCCTTTCTGGCTCCCCCTTGATTTACCAGTTCTAACTCCCTCCTTCCAGGGAGTAACTGTAAACTGCCCTCTATAGTCCCTACCATACTTTCCTTCTCTCAGAGAGTGATTGCAGACTACCTCCGTGCAGTCACCTTTTTGCTCTGAGCTCCTGGACTTTACACAGACCCCTCCTGTTCCTATCCATCTGAGCCTCATATCCCTGCTCAGCTTCCTGCCTGCTCCTCCAGGTGCACCTCAGACAATTAATTGGCCTACCTAGCCACACTCCTAACCCTTTCTAGCCTTGTGTGGGGTGGACACCCCATCCTGGGGAGAGGGCGGAGTCTTTAGATGGAATGAACACAAAACAAGACAGTCTTTACACAAAACATGTAAAATGCAATTAAAAAAAGAGAAAGGTGACACTTGAAACTTTCCATGCAGTTGCATTTTGATGATTACTTTCACATCCCTAGAAGTGTATCTGTATGTCTTGAGAAAGTAGAGATTTAGACACAGTTTAACTTCACTGTGTATATAGCATTGCTTCATGCTTAGTTTAACTTGATTTTCTGTTTGTAATTGCTGAAATTACTATTGAAATTAGTAATTTTGTATTGAATAGAATGTGGTCTGTCTGAGTTTCCTGATTAAGCATCAGCCATTTATGTCAAACTAATTGTTGCAACACATGCATGAAGCCAGCAAGAGAAATAGTACACATGGATCTTCATTGCTGCTTTTTTCAAGCTCCACAGACTGTGTAACTGACCTTTTAATGCTAATTTTCTTCCCCCCCCCCCCCCTAGTGATAGTGTATTTCAGATTATCACTGTTTCCAAGGGAACAGGCTTAGGTTTGAACATTGTGGGAGGAATTAACAGAAATGAAGGCCCGTTGGTGTATATTCAAGAAGTTATCCCTGGAGGTGACTGTCATAAGGTAGATATTATGAAGTCCTTTTTTATTCATTGTTCCTTCCCAGGTGTCTCCATTTTTTCTTCATTTATTACCAACCTCAGAATAAATGGTCTCCAACATCAAGACTAGCAGCAAGCAAATCTATGAAACAGGGTTTTGCTAGGCACACTAAGCTATTTTTAGACAATGGCATCACCTTCAGTAAAGCATCGTGTCAACGGTCAATCTTTCCTTGTATTGAGTGCCCTGTATGGGAATGAGGAGACAAGTGTGTGTAGGGTATCCTCTTTCCCTCCTCTCTTCCATTTATCTATTTGGTAGTCAGAGGGTTTACAGGGCACTCAGGAGAAAGCTAGGGAAGGAATCCAATTCTTGTTCCTACTGGCATGCCGTAGTTGTATGATTGAGGCTGGTTGGTGAACAAGGTTAAAATTGGGATTGCCTGGTAGTCAGGATCTCAGCCAGCTACATATGAGGTGGAGGACATACGTATAAACTTTTGAATTTCTTTTTCTTCTCCCATTTCCTATGCCATTTTGTATCAGCAGGATGGCCCTTTTAACCATCCTACACTCATCACCATTGTGACTGATTGCCATTATTAATGAACCAGTCCATCTCCACAAGCAGCATAGATTGATGTCAATGCAGTGTCAGTGTAGACTCTGCACTGCTTACTGGCTCTAAACAGCTGTCCTGCAATGCCCCATGCTGACAGTATGGTCGATACAAACGCTCCTGGTGAAGAGTCAAGTGTAGACGCATACAAGTGATGGCTTTATGCCAATATAGATTGTCAACTTCATTTTGTAGTCTAGATGTGACCTTAATCGGAGTATCACAATTAAATACCAAGTGGAACAGATTGTTTGGCATAAGTAGTACACACATATTTCAAGGGAGCATTCAAGAGAAATACCCTTCCAGTCATTGGAAGAACAGAAGTTGGTGAGGGAAGCAGTTGGGGGGAAGGTTTTTAGTAGGTTATAGATTGTTGTAATAATTCATAAATACAGTATCTCTGTTCGGTCCATGATTTTTAGTGTCTAGCAAAGTTATGAATTTCAGATTATAGGCTCACCTTTTGAAAATGTTGTGCAGGTTTCCTTCAAGAATGAAGAGTCATTAAGTTTCCCACTCCAGAAGAAGAACTCTGTGTTAGAAGCTTGTCTCGCCCTAGCTGAAGTTGGTACAATAAAAGATATTTCACCCATCTTTTATTTCTAATATGCTGGGACTGACACAACTACAACAGCATTTCATAGAATAGTGGTTATTTTAACATATAAATTATTGATTGTGCCTGAAAAGCAAGGCATGAATGCTTAAAAACATTCATTGCACTTATAGTGATTTGTGCCCACAAAACTCTGCCTGTGCTTATTTGTGACCATGGATTTGTAGGAAGGATAGATTAAAGCCAGACTGAAGATCAGGAGCAAATTGGAATGCTTCCTTAAAACTGCTTCTTCATGAATAGCAATGATTTTTACTTTCATTCAGTCTTATTTTTATAGCTACCAAACACCTGTGTAAGTATTTATTTAAATTCTAATCTTGAAATTTTTCAATTTAAAATTCAAAATGTGATGTTTGTCATCTGAGTCCCCAGAGGGCAGCATTGTAATTTGTATTTTTGGGTACCAGAGGCAAATAAAAAGTAAGTTGTTTCCTTTGGTTAAAAACAAGCATTAAACAATAAAATATAAGTTATAAAATTGAGGTGAAAATATAAAGTGTTATAAACTTTTATATATTTGTTCTTTCTCCTGGAGCATATTTAGGGTTACTAATGATATTTTCCAAAATTGCATTTTACTGGGGATTTTTTTTATGAACTATGAAAAAAAGAATGATCCAAAGTGTCTATGTAATTAATTATGTACAGGTCCAGAAACACAGGTTCACCTTGAATGATTTTATTTCTGTATCATATATTGGTGAAGTATAGATTTCTAAAATCTTTGACCTTAAGCTATATACAGAATGATTAATAACCTGAATTCTCTATTATACTGTGATTATACCCATTCTAAATCTCATTTACATAGCTAGAAGAGAGTTAGGGGACTTCAGTGTAAATGAGACTACAGGCTCCCCTACTTAAAGTGTTGTCTCATAGCCATCTGTAACAGAAGTGGTATGTATGTGTGTTTACAGAATGCTGCAAATCAATCTGCTTCTCCCACCGAGCTAGTGACCACCTGTTGCAGAGGTGGCTCTTTCCATTGGCTAAGAGCATCTTCACTAGACCAGCTAAAGCTGCATAGGTGAAGCTATACTGATGAAAATATGTAGCGGAGACGTGCCCTCCATGTCACAATTAAATACTAGGCAGAAGAGATTGTTTAGCGTAACTAGTTAACACATATTCCAAGGGAGGGTTCAAGGTGAGGAGGCTCATTAGCATCTCTTCAGTAATGGACCAAAAAAGCAGAGATAATGGGTTAGAGATTTTTTGCAATAATTCATACATCCGGTGTCTTTATTAAGACTGTGATTTTTTCAGCATCTGGCAAAGGAATGAATTTAAGTTCCCAAGTTCATCTTTTGAAGGTCTTGAGCAGGTTTCCTTTGAGCATGAGGACTTTGAGAGATCAGATAGGGGAGTGATGGCTTTGTGAACAGTGTTCACTAACAGGTGATTTTTTTTGTCTTTCATCATTTTGTGAGGGCTCATTCAAGAGCACGGTGATTGTCTGGCTGTTTCACCAATATAGTTTTTATTGGGACATTAAGTGTACTGGGTGCAGTATGCCCCATGTTGTGATATGCATGTGTTTAGGACCTATGGATCTTGAAAAGTGTGTTGTGAGAGGTATTGATCATTGTAGTGGTCTACATCTACAGGTTTTGTCTCTGTTGTTCAGGCAGACTTTGGTGTTCCTTTAAGTTAGTGTATTGTGGTCTTGAGGAGCCTGCTTCTGATTATGAGCTTGGAGAGGTTGCGGAGGGGGTGTTTGAAGGCCAAAAGAGGGAGTTGGGAAAGATTTCTTGCAAGGGGTAGTCCCCATCAAATATGGGTGGTTGTTGTTAAATGATACCCTGTATGGATTTCAGTGTGGGATAATAGGCGACAAATAGGGTGGGTGGGTGGAGAGTTTCCCATACACACAATAAATTGAAGCAGGTTCTCTTGGTATAGTTAGGTGCCACTTCCATGATAGAAATCTTTACCTTAAAATGACAAGCCTGGGAACTTTAATTCGTAATTTTGACAGAAACTAAAAATTGTAGGCTTAATAAAGACACTGGATTTATGTCTTCTTATAAGACTGTAACCCACTAATCCCCTTTTTCCAGATGTGTCAACGGGTCACTTCAGTTTAAAAGGTCCTTTAGTAGAGTATGTGTTAACTCTGTGGTATCCAACATACAGCCATTAGCCACATATGGCTATTTGGCCATTTGAGTCTGGATATTTGGCCGGTTGAGTGTAACTAATTCACTTTAGCAGTAGCCACTATTCAGAACTGATTGGACATCACGGTGTTAACTACTTATGCTAAACAATCTGTTCCAGCTTGTACTGGTTGTGACACTCTTGAGTACCTTTTCCAGACCTGAAGAAGAGCTCTGTGCAACTCAAAAGCTTGTCTCTCACCAACACAAATTGGTCCAATAAAAGATATTATTTTACCCACCTTATTTCTCACTAATATGGCTACAAAACTGCAAAAAAAAAATTTTTCCTTCTTATTTCTGCAATTCTCTTCTGCTTTCACTGATGAAGTTTCAGTCTTTCCTCCCTTGTTCAGATGACTCTGATTCAGGGGTGCCTGAAAAGTATCTGGAGTATCTCTGAAGGTTGGGCTCTTTGAATAAAAATTTAATCCAGTTTAGAGATTAATTAACTGGCAGAAAAACTTCCCATAGTCAGAGATGTTGGTATTCCAACTTACAGCAAGTTCATTTCTGTTGTAATGCCACTGACATTTTTTATTGTATCAGAGATTTTATACTGACTCTGATCACCGTGGAAACTGAACGATTTCAACTGAGGAATTTCAATTCAGAGATGGATTCTTTGTCAGCAATATTTCCTTAATTTGCATTTTGCAATGTTAAATTCCTTTAACACCTGTGATAGACAGATGTGTTCATTCCATATCTGAGATTTTATTGTAAAAGTTCAAGTCATTGGACTTTGATATAATCTCTGTTGCAGTACCTGCTAGGTTAGGATTCTAACTCTACAACTTGTTCCATTCATTCAGAGAGCAGTCTGCCTTATGGGAGTCATGTTGTTTTGTAGTGGGAATCTGTGGCCATAAAAGGGGTCTACCCAGAGAGAGGAAAATGGCAGGATAGAATAATAGATTGGTGAAACACAATTTAATTCTAGTGTTGTGAAGAAGTGCTAACCAACCAATTGAATTTCAGTATTGTGTGTCAGAGTCCTTAGTCATTGTTTTATTTATTTCAATGTTAAGTAAAAGGCTAACCAAATGAGTGACTGAGGTTCTCCTGCTCACTCAAGCTGTCATGGAAACCAGACATATAGTAGCTATGTTCTCCTCTGTTTTACTTACATGATAGCAAAGCCAAAGAGCCTGAGCACAGACACAGAAATAGGACAGAATGGGGTGGAGATCCCTCACAACTGAAAAAGATGGGGATGGGGATAAGGGGTTTGGGTATAGGAGGGGGCTTTGGGCGGGGACTGAGCGAATTCGGGAGTGGAAGGGGGAATCATGGCTGGGGCATGAGATTGGGGTAGGGTGGGTAAAGACTCAGAGGGTGCAGGCTTCAGACTGCTTACCTCCTCAAGCAGCTCCTAGAAATAGTGGCATGTCCCCCTTCCAACCAGTTCCTATATAGAAGGTGAGCAGGCAGCTTTTTGTGCTGGGCCTCCCCATCATTCGCAGGTGCCATCCCTATGGCTCCCATTGGCTGCATACTGCACGGGTAGTTCTTGGGGCAGGGGAGCAGCACACAGAGCCACCTGATCGCACTGCTGTGTAGGAGCTGGCCGGGCAGGGGACATGCCTCTGCTTCCAAGAGCTACTTGGAGCAGGGCAAGCCGCAGAATCTGCTCCTCAATGGGAGCATGGGAGGGGGCAGATTAAAACAGCTAGTAGGATGGATACGGACCATGGGCTGTAGTTTGTCTCTCTCTGGTCTAGTTAATACTTAGTCCCCTGAACTGAGGCAGGACTGGACAAAATGACATCAAATCTTTCATTTCTATGCGTCTGTGATTTGTCAGGCAATTAATAATATAGCATTTATTAAGATGAATATTGTATATTTTGGTGGCTGGAAAATTGGTCATCATATTTTTCCCTTAAAGCAGTTACGATAGTGCATCTATAGCTTTTCTAGATGATAACAATTTTTCAATATTTGATACTAATTTATAAAACCAAAGTGTTGAATGTAGCATTCATAATTGGGTTTTTTTTGTGCCTTTTGAAATCTAGCACATATAACATTCTTCTATTACATACTTATTCTACTAAACAGCAGCATAAAACATGCATATTACTAATGGAAACTTCTAACTCACAGATATTAGCCATTCGTCCAATTAGAAAGTCTGGGCAGCCTTGACTGTTTCTTAAACCCATGAGTTCAAAAGTACATGTCAAACTGTTGCATTTGAAAGAACTTTCTAACTGCATTTTCATCCACAATCAATACAGAATGTCACACTTGGATTCTTTATTGTTACTGATTAGGATGGACGACTGAAGCCTGGAGACCAAATTGTATCCATAAACAAGGAATCAATGATTGGTGTCTCCTATGAAGAAGCAAAAAGTATAATCAACAGAGCAAAGCTTAGGTAATTATTGTACTACAACAGCTAAACCACGAAGTGAAATCTTGTATAAGTTTTCTTTTTCAACCATGTTTGAAGAAGGAGAAGATATATTCATGCTTCTGAAATATTAAATACTCATGTTACAGGAAACAAACTCAAATATGTTACTAATCAAAGTGATACAACATTGTTCAGAAAATTTCCTAGTTGAGACACAAAATCTACTCACCTGTCCTGTACCTTCATAACAGATGATAATGAGGAATGAAATAAAAACAAGTATCAAAAACATTCTCACTCCTCGTGCAGGACCGAATTAAGAAAGGGGCTGTAGAGGCTGCAACCCAGGGCCCCAAGCTTATGAGGGCCCACTCAGCCTGAGACATTGGGCTGCAGCCACTAAAGTCCCAGTGTTCTGGGCCAGCCCTTCCTGGTGGGGAAGGGGTGAAATGGCTCAGTATGCTGCCATTTCTTGTCCCTCCCCCAGATCTCTGGGCTGGAGCCAAGTCTGAGCACTGGGAGGCTCTATCTCTGCGCTGCACATGCCTGGAAGTTCTGCCCCTGCAACTCCCATTGGCCAGAAATCACGGTTAATGGGAGCTGTGGGGGGGTGCCTGTTGGTGAGCACAAAGCAACATAGGCCACACTGAGCCACCTGTTCCCCACCATCAACAAAGGGGAGCTATAACTGCACAAGATATGCACCCTGCATCCAAACCCCCAGCTCTAGCTCTGAGCTCCCCCACAAACACTAACTTCTTCCCAGGCCCCACACCCCAATCCTGAGCCCCCTCCTTCATCTTAACTCACTCCTAGACCACACAGCTCTACCCCAACTTTCTGCCCTGAGCCTGTTCCTGCACTCCAAAACCCTTGATCCTAGCTTGGAGCCCCCTCCCACTTGCACCCCAAATGACTCATTGCCAGCCCCACTCCAGGACCTGCACCCACAGTTGGAGCCCTCACCCACTCCTGCATTCACCCTCCTGACACAACCCCTTTTTGCACATTGAACCCCTCATTTTTGCCCCATCCCAGAGCCTAGGAGGCTCCTTAGTCTAATGGCCCTGGGTCCCCAGATGAGTTAACCTGGCCCTGCCCATGAGGCCTGGAAAAGTAGAATTTGGTTTATCGTTTTGTGAACAGTGTGGCATATAACATATGTAAAACATTTATTTTTAAATTTAGATCTGAATCTGCCTGGGAGATTGCTTTTATCAGACAAAGAGTTTTTCCCACTTACTCAGAAAATCCTCAAAGTCCTTGCAGTCTCTTGACATCTTCTGCTGGGTGTGGACAGCAACAGCCGCTACTAGCATTTAATTGTCTTTCACGTCCTAAGGAGAATCCCACTCCAAAGATGTCCACACCTTACACTGTGAGTTTTGTCTCTTGTTTTAAGACAAACTAAGTAAGAGATTAATTTTCTAAATTAAAGAAATCTTGTTGCACCTTTTCCCCCATATTTCAGTGTTAGATTAATGGCATATTTTTACTATTCCAGTAAATTTTTTGACACCTCAAAGCATACAGTTTTGTGGGATATTCAGAGGTTTCTGGTAGATGTGTAAGATGTATCTGGAATCAGCAGTACTCGCCAACTGAAGTCATTAATTGATTGGTTATCTGACCTCTCAGTTCAGTCTTAACTATGATCCTATGTTGTGAAATTCTTCTTTTAAAAATACCTTACTATTTCCATGTTATGTTTCGAGTATGGAGGAGATTTTGAATATTAGTGAAGAGTGAAGTATAAACTATTATTAAAAGATTTTTTGGAGTGCTTATTACCACAAACAAGTTTATCAGCTTAAACTGACAAATGAGAATTACAAGAGGCTGTCTACAGTTATTGAAATCAGAAACATTGTCATTTTTGTCAGGATTAAAATCAAACAGGAAACAAGCTCTGTACGCCTCACCAAAACAAAGCCAAAAAACCCCTAAACCACATAAAAAAGCATTTAGGCTAATGCAGCTCTTGGGCTCCAGCAAACCTCGTAGGTGGAGGGTTGAATTCCACTGTGGGGAACTCTCAGCTGAGAATATCTTTCCACTGATCATGCAATATTTAACTGATAACTGAGAGCAAGAGACTCCCATCTGATTTTAGCTGCTGAAACATTGTGTAGTGGTAAACCAGATAACACATGGAAACTTGGCAGTCCTTAGCAACTCTTTCCCTTTAGATTTCAAACCTTATTCCTTGCTGGCATGCCAGCTATCTGTGACTATTTGCTTTATTTACATGTATCCATTCTGGTATATAGTATATCTGCATAACTTGCTAGTATGAAACTGAGCACTAACTTGTATTAGTGAACGTTTCTTTGCTGTGTGAAATGTGTTTCTCTCCCTTGTTTTTGGAGACTGTTGACAAGTTCCTTCAATAAAGAAACTGGTTTCTAAAATAGTAGATTTTTATGCCTTTATATAATAATAGAGTTTAGAGAGGGGATATAGACAACTGTAAACCTTTGTGTGGAACTCACAGTTCTTGAGATGTTGTTTTATCACCCTGAAGAGAAAATATAAACAAATGTTTTAATTAATGTAGCACATCTTTAGTGCAAACAAAACTATTTTAGTGGCAATGGTGTGGAAGTTTTGAAAACGAGAGGAAAATGACTGTTTTAGAACTATCCTTTGCTTTCTGGTTTTTTTAAATATATGTCATTTATCATTCTATTTAGAAGTGAACAAAATATTCTCTTTGCAATTAATAATTTATAATAATTTATTATTATAATAATATAAGTTGCAATTATAAAGTTATTTTGTAGACTATGTAGTCAAGAGATGATTCCCCACTGTCCATATTTGAAATATATGCCTATGTATTCCTTTACAGAAACATCCTATATAGGGTGTAGCCTTGTTTGTGTAATGTTATGGCTCTGCCAGAGGGTTCCAAATACAGGCTGAACCTTTTTAGTCCGCATCTTCAGAACCTGACGGGTGCTAAACCACAGAATTTGCTGGACCATGGGAGGTCATTATTGTTTACCAGCATTACCAACACTTCCACTGCTTAATGTGCTTAAAAGACGTTTGGGGTGAATTAGAGCTAAATAACAGCACAGAACACTAAGAGCCAGGACTGGTTACTGTGTACGAATGTTGAGACCACAGGAAACTCTGCCACACCTGTGGTAAATAAACATCTGGCTAACTAAAACCATGCTGGACCATAGATATTGCCAGTCCAGAGAGTGCTGGACTAGAGAGGTTCAACCTGTATAGCTTACCAGGTCAAGTTCTACTGTGGTCCCTAATGACCTGCTGATATTTGATATGCTTAATTACTTGGTCAAGTTCCCTGTACCATGTCACATAAACTGTTACATCTATCTGCTGACTGGCAAAGAGGCAAAACAGTAGATAGACAATGAAAGGCAGTCACTTATGCAGTTATCACTAGCCCTGAAATGCATGTGAGGAAAACAAGATGAGGGGAAAACAAGTCCTGTAAAAAACCAGAGCAAGTGCTTCCACGGTATAGAAATTTTTCTCATACATTACATGATTTACAGCATACTGCACCCTATTAAATATATGGCAAAGTCTCCCTTTTCTATTTCAGTACTAGGCTTGATACTTTTAGTATAAACCTCATCAGTAATAATCCATAATACGTTTCTAATAAAATGTCCCATTTATGGGCTCTCTATTAAAATGTCTACATAATAAAAATCACACATGCTTTCTGAATTGAAAAATAACTCTAATTTAATTTAAAAGCCATAAAATTGTCAATGTGGGATATGCTTCAGACAGAGCATATTTACGTTGGGTTCAGTTAATTTTTTTAAAATTGTACCATATACAAAGGCACAGTAGATATACAACATAGCATTATCTTCTGAATGTCATTGTTTTTTATGGTGCCTGTCAGAGTTTGAATGTAACACAGTTTTTTGGCTTCAGTGTTCTTCCAGTATTATTTTAATCTACCCAGTCCCCCATTTTTTTAAAGGTTGACATGTGTTTCTAGACTGGTGTTTGACCTACTTTAGTAAATGTCATTTCATGACTTGTGATTTTCTTTCATAGATTAAAACTAAATTCAAGAAGAGAGACAAATCTCCAATTACTTCTACAGACAGCAGCCCTGCTGATGTGTCTGCCACTGGTAAACGATTATTTAATTCTTTTTTCCTCTATTTTTTTTTTTTTTTTTTTTTTTGCAATTACTCTTCCACAGAAAGTAGTACACAGTGTGACTTACTAGGCTTTGGCGGTGTGGGGGGAAGGTAGATGGGCCATTTTACTAGCAGTGAATAAAAGGCTAAATGGGGTGGATTGTTCAACAACCCCTGTCAAATATAATTTATGTTGGACAGTTTCTAGGACAAATAGTTGAAACTAAACAAACGTGAATGATTATGGCATTTCAGTACAGCACTAGTAATCAATAGATTCATTTGAAACCAGATAATGAGGACTTTCATATAAATCAAGACTAGGTTGCTACAGGAACAGTGCTTTCCCAGTTTGATAAAATGCAATAGACGAACATTGCTTGTACTTTTTATTTTTAATGGAGGGCAGATTTAAAAAAAAATTAGGAACAGAAATAATTGTTAAAGTGTCTTGTATGTTCTTTCAGTTATGTAGAGGCTCTTTTAATAAACTGTTTTTACTTAAAATACTGCTGTGGCATTTTCTGTCTGTATTTCAGAGCTGTAATGTTTAAAGGTGATAACCAAACTAATCATATCTCTAGATATATATATTTTGGAGGCGCTTAAGGAAAAAAATGTGGAGATCTGATCTTGTACAACAACCAGATGTGACTCAATGGTGATAAATCTCACAATGAGATTAACTGCATAGTATTTAAACTGGTGTTAAGTATGCTAATTGTTGTACTCTCTGTAATACTAGGCAGTAGACATACAGCCCTTTTACCAAGGTTCCCTCTAAGGGTACGTCTAGACTACATGCCTCTGGCGACTGGTAAACCTCATCCCAGGAGGCATACCTGGGTGGTCGACAAATACCTTTGATGTCTGCAGGGGAGCATCCAGACTATCGCGCTTAGCCGACAAACAGCTGATTAGCTGTTTGTCGGCTCAGCGCGGCAGCCATGTAAATTTAAATGAAGCGGTGATTATTTAAATCGCCGCTTCATTTTACTATGTCCGGTAGCCTAATCTACATGCCTCTGTCGCCAGAGGCATGTAGTCTAGACGTACCCTAAGTGTTCCCATCCTTGGGTAGAATACATTTTGTTACGTGTACTGAGGAATGTGCAGATGTGCACCACCAATAGAAACACATGCTATGCTGTACACTGTGAGCAGCTGTGGGCACTCTGCTAATCAGCTGGGCAGCACCTGAATCTCTGATCTCCCAAGTGCTCAGCTTACAGGGAACACTGCCTCTTACCCATTCCCTTGGTACAAATGGAGGCAGTGTGTCCATTACATCTACCTCTCTAATTGATCAGTCTACATGACATGACTAAAAATGCCAGTCTCATTTGTCAAGAGAGGAAAGGACCAACACAGAGGACCATAGTGTCACTCTACTGACTGTATCTAAAGTGCACTTGGCCTGTAGTAGCCTGTATCTAAAGTGCACTTGGCCTGTAGTAGCTATCTTAATTCCAAATGAAGGACTCTGATTGGTATCTTGATCAACTTTGCATAAGTAGAGACATTCTCTTAGGGGCTAACTGGCTGAATATCAATTTTTGCAACTGGAGGGATCACAGTATTTCATACAGCTTGAATTAAATAATCAGACCTCTCAGTCATACTGTCCATGAAAACTACATGACTAGATTAGATCAGAAGCATTGCAAGACAAAGGATACTCTGACCTACCGTTTAGGGCTTTTCGTTTAGCTAAAAGGAGAGGAGGCCATATGAGCTGAACCACTTCCATTCTTCTTTTCCCGACACAGACTCTTCTCAAACCAATGCATTTTTTAAATAAGGAATCTATGCAAGAGACAAAATAAAGTGTTGTGGTCTTAATGGGGATGAAAATATCCCACTTCTCTCCCTGCTCAAAAGAGTATGGCCCTACATCTGTTTTGATCACAGTTAAAGATTTTGGACATATGTGGTATAACAAATCTGGGAATCATCTTCCTTCTACCCCATTCATATACTACAGGGGACAGTGAGGGGAAGAAGGTGGTGAAATGCAGCCCTCTCAAGGGTTTAGTTTAGTGAGCATAAAGAGTAATTATGGGTCTAAGTGCCCATTCTTCAGTATTGGCACTTGCAGTTCAGTTGTAGTCATGTTGCTTCTGGGATATTTTATTGAATCAGCTCCTGCTGGTGAGAGAAACAAGCTTTTGAGTTTACAAAGAGCTTCTTCATGGAAGTATATCCCTGTGTGAGCTTGTCCTCTCCCCAGCAGAAATTGGTTTGATAAAAGGTATTTCCTCACCCACCTTGTGGCTCTCTAGTGTGCAGTTCAGTGAGGGGCAGATTCTCAGCTGGTGAAACTTGGTTGACTTCAGTCCACAAACAGAATTGAATTATTTGGATTAGCTCAGATGTAGTCAGTAAAATACAAGGCTGTGTCTACATTGTCACCCTTTTCCGGAAAAGGGATGCTAATGAGACACTTCGGAATTGCAAATGCCGCGGGGGATTTAAATATCCCCCACGGCATTTGCATGAACATGGCTGCCGCTTTTTTCTGGCTCGGGGTTTTGCTGGAGAAAAGCGCCAGTCTAGACGGGATCTTGCGGAAAATAAACCCTACTTTCAAGTAGGAATAAGGGATCTTACCATTTGACAACATGCCCTTGCCTGAAACTGCTTCTTCTGTCATACACCTCTTCTTCAAGGCTAATGGGAGATAAACATTCAAGAATTGAATAAAAAATTGCTATGATTAAGAAAAAAATCAGCATAACTTTAAGAAGTGCTTGAAAAAATTCATGCATAAAATCCATGATTCAGTAGTTTTGTGAGCTTAGTATCCACACAGTGACTTCAGGGGAGTTAGCTAGTCGTGGCTTGCTGTCTTTAGAATTGAATACAGCATGCCAGCACTATTAGTGTTACAGGATTCCAAAAAGATATTTTGTTTTACATCCTGAATATAGGGAGAATATAAATTAGTTTGAGATTGGACACAGATGTTTTGTGAATTATGAAATCCAGCTTTGTTTTGTGTTTTCTTTTGTTTCTACTCTGTGTTTTGAAGATGGTTCCAAGCTGCAGAGTTCTGAGTCAGATGCAGATTTTGGTTGGAGCCCTTCTCTGTCTCCTCGATGAAATAATAAAATAGGATCGGAACCAATTAAGAACACCATAGTTAATGTGTGTGATTGTTCCTTAGAATTTCAGGCCTTTTAATAAGTGTTTTGGACGCCTTTCTAAATTAGGAAATGTAATAACTTCACTTTAATGATCCTGTCCATAGCATGTCCCTCTTTGTTCATGGCCCTTTGCAAAAACTCAGATGGTGCTTTATTGTTTGTTCTATTTAAAATAAAATATTAATTCATCTAAAAGCTAAGTGAAGCTACAAGTTTTCTGCTCTGCGTATAGTTGGTGGTGAACGGCCCTCAAGAGTCTACTGCTATTTTCATAGTGTGCTAAGGTGTTTCTCCCATCAGACTGAGAAAGGAAGAATACTCTGCCAAAGCTATGGTTGATTTTTTCCTCAGTTTTCCCTGCAAAATAAAACTGTAGCAATAACTATGAAATCTGTGTTGGCTACTAATAATATTGGACTCACTTTTGCCAGCGTTTATAATTTGCATGCCAGGGAAACTAAACAATAGCACCAGAATCGTAATGTATTCATATATTGTTTAAATTATGGAAAATTGTTTCCCTCTTATCTGAAAGTAGGGGCCAGGGAGGTGGGGCACTGTGGGAACACAGTCCCTGGAGAAGGGGAGTTTCCCATTCCCACTAGGCAACAGGAGAAGACAGATGGATTCACTCCAGGCAAGATTATTAATTGAGCTCTGCTCCTCAGTGGCAAGACATAAGCCCTCCTCTTGACACAGTATCTTGTATATCCTCAGAGAATATTAGGACTGTCCAATTCCTTAGGTTGAACACCTGGTATTGACAGTTGTAGAAAAACTAAAACATGAGTCACATCTCTGAGGATTTTTTTGTTTGTTAATTCATAAATGTTTTCCCCACCTGTTTCTAAGTATAAGCCATGTGTTTCTGTTATGAGATGATCTCATGCTACTTACTTCTGTTCGTCTTTCCTTGCATTTTGAGGGATAGTTATAAAATGGCTTAACAGTGTCTATATTTCCTTTTTTGGGTATTTAATGAATATTTTAGTAATGTACCTTTTTAGCATTTAAGAAAAAAAGTTATAATGAACATTAGTGTTCATTCTGGCAATCAGGTGATTAGCTGGAATTATTTTGAACAGCAGGACTTCAGAACGCATTCTTCAGAGGGAAAAGTTCAAATTAACATACAATCTGTTGTCTCTTAGCTGTTGCTTCCAACTGGACTGATGATTATGGACCTCAAGAAAGGAAGTTTTCTCTGAGCCCCACTGTTCGTCTCAAATCAGAGAAACTAGAGATGGTAAATAGTGCTTAGTTTTGTTTTCTATTTTTTCCAAGATCAGTGAGTTTAAAATATCTAAAGAAAGTGTCTAGCAGGACTACTACATAAATAGGTTAAAAGAAAAGATTGTTTCCCAAATGTAGATCTTTCAGATGTTGTATCAATATTTGACTTTACTTGCTGAGCAAATAATTAAATAATTAATTAAAAATAGCTACAGAGGAAAGAACAAAGTGTCAAAGGCTCGTAAATAGAAAAAAATGCAAACAAAGTCTTTTTTTAATTAAAAAAAAAGAAGGAGCAAAAATTTAAGGAGAGAAATATTGAGATACTCACAAGGTGCATGGAGATATGATGAGTAAGAGAAGATTAAATGAGCCAAAGAAATTGAGCCTATCAAAGATGTAACCTTCTAAAGAAGATTTATGTGGGAAAAATAGAAAAAAGAGGAGAGAGATGTAGAAGGAAATAAGATGCACAGTAGTAGTATAGAAGGGCAGATCATATTTAAATTGCTGAAAGATGCAAAACATAGTTAAACTGATTCTTTCACTTTCTCTAACACTGTCATTTGTTCTGTCATTTTTATTTTTCTTGTATGACATAGCATGTTTCAGAATGAAATAACAGCAAACGAGCATATTTTTACCAACATTTTTATTTGTTTCTTGTTTTGATAATAAGAAAAAGGCATCAATAAAGAAGTTAAGGATAAGGAATGGAGTTCAAAGTAACAAAAATATCTTCCAATTACGCAGTTCATTTGAGAATGTTAGACTGCATTCTAAGAAGTTCAATTTATTCCTTTCCATGGTGAGACAATGCAATACAGAAGTCTGCAGTATTAGCATTATTTTAACTTAAATAATACTGAGATCATTGGAGCAAGAGGATCTAGTTGCGAGTTGAAGGAAATGTAGCTAAACAGTGAAATGTGTCTGGTGATCAGCCAGGAGACAATTAAAATCATCAAGTGAGTGATAGATGGTAAAGACGGAGTCCTCTGGTTCATGTCTCTGCCACTGCAGAAGTGTTCCCTATTTCTCACTCTTTTTTTGTGTGGGGGGGAAGGGGGAAGGGTCTGGTTTACTTTTAAATGGCCCAAAGGATGGAATATTCATCTTCTGCACAGGAAGATTGTACGGGTTCATCTAGACTATGCCGAATTTGCATATCTACTTCCGATCTCACTTCTAAAGTGAGATCGGAAGAAGACATGCAAATTCCCACGGAATTTGTATATCCTCTTTCGTCACTTCGGCATAGTCTAGATGAGCCCTAAGTGATTTATGATGATAAACATCTTTGCGTGCAATTTTCAAAAGTTTTGAAGAAATTACTTTAAACTATAATATTTTATCATTCATTAATTTAGAAGATTCAGTACAATCTGGAAGATTTAATACTCCATTATGTTTAGTCTTCCCTAGTTTCATTAGCACTACAAAGAAAACATTATTGGTATCAACATTGTCTTGTACCCTGTGTAATGTGTTCTAGATTATATATTATTTTTTTAAACTCAGTCTTATAAAATAAATTTGAGGTGCACAAACTCATAATTCTCTATAACTTGAAAATAGTAGCACCAAATTTCATGTAACTTGAGAAAACAATACAAAATCTGGAATGACATTAAATGCTGAAACTTGATATGAAAGAATTCTCCATGCTGATGGTCCAAGTAAGTCAAAATAGGAGATTTGTTTAGAAGCATGACCCTTAGGGTATGTCTAGACTACACGGCTCCATCGACAGAGCCATGTAGATGAGGTTACTAAACATAGGAATTGAAGCAGTGATTTAAATAATTTGCCGCTTCATTTACATCAAAATGGCCGCTGTGCTGTGCCGATCAGCTGTTTGGCGGCACAGCAGGGCAGTCTGGACACTCCGCGGTCGACAACGGAAGCCTTTGTCAACCGCTTCGTTATGCCTCGTGGAATGAGGTTTACCGGAGCAGTCGACAAATGCTTCCGTTGTCAACCGCGGAGTGTCCGGACTGCTCCACTGTGCCACCAAACAGCTGATCGGCACAGCATGGCAGCCATTTTGATGTAAATGAAGTGGTGATTATTTAAATCGACACTTCATTTTCCTATGTCTAGTAAACTCATCTACATGGCTCCGTCGACGGAGCCATGTAGTCTAGACATACCCTTAGTGTGGCAAGTGATGCCCATTTTCCTTCATTAGCTTAGTGTACTCTAAATTTCTCGAGTCTCAGGTAGCTTCTGATAGTTTTATAAACCAACACTCAGACACTATGATGATGAGAATAATATAAATGTGGTGAAAGTCTAATCTTAATGTTTTGGGGCCAAAATATGATGACCAGGGAAAAATTATACTGTCACAAATATTGCATGCTAATAAAGACAGCTACCCTGAGGGGTCACCAGGGCTCATTTTCTCATGTTTCTTATTTAGCTGTCTTGTCTTTGAGGTTTACGAAACAGTGACCACACAAGATAGAACTTGTTAGTAAAGGAGAAATATAATGAAAAGGCTTTTTTCTCATTGAAGGCAGAAATCACCAACCCCCTTTAAAAAAAAACAAAAACCAAAAACTTTATCTTTTAGGCACTAAATTATCTCGGGATTCAGCCCACAGATGAACAGCACCAAATCCTGAGGCACCAACTACAGAAAGATTCTAAAGGGACAGTATCTTTTGGAGGTAACCATTTATAGAATGCCCTCGAAAATAATGTAAGATAGAAACAGAAAGCTTGTGTATTTTCAGTTACAATAACCTTCCCATTAATGTGAGTTATTAATATAATGAAAAACAATTTACCATTGTGAGGTCAGATTTTGATTATTCTATTTAACAATAAATTTGTAATTCTGAAGCTACCCATTTGTAATGGAAGTCTGATTTCTTCTTTATGAAGAATAGTCTCCACTCACTAGCCTTTAAATGCAGTTGGCTCTGACTTATACTAATGAATTTTCAATGTTGCTTTAAAAGTAGAGTATTATTATTAAGTCTGAGGGGTTTTTAAATGAAAATGGTCTTAATCTTTAAGAAATCACTGCTTTCTTTGAAAAATAAAAACAAGGTATCTGTTTTATACCAAATTGATTTTTGCAAACTACTTCTAAATAATATTTCATATATAACAGTTTCTGAAGAAATAGGCATGAGATTGAAGCATTCAGTGTAATTTTAGTTGCTATTAATTTAGGCATCACAGACCTTAGAAGTTAATCATTTTTCTTCTCTAAACTTCTTAAATATTAATTATCTAATTCTTGATCTCTGAAACTGAATTGTAGAATTTCTAGTGTCTTCTTTATTTCATATTTTCCAGTCCATGGGACTCACTATAAGAAGCTCAATATTTATTTTGGTGAAAATTCATGTTTTTTCTAGATTGGTGAAAGTAACAAAAATATGTTTTTATGCAAACTTTTTCTCTGTAGTGAAAGTTTTTTTCCCTTCCTCAGCCATCTAAAAACCATACAAGTTCTGAGTTTGACAGACCACCATTACATGGCTTTTCTTTGTTCCCAAATCCTTGACATTTTATATGGTGTTACCTCAAATCATGGTATGATTTGGACAGAACTAGACTACACTCTAGCTTCCAGTAGCCATTGTAGCAATGAACTATCTTTTTCAGTCTGGCTAAAAAGATAATTTAGACAAAGGCTATTGAGACTGCAGTGATTTGGGGGTTTCAACTCTATCTCAGGTAGGCAGCTGGCCCCCAAAAATGTAACTGTCTGTGCACTCCCCCATCAAGAGTTAGGAGCTTACATAGAAAAATGTACAACTCAGAATGGTATGAAGCTTTCTTCATTTCCTATAGTCACCATGTCTGCTCTCTGAAGCATCAGGTTAGTGAGAGTATCCTTTGCTGGTATAGTATGAATGCAAGTAGCCCTAATTTAAGCCAGTGACTTTCTAGGCATAACCCATCCCTAAAATTGGGAACAGCAAAGGTGTAGTTTATGTCTTCTTCAGCTCCTTCTCCCACAAAACTTGCTCTATGTGCAGCTCAGTCACATACCAAGACCCAAGCATAGGTTTTCAAAATTCCATTTTCTGATTTTTTTTTTTTAAACAAACTTCCTCAAAAGAACTCTGCTGAGATAAGCTGCAGACAAAATTGTGGGTAGATTGTTTTATCTTTCAGGAAGTTAATGGAGGAGCTCAACAGTGTTATAAAGGAGCTTCTGCTACTCCATAATTTAGGATGTCAGACCAGCATCCTACATAATCTAGGGAAAAACTTTTAAATTGATGGCAGACTACAGTAACTAAACTCTATTTTAGATTTTGTTCAGGTTGCAAGAAATCTGTTTTGCTTGCAATTGGATGAAGCAGGTGGTGACCAAAGACGTATAACATTTGGTGCCAGTGAAATTGCCAATTTATTAGATTCACAGGTAAAGTATCTGCTGGAGCTCAGTACTATTTATCTATTATGAAGAATAAATTTAACAGAAGTTAATTTACTTAAAACTATTCTAATTCTTAGACAAATTTTTGAAACAGTTTTGTTATCATGGTTTTCTTTAAAGTAACCTAGTTCTTAACAAGGCTTTAAAAAGCCTTGTTAAAGCAACCTATTTTGCAGGAAGCAATTCACATAAATATGTTGTGAATTAGTATGAGTGGATAACAGTGTTTTATTGAAGTTTCTTAAAGGGGCTGATGATTGCTTCCAGCAGAGTGAGTAATAAACAGCTATATGGCACATTGATTTGGACCTTCTTGCACTTGGGAATCATTTTATTTTATAGGTAATTTTTAAGAAGGAAAGGCCCCAATGTTCTAGAAATACTGAATGTAATTTATTCCTTTGTCTGAAATAAAATAGGAGGGAAGAATAGATAGATTTTGGGTACTTTTTCCTCAGAAATTTTTGTGGATAATTCATTAATCCATTTTAGCAAACAAAGTTATTTTTTTCATCGCAGGAAATCCTGTGACTAGAGGTGGTCAGAAAATGTCAGTTAAAAGTGGTTAGATTTTAACCAACTTTTTTTTGTTTTTTGTTCTAAACTGAAAGTTTTCATATTTGGTTGCTGAAAACCTCTCATATTTTGGAGAAACAAATAGCATTTTCATTATGAACTTGTTTTAGCCATAAAAATTAATCAGTTCTACTTGTGACTTTCTTTTAACAAGACTCTGTTGTTAAAGAGATCAAGCATTGTGATAGATGCATTTAACCTAATATTAGTTTCTATTTGCTTGCCTCTTTTTTCTTTCATATTTTACTACACACAGCTTGTATCCTGTGATTCTTTGGAAATGGATGATGTGGAAAGACTTAAAAGAGAAAGAAATGAAGTTTTAAAAGAAATAAGTAAATTAAAGGTAATGTTTAATTTTTATCACTTAAAAACAAAATATGGGAATATGGCATTTAACCTGAATTTGAATTGTATAGCATAAAAGCATTGATACAAGAGAGAATAATATTCAGTGGTATCTGAAGAGCATATGCATACCGTGTGTTTTACAGACATTTACCTTTATTCCTTATACAGTATATCTGCGCTTTTTCTATCCTGAATGTCAGGAGAAATGAGACTAAAGACATTTCAAAGACAGACATTGTGTGTATGTGATTTATCTGATCTATTTATGAATTTTTGTGTCCCCAGTCACCATAATATCTAATCAAATATCTAATAACCTTTTAGTAGTCATGAAAGATGCCAGACTAGCAGAATTGGAGACTCGGTCATCAAATCTCAAAACAAATATAGCAAAGAGTCAGTACCAGTGCAAACCTTTCTCAGTCATGACCTGCTACTGCCAGTATACCTTAATCCTAACCAAGAAAGCCCATCTGTTGGGGTAAAAGACAAGCTCCATCTCCATGCTCAATCTCAGCTATAACTACTATCTAGTGCAGTGGTCCCCTACCTTTAGAGCCTCCCGGGCGCCAGGGACGGGGACAATCACGCGCCGGGCGCCCAGGGGGTGGGGCCACGCGTCCTGGGGCACGCCAGGGGTGGGGATGCCCTTGCACCCGGCGCTGGCATGTGCCCCAGGGCCGGGGCCGGCGCTGGGGCTGCCCGAGCGCCGTGGGCCCGGGGCCGGCGCCGCCACCCGAGCTGCGTGCCTGGGGCCGGCACCGGCGCCGCACGCCTGCATCTGCCTCGCGGCTGGGACCGCCCGAGCGCCACGCACCAGGCGCCGGTGCGTGTCGCGCACCTGGGGCCGGCGCCTCCAGTGCGCCGCGCGCCGGGGGCAGGGCCGGCCCAGGTTGTCGGCGGGCGCACACAAATGCCCCGGCGGGTGCCATGGCGCCTGCGGGCACCGCGTTGGGGACCACTGATCTAGTGTGATAACTAGTACAAGCCTTGGTGGTTTTTGTGATGTAAACAACTGCCCTTTGGTAAGTGAATCAGAGTCATTCCACATAGGACAGTGAGCATTTCTCAACTTTTAGCCACTAGTTAATTGAGCTGGATTGGAATTAGCAAACTAAGACTATAGAGAGAGCACTGTATAGCCCATTATGAATCTTTTGAGATGTCCAAATCCCATAACACCATATTTCTTAAATGTAAATATTTTTTCTAATCTCTCCAATAAAAGTCTGTCAACAACTAAAAAGCCCTCACTTACCAGAAGAACAAGTAATTTATGTTTATTTTGATTTTAATTCTTAGGTTGAAGCAGTATAACATTGACATGTTTTGGAGATTTATCATTCAGGCTTCAGTTCAGGAAACTATTCCTGATCATGCCAGCCTGTGAGCATGTGCTTAACTTCCATTGAATGGGATTTAAGCAAATACTTAAAAAGATAAATATGTGCTTAAGAGTTTTCCTGAATCAAGGCATGTGATAACATTACCAGCTGTCCTTCTAAAACCCGCAAGTAGTAGACTCTTAATCAGCCATCCAAAATTCACCTAACATTTTATCCTGAATGTTCCAAAGATCTCTTGAGATGGGAGCTGAGTATTCTCAGTAATATATAGGAATCTCTCAGCACTTTACACAACTGAGTCCCTTTAGTGGGAAGATCTTCAGATTTGTTTGACTATCATGTCACTCTCTTACTTCTCTCACATACATGCCATGTTACTCTCATAAGGTATGTCTACACTACGGGACAAATTTGAATTAAAATACACAACTTCAGGTAATTGTGTAGCTGAAGTCAAAGTAGCTTAACTCAACTTTTGGTGCTGTCTACACTACAGGAAGTTGAAGGAAGAGCACTCTTCCTTCAACTTCTCTTACTCCCCATGAAAGCAGGGTTACCAGTACTGACCGGAGTGCCCCTCTCACTTTGATTTAGCTGTCTTAACTAGACCACTGGAAGATCGACAGTGGCAGCTTTGATCTTCCTCTGTAGTGTAGATGTATCCTTAGATGACTTTTTGTAATAGAAAGATGGCACCTTTAGTCAAAATTTATCTTGTAGTTAGGGCAAAATCCTATACTTACTTTGTTACCTCTGGAAGCACTTCGCTTTTCTGTCCATTTGTCTAGTCTAAAAAAGAAACACTTGTCTGGGATATTGTCATCTCTTTTTAAAAAAAAATGTGGTGTCATTTTAGCATATGTATTAGTTAGAGATAAAAATATTGTTGCTTTGATTAATTTTTGTTTTGCTCTTGCTATAATACTCTGTTTTTATATGTGGATTCTTGAGAGCTGTGGATTCTTGTCCATTTGTGTGGAATTAATTTTAGGCCAAAATCTAATCAAATTAATCAATAAAGCTTTAAAAGAGCCAGTTTGTTGGGGAAACCCATTCCTCTTTTAATCCAATTTAATCAATGGATCTTGTTATTTCCTAGATACCAAGGATATACGTATTTTAACAGTTCTTAAGATATCTGTATTTCTAATATTTTATCAGCATTTTAAAAAAACTACCTAAATTATGTTTCTTTTTATAGGCATACTGTGAGTTTTTATTGGCATACTGTTTCCCACTCAGTAATTTAAATTTCAGTATTTCCTAGCTAACCTAGTTGTATAATTGATGTTCCTGAATGACTGACAGTAAGTAGTCTTAATTTGCTCAGCAATGAGGCAGCATACTGTCCCTTTTAGAACATTAGACATGAAGTGTTCCCTGGACTTCTACAATAAATGCTTGAGATCAGAGGAGTTGTTGCCTCTACTGTATACTAATACTGTGGTATTTTAATTTATGTTGAATTTGTTTCAACCTTTTATAATTTTTTCAGTTTAGTTGCACTCATGTTGGATACTCCTGAAAATTTCGGATTGGGTATTGTGACGGGGCGGTGGGGATCACAAGCCCCAACCCCGCGCCCCGCACTGGGGCGCCGCGGGGGACAGGCGCTGAAACGCCTGAGCGGCTCTGCCGCGCTTATTCGGCGGCGGCCGGGCAGCGGGGATCGCAAGCCCCAACCCTACGCCCCACACCAGGGCATTGCCGCGGGGAAGTCCGAGCAGCTCTAACGCGCCGGCCCAGGGACGGCGGTTGGCGCAGGCACAGGAGCCTCCGCCTGGAGGGGCCGCCCACGCACTCGCCCAGCCCCTCCCGCAGGGGGCATGCGCTGGCGTCCCTGAGCAGGAGCGCGGGGTTTAAAAGCCAGACAGCCTGGACACAGGGGGTGGAGGAGGGAGCTCCAGGGAGACGGGGCGAAGACGATCGCTCTGGACGGCGGCGGGGCGGAAGGACCGACTGCGGACCCAGGACGGGCAACTGACTGTCCCGCGATCTGAGTGGGTGAATCAAACCCGAAAAACCCCACTGAACCAAACTGAGACATACAGACCCGAAAGGGTCGGAGGAAGCAGCCCAGGACGGGGTCAGAAACCCCGGGGACCGGTGCGTTGCGGCCATAGCCCCCCCGGTTGGGCAGCGCGTCTCAGACGCACTCCCTTAGGGTCCTGGGCTGGGACCTGGAGAGGGGGTGGGCCCAGGTCCCCCTCCGCCCCGGTCGGATACCGGGGAGCCACCCAAGAGACAAATCAGCGAAAGATAACGACCCCTCTCCCCGAGATAGGGGCTGGGACCGTTACAGGTATATTTAAAGAAATTACTCGGATGGCTACATGTTCTTAGACATCAAAGAAGGAAATTAACTCTAGTATTCGGTCATTTAGGATAACATCCTACAAGGAGCTGAGTTTTTTTTAACCATTAACTTCTGTATTGAAGGCAATCGACAAGTTGTAGTATCCCAGATATTCAGCATACAGTCTCCTTTTCTTAAAAAAAAATCCCAAAACTTGTTTATTCTTAGTAATGCTGCCATATTTGCACTAATAATCCCTCTCCCTTCAAATATTTGTAGACTTTTATAATATCTCAACCTCCCCCCACACCTGAAATGGTTAGTTCTTTTAATATGTACTCAATGCCTGTCTCCCTGAGCTTTTGGTAATTTTTGCTAAATTTCATTTGGTGGTTCATTTGGTGGTCTGATTTTGCATATATGCTGAGTCATGCTATTGTTGAATTAAGTGGGATGGGAAGGGAGTTCTAACAGAACTCTGAACTGGAATTCATGAAAACTGAGTGAAACTACAATTCATTTCACACAAGCTACAGACCATCACAGATGACCAAATCTCATTACTAACTTATCTGATCTGAATTTCAACCAGTCAAGTATAGGCTGATCGATTAGTATCCTGATACCAGTCTCCTTAATCATATGTTCTTGCTCACCTTTGTCTTTTTAAATGTTGCTCTGCTGTCCCAGATGAGTCTTTTATGTTCCTCATAGGTGTAAATGAGTATAGTTCTCTTAATTTTAGTGGAACAAAACTTACTTTCAATCACCAAAGATCTGGCACTATATGTATAATTCAAAAATAAAAATATTATACCCATCATAGCTCAAACCAGAATATAATTAAGAGTTTGAATAATAGTCCATTTGATCAGTAAATGAATGGTAGACTCCTAGGGTATGTCTACACTACAGCGCTAATTTGAACTAACTTAGTTTTGCTAATTCAAACTAGCATGTCCACATTAAGTGGACCCTGAACCGGGGTTAAGGATGGCCGGAAGCAGTGCCGGCAGGGCATCAGATGAGGACTTAGAGCGTGGAGCTGCTGCCTCAGGCTAGCCGAGGGCTGTGCTTAAAGGGACCCGACCCCCACCCCGGACAGACAGTTCTCAGGGGTGCCCCGCTTGCAAAGCAGTCCTGGCTTGGAGTGCCCTGAGTGCCCACACTGGGCACATCACAGCACTCGGCCATCAGACCGGCTGCACTTGCTGCAGGCTGCCATCTGGGGAGAGGGGGCAATTGGGGGGCTGCAGGAGAGCTTCCACCCCCAGAAGCCCGCAGAGCCAGCCCAGTCCTCCCCATCGGGGGCTCGTACCCCATTCCTCCCTCACCTCCTTCCACTTACCCTTCCCTAGCCCCCCTTCCTGATGTACAAAATAAAGAAAACGTGGTCAAAAATAGAATCTCTCTTTATTGAACAAAACTCGGGGAGACTGGGAAAAGGAGGTGGGAGAGGGGAAGAGAGAGGGTGGGAGAGGGGAGGGCAACTACAATGATCAGAGGTTTGGAAGAGGTCCCATATGAAGAGAGGCTAAAGAGACTGGGACTTTTCAGTTTAGAAAAGAGGAGACTGAGGGGGGATAGGATAGAGGTCTCTAAAAGCATGAGTGGGATGGAGATGGTGCATCAAGAAAAGTTTTTCATTAGTTCCCATAATAGAAGGACTAGAGGACACCAAAGGAAAGGAATGGGTAGCAGGCTTCAAACTAGTAACAGAAAGTTGTTCTTCACAAAACAAATAGTCAACCTGTGAAACTCCTTGCTGCAGGAGGCTGTGAAGGCTAGAACTAGAACAGAGTTTAAAGAGAAGTGAGATAAAGTGATGGAGGTTGGGTCCATGGAGTGGTATGAGCCAGGGGATAGGAGTGGTGTCCCTGCCCAAAGTTTGTGGAAGGCTGGAGAGGGATGGCACGAGACAAATGGCTTGGTCACTGTCTTCGGTCCATCCCCTCCAGGGTCCCTAGGGTTGGCCGCTGTCGGCAGACAGGCTACTGGGCTAGATGGACCTTTGGTCTGACCCAGTACGGCCATTGTAAGCTCAGGGCTCAGGGTCGGGGGTCTCAGTGGACCACCTTGATTTTCATGCACATCTGCTCCTTTAAGGGGGCCGGGGCCGGGAGGGGGGCATACGAGTTTCCCTGGTGTTGGCCAGAGTGGCCACCAGGGAAAGCTGGGGAGGGCTAGCCTCCCACTAGTTCGAATTAAGGGGCTACACAGCCCTTAATTCGAACTAGTAAGTTCGAACTAGGCTTAGTCCTCGTAGAATGAGGTTTACTTAGTTCGAATAAGCGCTCCGCTAGTTCGAATTAAGTTCGAACTAGCGGAGCGCTAGTGTAGCGCCTATCAAAGTTAATTCGAACTAACGTCCGTTAGTTCGAATTAACTTTGTAGTGTAGACATACTCCTATTGTCCTCCATGAGCTTTGGATCATGCCCTTAGCAACTCCCTTTAGTGCACTGCAGACATTGCTAGGTCTCAGTACATTTACCAGTAACGTTTATTAAATACCTTTTATTAAGTACAAGTTGAGGCAAATTACAACTGACACTTTTCAAATTCAATATTCAGTCCCATATAGGAAAACTCAGAGTGTAAGTCATAGTGCAGACAAATATTAAAAATATTTGCATGTTACAAAAACAAATCAATGGAAATTAAATCTTCTCCTGTATTGATTAAGAACATAAAGTTAATTAGGTTCCTTCCATTTTGTACCAAAAATGAGATTTTTTTAATAGATTGCCAAAAGTAGCTATATAACAGTTGTTACTATTAGGTAATGGAAAAATGCCTCTAATACAGGTTTTTTGAGAGGTTTGATGATTATAAAGGGCATCTTTCAGGCCACATATACAAATGCATAATATTTATGATAAAGATGTTGAGTAATTTATATTCTTGGCAAAAGAATATTGGGAAAAGATATGGCAGAATATCAGAAATACATTCAGCTCATCATTTCTGATTTCTACATAACAAAATCTTTAAAAGATTTTATTTGACACTAGAGTGACTAGAGAATAGCTTTTTTTTCCATAGCCATAGCAAATGCGGGAGATGCCACAAATTACAGCAAATGTTGTTGCAATATATCCAAAGTGCTCTTTCAGTTCTAAAACACAGATCTGTTCCTCTGCAAAAATTTCTATACTTAAATTGGTAGAAAATGGATTCTTGACATCTCTTGTAGTGGCAAAACATCTAATTCTCTGAAAATGGAAATCTAGCACTTCCAAGGTATTCAGAATGGTTGGAAAAATGTTCAGAGATTTAATAGGAAAAAACTGTACATATATTGCACAGTAGTGGTAGATGAAGTATAATTTGAAGGATGTATGTATTGTTTTCCTGAAAAAGTAAACAGAATTTTAAAGAAATGTCTGCAAGTCAATACAATAAATTACATTGTGTTTTCTAAAAAATGGTCTTATGCCTCTCAGAGATTGTCAAAACTGAAAAAATCTTTGTTTGTTCTTCCGTATAAATAAAAATAATGCAACAAAATTCTATTATATTTTAAAAGTATAGATATTAAATAAGTATATGTGTGCATAATTCTCAATAACTGTTCAAGAAAGATAAAGGAATACATTAACTATACAATGGCCAGTCTATCTAAAATATTAACCTCTAGAGCAGTGATTCTCTATCCTTCAATCAATTTGAGAATTTTATGACAAGAGGGGGGCTACTGGTGCAGAAGTCTCACAAAATAAAAAATACAGCTGCCACTATGATTGTAACAAAATACTAGTGTTTCTGGTTTTTAAGAGAGTTTATTAATGAACATTATTACCTGTCCTTTGGTTTCCAAATGGACAGGGAACATGGGAGAACAGCGCTGCCCCCTTGTCATTCCAATTGTTCTCTCAGTGCTGCAGAGGAGGGTGTTAATTTTCTGTCCTGCCTGATGCATTGCTCTTCTAATACAAAGAAGCAATGAATCTGGATCACTCTGCTCTAGGCCCAGTTGGGGTACCTGCTTGATGAATCCCCTGGGGGGAAGAGTACCCCAGCCCTCAGGTGCGGAGGTCCAGGATCAGGCCCAACTCTCACTGCATCCTGGTGTGGATTCACGGTGTGGAATTGGATAAGCACACTCACCCATCTCACCAAGCATGGGTTCTGCTGCGGCTGCAGCAGCCAGGATTGCGGCCATCATGGCAGGGTCTATGCCCTGGAGCGCAGAGCTCCCTCCCCACCTTGCACATCCTGTGCACCCTGCTGTGCACCTCCTCAGCCTCCCTTCTGCCCTAGTGCCCAGCTTCCACTGCACTGTATCGTAGCTGCACAGTCACCTCCTCAGCTCCTGGGGCCTCACCTCTCTCCTAGCCACCAGCAGTGGAGAGTCTTTGTCTCTTCTGGGCCTTCCAGAGGGCAGTGGACTTCTTGTAGGCACCCCCCAGCAAGCCAAGTAGGCATTGCCAGGTGATGGTGATCCCAACCCCAAGGACTCACTGACCTGGATGCAGGAGCACAGCTTGTGCCCAGTTAGCAGCAGCTGTATCCACTAGGTATTGGGCAGGCTCAGGGTGTTATTGCCCTTCCAGTAGAGCATAGTGAGCAAAATGGGCATGTGGGCAAAATGGTTCCAGCCTCAGCACTGAAAGGGCACGCTGTGGCCAGTATGAGCCTCCTGCTGCCTACAACAGGACCAGTAACTGATGCTGCAAGCCCAGCCATGCCAGGGCTATGAACAGCAAAGCCTTGGTTCGAATTAAGCACTGGATGGTGGACCACCCAGAAAGTCTTGGCAGGCCACATTTGACCTATAGGGCTGCTTGTTGAGTATTACTACGCTTAAGATTACGATTTGGTCTGGTTCCAGACTTTACTGAAGTTGTCATTTGTTTGTATTCCTTTTGTGTTGAACGTTGTGGCTAGAACATACTACCTGTCCATATTCCATGGATATCATTTTGCTGCTGCATAACTAATTAGTCACTGTTTCTATTAACAGGAAGAATTGTCTGAATCTGTAGGTCTACGAAAACAGTTAACAGAGGAGCTACAAACTGTGAAACAAGTATGTTGTTGGGAGAAAGGGGGGAGGGGGAGAATAATATAATAGTGTCTTTTTTTTCCAGGGAAGAAGGTGGAATTTTTTGTGCATTTTATGGTTTTCCCCTGTTACACTGGTTTCACTTCACTTGAGTAACACTAACATAAAAATAATATGATTGAATAAAGAATCATACTCTGTAGATGGAAGTATTTCCCCTGAACAAATGAGAGATACTAGGGCAGATGTTCACAGAACATTTCCCATTATCTCAGTGATTGAGTAGATAATCCTCAGAATGTCACACTGTTAGCCCTTTATTTTTTCTGTCGCCTTTTTCATGAACTTTGTGAGGATGGTTAAAATGTAATTTAAAAATTCCATATTAATTCCCTCTGATTTATATATGAGATTTGCTCAATTTTCTCAAACTATAAAATAATCTCTAACTGCAAGTGCTAAATATTCAACCTGGGGTATGAAAATTCAGCTGTATTTTTTTTTTAAGTCATACATTGTTAGTACAAATAAGATTCCTACAGTGAGAGTTTAGCTTGCCATTTTGCATTTAGGATGAGGAAAGCCAAAAAGAACCCTGTTCCATTGCTGTATTGACTCATCAGTGCTAGCTGCAATGTCAAAGTTTTCATTAAAACACAAAAATATGACTCAAAAGGGTTAAGGTGGCATAAAAGATGCTGTCTTCCAAATTTCTGAATATAACCTTTCTTTGGATAACCTTATCCTTTCTTGCTATTGCTGTACAATTAGAAATCTTAAGTACAGTACTGTTAAAAATCATGTAGTTGGTAAAAATGATTACGTACACAATAATGTAGACAGTAGAGAATGGTTTATTGGCCAGATAGCAGAAAAAAGGAAGTGTGTGAGTGCCTAGGGTATAGCATTTGAATCAAATAAAATAAATGTAAAGATTTCTTCTTTTGCCATCATACTTCTGCTTTTAATTTTGTGTATAATTATGAGAGGGAGGAAAGATAATTTCTTAATTAATCTTTATGTTCCTCTTAAAATAGTTTTACATTTACATTTGTACAAAAATAATTAATTGGAAGGATAAGGGTCATTGTGTCATTCAAATCACTTCTATGCAGTACTATCATGAATTTATGTGAAATTTTGCAACCATGGGTCATGTTCTGTACTGTACCGCTAAACAAAAGTGTAAGATGTGAGGGAGTATTCATAACTGTGTACTCATAAAGGGGCCATAGTGAAGACCAATATCCTGCCTAAAGTGTAAGAAGATCTCAACGCCAAGAGCATAAAAATAAGACATTGAACGAAGTCCAGTCAATGGAGAGAGTGAGAGTCAGTGACAGGGGAAAAGAACAAGATAGGAAACGTTTTGTGGCCTGTAATATGCAGGAAGTCAGACTAGATGATCACAGTGGTCCCTTCTGACCTTAACATCTGAGTCTATGAGATTCCTGGAAAAAAACAATGTTTAATGAGGAAGATAATGTGGAGATTGAGAGGAGGCCTTGGTAGCCAAATAGAGGCAATGCAAAGACATGCACAGTGCTGAGCAAGGTGAGCAAAACTGTGCATACAAAGACCTGAGCACTGATGTGTAAGGGAGAGATCAGCATGGAAGTTGTGGCTAGGCCATAGCTACTTAAGTGTATGCCTGTGAACTCAGGTGATGCCATTTGTAGGATTTCTAGTATTGCTGTTGCCAGGGAGGAGTACTGACTACTGGGCATTGCATATATTCATGGAAATCTCTCTGTGTTGGTGAAGCACTCATGCCAGCAACAGTGACATTTCTACTGTGGACATGCCACTGATATCCTTGCCATCATAACATCTAAGGCAGTGGTGGGCAACCTGCGGCCACCCTCAGCTCCTGGGAATTGCAGGAAGTGGCATGGGCTGGGAGGGACTTGGTTGTAGCTCCTGTTGTCCAGGAATGGGGAACTGTGGCCAGTGGAAGCTGCAAGTGGCCATACTTGTGGACACAAGGTAAACAGCCTGCCTGGTGGTCTGCCAGTGCCTTGCCCTGACAAGCCATCTGCGAGCCACAGGTAGCCCAACACTGATCTAAGGGTGTGTCTACACTGCAGCTGTCAACAAGTCTCCCACCCAGAGTAGTCAGACTCATATTAGTAGGGTGCATGGTAGCTCTCTAGAAATAACAACATGGATATTTTGGTTTCGTGAATCCCATCAGACCCTGTAGGCTTGAGAGCCAGAGCTGGAATGTCCACATTGCTATTTTAGCACATTAGCTACTGCTAGCTTCTGCCTCTAGTAATCGGGGAGGCTTGCTCACAGGTACCATGTAAACCAGTGGTTCTCGAACTGCAGGCCGCTTGAGCTGCAGCTCTGTGCTGACTGGCTATACATGTGTCATCCTCAGCACCGTACTACATAATTGTGTGCTACTTGTAGGTTTTTATCATGCCTGCTGACTTCAGCAGGTCTTCTGTTCCAAATGCCAAATGAAGAGTTTAAATGTTTCTTTTCTGTGCTTATTTTGAAATTAGATGTATACTTCTTTGACTTCACTGCTTGTTACAGTTTTTTTTTTTTTACTACTGCCCTTCAGTTCTCAATTAGAATCTGACTGCTGTTTCCGGTATTGTTGTGTTGCTATACTCTACATGACAATCATTATTGAATTAAGGCTTTGTAGACCCCTTAACCTGCAGAAATGCACGTGCTTGTATTTTTAGTGATAGCAATGCCCATTTCTACCACACGAGGCCCTCATATATTTATTTGTGATAGAAATGTAGCCGTGTTAGTCTGGGGTAGTTGAAGCAAAATGCAGGACAATGTAGCACTTTAAAGACTAACAAGATGGTTTATTAGATGATGAGCTTTCGTGGGCCAGACCCACTTCCTCAGATCAAATAGTGGAAGAAAGTAGTCACAACCATATATACCAAAGGATACAATTTAAAAAAAATGAACAAATATGAAAAGGACAAATCACATTGCAGAACAGAAGGGGGATGCGGGGGGGGTGGGAAGGGGGAGGAAGGAAGGTAAGTGTCTGTGAATTGCTGATATTAAAAGTAGGGAGAGTGGGATGTTTGTGAGTTAATGGTATTACAGGTGATAATTGGGGAAACTGTCTTGGTAATGGGTGAGAAAGTTCAAAGACTTGCATATATTTATTTCTTTGTCCGCATTGTCATAATGTAATTTTGAAGGTCAGCTTTGCAGTGAAAAGTTCAGGCCTCCTGGTGCTGAACAATAAGGTTTTTCCAGTTGTACTATAATGCCTACAGAAAAGGACACAGATAGTGGAATCCAAGAGCAATAATTACTATATATTTGAAATATTTTCTTCTGTTTATATTTTGAGTATATTTTACATTATTTTATGTACTTTTCCATAATATGTAATATGCTGAGCAAACACACGCATCTTCATTTCAATTAATATTGAGATTCATTGTTTGAGAATCACTGAGACCCAAACTGTAAGAAGCTCAGCTACTTACAGTTCTGGCTGACATTCTGTTCATTCTTTGAATCTGGGCTTTCTCCTTGAGAACCCAAATTAGTGCGTAGGCTTCCTAAAGTATGTTTTAGATGGTGAAGTGTCTGCTTCTGCAAGATGCAGGGTGCTACCTGACCCTAAATCAGTGCATGTTTAACTTTAAGCATATGTTTAAGTACTTTGCTGAATCAAGGCCCTTAGGAGATATTATGCATTGAAGCTCAGAACTTCACAAGAGTTGCTCAGTATCTTTTAGTGACTGTACAGGCCCTAAATAACCATTTGAATGCTGAAATGTTCTATTTGGATGCCAGAATTAAGCACAGAAGATTGAAAACTAAGCTCCCTTTCTAGAACTCTACAGCTATGTCTTCATTGGGGAAAAAAGGTATTAGTTTTAAATCAAGACACCTCACGATCTCAGAGTGGTAGCCGTGTTAGTCTGTGCTTTAAAAACTAATAGTCCTGTGGCATCTTAGAGACTAAAATATATAAAATCGTGAGCTTTCATGGGTAAAACCCACTTTATCAGATGAATTGGAATGGAAATAACAGAAACCAAGAGCTATCTGTAACAGCCAAAGAAGTATCTGTCAATTGTGGGACCCATGTTAATAAGGCTAATTAAGTGGGCTGGATGTGTCCCATGCATAGCTTTCGATGTGGAAATGCAGATGTGAAAAATGGGAGAAACCTCAAGATAGCCATTTAAATATAATATCCTACTGGAGCCAATGGACACAGCTAGTTTGTGCCTTCAAAGTCAACCCTCTTTCCTTAATCTGGTTTTCAGCTTGGCTAGCTACGTTGAAGTATGCCTGCAGTGCCTTGTTTTCACTAGGATTTTGTATCAAGAAACATATCCTTTTGACAGTGAAGACATAGTCTAAATGCTGCATATATTAGGCATATCTGTTATGTATTATCAGTTTAACATGCTACTCCTGCAGTACATGGGTATACAGGAAGGTGTTTCAGAATTATAATTAAATCTACTTAATCTTTAAAAGTCACAATATGAATGCTCATTAAGCATTTCTTGTGTGAATATTCCTTTTATCAAAGGCAAATAAAGAGTAGTCCTTCGCTACTAAACCAGTATTAGTCTATGATTTATGTATGTATATATTTAGGAATTTTTAAAAATGGAATCACACTGAGAATCCATCTTCACCTTTTGCTGTATTATGCCCTTCAAAGTCTTTGTAAAAAATTAAGCAGTAATTAAACAATGGAAACCCTGATGTTTAGAGAAATGCCTTTGTCTTAAATCATCTATGTAATCTGTGTTCAGTTTAACTGGCCATTTATTATAAAGAACATACCCAGATTGCCTTCCTGGTGCCAAACTTCTACCCTTCAGTCATTCTATATTGGTATATAGAATATAGATGTGTATATGTCTGTAGCACAGAATGACTGAAGTTTAGAGTATTCCTATGATATAATCTTTCTATGAATAAATAAAACATCATAGTGTTGGTGTAGATGCTATAAATGCCTGTGGTTAAGTAATGCCACAGTGAGTAGATATAACTTGGGAGCACTTCCTCTTCATTGTTAATCAATGAGAATAGCCATCTACATACTTTAATTATTTTCAAAAAGAACTATTTTGCAGGCAGGTCTCTGTTTTATAGCAACCACCTTTGATCTTTCACTTGCTAAAACGTTCTCCCAGGCTGAGTTTATAAAGTTCAGTGTTGTGACCTGAAGCAGTAATAAAAGTAGCAACCCATCCAAAACTAAAATGTTTTAACCTGATTTGGCCAATCATTGTCCTGGAGAAAGAGGGCAAATCATTCTCTCGGTAAATTCTAAGCCATCACAATACTTGATTATCCCTCTGGCTATAGGCACAGGTAGTTGTACTGGTTTGTTATCAAGGAAAGAGACATTAGAAACAGATTCTGAAACTTTGATTTTTTTAAAATATATTTTCAAGCCCTTTTCTTCTGGGCAATTAAAAAAAACCTTTTAAGAGTTCAGTCATTAAATCTGCCCCTTATCACCTTTTGTTCCTTATTGCTAACCAAGCTATTTCAATTCCCTGCAATCTAAAATTGTTAATCAGAGGCTGCCGGGCAGAAAAGGAACTTTCAAAAGCACCCATTGAGCAGTGTAGGGAAATAAAGACAGTATTTAAGGAAATAAGGGCAACTAAAATGATTAGGGGTTTGGAACGGGTCCCATATGAGGAGAGGTTAAAGCGACTGGGACTTTTCAGTTTAAAAAAGAGGAGACTGAGGGGGGATATAATAGAGGTCTATAAAATCATGAGTGGTGTGGAGAGGGACGATAAAGAAAAGTTATTTATTAGTTCCCTAAATAGAAGAACTAGAGGACACCAAATGAAATTAATGGGTAGCAGGTTTAAAACTAATAAAAGAAAGTTCTTCTTCACACAGCGTGTAGTCAACCTGTGGAACTCCTTGTCAGAGGAGGCTGTAAAGGCTAGGACTATAATAGAGTTTAAAGAGAAGCTATATAATTTCATGGAGGTTAGGTCCATAAAAGGCTATTAGCCAGGGGATAAAATGGTGTCCTTGGCCTCTGTTTGTCAGAGGCTGGAGAGAGATGGCAGGAGACAAATTGCTTCATCAATGTCTTTGGTCCACCCTCTCTGGGGCACCTGGTGCTGGCTACTGTCGGCAGACAGGATACTGGGCTAGAAGGACCTTTGGTCTGACCCAGTACAACTGTTCTTATGTTCTTACTTATTGCTTCAAGAATCACCCTCTTTGCAATGTGTTACTGCCTTTATAGAATTTCTTATTACCTTCACTTTAAAAACCAAGAAGGAAAACAAGTTTTTTCTTACTTTTATTGTTGAGAATTTAGTTATTATTAAGAATTTTAAAATGTTTAAATCGATAAAAATTTGTTCCAAAACTTTTAATGCTAGAATTTTTGCTGTATTTTAACATACATTAGTTACTAGCTAAGAAATGCATGGCTTCAGTTTAAAGTGAGGCATCCTTATTAATTATGGTAATATTGGTAAAGCTGTGTATAAAGAACTATGGATAAGATTAAAGCACAGTGTAGAACAGACAGCCTGGTGGGAGAGGGAGCTAATGTACCTTTAACTCACCATTATGCCCTTTTGATCCTAATTTGCTTCAAGAATGCCAGAAGCTTTCTGTTATCATTTTTTCAGGAAGAACAGCTCTTGCAGAAGAGGTGGGTTTTGTGCAAAAAGGAACCGTCAACACAGCTCCTTTTTGTGCAAAAGCCTCCTGCACAAAAACGGCTGCTCATTAATTATGCAAATAAAGCATGGCGATATTCTATGCCACATTTCATTTGCATAAGCTGTTCTGCAACAAGGCTACAGTGTAGCTGTAACCCTAGTCTGTCACTCTCGGGACTTGACTGGTCCCAAACAAAGAAATTTGCTGGACCAGGGGAGGTTCCCTGCCACTGCAGCCCACCACACCTCCCTGCTGCGGGCTGTGCTTCCAGCCCCTGCCTCCAGCCAGCTGTGCTGCTGGCTCTGGCTGGGCTTGCTGAACATGGGCCACCCCTGCTGTGGGGCTCCTGGCCATGCTACCAGCCTCCCCGTCACAGGATTCCTGGCTGTGTTGCTGGGCTCCCTGTCATGCCACCAGCCCCCTCGCTGAAGGGTTCCCAGCTGCACCGTGGGGCTCCCAGTCTCACTGTTGCTCCCCCCTCCAGCACCGCAGGTTTCCTGGCCACACTGCAGGCCCTCCCTGCCATGAGGTTTCCAGCTGTGGACTGCCAGGTTCACAGCTGTATTGCTAGCCCCACCCCACCCCCATCTCCTGTCACAGGGATCCCAGTCACATCGCCAGTTCCCCAGCCCAGTTCCCGGCCGTGCCACTGGAGCTCCCTGCCCCTGGACTCTCTGGTCCAGGAACATCCATGGTTACCAGACCAGAGTCCTCGTTTAGGGAGTTACTACCTATATAAGCCAACATAAATACAAACATGTGGATATAGAAACAAACACTGTGCTGAAGTTGCTGGAGCCATAATATAATTATTATTACTCTTAGCCAGCTGAACACATCAGCTATTTAAAGTCATAATTACAGTGTTCACAGATCAAATAATTAGCTTAACTCAGGCTAATGTAGACATGTTTTACGTTGCTAGGTCTCATCATTGTCACTTGGGAAGGTGGCTTGGTATAGATTAAGTTGGTTGTATGATCAAACCCATGCTGATCTGAAAACTGGGTGGAGGCTTGCAAACATACAGAAACTTACAGGATTTTTTTCCCCAGGATTTCTAACCAAGGCAGAAGGGCCTAAAAGATAAATGACCCCGTAGCGAGGTCCTATGGCTCCTCGGCCTGAATGTCTCCACAGCAACGATTAGCCCCACAGGCCGAGCCTTATGAGCCAGAGTTTAGCTGGTCTGGAATAGCCCCAACTCTGTGTGTCTCTTTCATTCCAGATTAGACAGACCCTTAATGGTCTGGGTCCTGCCTACCCAAGGGACCATATCTTACATAGTGATATGTAGCCAGAGTTGAGAAAGCAGAAGTACTTGATCTTGAGCCCTCTCAGGCTGCGTCTAGACTGGCCAGTTTTTCTGCAAAAGCGCCTGCTTTTGCAGAAAAACTTGGCAGCTGTCTACACTGGCCACTTGAATTTCCGCAAGAATACTGACGATCTTATGTAAGATTGTCAGTGTTCTTGCGGAAATGCTATGCTGCTCCCGTTTGGGCCAGTGTAGACAACGCAGTATTGTTTTGCGCAAAAAAGCCCCGATCGCGAAAAGTGCTTTTGCGGAAAAGCGTCCGTGCCAATCTAGATGCTCTTTTCTGCAAATGCTTTTAATGGAAAAACTTTTCCGTTAAAAGCATTTGCGGAAAATCATGCCAGTCTAGACGTAGCTCTGTGTATGTGAGTGTTGACAGCAAGTTCTCTATGATTGCCCTCAGTTCTGGTGTGCTGCAAGGCTCTTGCCTTTTCCTGGGTAGGGTGGTGATGTTTTGAACGCTGGGACTTGTGTTGCTTGGATTTGAAAGCTGGGACATGACCTAATTTTCTGTCTTCAAAGAAACTGATTCATTTATTTTTTGTTTTTATTAAGGGTTTGTATTTTTAATACGTGACAAAGACGACTAAAGACTGATATAGGTGTATTTTATGTATGGTTTGTATAAAGCCAAATAAATGAACAAGCATACTTGAATTTTATCTATCAGTCATTTATTGAGTCACATTTGTAGGGTGTTGAACGTTACACTGTTTTTGGAAGCTGGCGTACTCTACAGATTAATTCAGCTGTCAAACAGGAAGACTTTATCTAAGGAGGAAATAGAACATGGGACACTATGTTGTCAGGCAACTTCACCTCAGCAGGTACTGTATCAGAACCCAAGATACTCAGTCTTCACCATGCACCTCATTAATTGGTCAGCATAGCTTATTATCAGAAACATATGTTACCATGCTAAAACCAAACTGTAAAAACTTGCAAGCTGTGAGTATGCAAACAGTGACTAGTATACAGTGTAAACAAAAAGACATGGGAACAAATTCTGTGCTCTGCTACTTCCTCTTTGCAGTGCTCTGATGGCACAAAGGGGTTGAAAATTGCCCAGTCTTTCCTGAAAGAAATCTGTCTGTCATTGGGGAGACACCAGCAGCTGTAGAGTCAGATGTAGACTCTACTTTCCTGCACAAAACCAACTCTGGAGCCAGGAGAAGGGATGACTAGAACAAGCTGCCCTCCAATTATCTCTGTCATTGGGGACCACTGCCAGATGCACAGGTTAAAAACACCGCTCCCCACCCAAGTTGCTCTAATCTACATTGTGCTGAATTTAGAATTGAGAAAACATCAGGCTTCCTGATGGTACTCCTAAGTAATGGGATTTGGGACACTGTGTAATCAAAAGGTGCTGTATATATGTTTTGCTTTTCAGGATTTAGGTCTCACAGAGCAAATACACTTCTCATTACATGTAGTAGAGAAGGCTTTTCACTAGGTGAACATAGGGCCATCCTTAGGATTTATGGATCCTAGGTTGTACTATTAAACTGGTTTTTCTATGCCTGGCGGTAGCCTGAGCAAAAAGCAATAACAGTTTTGTAGAGATGTGATTTTTATAATCTTCAGCAAAATATTACTAACATATTTTAAAGCAAATTTTAAACTAAGGTCCTATAGACTAACACTGTAAATTCAGAAACTGACAGTACAAGTGGCTCCCGACTTACGACGCAATTGGTTCCTGGGGAAGCATTGCAAGTCGTCGTAACTCGAACCCTCATTAACGATAGGCACCATGTGCCGTCTTAAATGCGGGCTGAGGACGTAAGTCAGGGGTTTTCAGCCCCTTACGCACTTACAAAAATGGCCATAAGTGTGGGGGGGTTGCAAGTCGGGCCGTAACACGAGGGTTTCCTGTATATACCTGAGATTGGCAAATGCCTATTACAGTAAAACTCCGATAGTCCGGCATCCAACTGTTCGGCACTCCCGATACTCCGGCATCAAAATCCCAAGCTCTCCTGACCAGCTGATTAAAAAGCCTGCCACTCAGCATATGTGCTGGCTGTAACCAGACTGAGCATGGGGGGGGGGAGGAGAATGGGATCGTGTTACAGTATGGAGAAGAGCATTTTGCTTCAGCAAAGGGAAAAGGGGAGGGGAGGGGAGAGGGAGGAGGATCAGGTTACAGCACAGAGGAGACAGGAAGAGGAAAGGGAAGGGGAGAGGGAGGGAGATTGTGTCCTGGCCAGCTGTTAAGCCCTGCAGATGTACGGACCTCCCGATTCCTGGCAAATCTGATAATCTGGCACCACCTAGGTCCAAAAGGTGCTGGATTATCGGAAGTGTACTGTAAGTGGTTTCATTGCCACTTGAATGGCTCTTTCATAGGTTTTGTGTTCTGCTAATGGCTCTGGCAGACTTTTTAATCTTTGTTAAATAGATCCTCTCCAGAGGCAGCAGAGCCATGAACAAGGATTGGAAGAGGCGGGTGGGTGGACATTAAGTCCAATAGTGCCCTAAATTTTCAGCGCCCTACACCACTGCTTATTCTGCAAATGGGTAACGAGGGCCCTGAGTGAACCTTTGAGATACTGAGCTAAGCCTCGTAGATAAATGCTTTTATGAAGAATTTTTACTTCTGTGCCTTAATTTTAAAAGGAAAAATTATGCTGGTGGTTCTAAACTTTAATAATTATGTTATAAATGCATGCATATTGAAATGTTTTCTACATTAGTAAGATGCTAGGGAGAACTATTGCTGCTATAGGTTCCAGTGAACCACAAAGTACACTGTCTATCTTTTTGATCAGCTGTTTCTTTGGTCTAAAGCTGACATGTTGAAGGATATACTGACTCAGTTAAAAGAGCAGGCTTTCTAATGCAGATAACTGTGTTGAACTATTTAAAAACTTGCCTCTTTTTAAAAATGTATCTTTCCTTCCTCTGAGAGTAAAATACAGGACTATGTAGCACTTTAAAGACTAACAAGATGGTTTATTAGATGATGAGCTTTCGTGGGCCACACCCACTTCCTCAGATAAAATAGTGGAAGAAAATAGTCACAACCATATATACCAAAGGATACATCCAGAAATATAATTTATGCTATCATGTGCCGAAAGTGTCCGTCTGCTTTGTACATTGGACAAACGTCTCAGACACTTCGCCAAAGGATCAATGCCCACAAAACAGATATTAGACAGGATCACTTAGAAAAAACAGTTGCTTGCCATTTCAACCAGAAAGGACACTTTCTCAACGACTTAATTACCTGCATCCTGCTTCAGAAACCTTTTAAATCTGCACTTGAAAGGGAATCCTCTGAACTGTCATTCATGCTAAAATTCGACACTCTACGCGTGGGTCTTAACAAAGACCCTAGCTATCTTACCCATTACAAAGATAGCTTCCCCAGTTATCACCTCTAATATCATTGGCTCACAGACATTTTACCTTTTCAGTTTACACTGACTGGTAACTGAAAAGAAACTTTGTGAGACCACAGGAAACTTGGCCACACCCATGCTAAGTGGACATCCAACTAACTAAAATCATGGCGGACCACGGATGTTGCCAGATTAGAGAGTGCCAGACTAGAGAGGTTCAGCCTATTGCTGATGAATAGTGCACAGCACTTTAGGATTGGAAGTGAAGAAGAGAATTGAATGCAATTGAGAAGTCCTGGAAACTTTTTGATGCAATTCTGTTATTACTATACAGGCAGTCCCCGGGTTACATGGATCCGACTTACATCGGATCCCTACTTACAAACGGGGTGAGGCAACACTGCACTAGCTGCTTCCCCCCAGCAGACCAGGGAGACGCGAAGCTAGCGCCTCCCCCCCCCCCCCGCTCCAGCAGACCAGGGAGACGTGGAGCGGCTTTTCTCAGCAGACACCTCAGCTTGAGAATAAAGGACTGAGGGAAGTGAGGTGTGGGAGAATAAAACTGAGCTCTGGAGAAATGTTTGGCTAGAATTTCCCCTACAATATGTACCAGTTCCGACTTACATAGAAATTCAACTTAAGAACAAACCTACAGTCCCTATCTTGTATGTAACCCGGGGACTGCCTGTACTGTTATTACCACACTAAGGTTTACACACCTTTTCTTACAAAATGTGCTGTGGGAATTTTTAACAAAAACTAAATATTGGACGACCCATTTACCTCTTCTGTCATTCAGTTTTCTCATCTGTAAAATGGCTCTAGTAAGAATAAAAGAACATTGTGAAGCTTAACTGTTTCCATAACTTTTTTGAGATAAAAGATGCTGCAGAAATTCAAAGTATTGCTAATGAAGAAAGGAGAAAATAATATACTGGGATATATTTTGCACCAGCTTTTGCCACAAAACTAGATATAGATTTTCAGTCTCTTCTTTCTCTCTGATTTATCCCCTTTGTTACATCTGTGCTTTTATAAAGCTGGGTTTCTTTTAAATTAAGAGCTAATGTATATAGCTAGGTAATTTTTGTTCTGAATAAATCACTGAACTGCCTATTTCATCTGCACATGCTATAAAAATGCTTAGGTTTAATTAGAAGCAACCCACAACAGCATGAATTTTTTATCTGAGATTGTTCATTGTGTTTGAAGGCTTGATTCAGTAGTAGACTCCATCTGTAGCTATTCACCTGTGAAGTGAACGTCAGCCAGCCACAGGGTTAATGCTAATTCCTTCCAGAAAATTTAAAAGAATTCCCTCATTGGAAACCTCAGACTATCACACTGGATGTTACAGTTTTTGTTTGCAGCACAAAAACAGTGATTCTGCCAACTTGATTGTGAATAGGGGACTGAGGGTCTGATCCAGGCCTTTCCACTAAGTTCCATGGGAGTTGGATCTGGCTCTAAGAAGGGACTCCTCTGAGAGGGCTTTGATTTTGACTGGTATCTTTGATTGTTAGCTGATCAGTTTGCTCCTGGCTTCAGCCAGAAAGATAGACACAGAGCCTGATTCTTTTCTCACTGATGCTGGATTTTATATCGGTGTAACTCCATTAACTTCAGTGTCACTGTTGATTTCCACTGATGTTAGAGCAGCAGATTCGTGATTATTGGACATCTAGCTAACTAAAATCATGCCAGACCACAGATGTTGACGGACCAGAGTGTGCTGGACTCAAGAGGTTCAACCTGTACTCAATTCACAAATTAACAGAAGTGAATGTAAATTAATATTCAGTGATAAACTTAACTGAGAATTTCCACACGTCTCTAAGTTTTGTAACTGTTATTCTTTCACAGCTGCATTTGTAAGCAGGGAATAATTTATCTGCCTTGATTTTTAAAAGTTCACAAACATTATTTGAAAAATACCATACATTTCCCCCTGCCTTCTCCTATATCTACTTTTCTCTTTTTTTCTATATCTCCTGTTATAGAAAGCTCTCCTTGAATAATTCAGGAGTAAAGAATTGAATGCAAGAACCTGAAGAAAACAAAAAGCAATGCTTTTTTAAAGGAATTTTATTTGGCTAGGACAGCAAAGTTAGTAATTCATAGAAGTAAATACTGTGGACAGATTCACTGCATTCAGGCAATAATAAAAATGCCAAATACCTATATTTAATTGGAGGCTTTCACCTGGGATGGAGATGGTGGGCCTCATTATGAGTGTCAGGCTGGTGTTAAATCACTTTTATTTCCATCGGCTTTATACCAGTGAACTCGAGCTCAGAACCCAGTTTGGTGGTCATGATTTCTCTAGTTTTTGTTAGTCTCAGTTGATGTAGAAAATATTTTTTTATTTTTGTTGAATACACTTTATTTCAATGTTAAGGGAAGGGTTATCTTACTTTATAGTTGATTACTTTTTCTTTTTTAAAACCTCCCCCCCCCTTATTTTCACATCACAAACTTTAAGAAAGAAAAAATGGTACTTTCTAATCATCAGTCCAAAATGTGACTCCTATGCCAAAAGCAAGATTTTACCTAAATCAGAGAATTGTTCACTTTGATTGTAATTTATAGGAAGCCAAGGCAGCAGTGGAAGAGGCAAGAGCCCTGCGAAGTAGGATTCATCTCGCAGAAGCTGCTCAGAGGCAGGCTCGTGGAATGGAAATGGATTATGAAGAAATAATCCGCCTATTAGAGGCTGAAATTACAGAGCTGAAGGCTCAGCTCACCGATCATTCTGGCCAAAATAAAGTAAGCGGAACAGTCATCTCTCATAGTTACCATGGTTTCCTTGCTGTTGTCATGTATCCTGTTTTCATTTTCTTTTCATCTGCTCTTCTAAAGTAGGTCACTGTTTGTCTTGTATTATTCAATAACTGGAATGTGTAGTGAAGGGGCCAATGTGAAGGCTATGAGCCTTTCTTTATCTAGATATCTTTAGGCTAGAAAAACAGGAGCCAGAAGCTTATTTGGGTCATTGGTCAATATGGCACATCCCAAACATTAAAGTATGAAATGTTGAATATTTGTGTTTTCTGTTCTGTTTTAAAATGTACTAATATATGTCATATAGAAATTGAGGCAAAGAAAAATATTTTTTGTGGTTGATTAGAGCTTTCAAGGAAGTGTGAAAGACTAAAAGGTCTTTTAGATTCTAAAGCAATTTCACACAGGTTCAGTTTCAGTTTTTGCCTCGCGTCTGTTTTAAAACCGTGCAGATGTATCTTCCGTAAATGCATTTGTTGTTTATACTTGATGTGGTGTTAGTTTTTTCTAGCCTGTTTCTTAATGATATTCAAATAATAATATACAAAATACAGGATTATTCTTGAATAAATTCAAATGTACTCAAGGTAATCTTTTAAAAGATGCTAATGACATTAGTATGATCTAAAAAGATTTTCTAAAAGAAAATGGTTGTACAAATCAGCCTCCCACTCACAGCCACCATGTGATCCCCAATTGTCCATTTTTAGAGACCAATTTAGAAATAAAGTGGTTTGGGAACATTTTTAATGAACCTCTAACTGGGGATTGATTTTCATGATGACACACATTGTCCATTATTTCTTTGTATGTCCCTATTGTTAGTCTATATCCATCTGTTGTCTCTTGTCTGATACTTAAATTGTAAACTTTTTGCAACAGAGACTGTCTTTTTTTATTGTATGTTTGTACAGCACCTAGCACCATAGGGTCCTGGTTCATGAGTAGGGCTCCCAGGTCCTACAAAATACAGATAAAACTAGTGATTATAATTGGTATTTGTGTATGTAGTTTCCTGGCTTGCCTATGGGAAATGAATATGCCCAATAATTTATAATAAGGGTGGCCTGCTGACATTTGGCCCTTTTCAGTGTGAAAATTAGTTCAATATAAAAAAATAAAAACTGTTATAAGTGTTATAAAGTGCATGGACTTAATACTTCACTGGATTGAATGTTCTTCATGCTATCAGGCCCAGATTTTCAAAAGAACGCAGGTCCCATTTTAACACAAAATGAGTGTCCAGATTTTCACTTGTGATCAGCACAGTGATGCATGTTGGGTGGTAAAATCTCTTGAAAATCTGGTCACAGACATGACTGCTGAGTGCTCGAAAAGCTGGGCTTTCAAAAGTCTGTCTTGGGGCCTGATCCTCCACTCACCTTGTTCGGTGGTAACACTCCCATTGATGACAACAGGTGTTAGAATCTCCTCAGGGCAGGGACTCCATTCTTGGTTGGTCCTTTTGCATTACCATGATAAATATGATAGATTTTTTTACAAAAAAATACATTGTTATAAAATGTTATGATTCCAGTTTGGTAGCCATTTACTTCCACTTTGTTTACTTCCACTTTCTATAAGTGGTTGAGCACTCAGCAAGGCAGTAGAGACTAAGGCCCCTTAAGTAGCATACGAAGTACTCTTCTAAATTTAATTTATGCAACCAGTAGCGTAAGCAAGAGATATTGAACAGTTCACCTTGTTTCTTTAGATACAGTATATGAAGAAGAGTTTGCTCTACTTTGACTTTTGATAAAATCTGTAAGCCAGGGAAACCAAAACTGTATTTAGTAAAGCAGCAGCAGTTGGGTGTATTTTATGAAATCCTCCCTAAATAGGCTTAGCATCTCCTTTTCCAGTAATGAACAGTGAGAGATACATTACAGAAAAGAAACTTTCTAATCAAGCAGACTTTTTGGTATTCAGAATAATGGGGATCCTACCACACAAAACTGGGTGCTTTAAATAGAGATGCACTTAATAGTAACAGAGCACTTTTAGTAGTTGCAAATATTATAGTAGGTTGAATTCAGATGGTGACTAGCTTCAAGAGAAATACATCTACACAGTAATTTCAGTGTTTGTCTTTGTAGAAAGTGGGGTTTTCTTTCCCTTTTACTGGGAAGTATTTTGTTCTCTAATCCTCTGCCTAGACCACAGCTCAAGTAAACAAATATGTCCATATAAACATGGTGGCTTCCATTTCATTCAACACCACCAGAGGTTGAATCCTGTAGAGCTAAAGAGCCAGTCTCTGTTGATGGACCTGTACCAGACTCTGACCCTGTGTGGATCAGGCACAAAGGGGGACATATAACAAACACTGAATTATGGGTTACACTTGACTATGGAGAAAAATCAGAGTGGTTTAATTTTGCTCAAAGCCTGCCACAACCATTCTTTGGGATGATTAGTTTTAAACTTCATACAACGGAACCTCATTAGTTCACAAATTGATAATCCATGCAGTGTAAAATGTGCACAAATTAAGTCTTTTTCCCCATTTCTTAGCAAATATAACAAGGGAATGATTCAAAAGTTTCAGATGGGTATTAGTCTGTAACTGAAAAAAATTCAAAAATAAAGAATAGTCTTGCAGCACCTTAGAGACTAACAAAAAAATGTAGATGGCATCATGAGCTTTAGGTCTTGGGTAACTAAAGTGGTGTTGCTTTTACAAAATATGCTGTTTTATATGTTATCATTTACATTCTAAAACTAAGCTATGGTCTTCAGAATAATTGAACATAGATTTTTGTTCCAGCGCCATTTGGCTTAGGCGAATAACTAGACTGCCTGAGATTTCAAGTCTAGGGCCATTTTACAAATATGTAACTGAGGGAACTGAGGTGAAAGAAAGACTAGGAGACTTGCCAAAGGTCACACAGGAAGTTTGTGGTAGGCCAGGGAAATGAATGTAAATCTCCCACATTCTAATAGTGCCCTAAAAACCAGACCATTTTTCCTCACAGATTTTTTAATTAAAGTTCCTTATTATTTCTGTTCATTTTCCCCAGTGGGTCTTTGCTTTTGTGAGATTTTAATGCAAAAAAACAGTTTAATTCAGAGTTTAAAATCATTTTGATCCCACAATTTATCAGAAAAGGAATAGAAAACTGGCCTTCCCACCATGATCAAATCAACATGTGGGATCCAGCACCAGGCTGATGTTGCCTTTTGTAAAAGAACAAAAAAAGGGTGTTGTAAAAAGAGAAATGGTGGCTGCAGTCAGGTGAGCCTGGTTCCCAAGGACGTCCAATGACTAGCTGAATCAGAAGCATTCTAAAACTTCTCATTCAACTGTTTCACTCTCAGATCTAAAGTTAAAAGGCCTTGCAGAAAAGAGAACATGGGCTTGTCTGTAGGAACAATTAATTCACACCAATCTGGGGTGTGAAGCTATCATGCAGTAGCCAACTGTCCAGGCGGCACCTTGCTGACATCTTAATAGTTTGTTAGAGCACTTTCATCTAGTCCTGAAAGTGCTCTGATAACACACATCAGCAGGGTGTTGGTATATAGCAGGCCAGTGTCATGTACAGTCACACCTCCCTTTGCTTGCAAACTAATTGTTTATGCAAATGAGTTCTCAGTTACTTGAACATGGAGGACATAAAGAGTGCTACATTGGGGAATCTAGGAAAGCATTGAGGGGACATTAAAAACCTACAGTATATCTTAATTTATAAATTCAGAATTTATTTTAAACTTCATTTGCATTTTTAGGCCACTTATGGCCTTCAGGATCCTTTTCATAAAACAGTATTTTTCCCCGCCTTCCTGTTTCCTTTAAAATTTCCTCTTTATCGTTCACTGAAAAAGGGAGAAAAATAACAAACAGGATAAATAAAATTAAGTGTTCAAATTAATTAGTGTTGACTGAATTTCTTCCCCAGGATAGCATTCAAGATCTAAGAAAGAGAATCACTGTGCTTGACTGCCAACTGCGGAAATCAGAATTGGCTAGGAAAACCTTTGAGGTGGCCACTGAAAAATTGCTACAGTTTGTAGAGGTAATTTTTTTTCACTGTTGTCTCCAGCAGCATTGTATTTGGGAAAAGATGTGTGTTTATTATATTTGTGCCTCAAATTTATTAACTTATGCATGTATTTGTAAAATTGTAGTTTGAAAAAAATCATAGCTTATACAACTTGCTAAAATAAGGGTTAAGGCAGAATTCCATATAGGTATTTGATTGTTTTTGGGTGTCTAGTTGTAACAAGCATTTTCTTTTTGTGCATTAAAACCTATGATCTTAGCATTTAGACTCAAATTTCTTTATCTGGAAATGTTAAAATAATGCCCATTTGCAAAATTAAGAGTCAGATACACATCAGTAAACAGAGGTTATGTTGAAAACTTAGTAAAAAACCTGAATGGTAGCTTGCTGTACACTTAATCCAACTCAGCCTGTTTTGCACCATTTTATACTGAGCCATTTACTCAGTGTTGCTGTGTCACTTTATACTAGTTAAGGATATGGTCTATGCATATATTTATTTCACATACAAGACAGATTGATAGCATGGACATATAGCTCATATACACACAACACTGATGTGCTTTAATGAATCTTGGGCAATTTGTGTTTGCCTCCCCAATATTGTGGACCTGGGTTGCCCCGGCTGTGAAAATAGAGTGATTTTTGCATGCTGTAATTTTCAGGTAGCTTAAAATTGTTATTGCTCCTTCTTGTGCTGACTACCAATAGAATAAAATCTCCCAGACTTTGTTTTTGAGTGTCAGATGTGGGAAAGGTGCAACAGGCTTTTACAAAAGAGTCCCTTGGGGGAAATACGTCATTTAATGTGTTCTTTTTTTATATCTCAGCAATATACCTTATTTGTTTGAGCAATTTTACTTCCATAAAGATTGAGACATTTTTCATTTTATAATCCCTTACATAGTGGCATACCAATAGGAAAATGTTTGGTTTAGCAAATTAGCCTTTGTACGAGAAAATCCGTGGTATGGGAAATTAAGTCTGTATGAAAAGTACCATACAATATATTGTTCATATTCACATATCTCTGGATGAGATGCTATGGATGGATAAAATGAAAAATCATAAGGTTCTGTTATAAGAAAACTGAGAACCTATCTTATTCCCTGTGACTACAGCAGGGGTGGGGAAGAAGGGGCTAGCAGGCCATATCTGGCCCACCAAGCTGCTGGATCTACGGACTGCAGCCACCTTGCCGGCACCCTTACTACAAAGTAAGAGCAGCCGCTTTAAGCAGCAGGCTGCTAATTGCTATGCAGTCTGGGTAGGAAGGAGAAAGACTTGTGTGCTGTTCCCGCTCCCTAGCAAAATCCCCAATCTCCCATTGGCCAGTTTTCCAGCTGAGAAAGTTTGCTGACAGCAGGAGCAACAAATGAAGCCTCTTCATGAGCAAAATCACATCATGGAGCAGTGCCTCCCACCCCCACCCCTACACCCCAACAGTCAGGGAGCCTGTCTCAGGTTCGTGCAAAGCTGCTGGCTGGGAGTTGCCTAAATAAACACCTCCCAGCCAGATCCTGCCTCTGGCACCCCACCTCCTCGATTCCCCCAACTGCTGCCCCAGGCCACCACCCAAACTCTCTGTATCCCCTCTCTCCACTTCCTCTAGGTCACAACTCTCTCCCAGATCCTGCACCTCCTCCTAAACTCTTCCCTCAGGCCAGAATCCTTTCCTGCACCCATATCCCCTCCCTGATCCTGCACCCCATTCCCCTGCCCCACGTCACCACCCAACCCTCTTCCCTCTCTTTCCCCCTTCTCCCAGCCCTTGCATTTCCTCCTACATCCCTCCCCCAGACCAGAACTCTCTCCTGCACGCATAACCCCTTCCTGGACCCTGCACCCAAGCCGCTGCCCCAGATCATAACCCTTCCTTCACTCAAACTCCATCTCAGACCCCACATTGCCTCCTGCATCCCAGTATTCTATCCCAAGCTCCTTTCTACATCCCACCCGCCATTCCAGACCCTGTGCCCCCTCCACAGTGGTGTGTGGCCCTTGACCAATTACCAAAATCTTGGAGTGGCCCCTCCATTCAAAATTATTGCCACCTCTGGGCTAGAGGACTACAAAGTGTGTGTATAGTTTGGAGGGAGAAGAAGATCTATAAGTAGACAAGAAAGCAACAAAAATAATGACAGGTGTCTAAAATATTAAAATATTAACTATTCATTTCTTGGATTGTTTGTCAACAGATTGTGCATGAAGTACTATCAGACTCTATCTCCTTATCAGCTTCAAGGTAAGAAAACCTAAACTTAATTTTTTAATTGACTGTAATATGGTGAAAAGACATGATATATATCAGTACATGTTGTTGTTGAAAATCTTTGTTGCAGGCCTAGAAGTGCCAAAGAATTCCTCCTAAGCCTTAGCTGTTTTCTTTCTATACTCCCATGCATTTCTGAATGCTACTTTTATGAACACTGAAAATAAAAACACAATACTGATCTTGGAGTTGAAGGTTTCGGCTACCACTTTCATTAACAATCTGAAGATAAAACCCGTATAGACACAGCCCACCTATGGGCATCTCCATGCTTGCATCAACTAAAACTGCTATGCCCCAGCTACTGCATTCTCTCTTCTTCTTTCCCCATGCAAAAGTAAGTTTGCTGCTTCTTGCCTATTTCCAGAACCAGTTAGCATCATCACTCTGAGTGCCACCAACATCTGTCTAATTCTGTTTCTTCTGATTTTCCTTACTTAGTAGACATTGCTGTTCTATTTTCAGAATGAAAATGTTTCGAATAAAAAGTATTTAGCTGTAAGAGAAGTGACAGTGGAGCCAAAAACAATACTGCTTTGCATGTTGGTGGCTTTGTCTCAGGTTTGACAAATACAATTCCCTTCTGACTTTGCTCCTGCTCCCACAGAAGCCAATGGAAAACGTCCGATTGTCTTCATTTGGAGCAGGATTAGTCTGCCTGTTTATATTCTTGTTGGAACCTTGTGAATTAGCAGAGCTGTCCTCAGGCAAACAATAGTATTGTAATGTAAGCAATCTATTAAACATTTAGATAAAATATGCTTTCTGTGGCAGCAGAAAAGTTCCATGCAGGAAAATCTTTTGGAAAGTTATCTCATGACCTAGAAATGCAGACTGTCCACTGTTTGTTGTAACTGGATTACCTACCGTCTGTCATTTGTGAAGATTAGAAACACCACTTGAATTTAAAGAAGAATTAAAACATCCTTTCTTTTCATTTGCTGGTTCACAGTGTCTCATTTCTTGCAAACACTAATGTCACTGATGGAGATGGTCTCAAAAGGCATCTTGAACACAGTGAAACTATATTAACCATGTGTTATGCTTTTGGGTGTGAAAAATCCTAGTATATTTCCACTATGGTGCCTTTTTCATTGCTTCCTAGTTATTAACATGTGCACATTCATTGTTGTCATTCTTTCTTATTTGTAATGCAACATGCCTCTACTATTACTACTAGGTTGAGTCAAAATGCTGATGATTCTTGTACTGGTTTTATACTGGCATAAGGAATTTTTATTATGGGCAACTAATGCTAATTTTAGATGTGTGAGATCAGAATCAGATCCTTTTTTATAGACTCCTGAAATAACAAGGCAAACGTCCAAACTACCAAGCTTGTTATTTCAAAATAGTGGGCTTGTTATTTTGAAATAATAATTTCTTCATCAAGTAGTGTCCCCGAAGGTGCTCCACTCGAGGTGCTGGGCTCGTCCCAGCACCGCACACTGGAGGATTTTCACTAGCAGTAACCCCCACCAGACCGCACATGCATGACTGCTGCCTCACGCCGCTCAGCTGAGTGCGGTCCGGTCTTGTCAGTTTCCTTCCACCCGTCCGTGGCCGCAGACGGAGTTAGGTTATGCTTCCCCTCCTGTCTGAGGAGAAAGGGAGATTAGTTTAGTTCAGATTGTTCTTATTTTTTCTTATCGTTATTAGCAGGGCTCAATAAATCACTGAATCTACTCACTGAGATAGATTTCAGCCAGTCGCCCCATTCACCGGTGGCACGAGCATGCGCATTGTGGGTCTTGCGCATGCGCAGTGTGGGACTGGCGAGTAGGTTTCACCACCGTTTGTCAAGCCCTGGTTATTAGTGTTAGTGTAGTTGTTCTCCCTAATTGTAGTCCTGTTCAGTTTTAAAAGGGGGGGGAAGCCTTTTTTTCCCCGTGTTGAGTTAAGTTGCCGCTGACCAAAATTAAGGACTATGCCAGGATCACCTGGTTTTAAAAAGTGTACCCAGTGCCAGGATGCCATGGGTACTCAGATGGGTACTCCCGGTGCATTAAGTGTCTCGGGGATGGACATGTGCTAAGCTGACGGCACGCGCCTGGTGGGACCGAGAGCTAAGATTGAGGGTCCTCTTATTTAACCAAGCCCTCCAGACACCGGGGTGCCTGAGTCACTCTCTGTTGAAGCGCATAAGGATCACCTCGCACAAGAGACACCCCCCCCCCCCCCACAGGGCTCTGAAGACCGTGGTCAAGCTGAGCAGCGGAGACAGACCAGAATCCCGTGGAGAAGTCAGGCAAGGGCCATAGTTCCTCGGCCCCAACCGTAGCCCGCTGCAAGGACTCTACCCTGGCACCCGCAAAAGGCTCACGGGCAGAGTCGGTGCCAGCAACATCTCCAAAGGCCGTTCTGAAGCCGGCAATAGCCACCCCTGCACCAGCATTTCCTGCACATGTGCGGATGAGCACAGCTGTGCCGGCACCCGCAACAGCGGTGCTGGCATCGTCTTCTTCTGATGCTTCGCTCTCCCCGATGCCGGAGGCACCGGCACCAGAGTTGGCGCCGCAGGAGGGCACCGTTCCTGTGCAGCTCTCGGCACTGACATTGCCTCCACTTGTCCTGCAGCCAGCTATTCCAGCGACACCGAGCCTCCAGCCAATCAACAACCAGACTATGGAGGCTGCTTTGTTGCCTGCCAGTACGTTGCAGTCGGCACCGTTGTTTCCCCTCAAGTCCTCGGTGCCGACCAAAGCGCAGCACAAGTTAATATTAGCATTGGACCACTGCTGTGTACTCACCACAAGTGGAGCACCCTTGGGGACACTACTCGACGAAGAAGAGAGAGTTACTCACCCTGTGCAGTAATGTCTGTTCTTCGAGATGTGTTTTCCCATGGATGCTCCGTTTCCCACCCTCCTCCCTGCTTCGGAGCTTCTGTTTATCTCTTTTCAGATGCTTCCGGTTGGGAGGAAACTGACAAGACTGGACCCTGCTCAGCTGAGTTGTGCAAGGCAGCAGTCGCACATGCGTGGTCCGGTGGGGGCTAGTGATAGTGAAAATCCTCCGGTCTGCGATGCCGGGATGAGCCCAGCACCTCAAGTGGAGCACCCACGGGGACACACATCTCGAAGAACAGACGTTACTGCACAGGATGAGTAACTCTCTCTTCTGCTTGTGAAGAGGAATAAGCTTATTTTGAAATAATTATTTCAGGAGTTATTACTTTGAAATAACTTATTTTGAAATAACCTGGTAATGTAGACATAGCCCAAGAGTTTCTGCAACACAAAGCACCTGCTTAGGCATTTTATAATCTTTATCCTTCTGCCTAGCTAATCCCTCTAAAAGAGTGGATGTTCTCAACAATCCTAATACCTCAAGAGCAAAATGAAGATGAACCATTCTAAAAAGGAGAAATGCCACATTATGACTAACTTCCAGCTACTTAACCAACTTTGTCTGTCTAGTGCAGAGTTTCTCAATTTTTTTTTATAAAATACCCCTTTTTCAAAAAAAAAAATTATAAGTACCCTCAGTACCTATAGATTTTGGACACACAAAAAAATTTTCTACCATTGCAACACCTTTGTTTAAAGAACTTAATCGTAGCTGGGCAGGCAATGAAATTTTGGGTGTAATAAGTACAAATAATAAAGTACCGTAAAACTTAAAAAGAAAAATTCAGTTTTCTCCAAATTTCAGTTGTGTTGACGTACCCCCCAGACTTCTCTCAAGTACCCCTAAGGGTACTCGTACCACTGGTTGAGAAACACTGGTCTAGTGTATCTGGCTATCTTGGAACAAGTGCTATTCAGAGATCAGTGTTGGGGGGTGTGTGTGGATGCTTTCAGCCTAATATTTTTTTGTTTAAACTCATTGTAGTCATTATTTGCAAAGACAAAGGTAATTCCAGTGTAGAGATAAAAGTTAACTCAGCTCTCAGACATACGTAAATTATTACCCATGCTGCAATGTCTGTCACAGAACTGGGTGAAGTTCAATTTTGGATCAACACAATCTAAAATTTATTGAAATTTCCAAGTGTCAGGTTGTCTCTTTCCAAGCTACTGAAAGAGCTTTCAATTCAAAAGAAAAAAAGGCCCCGCCCCATGTTTCACTCTGAAGCTCATCAACTATATACATGGATAAATCTATTTTGTAATCTCTAAGGGCATGTCTACACTGTATTCCTCTTTCGACAGAGGAATGCAAATGCAGACGAGCGAAATTGCAAATGAAGCATGGATTTGAATTTCCCGTGCTTCATTTGCATAATCGCATCCACTTTTTCAAAATACCCTGTTTAGAAAAAAAATGCTGTCTAGACACAGTTATTTCGAAAGAAAACCCTTCTTTCAAAATAACCCTTACTCCTTATAAAATGAGGTTTAAGGGTTATTTTGAAAAAAGGGTTTTGTTTCGAAATAACCACATCTAGACTGCATTTCTTTTCTCAAAATAGGGTATTTTGAAAAAGCAGACAGACGTGATTATGCAAATGAAGCATGGGAAAGTCAAATCCACACTTCATTTGCAATTTTGCTCGTTTGCATTTGCATTCCTCTTTCGAAAGAGGAATGCAGTGTAGACGTACTCTCAACCCCTCGTAGATAGATGCTTTTGTAAACCGTATTAATCAGTAATTAATAGCACATTTCCAGAGATAGAGCCCCTGAAACTATTAAGAAATTATCTGAATTTGGATTTCCTGGAGACCCAAACCTTTTAATAAGGATTTTTTTCTCTTCAACATTTTCTTTCACCAGATGTTGCTTTTGCTACAAAGAAAGAAGCATTCAAGCCTGTAATCAGGGAAACCATGTTTATCTAAACTTTATGAAAGTGAATTGAATTACTTTAATTAAAAAATGCTGCAGATCAGATGCATTGAACAGGATTTAGAGCAGTCTTTGACCTCTTAAAATACCAATATAATTCTATCCTGTTTCACAGAGCAGGTTTTTCCTTGTTCATATTCAATAATAAATGGTAAATAAAACCCTATTCTGCAAAGCTTATTCAGGAAAAAAATCCTAGTAAAGTTAAATCTGTTTAACTGAAATTATTGGTGGTTTTGTATCATTGACAGTTGCAAGATGAAGCTCTCAGACTCAGAATTTGTTAAGTAGCAAACAAATTCTACCTTTATGTACTTATGCACTAATCCCAGTCAGGGCTAACAGTGACAGCAACATTTTATTCTTTACAAAGGTGGCATACCCCTGTTTTCATAGGCGACTCAGAAGGAGAAGCCAGTAGAATCTTTGGGTGAGTGTAACACACTGCTGGGGTTATCCACAGCTGTAAACCACTGTGTTAACTCACTGCCTCAGCAAAACTGAGTTTGCCAGAGATTAGGCTGCATGTCAGTTCCCTGCCTTACCATTCTGTCTTCCTCACCAGTCAAACTCCTCAAGGCTCTGCCAATCCAAACCTTCCCTAGCAGATAGCAGTCAGTGAACTCAAGATCCAGATGTCTTCAGAGTTGTTTCTCTGTAATGCAGAGCCCCTGTCACAGAAGATAAAGACAAAATACATTACCGTTTATTAACTGAGTAAACATACCCTTCCCTTCAAACGCAGCACTAAGTCAGACAGTTTATAGTAAAAATAAAACACAGGCATTTAACTAAAAGTGATGCAACATAAAAGGGATAAAGGTAGAAATGGCTACAAGCAAATAAAAATATGCATCTAATTGACTAAAACTTAATCTAGCAAAATAGAGTCTCTGTACAAGATGGTTTTTCTCCTCCAAGGCTCTTTTCCGACTTTTACTGATCGGGATCAGAAGATCACATTTTATAGTTCCTTTGTCTCCTAAGGTGAAGGATAATGCAGTCTTTTGCTTTCTCTTTTATAGTCCAGTGAACCTTTGAACTGTATTCTTCTGAAGGGTATAATACAGCTAGATAAAGTGTATTAGTTCATATTGAGTAAAGGAGTGATGGATCTGGGGGATAAGGGTCCATTCTGATTCCTATCCCACTACATGCAAGTTGATCTGTTCCTCCAACCTCCAGTATTCATATGACTAACCAATTGACTATGATTGCTCCTGGATTGAGACTTCAGCCTTTCCTTCGTCTGAGGAAAAAAACTTGTATTACCAAGTTCCCACTTGTCTGATTTGAACACATTTTAGTCCTGTATTTCCAGCACAACTCTGTGGTCTTTTGTGGGTTTACCACACTATGCAAGAATATTAATGATCAGCATGTTACTAGTTTTCCAATGAGACCTTACACTGCATCTCTTAGATATAGATTACTAGAAAATGTACCTAGCTGTGCTTGGTCCTTAACTCGATTTTTGTTTTTTTTAAAAATAATATGAAAACGTACATGCTTCATTTAAATCATTGTTTTGGAGTGAGGCTGACCATGAAAGAGGGATTTAGTACTCAGGCTGCCCTGCAGAGAGGGAGGACTACCCAAGCCCTCTCTCACCACAGAAGCTTTGGGCCAGTGTGAAGCACCTCTCCATGACTGCTGCAGCTCACGCAGGCATAGCTGGGGGAAGGGATGCATGTCCCCTGGCTGGGGCCGGTCCAGGTTTGTCTGCCCCCTGTGCTTCCCTGCCAGAGTAAGGAATACAGCAAACTGTGCACTTTCTCCTTGCTCCCTGACAAAGGGGAACAGCCAGCGATGTTCCTGTATGAATTGGGGAAGGGGGAGGCTTGGGGCTAGGGTAATCCTGGACTGGTAGGGGGCACACCCCCATCCAGCCCCTTTTCCCTGCTTAGTCATTCTGTCTCTTTTTTCTGTTTTATGAGAAGCAATCCCATTTTCCTGGCACAACCAAACCCTTACTTTGCTTTACGATATGATAAGAAGAACCTGCATACTGAATTTGGTAATCCTTGCTCTTACTGTTTGGGAGGAGTTCTTGAATAATCAGACAGACAATCAGACAGCTTCACAGATGCACTCTCAAATATATAGTAGATGACATTAGTGAGGTGGGGTACTCTGACCTGTTCTCCTGAAACTCACTGCTAGATGCTAGGGAGCCTTTTGCCCTCTAACATCGGGGTACTGTTAGGGTGACAGTAAGTCTCCTGCATTTGATAGCATAATTTTTTTTCTTGTTGTTAGTAGAATAAGATTTAAAAAAATCAAGAGATGTGTTCAGCAAAAAGAATGCCTGCCTTATTTTATTAAAAGGAACATTTTCCCTTGTAATCTTACATAGATGTGATCTCTTTGCTGTGTGTTCCTTCCAGTGACCAGAGAGCCACATTATCTACCAAAACACTCCTTGCACGACTGGGAAGGAATGGCCGTACTGTCACAGCAGCCCTTTCATCAGAAGCCAAAGATCTTACTAAATCTGTCCGTGCCATTCTGGAAGTAGATTGTGAGTATAAGTTCTATTTCCCACTTCCTAGCACAGCCTTTTTACTGGCAATTCAGTATGGAATATTTCAGCAGTTATCAACTGAATAATAAACCTATCATTCATTACTGTAGGTTTATCAGAAGAGAGAACATTTGAGCGTAACTGCCTCTAGGAAAATTCTCAGTGAAAACTGCTGCAGTAATTCAGATAGTTGTAGCATTAACACTTATTATAGGATCATAAGCTGGAAGGGTGATTTTTATTCATGATTTCCCATGTTTATTGTTAGCCCTTATCAAGGCATCTTTGTTATTATGCCGAAACCCGTATTTCATATTGTAGCTAGTCTACATTTTGGTTGTGGTTCCAGGAATACACTAATTATACTGTCTGGTGATAGGAAGTAAAAGGAACCCTCTAACAAGTATGTCTCCTATACCCTGCTTTAAATTAAACCACCTTTTAACACCATAAGCCTGTTGGTCCTGATTGTTTTATCAACTGCACTGCTATAAATTGATATACATAATTGTCAAAAGAATTATTGTAATGTAAAACTGAAGTGAAAGGAGAATCAGATACAATATAAACATAAAAGAAAAATTATATTCGAGCAGAAAACTGTGCTTTTTCTTTGACCAAAATGAGATTTGATTTTTTTTCCATATTATTATATTATTTTATAGTTGAAATGATCTATTTTTTCAGAGTGGACTAGAAAGAATGTTGTGGTAATGAGCATTGACCAGTATTCTATTACAACTGGCTGATAGAAAAGGCTGCCAGCCCATAGTTTTCAAATGCTACGAATCAGTTTAGGATAGCAGTCATTTCAGAAGAAAAGTTATATACTAATGATAAAATGTGAAAATCCTGGAGTCTTTTCCAGTATGTTTAATACCTTAGTTCATGATTAACTCTCCTGATTCAAGGAACTGGAATTGCAAATGAATACAGAGTTTGGGTGGCAAAGACAAGGTATTTGATGACAGAGCTGACTACGTCACGCTTTCCAATTACAATTTATGAAGAAGTCATCAAGGACTACAGTCCTGTTTCTCATTTACACTAAAGACCTCTTTACACTGCTCTGGCATTGCAGAAGTCTTCTTCAGAGACAGCATGATATAATTAGGTGAAAATATTGATTTAGATCTGTGTACAAGGAGCACATATCACAGCGCAAAGGAGCAAAAAATATCTTGATGCCTGTGTCTTTTATTCAGTCTTTTCTCTCCTCCTTACACTCTGCACCAGGCGTAAAGAGGGGGGTGGCACTTACAGGTTTCCCTGAGCAGAGGGAGTCATCAAGAGCTGGTTAGGTCAGCTTTATAGCTACTTTTTAATCATCAGAGCAGCACAGAGCCTGTAGTAGAGGCCAGGTCCTGGCTAAGATTGGAGAGTCAGGAACCTCTTGCATAGCAGTCCCAACCCTGCTGCTGATTTGCTGTGAGACCTCTGCCTTATTTTCCCCTTTTCTAAAATGAAACTAATTCCTGCCATACATGTGGGTCCCCCCAAGGACTAATTAGTTGTTTGTACAGGACTTTGAACCTGTAAAGTGTGATATGGGTGTGATGCATTTGATCACAAAGGTCCCCAAAAGGTCCCCACAACCTGACACACAGTTTGCTGATTATTCCACTGAACCTGCCTACCTGCCGTCTCAGGAACCCCACCCCCCTGACCCACTGGGCCAGAAGTTCTGGTCTTCCCCAGCAAAGGCACAGGATTGGGGTAACAACTCCCCTGTTACCCGCACAAATTTCTCTGTCCCTTCCACACTTTAGGGACACACACCTTTACCCAATTCCTAGAGCTCAAGCTGCAACCCTGTTAATTTAAACACCCACCCGTATCCAATTTCTAGGGCATAGGGCTTAACTTCCTGTGAGTTTGCAGGATCTGTTGCCACTGAAAGAGCCTAACACAGTAATATTCTTATTCTCTATTTTTTGACAATTCCCAAGCAAGAAGAATACACATGCTAAGCACACAGTGTCATGCTCACCAATCCTGATAAAGGCAGACAGACTTCCCCTGTTGGTCAGGCAAGGTCAGTCTCTCTGGATTTTAACTGCTGCACGTTACGGTGATGTAGAGGAATGCTGGCAGTTGTGGTCTTAGGCTGTGTCTTAGTCGTGAGTTCTTCTTCCAGTTCTTCCCTCCTTCTTGATGTTCCTTTCTTCCTTTCCTCTTTCCTTGTCTTCTTTTCCCTTTTTTCCTCTTTTCCCTTTTCTTCTGGTCTTCTTGGACCCCAGTTTATATAGTGAAACTTGAGTCCTGTTTAGCTATACTTTAACCATTTCTTTAAGTATAATTTTACTAACCAGTCATAACATACGATAATAGAATAACCTAACCAATCATACCCCACCACCTTAGTTGATTTACACCTAGCAAAATTAATTATACAGTACAGAAACAGTTACAAACCAGAGAGAACTCACACAGACAAACAATAGGAAAGTGAGTACAACAATCAGAGAATGAGGATTCCACAACCTCAACTACTGATAAAAAGTGTCTTGCCAGATTAAATGCTGTTAACTAAGTTTTCTCCACCCATCTTGATATCTGTTTCTTTACCTGGGGCAGTGGGTGCAATTAGAACAGGATCTCTTTCTCACAGCCTGATGTGACACTATTTTAATGCAATTTAGATGGCATGTGACTTAAAGCTTTATGCCTAATGGCTGCTGCTCTTCAGTCTGGTTGCAGAGGAAGGCTTTAGTTTAGGCCTTCCAATGTGGCTATAGAAAAACCTTATTGTTACACTCCAACAGAATAACACTGATGCTGACAACAGCTCAACTCTAGGGACTTAATAGCACTTGGGAACACAACCCTTAAAAGGGACCAAAACCCCAAATAAATCCATCTTACTCTGTATAAAAGTCTTACACAGAGAACACTCATAAGGCTTGCTTTAGAATCATAGAATCCTATGGCTGGAAGAGGAGACCTCAGGAGGTCATAGAGTCTAGCCCCCTGCCCAAAGCAGGACCAACCCCAACTAAAACATCCCAGCCAGGACTTTGTCAAGCTGAGACTTAAAAACCTCTAGGAATGGAGATTCCACCCGCTCCCTACGTAACCCATTCCAGAGCTTCACCACCCTGCTAGTGAAAGTTTTTCCTAATATCCAACCTAGACCTCCCCCACTGTGACTTGATACCATTGCTCCTTGTTCTGCCATCCATCACTACTGAGAACAGCCTCTCTCCATCCTCTTTGGAACCTCCCTTCAGAAAGTTGACAGTGAAAGAGAGAGATTCACAGCTGTGGTTCCTCCTCCTCCCCAAGGTAACAATTATTTACACTGGGCTTGATAATAAACAGCAGTTATTTTATTAAGTATAAAAGTAGAATTTAAGTGGTGATTGCAAGTGAAAACAGACAGATCAAAGCAAGTTACTAATAAAAATAAACAAAACAGATCAGCTAATCCTAATACACTGAGAGATCATTACAGATCATAATTCTCATTTAATCCTTATTCCAAGTAAAATCCTTCAAGGCCAGTGGTCACCAACCAGTAGATCAGGATCTACTGGTAGATCTTGGAGCCTCTGACAGGTGATCCTGACTGGTTTGGCCAGGAGGCTATCATGCACAGCACTTAGAACATAACATAAGAACGGCCGTACTGGGTCAGACTAAAGGTCCATCTCGCCCAGTAGCTTGTCTGCCGACAGTGGCCAACACCAGGTGCCCCAGAGAGGGTGGGCCGAAGACAATGATCAAGCAATTTGTCTCCTGCCATCTCTCCGCTCTCTGACAAAAAGAGGCCAGGGACACCATTTCTATCCCTGGCTAATAGCCTTTTATGGACCTAACTTCCATGAAATTACCTAGCTTCTCTTTAAACTCTGTTATAGTCCTAGCCTTCACAGCCTCCTCTAGCAAGGAGTTCCACGGGTTGACTACACGCTGTGTGAAGAAGAACTTTCTTTTATTAGTTTTAAACCTGCTATTAACTTCATTTGATGTCCTCTAGTTCTTCTATCATGGGAACTAATAAATAACTTTTCTTTATTCTCCCTCTCCATGCCACTCATGATTTTATAGACCTCTTATCATATCTCCCCTCAGTCTCCTCTTTTCTAAACTGAAAAGTCCCAGTCGTTTTAACCTCTCTTCATATGGGACCCGTTCCAAACCCCTAAGCGTTTTAGTTGCCCTTTTCTGAACCCTTTCCAAGGCCAAAATATATTTTTTGAGGTGAGGAGACCACATCTTTACACATTATTCAAGATGTGGGCGTACCATAGTTTTATACAGGGGCAGTAAGATATTCTGTGTCTTATTTTCTGTCCCTTTCTTAATAATTCCCAGCATCCTATTTGCCTTTTTGACCGCCGCTGCACACTGTGGAAGTTTTCAGAGAACTGTCCACGATAACTCCAAGATCTCTTTCCTGATTTGTCATAGCCAAATTAGCCCCCATCATACTGTACGTATAGTTGGGGTTATTTTTCCCAATGTGCATTACTTTACACTTATCCACCTTAAATTTCATTTGCCATTTTGTTGCCCAGTCACTCAGTTTGGTGAGATCTTTTTGGAGTCCCTCACAGTCTGCTTCTGTCTTGACTATCCTAAACAGTTTGGTATCATCCGCAAACTTTACCACCTCACTGCTTACCCCTTTCTCCAGATCATTTATGAATAAGTTGAACAGGATTTGTCCCAGGACTGACCCTTGGGGGACACCACTAGTTACCCCTCTCCATTCTGAAAATTTACCATTTATTCCTATCCTTTGTTTCCTGTCTTTTAACCAGTTCTCAGTCCATGAAAGGACCTTTCCTCTTATCCCATGACAAAGTAATTTACACAAGAGCCTTTGGTGAGGGACCTTGTCAAAGGCTTTCTGAAAATCTAAGTATATTATATCTACTGGATCCACCTTGTCTGCATGTTTGTTAATCCCTTCAAAGAACTCTAATTCCGTGGTCACCAACCCGTCGATCGCGATCAACTGGTCGATCGTGAGGCCTCGACCAGTCGATCGCGAGGCATTTGGGCACTCCCACCCTCCATTTTTCCCCCACCCCCAAGAAGCCCCACTACCTACCTCCTAGTGTAGTGCCAGCTTCCTGCAGGGTGGACGAAAGTCCTGTCTGAAGCCCGTGTCACTTCCGGAGGATCCGGAAGTGTATGGGCTGCTCCCCTCCCACAGCTCTGTTGCGTGCTGGGGGAGGGGGCGTCGGCCCTGGAGGAGGAGTGCTGGAGAGGTGAGTTGAGCGCAGGGGTTTTCCTGCGCCATGGGAGCGAGGGTCGGCCCCAGGGTTTGGCCATGCTGCGGGAGGGGAGGGGATTGGTTGGGCCAGGCTGCGCCGTGGGAGGGGGTTTGGCCCTGGGGCAGGCACCCGCAGGGGTTGGCTGCACTGCAGGAGTGTTGTGGGGGGATGGCCGGGCCAGGCTGCGCCTTGGGAGGGGGATTTGGCCCTGGGGCAGGTGCCCGCAGGGGTTGGCTGCGCTGTGGGAGTGGAGTGGGGGGGTTGGCCGTGCCATGGGAGGGGGGTTTGGCCCCAGGGCAGGTGCCTGCAGGGGTTTCCCGTGCTCCGGGGGGGGGGGGGGGGGGGTTGGCCACGCCGCGGGAGGGGGGTATGGTCCTGGGACAGGTATCTGCGACGGTTTGGCCCTGCCGCGGAGGGGGGAGGGGTTGTCCCCGAGGCAGGCTCCCTCGGGGGTTTGGCCCCACCATGGGGTGAGGGTTTGTCCCTGGGGCAGGCACATGTGGGGTTTCCCTGCTTTGTTGGGGGGTAGGGCCTGGAGGAGGCATGTGCTGGCTTCCCTCGGGGGGGGGGGGGGGGAGAATCCTGGGAGGAGGCAGATGCAGGAGACACTCTGTTGCCACTGGCACCCCACCCCCTGTCCGCACTCCCCGCTCCCCAGATCCCACTCCCCTGTCCCCAGCTACAGAACTCTGTCCTTATTCCCGTCCCCACTCCCTGAACTCTGTCTCCACTGGCACTCTGTCCCCTGCTGCAGAACCCTGTCCTTTGCCCTCCCAGCACCCTGTTCCCTCTCCCCTGCTCCTAGCTGCAGAACTCTGTCCCTACAAAATGTATCATTATAAATGCTTCATTTTAGATTTAAATAGCAAGAATAAAAAACAGACCATTTATTTCATAACTATAAACACATGATTTTAATTTTATATATCGCATAATTTAGAAATAAACTGTTTATGAGTGTGTGTAATTAAGGGCTGGGGATAGCAAGTGATGGACAGGAGGAGAATAGAGAGGGGGAGGTTAAAGGAAGGGACGGGGCGGTAGATCTTCACCTGTTCTGAGATTTAAAAAGTGATCTCTGGTTTAAAAAGGGTGGAGACCACTGTTCAAGGCAGAACTGATCTTTTTCTCTGGCCTGGGTCTAACAGCTCCATGAGTATTCTCTTGGAGTTTTTTGTTTTCAGGTTTTTTCATGTGTATTCTCTTAGGGTATGTCTACACTACCACCCTAGTTTGAACTAGGGTGGTTAATGTAGTCATACAGAGTTGCAGATGAAGCCCGGGATTTGAATTTCCTGGGCATCATTTGCATAAAGCCGGGCGCCACCATTTTTAAATGTCTGCTAGTGCACGGACTAGCACTTCCTAGTCCGAACTACCGTTACTCCTCGTGAAACGAGTTGGCCTTTTAAATGGCCTTCCCACCATAAGAGTATGTCTACACTACCATCGTGAAATGAGGAGTAACGGTAGTTCGGACTAGGAAGCCTAGTCCGAACTACCTAGTCCGTGCCGCGTGTAGCCGTGTGGCACGGAGTCCACACTAGCGGACATTTAAAAATGGCGGCGCCCGGCTTTATGCAAATGATGCCCGGGAAATTCAAATCCCGGGCTTCATTTGCAAATCCGTATGACTACATTAACCACCCTAGTTCGAACTAGGGTGGTAGTGTAGACATACCCTTACGGTGGGAAGGCCATTTAAAAGGCCAACTGAAAACAACATTTATTGCTTCCCATTGCTTAAATAGAATTTTCCCCGGGTGCGAACCCTTTGTTTTATCTCTCCATCCCCCTGGAAAAATATCACCTTCAAGATAGATTCCAGCACTAGGTGGCATGGTCACATGTCTTTGTAGGACCAACCACAGTTTAGGCTTACAAGAAAAGAAAAGCCTTTCACAGAATGTTATCTTGAGCACCAGGCTAGTAAGCCCCTTAGCACCACTAACAGCTTTCACTAGAAATTCTAAATAAAAAAGCAGGTTTATACTTCATATTTCTAACTTCACATACAAAAATATACATGCACACAAATAGAATATACATATTCAGAGGCTCACAGGCTCTTGAATAACCGGTTACTAAACCTGTTTTGCATAAAGCATATTTGAGTTATGCATATTCATATTCAAAAACATATTTCCATAAAAATATGAAGGTACAGTGTCACAATAGATACAATTTTCCAATATGGGAAAGGCCAGATTTAGTCATCTAGTGGGATTTTCAAAAGTACCTGAGTGCCTATTTTATTGATTTTGGAGAGACTTAACTTCAGCTCTCACTTATAATTCTTGGTTACCAAGAAGGTTATGCAGTTGGAGGCTAGAGTTGGTGCACAGATGACAATAGACCTACTCAAGGGGCAACAAGTCCAGGTCCTAATAGAAAACTATCAAGTATCTATTCTGTTAAATTGATGATGGGAATTTTTAGTGCTGTTTATGTTACTGCATCCACTACATCTTTTTATTTCACTGAATAGAGTTCATATCCTGAGCAGTACTGAGTACCTCCCTTCTGGCTGATCAGGAAGTGCTCAGCATCTCATAAGACTAGGGGACTGGAACATAGATAACTGTATCTCCATTACAAGAAACTAGTGGCTGCCTTTAAAATTATCAATGTTTTTTTTCTTTTCTGGTACATCCATAATAGTAATTATCTATCTCCTTAACTATAGACAGATATTCCAGAATAATTTATTACATACACATTGAGAGAAATAATGTTCATGGAGAGAAATAATAATCGACATCATTTATGTAGCTGAGATGTGTTATCCAATTCATAGGTCATGTAATAAATTATAGTTAATCTTTTACAGAGTGCTTGTAATTCCACCAAAAAAAAAAAGTAGACCACATGAAACACAATCCCATATTACTGCCAGTATTTTGAATTAAAACTAAGTTGTAGAAAAATGTGACATCATTAATATTCTCTTATGAAAATTAATTAGCAATTTCCTTGAATTGTTTCTAGGAAAGTGTATGATAATCTAGGTCAGATAACTTCACTTTTAAAAATAAAATAAAGATGGCCCTACAGACACATTACAGGATTTTTTTGGTTTGCCTTTTCATTCTTTTATGAAAGACTGGAACAGCTGATACAACAAATATTTATTTTATCTGTCTGCGACCAGCCTTTTAGAATGATACTAAAAAAGTTTCTTTAGCCGAGTTATGTTTCATGTGCATGCATTCATATGAATCCTTACATCGTAAGGAATGGAAAACCTCTTATCCTACCATCTGCGTTCAGGAGTGCATAAAACATTGTGTGTGAAAGGCTTCTGACTAAGTAGATGCTGAAATCTGTACAAAAATGCTGTGAGAAATAGAGGGGCAAAATAATTCTGGCAGACCTATTTGATTTATCATAACATTATTTATTGTTGCAAAGCCCTGGTATGTTGCATGTTAAAAAACTGTATCTATTTTGTCCTTTTGGTCTAAATTGAAATACCAATCATGTCTTTTTAAGCCGGCAAAAATGTTGTCCGACAAGTAAAGCCTTTTTTTTTCCTTTTGGGGGGAATGTGTGTAGGGAGAATCAGGTTGCACCAATAGGGATGGGAATGTTGTGTCATGTTAAATTTTTTCTGTCAGACTGCACAGGAAATCATGCGAGAGAAACCTTTAGACTTAAATGCAATTGAAAACTAACATCTGGTTGTGTCAAATATAATAGGTAGGATTCAATTAGAAAGCTCTAAAGCCATAGCATGGATCCAATTTGTGAACCTGAGGGTTAAAAATAGCTCAGCAGAGAAGGATTTGAAGATTGAACGTCATCCTTCTTGGTTCATTCTGATTTGGAGAGCATTATAGACAAACTCAGGCTATGCTGCGTTTGTATAGGAGATTAAAGCTCTCCAAGCTTAAAAAAAAATTAGCAGAGCCAGAGTAAATATTCAACAGTTCTCTGCAATCCTCTGAACCAGATTTTCACAGAATGTTTCCCATGTTACTCAGAGCAACTGAGTTAAAGATGGACGTTCGTGCCTGCACCAACTCATAAACAGTGTTCCAAAGAATAATAGTGAATGTTGCAGTGAAGTGTGAGAGGTTTTACTCTTTTTGGCATAGAACATCCTACTTAATAATTTGCTAATGATACATTTGTAGAGTTAAAGCTGTGGAGCAAGAATTTTTTAGATTGTTGAGCAAGTAACTTCAATATTCATTATGCATAAGATATAGTTGAAGAAATATGCCCAGATAGAAACTGCTTTTCTGAAGAAAGCTATTAATTTACCTATAACAAATGTGTTATGAAAGTCTTACTTTATGAACTCTGGTATGTGAAGAGCTGTTTCCTAAAAATTTTGAGAAAACACAGGATAGTATGGGTTATCCAAACAGCTGTCTTCCTGCATAAGGAAGATAATTTTTTTTAAAATTTTATTCCTCAAAATCTCACAGCACATACTGCCTTTGCTCTGATGATATTGCAAGTATATTGATGATTGTGTATGTAGCTAACTCCAAAAAATTTTTAAAAGTCCATTCATTTTGAACCCAAACTTAATATTGGGAGTGTAGGTGTTAGCAGAAATAAAAAACAGACAAATAAATGTTTTGAGTCAAAAGAAATGTCTCATTTAGACAAAACAAATGTATTGTGTTTGCATTTTGGGGTGTATTTTACCCTTTTAATTAAAAAAATCTGGCTACATTTCAAAACAAAATATCAGTTTGAAACAAAAAATTCAAAACATTTTGTTTAAAAAATGACATACTGAGCTTTTTTGACTTTTTTCAAATTTTTAGTTCAGCTGGAGCTATTCACCAGGTTCAACCCGCATTCAAATAGTTCTGATTACTTCAAAACTGCATGTTTTGGTGAATATACTTGTCAGTCACTTGCCCTCCTCCTTGCTTTATAATCATCGGCATATTAATATGCATTACTCAAAGACATTTTAGGCAAACTATATCAAGAGGTGTATCGTTTTTAAAGTTTCAATCAGCTGAAGGTGTCCGTTCTATTTGTATGCATATAATACTCTTGAATGTGAAGTTAGAACTATGATGTGTAAACCTGCTTATTAATCTATAATTTATAGTGAGAGCCATTCGTGATAGTTAAGAACTTCATGGCCTGATGCTCAAAGTAACAATCTGTGAATGATTTTATTTTTCCTGTAGCCTGGATTGTAGTTGGTCCTGGACTACAGTTTAGATCTGGGACTTCTCCACTCAAGGGGAGAAAAATTTGAACTGAACCTATGGGTGGCGAGTAGTGTAGGCAAAGGAAGGCATTGCCTTTCCAAAACTGCCTACACTGCCCAACCACCCAGGAGAGGCAGGGGCCGTGCCACACAGCAGACTGGGAAGGGTGGGGCCATTCCATGCTGCTCCCCGGTGGCTGGAGAGGGCTGGGGCCACGCTGCACAGCAGCCCGGCTCCCCAGTAGCTGGGGCCATGCCGCACGACAACTGGCAGTTGGAGAAGACTGGGACTGTGCCATGTAGCAACCCTGGCCCTCAGCTGGGGTTGGGTGAGGCTTGGCTGGAGGTAGAGGAGGTTTTGAAGGGGCATGGTCTCGGGGGAAGGGGCAAGGCTTCACCCACCTCCCCCTGCTGGGCCTTCACCCATAACTGAACCCAAAGAATTTGCACATTGGGCAAGGGGGTTATGCAGGCAGGAAAACAAACAACAGGAGCAGTGGCCCACTTATCACCCAAGATGCCTGCATCTAAGACTGAACTGGGGGGGAAGGAGTGGGCCCAAGCTTTGAGGCTGCCAAGCTTGAGAAAAAGATAATTAGAATAATTGTTGGAGTAAGAATTTGCATGTAACAAGTGTCTTAGTGTATTTGGCTTAATTGTCATGTTTTGTTTATTTTGTCATACTAACTCACTTTCATCTGTTTTCACTTGCATTCCCTTAAATCAGGGGTCTCATGCTCCCAGTCCGTGGGCCAGGCCTAGCTGGAGCAATAGTGCAATCCAACCCAGGACTCCCGACGGACCAGGGGGAGCCTATCCATTACCAGTCCCCAAACTCTGCCCCTTCTTGCCATCACCCCCCCTCATGGCACTCCGTTCCCCATGGACACGGTTTCAGGGGAGACCTGGTACCGCATGGCGGCAGCGGTCAGGCCCTCCCCCGCATTCCCCGCAGCAGCAGGAGCTGTGGGAAAGCAGAGCACAACATGACGGTGAATGGCATTTAAGCTTATTTCCTGGTGGCAGGCTCATCACAGTCACAGCCTGTTGCTGAAAGACATAGGATAGTATACCTGAAACATTTACAGCCAGATGTACATAAAAATTTAAGCACAAAGGCATTCTCTACTTTAGGTATCGATCTTCCTCCCAGTGACACTAGTGTGCATTGTTTCTAACAATCCATTTGGTTGTAGTATTATATTACATGGGTTTATTTAGTAAACATCTCACCAGTTTTTCCAGTTAATTATAACATTTCTGTAGGGCATTATGCTGCTAATACTGAGGTATTTTTTAGAATTAAAATTACATGGATTTATATTTGTTAATAATTTCTGTATTTTTAATAGTAGAATTTTGTGTGTGAATTTAATGCTGATGAAAGGTGTCAGAAGGGTGCATTACAGCCACTGCTGACCTGGGCCAGATTTGGACTGGTGACCAACTGAATCATTCCCAGTCCCCTTCATATTTTTCTCTTCCCATTTTATATGTTTTTTTCTGTCAGTTGATCCACCGTGTGCATTCATTCAAATGATGTGTGCTTCTTCTTGGTAGATAGTTAAAATTTATAAATGCCTGCAACTTGATAAAATTGTTGAGAATCATGCTGAGGTTTGAGGGTAGATTGCTGTTGTGTCTTCCCAAAATTGATCTCACCATAATGTAATAAATTTTTGATGATTTTTTTTATTGCAGTCTCGCAACATGACTGAGACTTTGGGCATTATTCATCCCCAGTAAATAAATAGAATGGTTATTATAATACCACATTAAGTGCATACACTTTGTAGTCTTTCAGAAACCTGTCCATTAATGTAGCGTTCCAGTTTTGATGTCATAAGCAGTACCACAAAAAACAGCTTTCCTCTGGTCATGGCCAACAGAGTTGGTAAAATGCTTCATTGATTATATCATTTAGATAATTTATAGATGGTAAATTAATATATTTTGTGCTTCATTGCACCTTTGCTAATTCAGAACCAGGTTATATCCCCTCCCCCATTATATAATATCAGTGCTGTTGTCTGAAGTAGTTTATCTCTCTCTCTTAAAAGAAGAGAAATAATAACATTTAAGTAAATAGCTATTCATGTGCATGGGATTCAATCTTGCAAGGTGCTGAGTGTCTTCATCTCCCATTCTTCCCTTTATTGAACTTGCTGGTAAAAATGTTTATGATACCTAGAATGTAAATTAGGTGTGTTGAGCATCATTCTCTTCAGGGAAGTAAGGGGCATCATGCCGTATATGCCCAAAAATAGCTCTGTGAGCTGGTGTGAATGGAGTGAACATAAGAATGGCTATACCAGGTCAATCCAAAGGTCCATCTGGACCAGTATCCTGTCTTCTGACAGTGGCCAATGCCAGGTGCCCCAGAGGGGATGAACAGAACTGGTAAGTATAAAGTGGTCCATCCCTGGTTGCCCATACCCAGCTTCTGACAGCCAGGTTAGGGACCAGTATTCCTGCCCATACTATCTAATAGCCATTGATGGACTTAACTTCCATGAATTTATCTACTTAATTGAATGGAGGGCTATGTAAAGAAATCTCATAACCTCATATTAACCAGTTTAAAATGCTGACTTACTCCTCAGACCAAGAGCTCTAAATGCATATGTTAGGAATAGATCTGATGTGAGAAGTATTCACAACCTGCGTTGTTAGTACCAGTCACCTTAATGGCATTGCTTAGCGTATGACTTTTACAAGGAAATTCATTGTTTTGCTAAACTGAAAAGAGAGCAGTAGCAAGCTAGGGGTATTATTAGGATGGCATCAAGGTCCAAATGATGTATTTCTGTCAACAAAGCAAGCAACTTACTTTAAAACATTAACTTTAAGGTACAGTTTTGGGTTTTCATTCATTGGCTGTGCAACATCCTAGTTATTTGCCTGAGCCTGCTGTGCCAAAACTTTTATTAAACTCACTGACACATACTAATATTATACCATTAACCTAAGAAAAAAACAACTGATTTCCTCGTTCTTGTACTTGGAGTCAGTCAAGGCATACTGGAAACAAATTAAATGTTCTGATTTTGTTGTACAAATGGGTTTGTTTTTTTTTAAAAAAGTCTCTGCACTTGATAATTTCTTAAGAACTGTTCATTTCTGGTTAATCACACTTAAGTGAAACTAATTATGTTAAAATTCGGTTATCAGGCTAATCATATGGTCGATACAATTTGTATCAACTATACGATTAGTTGATAGGACTGCTCTGCAGAGCTGCAGCTGGGGTAGCTCCAGGACCGGTAGCTGGGGTAGCTGGGACCGGCTTGTTCTGGCTCTAGGAGCCACCTGCACTGCAGCTCTGCATTTTAAATATAGTAAGAGCCACTGGGCTCTTACTACATTTAAAATGCAGAAGTGCAGCAATCAGTGCAAGCCAGGACTGCTCGGTCCCAGCTCATGCTGAGTCCAGTAGCCCTTGTTTGAGGCACACAGCCCTGTCCACCGCAAATAGGGGCTGCTGCCAGAGCAGCCTCTGTTCACGGCGGCCAGGGTAGAACAAGGCTGGCTGCCATGCTGGCTGCAAACGGGGGACCCCTGTGGACACAGGCTGCTTCGCAGCAGCTTCCCTATCGCCCACCCCGCTGCCTCTGATTGGCAGGCAGTATCCCGGAGACGGTGCTGGGGGGAAACAGCTTTTTAGCCAGGTCCCCTCAGCACCGGCTCCTGTTCCACACCTTGCCGCCTCTCATAGATGAGAGCAGGAGTATCGCAGGGATCACAGAGCCACCAGGGACATGAGCAGTCCCTGCTGGCCCTGTGTTCACACTGAAGCGCTTCAGCCTTTGCTCCTCATGGGGCTCTTGTACATTTCAAAGGCTGAAACGTTGCGGTGGGGACCAGCTGCTTCAGTCCCTGCTCATGCTGTTTCTCTGCTGCGCCCCTACCCCCCCTTAAAAGCCAGCTCCCCCCAGCTCCTGCTCCCCGCTCCCCTTGGCTGCCTCTGTCTGATAGAGGCAGCAAAGGAATGGGGAAGTAACTAGTCAAGTCACTACCTGACAATCTGATAAGCTTATGCTTATCGGATAGTCGACTAGTCGCTTGCATCCCTAAGGGAAACACATGAATTCAGCCATCTCTCTCATTCAGCATTCATTTGAGGAGGCTATCTTTTCTCACTTGGAAATGTACCTGTGAATTTAATTCTCTGTTGGAAGCTGGTGCCATCTGTTGAACAACATCTTAAGTTTACTGATAGCTTACAGAGCACAAATACATCCTTTAACCTGTATGAAAGAAACCTGAGGCTCTTGTATGTTGGCTCTAATCAATATAATCTTTAATAGAAAGCTTGTAAGTGGAGGAATATTGGGCATATATAGTTACTAATTGCATAAATGAACTTTCATTAATGAAGCTTTAATTTTGATTTTGCTAACTGCTCCTGAGGAAAAGGCTATACCATTTGCCTCCCATTCCAAAAGGAAAAACAAAAACCATGGCTGAATGTAAGCACCAAATTGTAGCTGCAGATAATTGCAGGTTCCTGAATAGCTACACTGGGTTACACCAATGGTCCACCGAGCTCAGTATCCTGTCTTCTAGGGAATGAAGAGGACAGAGTAGTTATTGAGTGATCCATCTTGTAATACCATAAGAACAGCCATATTGGGTCAGACCAAAAGTCCGTTTAGCCCAGTATCCTGTCTTCCAACACTGGCCAATGTCAGGTACCCAAGAGGGATGAACAGAACAGGGAATCATCAAGTGATCCATCTCCTTTTGCCCATCCCAGCTTCTGACAAACAGAGTCTATGGACATCATTTCTACCCATCCAGGCTAATAGCAATTGATGGATCTATCCTCCATGTATTTATTTAGCTCTTTTTTTTAACACTGTTAAAGACCTGGCTTTTACAACATCCTCTGGCAAGGAATTCCACAGGTTGACTGTGCATTGTGTGAAGAAATTCTTGCTTTTGTTTTTTTTAAACCTGCTACCTATTAATTTCATTAGGTGACCGCTAGTTCTTGTGTTATGGGACCAAATAAATAACTTTCCCTTATTTACTTTCTCCACACTAGCCATGATTTTATAGACCTCTCTCATATCCCCCTTTATTCTCCTCTTTTCTAAGCAATCTCCTATTATCCAGGTCCTATTATCCAGCTTCTGGCAGTCAGAAGTTATGAGACATCCTTGATTATCTTGGCTAATAGCCATTGATGGAATTATCCTTCCTAAACTTATCTAAATCTTTTTTTAAACCAGTTATACTCGTTACCTTCACAAAGTCCCCTGCCCATGAGTTCCCAGGTTGACTGTGCATTATGTGATAAAGTACTTCCTTGTAACCTAAATTGCCTATAAAATGCTAAATTCTGTTATATTTTATTTCACTAATCTCATTTGTATCAGACCTTTTGCCACATCACTGTTTATACTTCACTTCCCCTTGGAGTGCCATGATATTACACCATAGGCCTATGATTATTCTGAGAACAGTGCTTCATAAAAAATAACAGAAAAGATTCAATTGTATATAATTGTAATTTTCTCAAGAATTAATTTAAGTGATCAGTAATACTGAGGTAATTTTTATCTGAATCAACAATAGAGACACACCTCTGTACTGCTGTGACAGTGGCACTGTGTTAATCATTACAGCTTGCTGGTGTCGCAAAATAATGCTCATTAGGAGTTAAATTCAAACCTTGGATTTGATTCTCCTCACAAACTGTACATCAAGAATAACTCTGTTTACTGCATTTGAGATGTATAAAATGGGTGTGAGAAGAGAATCAGGCTCCTTATGTCCATGAAATGTAGGCATCGTTGAATTGCTGCCTTAAACTGAAAAGAATAATGTTATTTATAAAACCACCTCTTCCACCCACTCCAGTGCCTGGGGCACTGGGAGAAAACAATCTTCCAACAGTAAAATTGTGATGAAGAACACACTATCCTTTCAGAATGATTGTTAATGTTAGATGGAGGCTGAAAATTCAGGCCTCAGTGCTCAGCTGGTGTAAATCAGTGTAGCACCATTGATTTTTATGATATTAGCTATCATGATTTTTCCAGAGATATGTGTTAATCGTCTTTAATAATTCAGGTCAAATTCTGATTGCAGTTGTTCCACTGGAAATCTGGAGTAAGTTCACTGAAATCAAGTTACTTCAGATTTCCACCAGTATTTGAGTGCATAATTTGTCTCTTTTTTGTAAATGTGTAACATAAACTAAACTTTTTAATAACATTTAAAATCATGTTTATTTTTGTACATGATATAACCAGGGTTTACTGAGGCATGTGAGTAAAGGCAGTTAATGAAATATCAATTTTATATTTTGAGGTAACATAAACTTTGTGTCTCTTGTTACTAATTTGCATAAATAATTGATACATTGTTAACAGTGCCTAAGGTACACTGGAAACCAGGTCACAACAACAAGCCAGAGGGAAACAGTTTCTACTTTTTTCTTTATAGAAAAACAACTCAGAATTGTCAGTTGAACCACAGTAATATTAGAGGTTAAAAACAGTTTCCTTGGTCTGCAGGATAAATCCAAGCATGTTATCTGTGTCTTTATGAGGAGATAGCATAGAAACTACAAGTATGTTTTTGCATATCTGATTGTTGAACACAAGACATCAACTAAATATTTATAGGAAGTAAGTCCCTCATTGGGTTAATGCTCACACACATTTTGAGAATTGGTCTAGATCCTAGGTAACTTTTGGATGTTCAGTACAAACACAGTGATAGATTGTTCAAGCTATGCTATGATGCTCATCACACATCACAGGATAAAATCTAGTCTGATGTTTCTATGGTGTTGTCTAATCAGGCAGCTTTTAGTAATTGTTGTTTTGCTGCTCCCATGGTAAGGGTGGTGGGAATGCTGGGCAGAGACGGATTTGGCCCTCAAGATTCAAATCTAGTTCATGAAAAATATCAGTACTTTGCTGCAAGATGAAAAAGTCTTCTGCAGAGGCAGCCAGAAAGTAGAATTTCCATTCTGTAAGAAATCCTGCCCATTTTGAATTGAACAACGAGCAGTTAAAATGTCAGGATTTTTTACAGAATGGAAATTTTTAAAATTATTTACATACACATGCATACATTCATACAAACACACAGAACAAAATGGTAAAGTCTACAGGTAACATTTATATCTTGTCTTAATATATTATTCTGAGATTGAAATGAAATTAAATATGTCAGAGTGATTCAGATTTGTCAAATTTCTTCAAAATTGGTAAGTTTTGACAAAACCACAATTTCTAATAGAAAACTATTCCTTTGGGGGGGGGGGGGGATTTGATCAGCTTCAGTTTATTTCATTTTTTTTATTTGCTGTCCAGTGTTATTTTTAAGGGCAGAACTATGAACATATTTTTTCTCATTTCAACTCAGATATTTTGGGAGTCTGTCTGAGTAGAACTAGCACAGGAAAACAAGCCCAATTCATCTGATATAATCATCCCCGTCCAGTTTTCACTTCTTCCAAGTCATAGAGGATCATCTCTTACCTACCTTCCTACCTACTTCCTTCCTTCAGTGGGCCACAGCACCATCATCTCTGAATATCTCACTACAATTTATAAGTATATTGTAATTACTGTGAGGTAGGGGAATGGTTTTAGTCCCATTTTGCAGATAAGGAAATGTGGGCATAAAGAGGTAATGTGATTTATACAAAGTCACAAAGTAAGTCACAGGCACAGCTGGGAACTGAGCAGAGATCTCATGAATCTGAGTCCATTGCCTCAGTCATAAGACTGTCGTATCTTTGTCTTGTTTATTTAATCAGACAAATCTATTTAGAGCATTAACTGTTAAGAAATCCTAAAATTAGTTTTTGGTATTTTTTGTGGCAACTTAATTTATGGATAAAATCTGTTACAACATATTTGGTCATCTTCTGTATTCTTAGATTATAAATATGAAGGTTTATTAATGACTTTGTTTAAAATAATTTGTTCCAAGGTTCCCTCTTAATTTTTTTCCGTTCATGTGCAGTCTAAATTTTTATATATGCAGTGAGGCATGTGCGAATGTGCACCACCAGTAAAAACAAATGCTGCTGGCTATGAGTGCTCTGCTAATCAGCTGGGTGGCACTTGAATCTCTCCTTAGGTGGCTGCCCAAGTGCTCAGATTACATTGAACACTGGTTTGTTCCTGTTTTATCAGTATTGTATACATTAAATTTCTCCAGTGTATTTTCACTGACAAAAAGATATCAATTGATGACTTAACTGCAGGTTAGTGTCATACAATATTTTGTACTGCCTCACCTTCTTGAAGTCCATTATAAAGGAGGGTGGCTAATTAGGGACTTGAACATGAAAACAGAGGCAGTTGGCATAGGCTTTCTTAGAATCTCTCCAAAAGTTTTATTGCACTTTGTTTTTCAGTTATTTTATTCTTTGAATTACAAATGTCTTTGGATGCAATGACATGGTTGGTCTTAGATTAGATAGATTCTCGCTGCAGAGATATCCATGTGATTTTTCTTCGGTAGTGTCCTTAGAGGAGCTCCAAGTGTACCTGTGCCTCTGATTGGAGATTTTAGATAGCAGTGTCAGTTCAACCCACACATGCACTCTCCCTCCTGATCTGCCTCAAGGCTATCTAGCACATCCCAGATGAACCCATTCCTCCCTCTCTCTGTTCTTCCACTACCACAGGGGCTCTTATGGAGACCTCCAAAGTAGAGGGGAGGAAGGCAGGTTGTGGGGCACCCACGGGGGGACATGTTCAAAGAATCATAATTACTGCACATGGTGAGTAACTTCCTCTTAAATAGCAGATAAGAACAATGACAATGGCACTATCATTTTCCTCAGTGCCCCTGTGTTATCAAAGCCATGGATGTAATTGACTAATCCAGCTCTAGAATACATAAGACCAGTGAAGCCAGAAGGAGTTGTGCCTGATTTCTATCTGGGTAAATATATATTCGACCTCCCTGGTCCAGCATCCTCAGGAGTCTCGGGACCTTATCGGTCCTGAGCCATGGAGTTTGTGAGACCCAAGGAGATCAATACTGTTCCCTGTGCTGCCAGTCTCCGGGCTCACCTCCGGCTGCCAGACTCCCTTGTTTGCTTCCAGTCTCCACTCTCAAGCTCCCCTCTTGGTTGCTCCCCTCCCCCCACCAGCTGTCAGGGCTCTCTGGTCCTGCAATCACAGCAGGATCACGGATGTTACTGGACCAGAGAATCCCAGATTAGAAAGGTCCAACCTTTACTGGATCCAGTGATGTTTGGAGGGGTGGTAGTTGGCAAAGAACTTTCACATGACTTTTTGTTGTTTTTTCCCCCACAGTATTGTTTAGTGAGCTTCAGAATGCAGTGTTTAAACCTTTTATTTTTGGCTGGTGTTTTGATTGATTTTAAAACTGGTAATTGAGAGTGGAAAGCATGGAGTCGTTCAGCATATAGGGAGGTTGTAATTAATTGCTTCTATCAATGTTAGGCTCATACGTGCTTTGGAAATGGGAAACAGTAAAAACTTCTAGCTAAATATAGTACATTCATATGGAAGTGAACAAAACAATGCTCAAGTAATACCCTGCCACCACATCAACTTCTTGTGTCATAACAGGTCTCATAAGATAATTGGGGTCAGCCAAAGGCAAATTGTATCTTCCCACCAAGAGGATGCCATGGGATAAGGAAATAGGAAACTTTTCAAGGTTTCTCCCCCTAGACTTTCCTACAAATTCTTCCATAGAGGTTTTCCTATCCCATCTAATCCGTATAGAAATAGGTTATTTAGCTCCCAAATACAGGCAGTCCCCGGGTTACGTACAAGATAGGGACTGTAGGTTTGTTCTTAAGTTGAATCTGTATGTAAGTCGAAACTGGCGTCCAGATTCAGCCGCTGCTGAAACTGACCAGCGGCTGACTACAGGAAGCCCGAGGCAGAGTTGCTGTGACCTGGAATCAGCCGCTGATCAGTTTTAACAGCGGCTGAATCTGGACGCCTGGGACAGAGCAGCTGGGGCGCTGCCGGTAGGTCCCCGCAGCGCCGCACCTCAGCGCTGCAGGGACCAACTCGACAGCTCCCCAACTGCTCTACCCCAGGCGTCCCCAAGTCAGCTGCTTCTGAAACTGATCAGCGGCTGATTCCAGGAAGCCCGGGCAGAGCAACTCTGCCTCGGACTTCCTGTAGTCAGCCGCTGGTCAGTTTCAGCAGCGGCTGAGTTGGGGACGCCTGGGGCAGAGCAGCTGGGGTGCTGCCGGGTTGGTCCAGTAGCGCCGAGATCGGCACTGCGGGACTAACCGGCAGCGCCCCAGTTGCTCTACCACAGGTGTCCCGAGAAAAGCCTAGTCTGTGGGGGGGGGGGCGCACTAGCTGCGCCCCCTCCCCCCCCAGCAGACCACGGAAACGTGGACGGCGGGACTGAGATGCGCCGTGGTCCCACCGCCTGGGTCCTCCGCATCTCCTTGGTCTACTGGGGGCCCCCCCCCCAGCAGACCAGGGAGACGCGGAGCAAAGCCACGGAGGACCCCGTGGGACCGCGGCGCGTCTGGGCAGTCCTGCCGCCCGGGTCCTCCGCGCCTTTGCTCCGCGTCTCCCTGGTCTGCTGGGGTGGGTTCTCCTGGGGGGAACCCCCCCAGCAGACCAGGGAGACGCGGAGCAGCTTTTCTCACCCCAGAGGACGCGGGCAGCGGGACCGCGGCGCGTCTGGGCGGTCCCACCGCCCGCGTCCTCCGGGGCGAGAAAAGCCCCGTTCGTAAGTACGGATCCAACATAAGTCGGATCCGCGTAACCCGGGGACTGCCTGTACTACAGATCACAGACCATGTCATAATCCAGATCGCCTGAGTGAATTATGTTTGTTTTGAATCTGTTTTATTCTTTATGGTATGGAAGGGGAGTCATCCACCTCTGTGGCATCATCTTCCCTCTTCTTGGACCTTGTGGTGGTATGGTTCATACTAGGGAGGGAGATGGAAGTGGATAGACTTGAGACAGGAGAGGAAGCAGATTTGGAAGGGGTCATCTGGAGAGGACACATCAGGATTGATGCATGGAACCAGGTATGGTCAGTATTGTTTTTGTACAGAGCTATCCCTTTAAAAGTTCCTTGAAGCTGCTGTAGTCAGGTTAAGCTATGCTGCCCCCTCCTCCAAATTGTTCTTCTTTAATGAGCTACCATTTATTTTTAATCAGAACTAGGGATCTCTCAGTGTATGTATGTTGGGGAAATGAGGAGGAAAGCAAAAAAAGCCAATAATAGGGAGAGCACAGGCAGGCTCCTTTGGCCACTTCTGCACCCACAAACCAGCTAGAGACTTCTGCTTTTTATTGACCATGTCAGTTCCCATCAGCTTCTATTTACAAAGCTTCAGACCTGCAGCTTCAGGGACTGCTAACTTCTGCAGCCAGCAGGGGAGCACAGCCTTCCACTACCTGTTGCTTACCCTCTACTTCTTTCCTGCCAGCCTTATGTAGCACACTGGCTAATGAGACTAGCCGCTGTTCTCCATTTGCCCCTTAGTCTTGGGCTTATTCAGCCAGCTCCAATTAACTCTTTTTCATGGAGCTGGCGTGACAAAGTTCTGGCTCAGGCTTCCTAGCCAGCAGCCTGTCACTCAACCTTTCAGCTGAATGATTTTAGAGAACCTCTGAAGGACTTCCTCCCCTGCTGCCCTCCACTTTTGTACCATATTGATCCCATAGGTATTCCCATAAGAGCTGAGCATCTGGGCCAATACATTTGATTTGACCTCTGAGATTCAGAAAATAAATTCAGTTAGATATGCACAAAGATGGGGAAATGGATAAATGGTCAAGGATATAGATACACAGGATCATTTAATATTGTGCTAATCAAGGAGTTGCTTAACTTAAATTAATTATAAATTAATGTATTGATGTTTAAACATGTTTGTAGTTCTGTTTCACAGCAAGGAAAAGAAAATTCAGTGTTATGGGAGTGTGTTTTATTGTGACCTAGATTTCAAATCTCCATATTGTCACCTCTAGAAACCTTCTCCATTCAGCTTCCTTTAATATGAAATATGAGTCAGCTATTGAGCAGGCATTGTCTGTACTGACTTTTTAATCAAAACATTTTAATAATGAATTGCATGTACATGAAAGTATTATACCTTAAAATGCAGATTAGCTAATAATATTAGTACAGTTTGCTTAGCTATCTTTCCAGCAATCTGGTAGAAGAGTTTATTAAAAAGCAGACTTCTCAAAGTCTACGGTCAAATCCCGAGGACTTTATTCAGTTTTTATTCTGTCCTTACTGTAGCAAAATCTGATTGACTTTGTAAAACTTCCTCTAAAAGCTGTACTTGTTCGTGGTAACTATGGAGACAGAAATTCACAGTCCATAAACTCAGCAATACAAGCTTCCCACGCTATCCTGATTATTTATTTATATCATGCTAATGTCCCAGTGAGGCCCGGCTAAGATCAGGGTCCTTTTGTATTAAGGGCTCCACACAACATAGTAGGAGAGTCCCTGCCCTAAGGAGCGTACAGTCTAAAGCTACACTTGCATTTACTCAACACAACTTTTGTCATTCACTGGTGCTTAGTTTCCCCCCCTCTCCTTGAACAACCAGGTTTTGCTGTGGCAAGTACATGTGTGAATGCTGCTTTGTCACCAGGATGCTCTCCTGCAGACAAAACGAAATCCATTCATTGGGGTGGAAGTATTTTGTCATCAAAAGTACCAACAAAAATCATTCACGTGCGCCAACTTTTAGTGGCTGGGGTGTGTCAACACAGCCTTGTGACTAAAAGCTGTGTACTATAGACATACCCTAAATAAACAAGACATGCCCAGAGCAGGAGAAAGTAATTATTGTCTACATTTAGCAGAGAGGGAGCTAAGACACAGGAAACAGGATTGTCTGGTCACATGGAAAATCTATAGCAGAGGCAAGAATTGAACCCAGATCTCTTCAATCTCCGGCCACTGCCTTAACAAAAGCATTATTTCTCTTTCTGTCCTGCCAGCCTGGCTTAGCCATAGACTGAAGAGGTGAGAAAGTAACTCTTTGAACAAGGCTGAATTTTACACTACAGGCAGTCCCCGACTTACGCGGATCCGACTTATGTCGGATCCGCAGATACGAACGGGGCTGCCCCAGAGTACACGGACTGCGGGACCTCGCGGTCCTGCCGCCCGTGTACTCTGGGGCTTTCTCTGCGTCTCCCTGGTCTGCAGACCAGGAAGACGCAGAGCAAAGCCGCGGAGGGGCTCGGGCAGCCCAGGGGCGCCTGGGCTGCCCGAGCCCCCTCCCCTGCCCCCCCTCCCCCCCCGCGGCTTTGCAAAGCCGCGGGGAAGCCGGCAGCGGAGCAGTCCAGGCGCGCCTGGGCTGCCTCGCTGCCCGAGCCCCCCCTCGCTGCCCGAGCCCCCCAAAGCCGAGGGGGGGGCTCGGGCAGCGGGGCATCCCAGGCGCGCCTGGGCTGCTCCGCTGCCGGCTTCCCCGCGGCTTTGCAAAGCTGCGGGGGGGCTCGGGCAGCGAGGCAAAGCCGAGGGGGGGCTCGGGCTGTCCCGCTGCCGGCGTCCTCAGAGGCTTTGCTCCCCGTCTCCCTGGTCTGCTGGTCTCCAGCAGACCAGGGAGACGGGGAGCAAAGCCGTGGAGGACCCAGGCGGCGGGACCGCGGTGCCTCTCCGTCCGCCGCCCGTGTCTTCCTGGTCTGCTGGGGTGGGGGGGTGCGCAGCTAGTACGCCCCCCCCCCCCCCAGCAGACTAGGCTTTTCTCCGGACGCCTGTGGCAGAGCAGCTGGGGTGCTGCCGGTTGGTCCCGCAGCGCCGCTCTGGGCGCTACTGGTCCAACCCAGCAGCACCCCAGCTGCTCTGGTCCTGATTCAGCCGCTGCTGGTCAGTTTCAGCAGCGGCTGAATCAGGACGCCTGGGGCAGAGCAGATGGGGTGCTGCTGGGTTGGTCCAGTAGTGCCGAGGAGCGGCGCTACTGGAGCAACCCAGCAGCACCCCAGCTGCTCTGCCCCAGGCGTCCTTATTTAGCCGCTGCTGAAACTGACCAGCGCTGACTACAGGAAGCCCGAGGCAGAGTTGCTCTGCCCCGAGCTTCCTGGAATCAGCTGCTGATCAGTTTCAGCAGCAGCTGACTTGGGGACGCTTTGGGTTATTAAGTTGATTCTGTATGTAAGTCAGAACTGGCGGTCAGTTTCAGCAGCGGCTGAATCTGGACGCCAGTTCCGACTTACATACAGATTCAACTTAAGAACAAACCTACAGTCCCTATCTTGTACGTAACCCGGGGACTGCCTGTATACAGTTAAGCATAAATAAGTGGACATTATTGAGTGTTTTTTCTCACATCTCTGACTGCTCTTAGTATTTAATTTGACCCTTTTAATTAAACTGGGAAGTAACCATGCTGAGACTTTAGTGTCTGGAATGAAATCGAATGGCAAAGACTGTGTTTTTATTTTGATTTATAACCAAAGAAAAAGGAAAAGTGCCTGGCCTGAGCTCTAGGCCCCTTTTTGGTGTGATTTAAAAATACACTATTAGAAAAAGCATGTCTCCCTGTAAATCACACCCTTATTGACCCTGCAGCTGCAGCTACCAGAACTTTTTTTAATAACCTTCAGGGATATTTTGTGTTTGTGCATTTTTTTAAAAAAAGCATGCATTCTTGTATTCAGTGAAAAACAACAAAAACTGACACTATCCATTAAAGTGTGTGGTGGGCATGAAATTAACTCCAAGAAAGGCCTGTATCTTTTCAGTGTAAGTGGTTCACTCCAGCCCTAGGCACTAAATTTATTGTCACTCCAGGCACGAAAGGAAGGTTTGACTTAAAGAGCAAGGCATATCATTTAATGCGATTACTTTTAAAATCTCAGTCACTTTTTGCTCAATTCTAATTTTAGGCCTAGTCATTTATATTAGTTGCCAATAAATGCTTTTAATTAAACTTATATTTAACAGTCACATGCGTCAGTGAGGCTGTGCGCTGACAGTGATGGAAGTGGGTGGATAGCGCAATAGAATGTGACAAGAGAAGTGGATCCACTGAGGAAAGCAGACTGATGCATTCTAAGATAGAGACAGCAATCAAGGGAACCAGAGAGAAAGGGGGAAAATGAGACTTAGAGTTTGGGAGCCCAAATTAAGAACTGGTATGTATGAAATATATGCACAGGGGGTTTCCAGTTATGGACCATTCAGATTCTACTTCATTTTCCTACTACTCTACAACACAGAATGCTGCCTTTGAACTCCCTCCCCGCTCCAATTTTGACAAGACCAATAGCTTGATCCAAAAGAGACTCTCAAATTCACCCATGAAAGTACTTGCAGAAATCACATTTTACATTTGCATATATGAATATTTATGCCAAAAGTGCTTGCATCTTTATTGAAACAGAAACAATACTGTGTTACTTCACTGAGAAATCACAGAAAAGGCATCCACCATTTGAATACCAAGTACTGACAGCTTGCAGTTCACAGACGTGAAGGAACAAAAAATCACAAAAGAAGTTATTACTGTGAACAGCACCAGTCCCAGATTAAGCAATGTGCACTCAGTGCACTTGCACAGGGCTCCCTTTTGGGGAAAGGGGAACAAACAACATACACACAAAACAGAGCAAGGAAAGGAGTGGGGCATCCCATCTGCATGCTCTGGCCAGAGCCAGTGGTCCAGAGGAGGGAGCTGGGCCAGTCCTTCAGGGGAGGAGATAGTAAGTGTGGGGTATGTTTACTATGCAGTACACACCCTTGGGGCCTCAGTCCCCTCTCAAGGGGCAGAGAAGACAAGGGAGCCTAACTGCCATAGTGCACAGAGCCCCAACATTTTTAATCCAGCACTGAATAGCACATACCTGTGAAGAAATCTCCTAGACTAGAGTGTGCCTTATAGTGGTTCTCCAGAGTTCAACATGGAGCACTGGTAGCTACATGGTCCCAAGGACCACAGTTGTCTCCGGAAAGGGCTGTTTCTGGTGCAGCTGTTGAGGGTCTGAAATTGGCAGCCTAAGGGAGACAGAAGCCTATAGAGGGTTAGAAGCATGATATGATGTGGTCTTTGCAACTTTCCCTGTGAAGGAGGTAGGTTTCTATATTCTGCCTAAACTTCATGTTCCATGTTGTTTCTACTTTTAGTCCCAGATGCTTGTCAGAAAATAAAAACTTTAGAAAGGGCATAAAAAAGTGCTGCTCACTATATCATCATGATATCTCTGCTAGAAAACCACCAATACTTTCATAAGAACCAGTGTAAATTAAATACCACAAGAAATAATCCTCAAATAATTTGATGCTTGAATGCTGTTCCAGCAGGAATGATTAATTGTCAGATTAACCCAGCAAAACTCCATGTTTGTTCCGAATAAGCTTGAGAATCTCTGGGTTTATGTTTCTCTCCTTTTAAAGTATTCTGCATCTGCCTGAAAGCTCATATTTTATTGAACGATTAGTGGCAGCATTTAGGTGCCAGAAGTTGTACCACTTGCCACTACTATCCACAGCATCAGTGGAAATATTACTGTGCTCTTAAAGCCCGTCCTTCCCAGAACTGTATGTTCAAACTGGTTACTCTTTCACCAATACCTGGTATTTTCAAAGTCAATGCAAGTTAAATGTGATAAGTAATGGTAGAAGTCTAAAAATACTTACGTGAGGTATTTTACCTTACTATTATAGCATGTTAGTATTTGACTTTTTTCCTCTAAAGACTAAGGACTTTTCTACACTACCGCTAAGTCAATGCAACTTACATCACTAAGGGTATGTCTACACTACAACGTTAATTCGAATTAACGGACGTTAGTTTGAACTAACTTTCATAGGCGCTACACTAGCGCTCCGTTAGTTCGAACTTAATTCGAACTAACGGAGCGCTTAGTTCGAACTAGGTAATCCTCATTCCACGAGGATTAAGCCTAGTTCGAACTAGCTAGTTCGAATTAAGGGGTGTGTAGCCCCTTAATTCGAACTAGTGGGAGGCTAACCCTCCCCAGCTTTCCCTGGTGGCCACTCTGGCCAACACCAGGGAAACGCTACTGCCCCCCTGCCGGCCCCGGACCCCTTAAAGGGGCACGGGCTGGCTACGGTGCCCGTGCCAGTTGCAAGCCTGCCAGCACCCAGCCAGCAGACCCTGCACCTGGCACGGATCGAGCCACCCACCCGATGCCCCCCGGCCCTCCCCCTCTTCCCGGGACCAGGCTGGCGGCTCCCGGGAGCTTGCCCGGGACCGCAAGAGGCGGGCACCCGCCTGGGCTAGTGTGGACATCGTGGACCTTGTCCACGATCTCCGCACTAGGCACAGGAAAGTGGCCGGCTTGGGCAGGAGAGCTGACAGCCTGGCCACCCAGGAGCAGGTGTACATGAAAATCAAGGGGGTCCACTGAGACCCGCGACCCTGAGCCCTGAGCTTAGAATGGCCATACTGGGTCAGACCAAAGGTCCATCTAGCTCAGTAGCCTGTCTGCCGACAGCGGCCAACCCTAGGGACCCTGTAGGGGATGGACCGAAGACAGTGACCAAGCCATTTGTCTCGTGCCATCCCTCTCCAGCCTTCCACAAACCTTGGGCAGGGACACCACTCCTACCCCCAGGCTAATACCACTCCATGGACCCAACCTCCATGAATTGATCTCACTTCCCTTTAAACTCTGTTCCAGTTCTAGCCTTCACAGCCTCCTGCAGCAAGGAGTTCCACAGGTTGACTCTTTGCTTTGTGAAGAACAACTTTCTGTTACTAGTTTGAAGCCTGCTACCCATTCCTTTCCTTTGGTGTCCTCTAGTCCTTCTTTATGGGAACTAATGAAGAACTTTTCTGTATGCACCCTCTCCACCCAACTCCTGCTTTTAGAGACCTCTATCCTGTCCCCCCCTCTGTTTCCTCTTTTCTAAGCTGAAAAGTCCCAGTCTCTTTAGCCTCTCTTCATATGGGACCTGTTCCCAACCCCTGATCATTTTAGTTGCCCTCCCCTCTCCCACCCTCTCTCTTCCCCTCTCCCACCTCCTTTTCCCAGTCTCCCCCAGTTTTGTTCAATAAAGACAGATTCCATTTTTGAATACAATTGTCCTTTATTTTGTACATCAAGAAAAGGGGCTAGGGAAGGGTAAGTGGAAGGAGGTGAGGGAGGAATGGGGTACGAGCCCCCGATGGGGAGGACTGGGCTGGCTCTGCGGGCTTTTGGGGGTGGAAGCTCTCCTGCAGCCCCCCAATTGCCTCCTCTCCCCAGATGGCAGCCTGCGGCAAGTGCAGCCGGGCTGATGGCCAAGTGCTGTGATGTGCCCAGTGTGGGCACTCAGGGCACTCCAAGCCAGGACTGCTTTGCAAGCGGGGCACCCCTGAGAACTGTCTGTCCGGGGTGGGGGTTGGGACCCTTTAAGCGCAGCCCTCGGCTAGCCTGAGACAGCAGCTCCACGCTCTAAGTCCTCCTCTGATGCCCTGCCGGCACTGCTTCCGGCCATCCTTAAGCCTGGTTCAGGGTCCACTTAACGTGGACATGCTAGTTCGAATTAGCAAAACGCTAATTCGAACTAGTTTTTTAGTCTAGATCCGTTAGTTCGAATTAGCTTAGTTCGAATTAACTAATTCGAACTAAGTTAGTTCGAATTAGCGCTGTAATGTAGACATACCGTAAGAGGTGTGAAAAAAGTTAGATTGACTTTAAGAAGTGTCTACACCGCACTATGTCAGCAGGAAATGCTTTCCTGCTGACATAGCTTCTACTTCTCATTGAGATGGGAGACACAGCTAAATAGATAGCTTCTAATTCTCATTGAGTAATTAGTTCACCGGGAGAGCACTTTCCAATCAATATGTTTCATCTTCGTCAGACACACTACATTGCTGCCCCTGAAGTATGGCAGTGAAGATAAGCCGATAGTCTCAAAAATAATAGTAATTAATAACTCTCTGGACTTCACTGACACCTTTCACCCGAGGATCTCAAGGAATTTACAGTCACCAACATGGGTTTTATCGTCAGTCAGAGAGTTCTGCAATCGTTAGCCAGCAGTTGGGATAGCTGCATTAGTGCTAGCACCTAATTGAAGCTAGGGATGTAAAAAAGTGGGTAACTCCTGAAAAACTCAACAGTTACACAGAGTGGTAGCTGGCTCCCCAGAAGCTGGTGCATGCCAGAGGCCAGCTTTGAAGCTGGCTTGTGGCACATACCACCTGCTGCCTGCCGGCCCTGCTCCCGGGAAGCCAGCTGCCACCCCATGCGTCTGCCTCTAATATAGAGGCAGCAGCGTGACGTGGCAGCTGGCTCCCCAGAAGAGGGGCAGGAGCTTGCGTATAATTGTGTATGTTAACCAGTAATCCCAGGTTTATCGGTTAATAATTTACATGTTTATACACTCACATCCGTAGTTGTAGCTAGTGGAAATACTGTGGATTTTCATTAAGGTAACAGAGCTGAAGCTATCCTAGCATGTATGTTGATAATCAACATACACTTACAATGCCATAAGGATTGGAGTATTTTTAATTGCTAACAAGATTTAATATTCATTAACCTGTTGTTGACAAATGCTTGAATCTCTTATTCCTTGTACCTCAGGACAGCAACTCTGTTTGGTGACAGAAACCATATGGTCATTAATTTGTATTCTGCTCTTCTTCCCTGAAAATATAGTAAGAATATTTTATACCAGTGTTATTTTTAAATACAGTCAGCAAGCTCTGTTCATTTCAGCTACTTGTGTATAATTAGACACATTTGATTGCCATCAGCTAAGCAAGAGATGTTCTGTTGCTCAAGTTTAGTGTAGTGTGTTTATTTCTTATTTCTACCGCTAAACTCCTACTTGAATGAAAAATAATCTCAGCTGAGTTATTCCCTTATGATTTTAATAACTGCTCAGAGCAATGAAGATTGTATATGATCTTACAGTATGAAAAGCTTTTATCTGCAATTACCATATCAGTATTTTATCACTAATAGAATTGTATAGTCTCTTCTGGTAGTTTTTCAGGGGCATTTTTAAGAATGTTAGAGTTAATCACTGAAAGATTTACATTTCTCTAAAAGTTAAACTGTTTCATGAGGAGACTTCCTTACCCATTTTTGAGACTCGGGGCCAAATTCAGTTTTTAGGTAGATGCATTCAACTCCCACTAACTTCTGAAGAACGTTAGTGCACATCCCAATGTAAAGTTGTTCTAAATGTGGATTTCTTCATTTTGTGAGTTAGGAGAACAAAGAGCTACTGCAATGTCTGATGACTAGAGTAATCTCATGTACTATTCAGATTATTAATATGTCACTAGATAAATCGGCAAGCTGAGCAGTTGCTATTAATATATTTAAATTTTCTGTCTCTGAGTATTTAACTTTAGGAGGTTATTCCCAAACCCGTATTACAGGAGGGTGAATAGGAGAATGTCAGAAGTAATATTCATAATTTCAAACGGTAATAGGAGACTTTAAAAGTTATCCTTGTGTCAGATGTTGACAAATCTAGATTCCCCGTCTCCCAGAAAAGTTTTTTTTTTCATTTCGTTTTCATAAGTTTTATGTCTTTTTTTATACCAATCTTTATCAATTGTGAAATAGTTTTGTAACTGGCTGATAAGAAATGAATGTGATTGTACTCTAACACAGTTGGATCAATTTAATATCTTATCATTAATCTTAGAATCATAGAAAAATAGGTTGTAAGGGACCTCGAGAAGTCATAAAGTCCAGTCCCTGCACTGAGGCAGAACCAAATAAACCTTGAGCAACCCTCGCAGGTGTTTTGTCCAACCTACTCTTAAAAACAATCGGTGGAGAATTCACCACCTCCTTTGGGAAGCCTATTCTAAAGCTTAACACCACTTGAAGTTAAAAATGAGAAAAATGAAATGGGAAGATATATGAGCCCTGACCATTAGAAGTAAGGAAAAAGTATTTTGCCTGAAGGCTAGTTCTAGGAACCAAAATATGTGGCGAGAGAAGCAAGCTGAAAAGCAAGCCATATTGTAACAATAAAAGAGAAGATCCAGTTCTCAGAATGGAATTTGATATGTGGAAAAAAGGAATGGAAAGTCCCCTTAGCAGCGCATTATTCATAAAATCAAAGTGAATAGTAGTTTCTGGGGAGAGCCCTTAAGAGAGCCAAAGAGTGGAGTGACACACAAACAATACATTAATTTCTGAAAGCTATTTCTTTCCAGCTACATTTTACAGTAATTTCAGGGATTAGCAATAGTACAATATATGTGGCTGAGAGCATCAAAAATAAATGGTCAGTTCCCTAGATATGCTTGACCTTAGCTTAGCACAGGTGATAAGGAACATGCCTCAAGCTATGCCAGCTTGTACAGTCCTTAGGGGTCTGTTCTGTCAGCCCCGAGTCACCACAACACATTTCACTCCACTGTGTGGCTGGCATGTTCCCATAGCTCATTAGTTATCAAGGTCTTGAACTAGACTGCATAGAGCCGTCAAAGGAATGGCTAGCTCTCCTGCCCTTCCACCCTGCCAGAATGGCACAAAGGGAGAATAAGCAGAGACTCAGGATCTGGTTCAAAGATTTTAATTTTGTTGACAAATGACTTTTGGATGCATATGGGATGTGATGATTACTTGTTGTGTTTACTCCCTCTGGGGCATCTGGCATTGGCAGACAGGATACTGGGCTAGATGGAACTTTGGTCTGACCCAGTATGGCCATTCTTATGCTCTGTTCTTAGGTCATGTTGAGTAAGTATAAGAGGTGATCATAGCATTCATGGATATAACACATATATCACATCCATTGATGGCTGAGAGATGAGTTCTGTTCAAAACCTCTTTTATTAAAGGAAAAGAAAGGAGCAAAAATTGCATGTACAGTAGCAAATCTCTCACTCCAATTCTGCTGGATCTAATTTCAAATCTTTTCCTGATTTTGGAAAATCACTGTTTGAAATATCAACAAGCAGAGAAGAAAGGGAGAACATAAGAAGATAAGAACAGCTGTACTGGGTCAGACCAAAGGTCCATCCAGCCCAGTAGCCTGTCTGCTGACAGTGGCCAGCACCAGGTGCCCCAGAGAGAGTGGACCAAAGACAATGATGAAGCAATTTGTCTCCTGCCATCCTTCTCCAGCCTCTGACAAACAGAGGCCAGGGACACCATTTCTATCCCCTGGCTAATAGCCTTTTATGGACCTAACCTCCATGAAATTATCTAGCTTCTCTTTAAACTCTGTTATAGTCCTAGCCTTCACCGCCTCCTGTAGCAAGGAGTTCCACAGGTTGACTACACGCAGTGTGAAAAAGAACTTTCTTTTATTAGTTTTAAACCTGCTACCCATTAACTTCATTTGATGTCCTCTAGTTCTTCTGTCATGGGAACTAATAAATAACTTTTCTTTATTCACCCTCTCCATGCCATTCATGATTTTATATACCTCTATCATATCTCCCCTCAGTCTCCTCTTTTCTAAACTGGAAAGTCCCAGTCGTTTTAACTTCTCTTCATATGGGACCCATTCCAAACCCCTAATCATTTTAGTTGCCCTTTTCTGAACCCTTTCCAAGGCCAAAATATATTTTTTGAGGTGAGGAGACCACATCTGTACACTGTATTCAAGATGTGGGCGCACCATAGTTTTATACAGGGGCAGTAAGATATTCTGTGTCTTATTTTCTATCGCTTTCTTAATAATTCCGAGCATCCTATTTGCCTTTTTGACCTCCGCTGCACACTGTGTGGAAGTTTTCAGAGAACTATCCACGATAACTCCAAGATCTCTTTCCTGATTTGTCATAGCCAAATTAGCCCCCATCATAGTTTGGGGTTATTTTTCCCGATGTCCATTACTTTACACTTATCTACATTACATTTCATTTGCCATTTTGTTGCCCAATCACTCAGTTTGGTGAGATCTTGTTGGAGTCCCTCACAGTCTGCTTCTGTCTTGACTATCCTAAACAGTTTGGTATCATCCGCAAACTTTACCACCTCACTGCTTACCCCTTTCTCCAGATCATTTATGAATAAGTTGAACAGGATTGGTCCCAGGACTGACCCTTGAGGGACACCACTAGTTACCCCTCTCCATTCTGAAAATTTACCATTTATTCTTACCCTTTGTTTCCTATCTTTTAACTAGTTCTCAATCCATGAAAGGACCTTCCTTCTTATCCCATGGCAATGTAATTTACACAAGAGCCTTTGGTGAGTGACCTTGTCAAAGGCTTTCTGAAAATTTAAGTATACTATATCTACTGGATCTCCCTTGTCTGCATGTTTGTTAACCCCTTCAAAGACAGAAACCATGTTGACTTTTGTCCAACAAATTATGTTCTTCTACGTGCCTCGCAATTTTATTCTTTACTATTGTTTCAACTAATTTGCCCAGTACTGAAGGCAAACACTAGACTAAATCATATAATTTATCTTTACTTTTGGAAGACATAACTGTGCAAGTAAAACCCCAGTCAGACAAGATAGAAACTCTGATGTTTCTGATTTTCTTGTGGCTTAGAGAATTTCTGTTTGTTTTGAGATTGAATAAGTGTGCAACTTGGCTTTAGAATTCTAGATAAACCTTATACTCCTTAAGCATGATGCATAATACTGATTCCAGTTCAGGTGATTTAATGATACGACTTTGATCAGCTGTGATGGGAAATGGACTGTAGACAGCTATGCATGTTATTGTGACTTACAGAGCTTAAATGCTGCTGAAAGTAGCTATATGCTTCATTTACGAAATCTGAGAGTTAGGTTGCTTTTTTCCCCTAGGTGGTATTAGTACCAATAACACTGGTAATGTTTGGGATGTATGACAAAATGAGTATGTTCCTCCAGCAGTTTAATCATCCAGCAGATGATCACTTTGGGTGTGTCTGTACTGCAATTGGAAACCCACAGCTGGCTCATGACATCTGATTTGGGCTTCCAGAGCTTAGGCTTGCAGTATTTGGGTTTTTTTTATGTGCTGCCCACACCCTATCCCTCTCCTCTACATGTAGTGAAACCAGCACGTTTCTAATAATTAAGGTCCTTTCATATCACTTGAAGAGGAAGCAGAATATGATCATTAGGATCCTATTTTCCAACATGCATTAGCAATACTTTTAGATCGTTCATTTAAGACAATTACTTAAAGATGTCTGAGCTCTGCCCCCAAAGGCCACTGAAGTCAGTGAGGATTCCCAGTGACTTCAGTGGGCTGTGTATCAGGACCTTAGTGGTTTAGGGCTAGACTATGAACACTTCAGTCCCATTCATGAGTAGTTAGTCCTTTTGCATTCAGTGAGACTGTTTGTATACAAAAGTGCCCACGAGTGGGAGTAAGAGGTTCACAATGTAGCTCAGAGCCCATAATCCAGCAAAGCAGTTAAGTTCATGCTTAACTTTAAACGCCAAAGTGATCAAGTGTAGTCTAGACTAGGGCCTTTGTGAATAGTAGATTAAATTAGGTACCAGCTAGTTTTCTGTGCTAAGCGGAAGTTGCTGTGCCCAGATATGGGACTTGGAAAATTTATAAACATGCCTATATTTAAAAATTGAGGGCAAGCCACTGAACACTGTGGTGTGATCCTGCAAAGATCTTAGGTATGTGCTTAACTTTGAGCACATGAATATAGCCATTGACTTAAGTAGTGGTGAGCTGCCATTGTCTTTCTAGTTCCTGAACATTATAAGCATTCAGCATATGGATATCTAGAATCTACTGGACTGTACCTGAACCACAAGGTAAGAAATAAAACAGTCACACACCAATTAACATTCATTGCATTTTATTTGAATTCTCATTCAGCAATAGGCTAGGGAAAGAACTCCACAAGCTCTTCATAAAAATAATCTACCAGACTGCTCATGTGCTTAGAGTTAAGCATGAGCTTAAGAAACTTTCTGAATGAGGCCTAAGTGTTCAGTGTCTTGCAGCACTGAGCCTTTCAGTTTTCAAATGTAAAAGCCTTTTTAGGACATCCAAATCCCATAATAGAACACAATCTTCCTTTTATGCACGTAAAACTATTTTATGCCCAAGATGCAAAGGCCCCATCTAGATTTTACCAAAGTGGAACTACTCACATCAAAGTTGAGCTGCTGCTTAAGTGGTTTGCTGGGCTGTGATTTTAGGGACAGACTTTGTCCCCCACACTCCCATTGGGAAAACGTATAAGAATACAAGAAAAATAGGACTTTTTGTAAAGAACTGCATTACTTAGCTATTTTAGGTCATTATGTCTGCCCCATGAAACTAGACACTTTCCTACATAAGGAAACATAATCAAAACTGGAATAAATTGGCATGGCGGCAGAGGCCTACAAATTTAAAGTTGTACACTTGTAACTCTGTAGTCTTAGGCAGTTCAGAAATAACCTGCATTGCACAGGAATAGTTTGCACTTCCCACTAGCCTACAAAGTCTCTTCACTTCCCAGAACATGTTATTCTGGGGCAGGAAAAAGCATTTCCCCCCCTGAACAGTATGCTTTGCATAAGTGGTTCCCAGCCTTTTTATGCCGCAGACCGGCAAACCCATTTACAAACTTTTGGCGGACCGGTAACATTTTATTTGTATATTCATTATATAAATAATGAATATCCAGAAATATGCAAGTAAAATGTTACTGGTCTGCAAACAGTTTGTGAACGGGTTTGCCGGTCCATGGTATAAAAAGCCCCAGTGCCAGTCCCAACCCCTAGAGCCCCCACTCCTCCATTACCTCCAAGCACTAGCTGTTATATCAGCAGACCTGTCCCTGCCAACTTTCTGTGAGCAGGACCTGCCTTTTTGCTTTATGTTAGCAAAGCTTTGACTGTTGTGCAATGTACTTGTTGCCCAGCACAAGTAAAAGTCAAGTTGAAAAGCTTTCCTAAAATCTTATCAACCAATGCCATGAAATCATCAATAGTCTTTCACACAGGGTCATATTCAAAATAAAACCTAGCGTATATAGCCAAGGTCCTGTCTCAGAAAGTCATGCTTTTTATGGTTACTTGAGAGAAAAAGAGAAGGTTGCTTAGTTTTTATGTATAATAAATCCATCTTCTCAGAAGTTTTCTTTCACTATATTAAGTGCTGTGGCATTAAATCCATGACTCCTATTGACTTTAGTAGAGGTCACACACCTGAAAACCTCATGTAGCACTTTGTGAATTGTACTTAGCTGTTTCCATGCTATACTTTTTCTCTGAAACCAGCTCTTAATGTCTTAGAAGGGTTTGCAAGTAAGTTTCCAAGGTATTTACATTCAGCAATGTAGAGCCCACAAAAAGCCTGATTCTGCTCAGCTTTGCACCTGATGGAGTTATTTACACTTGTGTAAAGTACAAGTAAAACACTAGCAAATCAGAATGGTTGTTTCTGCATCCCTTTGCATAGGTGTAAATGATAACAGAAAATTCAGGATTGTTAAAAATCAGACCCTAAATTTCTACCAGTTTACCAGTAAGTAAAAATAATAAAGAGTAAGATTATGGCTAATGGGTAATACCTTTGCGACATGTTATAAAACCATTAAGCTTCATTGTACATAGGTATTGTTGTTTATCATTATAAAAATCGGATAGGCTATTGAAAGTAATATCTGCATGCCTTGGTTGAAATCTATAATATTCTAATCATTACCATATCCCAACTAATGTTATGGTCTCTTCTAAGCTTTGAGAGTCATTTCATTTTTTTATTTCAACTTAGGCTTACCTTATGGATGGGAAGAATCTTATACAGCAGATGGAATCAAGTATTTTATCAAGTGAGTAGTATCATCAAAGCCACATAAACAGTTTATCACACGTGGAGGAAAATAAGCAGAGGGGTAAAAAAACCTCTAAACTTTCTAAACAATACATTCAATTCAGTAGCATGACCAGAAACATCATCTCTTTTATATACATCTTATTAGTGACATTATTTATACACTTTTTAGGGGCCAATTTATATAATTAGATGGGGGTTTTCAAAGAATTCTAGTGGAGTTAGGTATCCAAATCCTATTGAAATTCACTGGGAGTCAGGTCACTAACTCCCAGACTCGTCTTGGGCACTTCATAGTGTTTGACCCTTAACAATGTTATCTGTAAGGATGGGAAAATCCCATCCTTACAGCCGTTAAAAAGTTCATAGGCTCGAACATTCAAATGCTAAAATGAAAATAATCAATGTTAAAACTGGTTGGAGGGCCTCCACACTCGGAGGACATCATGCAGTACTCAATGATTTTGGTGGCTCTAAATGTAGAAGTTCTTCCTATAGTAATGCATAAGCCTCAGAGCTCTCTAGATGCCTGTATTGAACCTGTTATTTGGCACCTGTGCCACATACAGCGCTTCAGCAAAACCCCAGAATCCTTTTTAGCATCTGCAGTTTTTCCTGGACCACCAGATAGACAATTCAGTTATGCAGCTTCGCAACTGTGCATAATTTTATTCTCTTCTATGCAGATATATCTGAATACCTCCCAATACTGCAATTTTTTCATGGTTTCCTCTATAGTGTTTCTACGCCTCCTTCCCCTCCCCCATCCCTCCTTTTTTGCACCTTTTGTCTTATTTTTTTCTCTGTCATCTACCCACATTCACATCCGTCACCATTTCTGTGGGGATAAGACCGCTTTGCACATGCGGAATGAAGAGGAAAATGAATTAAGGATGTTAAACAACTTCTGACTCGAATCTTTTCTGTGTGAAAAGTCTTCAACACACTTTGTAGGCTCGTCATTTAGACCTGGTCTATATTATACCAGGAAGGTCAGCTTAAGGTACACAACTCCAGCAACGCAAAGCTGAGCCCTGGTGGCGTTGGCACGGTGAGAGGCCGATGGGAGCAAACGCTCCCATTGGCTTCCCTTACTCCTCACAAAAGGAGGATTACCCGACATGGCCGAGAGCTGCCCTCAGCATTCAATTTATGCCCTTATCTTCTATATCATGTATTTCGTCAAGAGCTGCCTAAGAAGGAGTACTGGCTAGATTTACAAAACTAATCCATTTTCCTTTATAGCCACACAAGTGTTTAAAGAGTCTAGATGCTGACAGACACTGTCTAAACCTAATCAGCTTCCATCTGCAATCCTTTCACCCAGAAAACTGCACGAGAAAAAGGATTAACATGTCAGTCAGTTTCTCTTTGTAACTAGTCTTGGCAGAATGACCTTTACCATGTGGTACCCACTGTAGCTGCCCATTCAGCCTCAATCTAAAACCATCCCTGATGTGTCAGAAAGTGATCTTGTTTTTGTAGAAAATGGATTTTTGTAGCCAACTTTGTATCTGGAATTAAGCTGCTCTGTTGTTGTAATGGATTGAAAGAGCAAAGTGGAAGGCATTTCATAATAATTATATAGTAAGCAAGAGAGTCCCAAATGTCCTGCCATTGATTTAAAAGAGAAGTTATTACTTGCTAAGCTTTACACTTAAGATGTTAATCATATGCTCATTAACTTAAAATCACAGAGTTCTCACAATCAAATTTTCACTGCCTTTAGATTAGCCTATCGTTACTCACTGAATATTACATTGAAATTGGGCCTGCTACCAAGATTTTTTGTCATATTCTTTGTGCAATTCAATGCTTGTGAGTGCAAATACTTTAGCCATACTAAAAATTTCTGCTGTCTGTATGCATCTTGAGTAATTTAAGCATAAGGAAAAGAAATAATCTGATTCAATTTCTGTTATTTTAAGAAAAATATGTATATGCCTGTCTCCTCATTACCATATTTTGCTCTGTGCATTGTGTAACTACCGTTCTCTAAAAGGCCAAGGTGCGCATCATCTCCATTATATTAATGTTACCAAAGGTGAGCGGGGTTTGGAAAAAAAACCCAAATATGCTCTAGGTTATTATTGGTTAGTTAAATCTATTCATTTTGCTAATCAGCAATGCATCATCATTTCAATGTGTGCAGCATAGTGTAGCTGTTATAATAGGAAGTGTATTTATACTACCAAAATAAGGTTAAGGAAAAATATGTATTGCCAAATGTCAGCTACATTTGAATGAATTTTCAGACAATCCGCCTGAGAGTAGAGGACAGTGACATTGAGATGTTATAATACAACACTGTATTAATTAAAATGACAAGCTCTACAAAGCTTTATATGTAGTCACCCTCTGCAGGGAGACTAGAGCAGAACGATCAGGCCCTGCTTGTTATTTGCTCGTAGGCTTTTCTTAATTACAATCTTTCCTTAATGATTTTTTCAGAAAGATTAAAAGGAAAAAGTTAGTGCAAGTGCAATATTTTCAACAAGTGAAGGAAAGGTGATAATATTTTTGAACCTAAGGCCAAAGCATCCAATAAGATACATATACTGTAGCATCACACAGATAAAGAATCAAAAAATACCTTATTGATATAGGATGCCAACGTGATTAGAAATCATATGAATGAACCCTAAGTCAAAGCCCATCAGTATTAATGGGAAGATTTCTACTGGTGTTAAAGTGGTCTTTAGATCATAGAATCATAGAATCCTAGGGCTTGAAGAGACCTCAGGAGATCGAGTCCAGCCCCCTGCCCAAAGTAGGACCAACCCCAACTAAATCATCCCAGCCAGGGCTTTGTCAAGCCAGGACTTTAAAACCTCTAGGGATGGAGATTCCACCCCTTCCCTAGGTAACCCATTCCAGTGCTTCATCACCCTCCTAGGGAAATAGTTTTTCTTAATATCCAACCTAGACCTCCCCAACTGTAACTTGAGACCATTGCTCCTTGGTCTGCCATCCGTCACCACTGTGAACAGCCTTTCTCCATCCTCTTTGTAACCTCCCTTCAGGAAGTTGAAGGCTGCTATCAAATCCCCCCTCACTCTTCTCTTCTGCAGACTAGCTAAGCCCAAATCCCTCAGCCTCTCCTTGTAGGTCATGTGCTCCAACCCCCTCATCATTTTGGTTGCCCTCCGCTGGACCCTCTCTAATGCCTCAAAAGTAAAAACTCCATTTTTTCTATTAAGTACTTGCACAGAGTAAGATATTGATGCATGTAATTTGGGTTGAAGGAAACCTTAGGGTCAGTGAAGGCTTCTAGGTATCAAAGCAAGACATGGTGACTCCAGATTCCCTTGCCCAGAGAGGAGTCCCTATGTATGCAGTTGGTTTGGTTCAATTTTGATTATCTAGAAAAGGACACAAAGGAGTAAGTTGCATTGCATTTTCCTTGCCTTCCTGATCTAATCAGCTGTGATGCCTTCTGCTCAGAAAGGTCAGTAGAAGCCTTTCTACTTCATTTCTCAGTGAGTAAGAGCAAGATAATATTTTAGCTGAGTTCTCTGATCGAACTGGAAGATTGAATGTGTTTGTAAGAGAAAGAGATTTGTCAGGAATTGGTTTATGTTAACACTATAAGACTTACTCGGCATTGCCCCAGTCCTTCAGAGCACGGGGGAGGGGAGGGCACAGGGCTGCTGAGGGGCACAGGAGTCAGGGCAGGGCCTTGGGAATATGGGGGGGAGAGAGGACAAAAGGCTGGGGACATGAGGGTGAAGGGGTCAGGGTGAGGGTTTGAGGAGGAGCTCCAGGCAGGGGGCTTAGGAAGTGAGGGTGAGAGTGAGGAATGAGGAGGGACTCAGGGCAGAAGGTCCCATCCAATGGAACCTTTCCTCCCCCACCCCAGGCCACTTCTAGCCGATGGGGACTTCTTGCTTCCCCCAGCCAGCAGGAGCCTTCTGTCTCTTCCCCCCAATCTCCCCTGGCCAGCAGGGATCTTTTCTTTCCTCCCTGCCCTCCCCCAGCTGGCAGGGGCCTTTTGTCCCCGCCAAGCACCCTTCCGGTTGGCAGGGGCCTTCTCTCTCCCCTCCCTAGCCCCTTTCCCAGCTACCAGGTGTCTTTTGTCTCCCCCCAGCCCCTCCCCCTGGCCTGTAAGGGCCTTCCTCTCTACTCCCAGTGTTGGGGCCAAGGGCTGGGGCGGGGGGAGGTTTTGGGGTTGGGAGTCTACTTATCCAGTCTGGAAGCATGCAAGATGGTGAGTCTCAGCTCCAGCTGATCACTCTCTTGGTGGTGTGGCTGGCCTCCATGGTAACTCTGCAGGAGAGCCCTCCCCTGCTCTCACTGCCCCTAGTAGCCACTCTCATTATTGCATCTCTCCTCGCTAGGGTTGCCAGGTGTCCGGTATTCACCCGGACAGTCGGGTATTTTTGGCTCCTGCCTGGTAAAAAAAATTCAGAAAATACCAGATACCTGAGATGTCCGGTATTCTCTGAATTTTTCCCCAGCCAGGAGGCGAAAATGCCGGGCACCTGGCAACCCTACAAACATTCAACACCCGACTGCCTCCCCCCGGCCTCCAACCCCAGCCCCCATGCTTACCTGGTTCGCAAGGCTGCTGGCACGAAATGGCTGCCCGCCAAAAGACATAGGGTCTTTCCCCTGAGTCTTAGTGCTCAACTGCTCTCCTGTTTCTATCCCTGCACTTAAAGAGTACATGCTATTTTAATGCTGTAGTGTGGTGGTTGTTTTTTTTTTTTTTTTTGCTTAATAAGTCCTTGGAGGTTTTTTTTTTTTTTTGTCTTTCTCAACAACTTTGGGTCCCCCCCCCCCTTTTTTTCCCCCCTCTTCAACAGAATTTTTTCTCGGTGGTTTTTTTTGTTTTGTTTTTTTTGGGGGAGGGGGTGTTCGGTATTTTTGTTTCAACCATCTGACAACCCCACATCTCGCTGTGTCTCTTCCCTTTCTATGTTATGAAAAACAGTCCTGTTCCTGGCACTTTCCATTTTCCTGGCACATCCAAACCCTGACCTTGCTTTAACTTAGGATAAGAGGAAGCTGCATAGCAAGTTTGGTGATCCTAGCTCTTACCATTTAGGAGTTCTTGAACAAATAGAATCATTGACAGACAGATGCACATTTTAAAAATGTATAGATAGAGATTATTCTTTGCACCATTAGGTGGTGAAATGCAACTGTGTTAATATTAAGGGCTCATTCACACAGCAACACTGTCTTGCCTCTTACCAGTTAGGAGAACAGTTGGCTAATAGTATGGTTCATGTCCATTCAATACATTGTTAAGTTAATAACTGGTGAATCTTAATCATGTGCTGCCTCTGCTAGCTGCCTAATCTGGCACATTGTTCAATTCTATGAGTGATTAGGCACACATTATTTTTCTTGTGGAGAGGACTTTTACAAAGGCACAAAAGGGATGAGGAAAGCTAAGAGTGAGGCCTCTGCAGTGGGGGGGGGAAATGGATTTTTTTCCCCTGGGCCATTGTGGGAGTTATATGTAAAGTATTTGAATTTCTGTGCTAGCCAGCAAAAGCAGGAACTTTTTTTACTTACTGCTGCACTGCCTTTAACGCATCATCTGCTGCCTGCAGCTAGATATATTACAGCTGGCATGGTATTCACACTGTGATTCAGAACACACCATAAATGCTGCAGCACTCAAGTTCTGGGTTAGCCGTTGTGTTTAATATGCTGATTATTTTCAGACTGATGGAGGCTACCACAGGAGATATATACCAAGGAATGTTATAAAGAAATAACTTGGGAAATTAAAGCAAGTAGGGTTTTTTTAATAGATGTTTACATGCTTTTCATCTTCAACAAATAAAACTGATGAAGTAAAAGGTTTGTTTTGTGGAGAGTCAAATAAATTGAATTTTATATGAAACATTGAAAGTTGGCTGTTGCCACTTTAGGCCTATAAAAGGTTTGGTCCGTCATCAGGCTGAAGTGCTTTGCCTTGTGATATGCCAGGTTCTTTTTTGTGTAAATTTGAAGTCCTTGCTCCTTGTAGTTACATTGTGTTTATACCAGTGTGACTGAAAGCTGAACCAAAGCCTAAAGAAATCACTGTACCGCTGTAGCAGTTGGTTAAACCAATTGTTGCTTAAATATCTACAACTGCAACCAAATAACTGGTCACATTCAGTAGAAGTTTCACGTTTCACTGTTTTTCAATTTTCTTTTTATTTGGGTTCTGTGACCAATAGAAAGTCACAAATGCAGCTTCTTGGTTATCTGCTGCCTCTGATGAATGCTGGATCTGCTGAATGTGCTTGAGAGGATTCTATTGAGAGCAGCACTTTGCAGAAAACGTTTGCAGATGAGTAAAAGATGAACCTCAAAAGTTCAGTGGCAGGAATTCATCTGGGAAAACATCTCAGATGTTCAGATGTTTTCCGTAACATCCTTATCTTACCAAATATGGTTTTTCATACTCCCTGTCCTTATCTAGAAATGCAAAAATGGCAGCTGTCCCCATGGCTTATCTGCACTTCTTACTGCAGTCCTTACCCATCATCACATACCTCTGGATCGCCATATCACATACCTCTGTGGCAGATCCCAAACCCAGTGTTCCCACATCAGCCTGTGCAAGAGCAGCACAGAGAGGCCTTCCATGAGATGTGAAGGGAAAGAATACATACACAGTGTCTGAAACCTTTCACTCACAAGGAGCACCCTCCACCACTAGGGTTAAAGCAGCACAAAGGATGAATGTAATCACCAGGATGAATGTAATTGTATATTGTTTCTTGGGGACAAATGCAGCCTTTGCTTACTCCATTGGCTCCAAGGAGCTTGTACACAGTACAAGCCAGGGCAAAACTGGTCCTTGATAGAGATATAAGAGAATGGGGAAGCCTTTTGTTTAAAGTCAACCCTATGAAAGTTAATGATTCACTTACCTGGCAGGGGAGATACCATGAACCCAAAGGTAGTTTTCCCAGGGTGAGGCTCATCCGTTGCTTTGTAGGTGTGCTGACCCCTGCGATTTCCCCAGGTGCAGGAGTCTCAACTGCATGGTTTGTGTTGATGGAGAACTGCGTTCACGCTTTCCCCCAGGGGGGAAAAAGTAACACAGAAGCCCCCTACTGTTAGCATAGTGTGGTGCACATTTCCAGAAGACCATTACGTAAGGTTAAAAGATATCTTTTTCTGGAATGAACAGACCCTGAGGTGATTCTAATCAGCTGATCCTATTCAGCGGGATTTAATCTAATTGTTGTATGTTTAAATAGGGATTATGGTTGGTACTTACAGCACTAGCACTAATTCTGTAACCCCCTTGTAGAGTTTGGCTGTGAAGTTCAATCCTTTCTTTCTCTTTGGTATTTAGAACAGCCAAAGCCCTGAGATACTCAGAGCTATTTTACCACTCTCCCTCTCCAGTGGATACAACCACGTATAAAAACGTGCCTTGGTTGTCATGACAATGGTAATTCCTTAAATGTTGCCAAATTTAAACTCACTTTAAATTTGAATTTTGTCATTTTTTTAACATGATTAAGCTGTGGAGTGCACAAAAACTGTAATGGCTATGTTTGAATTAATTAAAATTTTATAGTTTGCTAAAGATACTTGTTTAATTAATAAGATGCTTGACATGCAAGGTTCTTTATTGGGCTGCCAGGTATTTAGGGATGTTATTTCTGTCTCTTATAAATCTCATGCAATAAACACGCTCTAGGACAGAAGCTGAATATCGCATAAGATTGAGGTAGCTTGCTGTGAAATGTCTATAAATATCTTTGAAGGGAGGTGAAACAGGATGAAGTGCATGAGAAATCAGAGTTTAAAAGAAGCAAACCAGCTGGCTTGTGTTAGATACTACAGTGAAACCCATTTGTATGAATAACTGACATGAATAAAACATTTACATGGATGCGTTCTTTATGGGTGAAATGGCTTTATATACCTGTCATTGAGAGCTGGAGCTAGAACATGAATAAAAAGTTTGAGAAATTTTTTAATCTCTCCCATTAGGGCATTTTAGTGCCTCATTAATTCATTTCCGATTGACCATGTTGTTAAGCATCGAATTGTCAAGCACTAGCAGGCATGGAGAAATTACCTTTCAAACTTCATTAATGCAGCTAAAGCTGTTATGGCAGGGCTGGGCAAGATATGGCCTGCAGGCCAGATGCAGCCTGCCTAACAATTTGATCTGGCCATGGACTGCATCTGGTCAGTTACTATTTATGTCCTGCTGCCAGTGCCACAGAATTTCCAGGAGGCGGTTCAGGCAGCCGAATCCAATTTAAAGGGCTCGCGGCTCCCGGTCACGACGCTAACCCATTAGCGGCTGGAGCCACAAGCCTTTTAAACGACCACAGCAACCCCAGGTGGCCTCCAAGGAACATGATAGTGACGGGGCTGGGAGCCATGAGACCTTTAAATGGCAGCAATTTAAATTTAAATAGCTTGCGTCTCCTAGCCTTGCCACTACTTTGTTGCCTGGCTGCCTTCCGGGATTGTTATAGCTGTTTAAAAGGCTCTGGCTCCAGCCGCTTCTGGGGTAGTGCCACGACCAGGAGCCACAAGCCCTTTAAATAGCTGCAGCAACCTCAGACGGCTACCAGACAATTCAGTATCTGCAGGGCCAGGAGCCCTCTAAATTGCTATTTAAAGCGTTCATGGCTCCTAGTTGTACCGCTGCCATGTTGCCTGGCTGCTGCCCGGGGTTGCTGTGGCTATTTAAAAGGCTCATGGCTCTGGCCATTGCCAGGGTAGTGCTGTGACTGGGAGCTGCAAGCCTTTTAGATAGGGTCCTGCTGCCTGAGCCACCTCCTGGAAATTCTGTGGCACCAGCAGCAGGACATAAATAGTAAGTGGCCAGATTCAGTCCATGGCTAGATCAAATAGGCCACATCTGGCCCCTGGGCTGCATCTTGCCCAGCCCTGCAACAGATGGTAGTATAATTTCATTAATAAGAAATGGGCAGCCCCAGATAGCTTACCAAAATTAATGGAGTGGCCCCCATGGTGAAAATTATTGCCCACCCCTGTGTTACGGCCATATCTGTAGGGTATGCCATCACCAGGAAAAGTTTAGAAGTTTAGAAGTTAAATAAAAGGTTCTTGTAAGGTTGGGTGGTGAAAAAAGAGTGTAAATTTAATTGGCTTGATTTTTTCAGGTGTCTAAAATGAATATAAATCACACCAATGGACTCATGAGTGAGGCTCAGACCTGTTCACTGGTATAAATGGGCGTGCCTCCAGTTGCTGTCAGTGACGGCTGGACTGGGTCCCAAGAATGTCTGAGGTAATATGATGCCACTTAACGTTGGGAAGAGAAAATTAGTTTTATTTCTCACCTTCATGCTGCAAATAAGTGGCACTCGTTTTACAGCCATTGGTACAGATTGCACCAGTTTGGCATTTACACTCATTTTCTGACCAACATAGCCTGATATGTAAGCAGTGGTGTAACCTACATCAGTGAGTTTGAACCCATGGTTTCCAAAAGGTTTTACCAACTTACTCTAGGTCAGGGGTAGGCAATCATTTTTGATGGGGGGCCACTCCAAGAATTTGGAAAGTGGTTGAAGGCCGCACTCTTCCATTATATTAATGGAGGAAGTGTGGGGTCTGGAATGGATGTTGGGTGAAGGAGGTGGTTGTGATCAGGGGCAGTGGACTGGAGTACAGGGGTATGGGATGTGACCCAGGGCAGAGGATTGGGGTGCAGGAGTTTGGATTGTCAGCTAGGGCACGAGGGGATTGTGATCTGGGGCAGGAGAGTGGGGTGCCAGATCTGGGAGGGGATATGGATGCAGGAGGGGGCAGAGGGTTTGGGTATGTGGAGTAGAGTGGCAGAAGTGGAGGGCATAGAGGTGTGGAAGGGAGGGGCTGAGGTGCCAGAGGCAGGCTCTGGCCATGCAACTTACTTGGGTGACTCCCAGCCAGCAGTCCAGCATGTTTCTGAGGCAGCCTCCTCCCTGCTTACCATGCCCCTGCACAGGCTGGAGGGCCACGTGTGTGTGTGAATAACTACGAGCCAGAGGGGAAAGGAGTGTACACTGGTGCTTCATGGCTGCCAGTTATTCAAACAGACAGTTCCCATTGGCCGTTTCTAGCCAGAAACAGCCAATGGGATTGTGCTGGAGGTGGGGCCAGTGCCTGAAGCCTTCCTCCTCTCCCCTCCAGGCTCATAATTTTGAAAGAGAAATGGCTCAGCAGCCACTTATTTTAGTGGTATTACTTTTTTGAGCAATCAGGGAGCCTGCCTGGGGCTCCTTGCTGCATCCATGGGCCAGATCCAGTGGGTTGGCGGGCCGGATTTGGCCCACAGGTTGTATTTTGCTCAGGTCTACTCTAGCTGATGCTTAGTTGATAAATTAACCCATGTGTCTTAGCAGGCAAGGGCACGTCAGAAGCATTTGGGATTTTCCTATATAACAGAATTCGATATTGAAAACTCTTTTCTTTTCTCTGGGATTAGGACCATTTTTCTCCTCCCCATGCTGTGTAAGAAGAAGCGAATGGCCTTTACTTCCCAATTGATAAAGGTTCGGAGATCTCTAGAGTGCATAAACACTGACGCTTTCATAAACAATTCCATAAGAAGTTTCCTGCCTGGTTGGCACATACATAAAACAATGCTAAATAACTTCTCTGAAATCATGGCATATGTTCAGATCTTCTGTTATTTAGGAGAAGATGGTTTGGGCATTTTGAAACTGTGTCACTTTCATCTGCTGTTTACTGTCTGTGGTGAATTGATCACCTGCAGAGAGGAGGTGGAATCCAACTGCATCTCTGAGCTACAGCCAAAAAGTAGTGCAGCTATTTGATGAGGAGGAGGAGTACGGAAGCTGTATCTCAAAGGCCTCGCTGCAGTTCTGTCCCCAGGTGACTTAATGTTGTTCCCCAGCAATTCAGCCTCTCGGTCACATTCTCCCTGTTACTGTTTTTTGAGGGGGGGAAGCAATCCTGTGCAGGCCATGATTCTGCATCACTCTAGTCCTGAGTATGAGAAATCCAATTACTCAGATTCCAAAAGGATTTATAATTCCCCATGGGAATTTCCTCTCTAAAACCCAGGGCCTTGGGCACAGTTCATGTGAGCTCATGAGAACCGTCACATGCATTCTGAAATGTGTGTAGTGATCAGTTGGGAGGCATTAGTACAGAATTACTGTTTCATCTTGTTAAGAGCAAGTTCACATGCAATTCCCATTGACCTAAGTGGGAGTTGTAACCAATGTGAATTAGGGCAGAATTGGATGCTGTCATATCAACTGGCAGTAAAAGACCTCAGGGAAGAGTGATAACATTTCATCAGTACAGCCAGTGCGGCAATACGTCTTTACTCTGGCAGACTGTATTTTGATGCCATGTAATATCCCGCTAGTTGATATTGCTTGGGAAGAATCCTAGTGGAAGAACAACATAGAAATGGACATTAATTTTCTTCCAGAGCAAACTCCCCGTTAATCTCTGTCTTCCCACCGCATTTCACCTTTAACATATGGCAGATCCACCTCATGGGACTAGCACCTAAAATTAGGTATGGCCTTGCTAGTCTCCCTCCCACTGACACCTCCGTCTTGCATATGTGTACAACTTGTAAGAACAGCTGGGGATTTTGCCCCTTATAAACACTGTTTTCTTGCTGTTTAACAAAAGCACGTTTTTATTATGTTCTGACTTAGACAGAGAAAGCAGCATAACTTGTGCTTTAAATAAGTCTTTCCTGGGGACAAAGATGTGAATTCCCAAATAGTTCAGTCTTCTGGAATGCCTAGATAGACTGAGATTAGTGATTATTTGTCTAGTTTATGCCAAAGGAAGGGGTAGCACTTCTAATATATTTCATAATTCACCCAAGAGCCAGAAGTTTTCCTTGTGTGCTTAAATGACCTCGAGTGCTGCAAGGGAAGAATATTTCCTGTTGCTGATGTACATGCAAAAGGTTTTGTGTATAAATTGAGACGTGTTAGTTTCTTTTTTGTGCATCCCACTGCTCTGTAAACCTATTCTGTTCCATGTCTTAGGGTACGTCTACACTACATGCCTCTGTCGGCAGAGGCATGTAGATTTGTTTGTTCAGCAAAGGCAAATGAAGCCGCGATTTAAATGATCGCGGCTTCATTTACATTTACATGGCTGCTGTGCTGAGCCGACAAACAGCTGATCAGCTGTTTGTCGGCTCACCGCTAGTCTGGACGTTCCCCCTGTCGACATCAAAGCCCTTTGTCGGCAGCCCCGGTAAACCTCATTCCACGAGGAATAACGGGGCTGCCGACAAAGGGTTTTGATGTCGACAGGGGGAACGTCCAGACTAGCGGCAAGCCGACAAACAGCTGATCAGCTGTTTGTCGGCTCAGTGTGGCAGCCATGTAAATGTAAATGAAGCCGCGATCATTTAAATCGCGGCTTCATTTACCTTTGCCTACAACCCTAATCTACATGCCTCTGCCAACAGAGGCATGTAGTGTAGACACAGCCTTAGTGTTTCTGTAGCAAATACATTCAGAAGTAGCCACAGCTCACCGATAAAACCCTAAGATAAGAGTTCCTAATACTTTCTGACACTTTGAGCCGTAAATATTGCCCAAACCATTTGAAAATCAAATGACAAGGATATTTACCTAAAACATATGCTCTAGTTCAGATAGTAATTAATTTAGGGAATGCCTATGGCCTATGCTATGCAAGAGGTCAGATAAGGTAATCATGAGGTTCCTGCTAGTCCTATAATCTACTAATAAGACCAGCCTGCTTTTTGACATTTTAAGGAACTGATATCTTATGAATTGAGTCATCCTTTGAAAAATCCCTTTTAATTGTGCAGTAAGGAGTAGGAGGTCAGAACAGATAGCTAAGGCCTGCCACATTGTCTTTGACCATTCATTGTATCTGTTAGACTCAATAAAGACAGATGAGTATATGATCAAGGGCCAAATCCTGTTGCCTTTTATCCCATTGTAAGTACTGAGAAATCTCATTGAAGGTAATGGTGTTGCTTGGAATCCACCAGTGTGGCTGAAAACAGAAGGTGGTCTATGGTGAGTAGTCAAGCCTCCTGAGATAGTACTCAAAAAACAGACCATTAAAACACAGAAAAAAATTTATAGTGGGTTTTATAATCAAGCTAAAAAATCGAGCAGCCATCTTGAAAGCATGCATTGTCATGTCCTTTATATTCTTATAATTAACGGGTGATATCAAATAGGTTATGAATGTCCAGTATATTTGTGTCTGGGGGAAGAAAGAACCACAACTGATTTTACTGAAAGCTGGATATTTACAGAAATCTATTTATGGATCATAGCTGGATAATCTCTCTAGTATAAATGTACATGCAGAAGTAGGGCTAACGCTATCATCTTCAAAAGGAAAATAAATTTCATTTTCATTTACCTACTGAATGCTGAATAGAAGCTGAAATGCTCTAGGTTGATAATCCTTTCTATGACCAAGCCTACCCCCTGAATTTCTACTGCATTACAAAATTTGGATCTAGTTCCTTAGACCCAGATCCTGCTCTGTCCCTTTGTGGATTCAGAGGACTCTGAGCACAACTGCATCTTTGCAGTACCAGTGCATGGGGTGGATGGCAGAAAGGAGCAGAATCTTGAATTTTATAATGAGATCCCTGCATGGATGCAAAATTGGTATTTGCATCTTCAAAAATGACCTGCAAATATCCACGGCCGTGGATGCGCGTACCCATGGATATAACGTAGATGTCACAAATGTACAGGGTTCTACAAAATTTGTATCCACATCACTATCCACAAAAATGAGCTGTGGCTATCTGCACCCACGTCTGTGGATGCGGATACCGATAGGTATAAAGCAGATATCTGTGGATTTGCAGGACTCTATTTGTAACCTGTGGATTATTTTGATGATAACTACAGTATCTACATGTGTGTGAAATCTTCTTTTCAGTTCTAGCCCTAGCAAATCTGCTATAGTTCTTGTCAGGAGTAGACTTCTACATTTATCATCAAGGCTCCTGTTTAAAAGAGTTCAAAGATGAATAATGAGAGACAGCAAAAGCTGTTGTTTTGGGTTTGGCATCATAATCCAGTATCTCCTGAATTGTAATGCCAGCCATGATCCTATCTCCCCGTATAACTTAGGCCGAATCATTTACACCCTAATCTTCAAAACTGGCCTCAGTTTTTGACTGCTGACCCATGTATACCACTGGGCTGATTTTCATAGGTGCTGAGTTCTGAGCCCTGCTGGAGTTGTCAGTGCTCAGCACTTCTGAAAATCGTGTGTTTGTCATAAATTTGGCGCTCAAAAATAGAGGTCATTTTTGAAAACATTTGCTTTAACCACTCATCCTCGCATACAAATAATAATAGCTACATAGTTCATAGGGGTATTGTAAGAGCGGGGGGGAGGGGCAGAAGGGGCAATTGTCCCAGAGCCCATCAACATAAAAGGGAATGGACTCCCAGCAGCCACTGGTGCTGTTGCAGTAGCAGCGGAGACCAGTGTCCCTGGCCCTTTAAATTGCTGCTGGAGCAGCATTGAGGAATGCGCTGCTGCCTGAGACCCTGCCCCTTTTGGGGGCACGGAGTGCTGTTGTCCTCCACACCTTGTCTAGGAGCCCGGCGAACTATTTGGTCCCACTGTGTAACCATTTAAGTTTAGTAGGGAACTGTATGTGCTAAGTATTGTATTACAGCCTTTCATTCAAAGGCCTCCAATGTGCTTGGCAAACTTAACTATGAGACTAAAGTTTTCAAAAGTGACCCATAATTTTGAGTTCCTAATTTTGTGTGTGCCCTATTTGGCATACCCTTTAAGGGTCTGATTTTATGACTTAGTCCCCTCAGAAGTGTCTCAGGTTGGACTATTAAAAATGGAGACACCCAGAATCACTTGTCACTTCTGAAATCCTTGTCCAGAGGTCACTAGCATCTGCAAGTGGCTCAGAGACCCCCTCTGGGGTGAGATGCAGCTTCTGATTAACAGCACACAACAGTACTTTAGCATTGGACATGAAGAATACTTTTGCCAGTGGAAACTACATGAAGTCTAGATAGGTAGAATGGAATTACTTGTCAAAGTGTTTAGAATAGTTCAACTCTCAGCATACGTGGTTACAGTGAATTCATCTTTTCTGATTTTCAGTCAGTTCATTTTGTACTGTTGTAAGGAAAATAACTTTAGAAGTAATACAAGGGAACTTGGCAGTGGCTTTTATGATAACATGAATTTGTAATACAAGAATGTTAAGACTTTAAGCAGCTTCTGGTTGGGTTGGGAGGGAGGATTTTTGTTTTCAATTTCAGGTTCTAGAATGAAGAAACATTCTTTTGTCCTCTGTAGAGCCAGTGCTTCCTAAATAGGTTCTGGTGTAGTAGGTCATGGACCAGTTTACATTTCCCCCCCTGTGAGAAGAACAGTTGGAGCTAAATTCTGCTCTCACTTTTATGCTCATAAATCCCACCATCGCAACTGGAACCAGCTCTGATCTCTGCTTATTGCTGTAGAATTACTCCAATTTTATACAGGGATGTGACTGAGGGCCAAATTCTCCACTCCTGAGTCATTTCTGTGTAGGAACTAGAAACCTTGAGAGTTCAAAATCCTGTTAATTCTTCCAGTCTTGGGGCAGGGTTTGCCATTTTCTGAAACAGGCCATGGTTTCCACCCCTAAGCTGAGGGATCCCCTGATCTATATGGGTCTTGGGAAATCTACTAGAAGCAACGAGGATTCACAACAATACCTGAGCTCCTAAGCTTCTATTGATCCTTCTACAGCAATGGCTTCTGCAGGAAACATGCTGTACAAGGGCTTCTCCCATTCTCTGCTGTCCCAGAACTACTCTCAAGGACTGGGAGAAGCAGAATACCTGTAGATTCTGTTGGTTCACAGTACACTGCTTTGCCCTATAGGTTTTTTAGGATAATCTAAAAGAGACCACCATCCAAACCTGTGGAATGGTTTCCATGTGGCAGGGTGAGGGGAAGCTGTCACCTCTAGAGACTGATGACTTCTGTTCAGATTACAAGATCCGGCTGGGCATTAATAGTGTGCTAGTTTGCACCTGTGCTGGCAAGACCACTACTGGGCCTTACAGTCCTTCACAGCCATCTGCAGAAATGGTCAAGAAGTTGCCACCAAGGGAGCTGTTACTTTGGGATGTGTCCACTGGGAACAGCGCACATGGTGGTAACAGTCATTGCTGACCCCGGGGCTATTTGAATTATAAGTGAACCACCATGTGCCCCATCACCAATTCCAGGTGTTTACTTGTTACTGGATCAGTTCCTATTATTATTATTATTTATTAATAATGTTTTTTGTTTCCGGACGGAGCCATTTGTGTACTGCTGTACCTTCTTATTAATAATTTTGATCTCAGAAAATGTGATCCTAGATATATAAATGTGGGTGTGGGCTGCCTTATGAACCTGTTCCCTAGGCTTTTAATATACTGCTGTTTAATGGATTCAGTCAAGGAATAAGCTGGGCTCTCTTCTCGGACTTTTGTTTTATATTCTTTAACTTCTAAGCTTCTTCAAAGAAACACAGCATGATAGGGGGTTCGTGTGTCACTTTAGGGCCCAAGCCAATGCCCTCAGTCAGCCAGCAGACTTAAGTGGGTACTGTCTATCTTCCAGAAGCTGCTCTGCACCTCCAGTCCTTAATCTGCCCCTCCAGTGCTCTGCCTTCCCCACAGGTGTTACTTATAAAGTGTAATCCTGGGAAAGAGTCAAACCAGCTAAAAAATAAACAAGTTATTTTTAAAAAAAGTTTAAGTTCAGATCATCTGGTTTAGATAAATACAAAAAAATGTTTCTTTCCCCAACTGCATGTAGCTTCTGAGTCTCTGGAAATTGTCTTTGCCAGCTGTTCTCAAGATTGATTTACTGTACTTACCCAATTACTTCTTTGATCTATTCCCCCTATGAAGTTGAACAACTTTATGGTTGAGAATAATTTCCTCTCTGCAGATCTCTCCAGCACTAGAATCAGCATAAGATGGCAACAGCAGGTTTTCAGCTTCACTTCAATGACTGAGAATCTCTGTATCCTATTTAACATCGCAAAAGAAGCTACAAAAACGTGCGGGTTGGGTTTTGAGTTAGAAATCTTGACTGAGTCAGCACTTGACAGTGGCCAAAAGAGCTGATAGTACTGCTGTTTCACCATAATCAGAGCTGATTTCGCTGAGAAGACAAAGAGAGAATTACAAGGTCGAGTCAAAATGATAAGAGCAGAGGGGTAAAAGTGCTGGATCCTAAAAGCCAATGGACAGTTTTGATCTCAGAAAACGTAATTCTAGATGCATAAATATGGGTGTGGGCTGCATTATTTATACAGCACCATTAGCTGTATGTTGGCTGCAGCTTGTATGTTGAGTTTGTCAAGCACACTCTTAGGGTACGTCTAGACTACATGCCTCTGTCGCCAGAGGCATGTAGATTAGACTACCCGGCATAGGAAAATGAAGCAGCGATTTAAATAATCGCCACTTCATTTAAATTTACATGGCTGCCGCGCTGAGCCAGTCAGCTGTTTGTCGGCTTGGCGCAGTAGTCTGGACGCTCCGCGGTCGACATCAAAGGCATTTGTCGACCTCCCAGGTATGCCTCATCCCAGGCATACCTGGGAGGTCGACAAATGCCTTTGATGTCGACCACGGAGAGTCCAGACTATCGCACTGAGCCGACAAACAGCTGATTGGCTCAGCGCGGCAGCCATGTAAATTTAAATGAAGCGGCGATTATTTAAATCGCCACTTCATTTTCCTATGCCGGGTAGTCTAATCTACATGCCTCTGTCGTCAGAGGCATGTAGTCTAGACGTACCCTATGTGCCATATTCTGCACAGGCTTCCAGGGCAATAGAACTGACACAATTCTGGTGCACAGTGGGTCCCAACTACAAAGCACCTCTGCATGGGACTTCTCTGTGTGCCACCATGCAAGGAGTGAACTAGGCTGAAGCCCAGTAGCCCCCAACCTTTGGGGACTGCCAGGCGCCTGGAGGTGGGGCCGTGCATGTGCCACGCGCCACATGACCAGGGGCAGGGCTGCGCACACGCTTCACGCCCGGGGGAGGGGGGTGACCACGCATGGGCCGGGGCCGCGCCTGCGCCCCGGGGCCGGCATCACGTATGCGCCACACGCCCGGGCCAGCACCGTGCATGCGCCACATGCCCGGGGTTGCACATGCGCTGCGCGCCCGGGGCCCAGGGCACAAGAATGGCTTGGGCCAGTCCATAGTCACTCGGCGGGCGCACATAAATGCCCCGGCGGGCGCCATGGCGCCCACGGGCACCACGTTGGGGACCACTGCTGTAGCCAGTAGGCCTACAATTACTGGCCAAAAGTTCTAGCCCAGGGAGTTCAGAAAGAGATTCTTCTGCAGCTGTAGGACTCTGCGCTTCCTTTAGTCTCCACTGCCACCTGGTGGTAGGGGGAAGGATCCCACATCTCACCACCCCCATTGCTACAGAGCAAAAGGCATGGTTACTCTGGCTTTGTGCAGAGCTGCTAGTACCTGTGTTGTGTATTCTTACATGACCCTCTGCAGAACAGATAAAGGCCATGTTGAGGGAGGTCCAAGGGACTTGCAGAGAAACTCCAAGAAACAGGAGAGATGAGGAAACAGTTGGGCGCAAGGAAGTGCAGAGAGACACTGTGTCCGAGCAGTTAGAAGGCTTCTTGAAAGAAGTGGATTTAAAGGAGATGGGGGGTATTTGGTGCAAACGCACAAGACCACTCAAAGCATAAGGGGAAGCACGAGAAGTGGCAGAGCAGGACACAAAGGGAGCAGTTAGGATCAATCCTACCAAGCTGAGTGCAGGCACTGAGAGTCCATGCAGGACCAAAGGGAAGGATTCATGCATTGGGGCCTGGCTTCCTAACCCTTCACCCTGAATAGGGCAATCCACATAGTGCAGAATCCACAGGCTCCTGCTCCACTTCTCCTGTGGCCTGGCCCTGCCCCACCTTCAAACCCCGCACTGAATGGCAGTGCTCAGGGAGGACCCACAGATTTTCTCCTGCCAGGTGGTGTGTACCCTGCATGGACCCAATTCTCCAGCATCTGAAGATCTCTCCACCCAGGTGTTTATGCACATGGAATGGAAGAATGGCAGGATTTGCTCCTGAGAGCATACGAATATGTCAAGGGATTTATCATGAAATATAGGGGAAGAAAATCAGTGTAGCACTACAGGTGTATTACTGAGTGACCTATATTACTGCATTTTGCATTGCCAGTTAGATTTGGGAGATGCAAAATCAAGGATACGAAAGATTAACAGCTGCATAAAATCAGTGGTGCATGTTCAACAGAGCAGGTTGTTGGGTTCAGAAGAAAAAAAATACAGCTCCCATTGTCTTTTCATTTGATATTAAATGTCAGGTTCTGCCTTCACTTGCATCATGTTCAGAAGGGTTCACATGGGACCAGAACCTAGCTTTCAGTATTCAAACAGGGATGAGTCACAGTTCTCGTGGAATCAATAGCAGAATTCTTTTGGCCATAATGAATCTTTACACAGTGGGAGTTTGGATGATTATTGGGTTGGAGAGACACCCGGACTCCACATATCTTTAACAGGCCTTGCACAGTTTTTCTCCTCTTGCAAGTTGCAGCTCCCTCATGCAGTGGAGAATTTTGGTCACTTAATCCAGTGGTGCGCAACCCATGGGTTGCAACCCCCAAGGGGGTCGCGGATGTCTTCCCGGGGGATCGTGGCACTTAGATCCGGCCGACTGGGGACTGGGCCCAGCCATTGGCAGCTGTGTGGTGCTTAGATCCAGCCGGCCAGTGGCTGGGCCCGGCAGTTGGTGGCCCCTGTGACGCGGGGATCACAGATCAAAAAAAGTTGTGCACCACTGACTTAATCCATGGGAAGTAACCCCTGTTTACATTGTCCACCCCCATTCAGCCTCCTTGCACAATATCATGGGGAAAAGCATCCACAGGGCTGGTTAACTGCAGAAGGGGCACCCAGCAAAGTGACCTGCAGTGGTTCTGCTGCCTACCAGGCTTTCCATGACCCTTGGAGAGGTTACAGAACTTGGCCCTGTATAAAGTAACGTAATGTAAATGAAAGATTTTTTATCACAAAAGGTGAAAAGTGAAATTTGCTGATTCTCAGAATCTAGCAAAGGATGCACAAGCTATTTTTCATAGCGTATTCCTCTATCTTCTTTGAACCATTTGTCTTTGAACCATTCTTTCCTTAACATAATGTCCTAAATTTTCATCTTGCAATAAACCATTTTGCATGCTAGGAAGTAAGAACCATAAGGAGGGTAATTATAATAGAATTTAAATAATTCACAACAGTTTCTTTGCCAATAAAATAAAGACTGTGCTCTCTTGTTTTGTTTGTTCAAGCTATAAAATTTGTCTTGCAATTTACTATTATTAAAACAACAAAATACTGACATATTCCCAGCTCAAATATTTGTTTCCTAACAATAAACTTGGCTACCTTCCAGCAATGCTGACTTGTTTGTAAACCTAAAAAAGCTTTAACTAAAGCTAAAACATAGTTGATTGCTCCTCAAATGTGGTCAAATGAATTGTTTCTGCAAGAACATTTGCCAAGGGACTCTGCACACTTGAAATGGAAAATGTTTTGCAGTTATGAATGTATGTTGCTGTCTCTTCAGAACTCTGCAGTATCGACAGTAGTGGCTCACTTTAAAAAAAAATGGTCTTTCAGTTAAACAAAGCCCAGAGGTAGATTTGAACTCCTCCTTACTTCCATTGATGCCCCTACCACACAAAGCATAGAGGATGTATTTCTAATAAGGAATGTTCCGCAAACCAGTAAATCTGGGCTTATCTCATTGGACTGATTATATCAAAGCTCTTTAGCCACAGCACTTGATGAGGACTAAAAATAAATAGCAGGGCAGTATACAATTATTTTGTACCTAAATAATCTGTGCTTATTGTGTGTGTCATTCTGTGATGTGAGACATAGTGTCTGGACTTACTGTTTATTTATAAGAATTCTCCTAATAAGGGGTTTTGAAAAAGGGTTGTAAAGATAAATAGTCCATTTCAGTTCTCAGTGTTATCGGGCAAAGCATGCTCTTACACCAGTGTAAATCCAGCAGTACTCCAGTGAAGTCTGTGGATTTTTTTCCAGATGCATTCTAGCACAAAATTTGGCCTCTAGTCTTTTGAAATGGAGGGGCCTGACTATATTCTTCCTTACACCAGTTTTTCCACCAGTGCAGCTGATGCCAGTAGATTTTACTGCTGATTTAGGGCCTGATCCTGCAGCATAGGAATTTTTGCATTTACAGCATTATAAGAGCAGGATTAGGCAGTCACAGCAATAGAGGGAAATCAGATCTCCTGTCAATCGTTCCCTAGCTCTGAAGTTTATAGAAAAAGGCAACTTATTAAAATAGATAAATAAATAGAAAGGGTATGTCTACACTACAGTTAATTTGAACTAACGGATGTTAGTTCGAATTAACTTTGATAGGCGCTACACTAGCGCTCCGCTAGTTCAAACTTAATTCGAACTAGTAGAGCGCTTAGTTCGAACTAGGTAAACCTCATTCTACGAGGACTAAGCCTAGTTCGTACTTACTAGTTCGAATTAAGAGCTGTGTAGCCCCTTAATTCGAACTAGTGGGAGGCTAGCCCTCCCCAGCTTTCCCTGGTGGCCACTCTGGCCAACACCAGGGAAACTCTATTGCCCCCCTGCCGGCCCCGGACCGCTTAAAGGGGCACGGGCTGACTACGGTGCCCGTGCCAGGTGCAAGCCTGCCAGCACCCAGCCAGCAGACCCTGCACCTTGCACGGCTCGAGCCAGCCACCCGATGCCCCCCAGCCCTCCCCCTCTTCCCGAGACCAGGCTGGCGGCTCCCGGGAGCTTGCCAAGGACCACAAGAGGCGGGCACCCGCCTGGTCCAGTGCAGACATCATGGACCTCGTCCACGACCTCCGCACCAGGCACAGGAAAGCGGCCGTCTAGGGCAGGAGAGCTGCCAGCCTGGCCACCCAGGAGCAGGTGTGCATGAAAATCAAGGTGGTCCACTGAGACCCCCAACCCTGAGCCCTGAGCTTAGAATGGCCGTACTGGGTCAGACCAAAGGTCCATCTAGCCCAGTAGCCTGTCTGCCGACAGCGGCCAACCCTAGGGACCCTGGAGGGGATGGACCAAAGACAGTGACCAAGCCATTTGTCTTGTGCCATCCCTCTCCAGCCTTCCACAAACTTTGGGCAGGGATACCACTCCTACCCCCTGGCTAATACCACTCCATGGACCCAACCTCCATGAATTGATCTCACTTCTCTTTAAACTCTGTTCTAGTTCTAGCCTTCACAGCCTCCTGCAGCAAGGAGTTCCACAGGTTGACTCTTGGCTTTGTGAAGAACAACTTTCTGTTATTAGTTTGAAGCCTGCTACCCATTCCTTTCCTTTGGTGTCCTCTAGTCCTTCTATTGTGGAAACTAATGAAGAACTTTTCTGTATGCACCTTCTCCACCCCACTCGTGCTTTTATAGACCTCTATCATATCCCCCCTCCACCTCCTCTTTTCTAAGCTGAAAAGTCCCAGTCTCTTTAGCCTCTCTTCATATGGGACCTGTTCCAAACCCCTCATCATTGTAGTTGCCCTCCCCTCTCCCACCCTCTCTCTTCCTCTCTCCCACCTCCTTTTCCCAGTCTCCCCCAGTTTTGTTCAATAAAGAGAGATTCTATTTTTGAACACAATTGTTCTTTATTTTGTACATCAGGAAGGGGGGCTAGGGAGGGGTAAGTGGAAGGAGGTGAGAGAGGAATGGGGTACGAGCCCCCGATGGGGAGGACTGGGCTGGCTCTGTGGGCTTCTGGGGGTGGAACCTCTCCTGCAGCCCCCCAATTGCCCCCTCTCTCCAGATGGCAGCCTGCGGCAAGTGCAGCCGGGCTGATGGCCGAGTGCTGTGATGTGCCCAGTGTGGGCACTCAGGGCACTCCAAGCCAGGACTGCTTTGCAAGCGGGGCACCCCTGAGAACTGTCTGTCCGGGGTGGGGGTCGAGTCCCCTTAAGCACAGCCCTCGGCTAGCCTGAGGCAGCAGCTCCACGTTCTAAGTCCTCATCTGATGCCCTGCCGGCACTGCTTCCAGCCATCCTTAACCCCGGTTCAGGGTCCACTCTGCGTGGACATGCTAGTTCGAATTAGCAAAACGCTAATTCGAACTAGTTTTTTAGTCTGGATGCGTTAGTTCGAATTAGCTTAGTTCGAATTAACTAATTCGAACTAAGTTAGTTCGAACTAGCGCTGTAGTGTAGACATACCCAAAGAGACGTCTCTGTTGAGTGGGTCACACCTGTAGACATTTATTCATGTCTTTGTTAAACCAGCACACAGTTTGTTCTAACTCACATAATTGGTCGTGTGTGCTGATGGTTCATAGATTCATTGATTATAAGGCCACTGTAGCTATGTCTGACTCCCTGTATAACATAGGGCATAGAACTTTCCTGAATTAATTCCTGCTTGAATTGGAGCAGATCTATTAGAACAAACATCCAGTCTTGCTTGAAAAATTACCACTGATGGAAAATCCACCACAACCCTTGGTAAGTTGTTCAAATGATTAATTACTTTCCCTGCTAAAAAATTACAACCTGTTTCCACTCTGAATGTGTCTAGTGTCAGTTTCCAGTCACTGGATTTTGTTAGATCTCTGTCTTCTGGCTCAGACTGGATATAGCTGTATGTCAGATCAGAATTAGGTATGTTGCACAGGAATATGCAGACCCACTGAGGTGGAAAAGGTAAAATTAAAAATGATTCCATTATTAATTAAATTCAATAAGGGAAAGCTGGATAATGACTATGTAAAGCTAGGCAGAACAAAGCATTTCTGAGAATGCCGTAGGGAACAAATCCTGTGTTGTCAGGCCGAGAATGACTTTGTGATTCTACAGATAATCAAAATCAGGTAAGTAATTCAGGAAATTTACTAAATAATAAACATCTTTAATGCTTAGTACTTTGGCCATTACATACAGGCTAGAGGAATTTCAGGGCCATAGTATTCTAGAGAATTATAGCCAATTTTTAACAGTGATTTATCTTGCCTAACAGAGAAAAAGTCTCTTTTGGCAATTTCTAACATCACAGGAAACTCATTTTAGAAAATGACAGTTTTTTCCTATTGAAAACCAGATTTGTAAATACACACACATACACACACACACACACACAATGACATACAATTTATACACTAGGGATGTAAAATTTCAATTAATTGGCTAATTGAATAGTTAATGCAATTTGCATCAACTATTTGATTAGTCAATAAGGGTGCCTTCGCCTTTGAAGTGTGGCAACAGCCTCATAATTCAAGCAGTCCCCCTCTTGCCCTGTGTTACCCGCGGCATTTCAGCATGGAGCTCAGGTCAGTGGGGGAGTCTCCATCTGACCCCGGGTTGCATGCGGCATTTCAAAGTGGCAGCGCCGCATGGAGCTTGGGGTCTAGTCCCAGGCTCCACATGGTGCTGCTGCTTTGAAGCACCCCCTCTTCTTACCCCTCGCGCCCCACGCCCACCCCCTCTGCCTTTTTCTGATAGAGGCAGCAAGGGGGTGGAAGTGACTAGTTGACTAGCCTGCCAACTATCCGATAAGCATTTGCTTATCGGATAATCGACTAATCCTTCACATCCCTTTTATATACACACCCATCTACCATTTTAACATACATCATTTTAACAATGAGTAGATGGATTTCTAAATTGTGTTATTCATAAATGTGATATTAGAACTCTCTTTTTCAATGTCTGTGCATGATAACTGTAATCTTGTTCCCCCTTTTGAAATTAAAACACTTGTTTGGCCTTCATTTTCCATCATCATGACTCATCAGGTTTTGTAAAGTGAACTTGCTACTGTTAAGAAATACTTGCCAGCCCCACTACGAACTGGCTGACAGGACTACACCATTGTAGTCTATTCACTTAATCCCGTTGTGAAACTTCACAGTTGATCTCTGCAATTACCAGTAAGGTAATTCTATAATATCTTACATAATAATACATACAGTGAGTAGATTCATTTTTAAATGGCCATGTTATTCAAATATCCCATCTGATACTAGAACGCTTTTCAGTGTCTCTGCATGTTAGCTATAAACTCTTTGGAATGTAAACACTTGCTACTCTAATAGTTAAAGAGCTCACTAATGGCTCCGTTTGCATCTCCTATTTTAAGTCTGTCCCATGGCTTAACTGGGGCTATTTGTGAATGTAAAGATTACTAAATCTATATGCCAAATCTTGCTGTTCTTCAGTCCCTCTTCAGGCATCAACCCCATTGAAGGATTTGGCCATGTACTAAGTAATGGATACACTGACAGGCTACCAGCTCAGATTAAAGCTCAGATTAAAGCAGCTCAGTTTATAACTTAAATTAGCTGTGTGGTCGAGCTTTACCTCCTGGTTGGCAGCAGTTACTGTCCTCATCACCTTAATTTAGTGTTAGCTCAGTACATCCAAGTAAAAAGGCGTGAATGCAAGGTGACGACAGCATCGCTCATTCAGCTCATCAGAACAGAATAATCCCTGCACCAGTAAGCCAGCGCTGTGATACGCTGACGCAAAAGCTAACCTTCAGGTATTAAAAAGAGACCACAATCAACTAGAGCAGGAAAAGAAAGAGCAAGTGAATGTGGGGGCAGTTTTTCTCTCTCTCAGCTTTTTAAATCCAGAGTAGCCCTGTGATTCACTTCATAAAAGTGACAATGGTGCAACTGAGAGCTGAAGTTGGGCCCCGGTTTAGTCTGCAACCTTGTGTTAGAACAAGGTGTCAGACTCACTGTTACTAATGTAGCTGCATGAAATCTGTGTTCTAACTCACAAACTGCCTTGTTTCACAAGGTGTTGTAAAGGAGCGCGAGTGTATTACAGGCACAGAGACCAGCAGTCAGTTCCTTAGCTGCTGTAAATTGGCCTAGCACTGTTGGGTCTGAGGAGGTATCCTGATTGCTACCAGATGAGAATCTGGCCATAAGGATTGTTGCTGCATAAGCCAATTGCGCTTGGACAAACTGTTCAGAGATTCAGTAACATTCATAACGTTATTGAAGGAGAAGGAGGCGATAGAGTACAGTGCAAATATACAGAAAAAAATAAGGAGCAAAGCTGCGGAAGGTACTGAGAGAATGAAGCAAAGGGGAAAAATCTAGATGAGACAGTCTGATATGAAGATCTTTATACACTAATAATAAAACTGGTCAGAATCAATCCAACTACACCCCAAAAGAGCAGAGGGTCAAATCCTGCTCTGTGTTCTCCCTGTGGAAAGGAAGTGTGTGCCGGTTGACTTCTGTAGAATTACAGTAGGTGACATGGCCAAAAGTGGATTTGCAAAACGAAGCATGTGGCAGGTCAGCAATGGGCATCTTGCTTTTCCCCTCTAGCCATGGGGCAATGGGTTCTAGACATGGGACCACTACCACCAGAGTGTGTTTTCAAATTCACTGGTTGTGAATACTTATCAACTCTCCTTTTCGCTGTGCATGCCCCACTGCGGCTTGTAACCAACCTCTTGCGCTCTTACTAGGCTTGGCAGGATTTGACTTAAATCATGAGTCATTGGGAAACGTTGATTTCATCGGTGCATAGAAATAGACACCACTGATGGCTGTCAGCAAGCGCGGACTCCCCTGCACCCAGCACCCTCAGGAGTCTAGATCCCAGCAGGCACAAAGTGAAGGGAAAGCTGTGATCCTGGTAGGGCAGAGCAGTAATCCCAGCCGGGACCGCAAGGGGACGAGTTTCCTGCTGCAGAGGAGGCCACCCCACTGCTGAATGGCTCCTGCCCAGGGACAGTTCCTGCATTTCCAATGGGTGAGTGAGTGGAGCCATGATGGCAGGAATGCAGGGGCTCCTTACATGGCTCTGGGTTTAGTGACAGTGAGGTGGCTTTCCATACAGCCAGGGGCTCGTTCTCCTCCTTGCATTCTGGGCCAGGGATCCCTGCTCCATCCTGCCAGAACTGCAACCTCCTTACACCTGCAGCATTTGGGTGTGTCACCGAGGGATAGGGAGTCACTGGGGCCTGATTCCCGGTCTGCAGTTGGATGCGATTCTCAGTGAGCAGGTAGAATAGAAGGTTTATGAGTCGACAGGGATACAGTGTAGAACAGGCTTGTCACAGAAATCAGGAGCAGTCAGTACAATCCATCTTGGGAGAGGGAGCTCAGAGCCAAGGCCCCCGATCCCCCTCCCTGCACCCCAAGCCTGCGAGGCTCATTCACATACTCAGCAGCCCATCTCCCCCTGCAACCAGCCCCATCCCCAGCCTTTGTCCAGCTTCCCAGGCAAAAAGTGTTACCCGATCCACACCCCTCTGAGGCTCAGGTTACAGAAAGCATCAGCCATTGTGTATGTGAGGGAGACTATCACACCAAAATCCCACCACTATCTAGGTATTGGTGCAGTGCCCAGGGAAACCCACACAGTTACTACAGGATAGTAGAATCCCATGCAACATAAAGCGAACAGAGCGAATACAGTCCCCACTTCATCACAGAGTGAGACTAAATTATTGTGGTCTGACACCCCGCCCCTCCCCCTTAATTTTTCACCATTCTAAAAATTCAGAGAGATATCAGCGTTACAAATGCTTTAAAACCCATTCTCCCACTCAAATAGCTACAAATTGGTGGCAGAAGGAAACAGCAAAAAATGAAAAATTCTGCCAAAACAACATATTACATGTTCCGCCCTGGGAAATGGTTCAGCTGTGGCATGAGGAACGTGGCTCATTAACCTGAGAGGGCAGTATGGATGTCCATACTGTGGGCAGATTACAATGGAACAGCAGTGAAGATTTGCAAAGTGCATCTATCAGGAAAGAATTTGCTCGAGACCATAATTTTTCTTTACATGTTGGTAGGGTGTAATAGCCAAGGTATTTGTTTAACAGGGTTTCAGGGTACTTAATGGGAAATTTGTGGGTTTCCATAGCATTTCTGTTCCTCCTCTGGTCGTCTTTATTTTCCTCACTATTGCATATGCAGACAATAGATTCATCCAATTTATCTTTTTTTTCCCCCTAAATGATCATCTTATGTTATAAGCTGCCTCTTTGCACCCATTTGCCTATAGTAACCACTGAATCTGTTAGCAGGACTAAACAGTGAAAATAACTTATTTTCCCTCCCAGTAATGCATCTTTTGCAGTAAGGACACAAGGCTATGACTTGTCTACATACGGCAAGGATGGCATCCATACAACTGATTATTTTATCTGGGGGAGGTTGTGCCAGGAGACTGGGGAAAAAGGGAGGTTGATCTGGAACTATGCATGCTATTTGCAGTGTTGTCACCATGCTGGCCTTAGAATATGAGAGACAAGGAGGTGAGGAAATATTTTTTGATTGGACCACCTTTTGCTGGTGGAAGGGACAAGCTTCCAAGCTTCACAGAGCTCTTCCTCAGATCTGGAGGTGGTAATCAAAGTGTACGAGCTAAATACAAGCTGAACTAGATTGTTAAGAATAAGGGGTTCTTCTTCTACTGTGGGAGACCCCTGTAAATGAACTGGTCTCAAATGTACTCACACATAAAAATGATAAAAAGACAAAAATACGCTCTCGCCTTTGGGAGAACGCCTTTCATGAACTGATTCCTGCACGTCTGATCTCTGTTCCTCTCTTCTAAGGAAACCTGCACAACTCATTCAGTACGCAACCCAGCGAATGTAAATTCATAACTGCTAGACACTGAAAACCCTTGACTTCACAGAGACACTGGTTTTATGGCTCACTACGACAACGCATAATGCTGCTGCCTGCTAATTCTTCGGTGCCCATTTCAGTGCAGCATGTTTGAACAAGTTATGCTGAGCAGTCTCTTCCATCTTGCCTTTGTTTTGAACATGCTAGTTACCTCCTCCAGACCTGAGGAAGAGCTCCTCCACCCACAAAAGCTGGCCGCACTCTGAGGTTGCGCTCATTATGTACACAAGTTTACAGTATTCTCAGCCTGACCCATTTGTCTCCACTTACTAAAGTTGAGACGCTTTCAGCTTTTTGTCCATTCCGATGACGGGGAAGGTAACTAGCAATATCAGGCCAAGACGATGCAAGCAGCTTGAGGCTGTATTTAAAACACAAGGCTTGGTCCTGTAATCCTTGCACAAGTAGGACTGACTCTGTGGGTCAGATTACTTGCATGAGTTGAGGCTCCTGAGCATACCCAGAATTTGTCCCAAAGGAGGACTAAGACTACTCCCATTTGGGTTTAATGTACCTCCCCCGCCTTCAAGAGAACTCTCAAGTATTCTAGACCTCTAGTCCATCATCTAGTGATCTGATCATGGGACTGTACCAGGATCTTGTGGATCCAGCTCTGGCTAATTCCTTCTGTGATCTCATCAAGTCACTTAGACACTCTGCCCTCATCTTGCTGAAATGTTGTCAGGTTTAGTTACCGTGCTTCTCTATTGGTCAGTAGCAGCTGCCTTTCATGGGACACCACATCCGTGGTATTTTCAATGTACCAGGATTTCTTTGCTGCAAAAGCTCTTTTCTCCTTAGCTTTCGATTAAATCAAGGTGGATTATTTGAAGGAAGGGATTCTCATTTGGGGTGCTCTCTCCTAAAGGTACCACCATTTGCCTAGAGCAAGGGTGGGCAATCATTTTTCATTGGAGGCCACTTCAGAAATTTTTGAAGTGGCCCCGGTCTGCCCTGGAAAGGGTGGAGCCTCAGAAAGAAGGGGTGGGGCTTCCCCACCCACAAACCCTGATTGGTCTGGGGGTGCGGGAGTGCGTAAAGTCTCTCGCTCCCTACCCTTGGGCGTGTGGTGCTTAGAGTCAACCTGATTGGCCTAGGGGTGAGGGAGTGGCAGGGCCTCCACGGGCCATATCCATCTACTTGGCAGGCCAGATCTGGCCCATGGAGGCCCTTTTGCCCACCCCGGTGTAGAGAATGGGAAATGTATGTATGAGAGGTTTCATGTTTAATGAAAGATAAAATCCTACAAGAGAAATGTTTTAGTGAACAGTTCTTGATGCCTGGCGAGACACTGGAGACATCCACAGAGGGGTGAAGCATTCTTAGGACTTCTGTTTTTCTGATCTGAAATAAACCCTTTGAGGATGGTAACAACGTTTCTTGTTTCCTCTTAGCCATGTAACACAGACTACATCATGGATCCATCCTGTGACCAGTGCACTGAGCTTGTCCTGCTCCGAGGAGAATGAGGAAGACCACACCAGAGAGCTTCCAGACCCCAAGAGCTGAGTCTGGCCGGTGGTGGAGAGCAGTTTTAGTCTCATATTAGTACCTGAATAAGAAGATGTACATCTGCCAATTGGCTGATGTAATAGCACCTGATCTTACTCCCATTGAAGTCAATAGAAGCTTTACCACTGATTTAGGCAGGATCATTTTCAAGGCTGACATTCACCCTTGCAGAATTTCCACTTAAAGACGTATGTGGTTCACAGGACCTGGACAAGTTCTGTGCACAGGGATCCCTCTCACCCTAGGCCCATAGGATTTGATCCTGACCTTTCACCACTGACACACTAGTATAAATTCACCGGCCAGAATGAAGTTTGCCTGCCATGAGTATGGGTGCGGTGAGTGTCATTCTCAGTGACTTCAGGCTGCTTGTAGAGCTTTCTTACCAGTGCTAGCAGTTGTAACAGAAATGCCTTTGCTGTCATTACTGAGTTAGCCTGAATTTTATTACAAAAAGAAACTTTCCATGTATTTTTCTAGCAAAAGTTTGACAGCTTGTTAAAAGTGTTGCTGCCCAGATTACTTTATTATAACTAATTGTAGGATTAATAGTAGGGTTTAGGAAGACAAGACCTTGATAAATTGTCGAGGCTGAAGACAGTTGTGGTTAAGAGCGCCATACGCCATAATCATGCAATGAAATTATTTCACTTTTGTATTCTGCTACACCTATAGACACATGCAAATATTTCGGTAGGAGCTGTGAAGTTTCAAGTACAGTGAGACCTGCGAAAGCACCTCTGGGATCAGCAGAATTCAGACACCTCCTCAAAGTGGGTCTTCAAGTACATGCAAAACAAAATCCTTCTGGAGAGCTTGAGACTGATTTAAAGGGCTTACACAAGGGGAGGTACTTGGTCCTGCTGAGAAGGCAGGTGACTGGACTTGATGACCTTTCAAGGTCCCTTCCAGTTCTAGGAGATAGGCAATCTCCATTATTAAAAAAAAAAAAAAAAAAAAAAAAAAAGAGGTGTTGCTGAGGGCCTGCAAACGGGGCTCACTGTACATCAGCAGCACGAGATATTTTAAGATAATGTTACACTCAGCACAAAAGCTGACATCATCTTTGAGTGTCTGATTCCACACTAGGTCACTCTAAAGTCTCTCCTCTTTTTGTACCTGTGACGGTGGCAGGGAGTGACGAACAAATGAAAGAAGGAACACTAGAAGCACTGATGAATATACCAAAGAAATACAGTCGTTCAGACCAAGCAGTGACACTCTGTTTTAAGGGGTGAGGAGGTCACAGGCTACAGCCTGAACTCTTTTGGTGAGCATACAAAGGAGTGTGGCATACTGAATAGGTGCCGCAACCAGTCTTCCACAGCCCAGTTGAGTGCCACTGGTCAAATCAAAGCCATGTCCCCATCTGTCTCCCCCTTGGGAATGTCTGACAAGTGGGGTCGGGCACTAGGTTTACAAGTCTTTGTACTCTTGAGTGTAAGGATGTGTCTTGTTTCCAGCCCAAAAGCCTACTGAAACTCTTCCTACTACCTTCCCCTCACACCGGGTGCAGGGCCAGCTACAAGATGGCGCTTAGGCCTTTAAGATTTAGAGTCATGCTGTGGCTTTCGCATATGTTCTATGAGTGAGTGTCACACAAGGTATAACACACCCCTCCCTCCTGGGAACATGTGCGAGGGTAATCTGTATGCAATACAAAGAAATGAGTTTTGTCCAGTCTCCCCACAAAGCAGATGTCATGCCTAGTACTGAGCAATGTCGCACTCACTCAGGACGCTGGTAGGAAACTCTGTTGTGTTCTTTCAACCCGTTCAGGGCCAACTATCCATGCACGTGACGCCTCCATGTAGCCTGGAGGGGAAGGAGGTTGACCAGCAGATCCATAATAATTTCAAGCCGCTGAACAAACCCTCCCTATGAAAGCTGCCATGCTGTAGCCATGATCTGCTATAGCCCCATTGCCTCACAGAGGGAGGGTTGTGCATCCCATCCTTCAAAACGCCACACAGAACCACTGAGCAAAACTCGCTAGCAGGGGGGTTGTGCAGAGCTATCGTGGGGCCTTTAATCCTGCTGTTCTTGCCTACACAGCCTTTTAAAAACTGACACAGTCTCATGCTGCAGTATAAGGTCCTACATGAAGTATTCTTAGTCTGAGGAGCAATGTAAGTAACCGTGAGCCAAGGTGGGTGAGGTAATTTCTTTTACTGAACCAACGCTTCCTTTCTGTCCAGTGTGTGGGAGTACTGTGATGCTGTCTTGTTTGAGGTGCTCCTTTCTGGAGTATTGAATATTTATTACAGGCACTTTCCAGCGAGAATCAGAGATTTCCTAAGAATTCTGGGTTGTTAGGGCATACACGGACTGGGCTGCTCTGTTTTCTTTGTGACAGATGTGAATTCTTCTCCCATGGCTTGATTCAGCCCTGTGTTATGCTAGCTCAAAGTCAAGGGGGTACAAGGTAGGTGGTCACAAGTCTGGTTGACCAGTGGCTTCCCAGACAGCCAGTACAACTCTGGAAGTGGATGGGTCTGTCTGGCAGCAGGGCTAGAACCATGAACAAGGCAGGCTCCCCGCATTGGATCCACTGGAGGAGGACAGCCAAACAAAGGCTCCCAAAGGAGTGAACAGTGACTCCCTGCCCTGAGTATGCAATTCATTGCTCACTGACCCAGTGGGGGGAAGCTAAGGCAAAATGTGGCATTGTGCCATCCATGTTTATTTGGAGAATGTCTCTCTTTTATTTTGACTTCATAATTAAAGACTTCTTAGAAACAGATCATTGCATCTATCGCATTTCTTCTCTACTCTAGTGTTGTCTCAGCAGTCACAGAAACTACCAAAGCTCACATTCTACAGCACCGAGACTGTGTTTTGAAACCTGGGATATCCAAATGTTCTCGTCTATTTTTGTACACTGGCATACTGGTTTCCTAGGTTTCTCTCTCTCTCTCTCTCTCTCTCTCAGAAGCAGTTTGCAAAACAATTTTGATTACACTGAATCCTGTAAAGTGGGAAAACGGCTCTGGAATAATGTAATGAGACTTTGTAAGGAGCAGTTGTCAAAACATACAACTCGGTAATGGCTGTGTTACATTTTAGTGCACAATGAAATGTACCAACTGGCAGAGTCATGGAAATACAACTTTTTGTATCTGTTAAAAGAGTGAAACAACGGCTTGGCCAGAAAACAGATATTGGAGCACTTCAGTGGCTTCATATACCTCTTATTTTCTATGTACAGTTTGACACCATTATAAACAGGCTTCAGCAGCAGTGGTATTTACCTTTACAATTGTACCAGTATTACAGCGCACGCTTCAAATTGGAAATGCTGAAAATACCAGTATTAGCAGCTCAAGAATTCCAGTGACTAGAACCAACAGGCAGATTAGACATGAAGGTCAATGTTATTTAGGATGTAAAATCCCGTTTATTTGGTTAACTGGTTAAGCATATTGTGAGGCCTGGCTGGAGTGGCTCCATCCACAGTGGGCCCACGTTGGGGCTGGAACAGCCCCCTATCCATGACAGGCAGGAACCTGCTCCACCCCCCCATCAGTTAACCTTAACTGGTAAGCCTCACCTATGAAGGGTGAAGCTTACTGGTTAACTGGTTAAACAGTCACATCCCTAGGGTGAACCCACCAACACAAGGCCTGTGTACCACATAGACTCACAAGGGCCCAATCCTGCAGGACTAAAGTCAGTGGGAATTTTGCTGTAGATTTGGGGGGGAGGAGTTACCCTCTGGCGCGTTGCCTGGGAGCCAGAGCCATGCAATCCCTTTCAATTGCTTCTATTTAAAGGGCTCACACTTTCCCCGTGGCTGGCAGGCCACAACCCCAGGGCAGGCGCAAGCCCTTTAAATAGAAACAGTTGAAAGGGCTCGCGTGTCCCTGGCTCCCAGGTAACGCACTAGCAGCAAGGCTGGGAGCCGCAAGCCCTTTAAATAGCAGGAATTGAAAGGGCTCGCAGCTCCTGTCTCTGGCTAATGTGCATGGGAGCTGCAGAGGAGGCGCGAGCCCTTTCAACTCCTTCTATTTAAAGACCTGCCCCTTCGGTCTGAGGCCCCACCCCTTCCGGGGCAGCCTGTCACCTCAAAAATTATTGCCCACCCCTGCCATGAATCAATTTCACCATAACTTCTTACTTCAGTAAAGCAGTTCTCAAAGGACGTCCCTGCTCACAGACGGCTTAAGAAAGCCCTTTGTACTATCGTAAACAAATGGAGCAGATGGCTACTCTTCGTTGTGTTTCTACCCTCCCCCCTTTACCCTTTTTAGCACTATGGAGCTCTGATGCGTCTTTCCCAATAAAGACCTCAGTGATATAAATCAGTTGGGTCTCTTTTATAATTAACACCCATCGCTTTGTGCTATTCTCCATGACAGATTATGCAGTGTATTGAACTGCAATAGCATGGTGCTGAATGACATCCTCGTTCAGACTAGAGGAGGGTATAAACGGGAGAGGGTCAGTCCTGGCTATCCCATTCTTTTAACCTTTTAACAAAGGTTATACAAAATGCTCCTTTGGAAGGAATCTAGAAAAAACGAGGCCTTCTGAAAAAGCAAATCTTGGCTTTCAGTCATACAATGATTTCCATACAGTGGGCCCCTATGGAGGCTCAATGATTTCTTTCGGGGGGAGGGAGGGCACTCTTTGGGATTCTGTTGAAGGATAAAGCTCATTTTTGTAATTCACCTGCTTACAAGGAGAAGCATAATCTAGTGGGGCCGTGGCCCAGGTGTCCTATTTCCAGCAGTGCCACTGACCTGCATGATCCTGGGCAAATCACCTCAGTTCAGATCTTCAAATATATTTAGGGCCCTAGCTCCCACTGATTTCAATGGCACTTACATACCAGGGAAGATTTGCACCTCTGTTTCCCCTCCCACTCTCTGCCTGTCTTGTCTGTTTCAATTGTAGGGTCTTTGGGGGCCAGGCCTGTGTCTTATTCTGTGTTTGAACCGTGACTGGCACAGTGCAGGTCCTCAGTCACAGGCGGGACCTCTGGGCGCTATTAATGCTCAATAATTACAGACGCCGTCAAGAAAAAAACCCAAGGCGTCGTCGCTTCTGCACATTAGCGGGGTTTCTTCAGAATGTGTTTCGTTCATGGGAGTATTTAGCATTGCTTGGCTACATTTATGCTACAAGTCTGGGCCTTGTCTCCTAGGTAACCATGCCTGCTGGAGCTCTTGTATTACTATTTCAGAGCTTTTGCTGGAGGGAAACGGCTGTTCTTTAACCAGGGAAGGATAACTGTGTCAGGCCAGGGAAGAGAGACTGGTTCCGCTAAGCTAAGCAGCTCACACCGATTTACCCTGTGTCATGTTCACCCAACATTAAATGCTCCTCATGCCAAGCAGTTTTATAACTCGAACAAGCAATTTGTTATTTTGCATTAAGCCAGTTTCCGACAGGCAGGGGAGGGGATGTCAGTTGCCGCTGAGGTGAGGAAAACCCTCAATTAGGAAAATCATTAGTGAGTCAGTTAATAGGACCAGCAAATAGGACAAGCACCAAGGTTATGCTGTGACAGACCAATGAATGGGAAAGCTGGCCTCTTTGTCTTGCCCATACGTAAGTTCTTTTCTCAATCCCTTAACTCTTCCCTCATCTGGGTTATGGTTGCTATCCTAGCACTAGAGTTGCTTAACACTTGGAACTGCGGACGAAACTACCCACCTCAGTGTCCCTCAAAAGGCACCCAAAATCAGTGGTCCCCCGCCTTTGAAAAGGTTGGCCTGCGTGCTTTGCCCTACATAATGCATTGACTCAGTGGCAACACTGGGTGTAGCCCCAGGAATCCTTGTTTTCAATCCTGTGGTCTAACTTCAAATCAACTCTCCCTTCCCAGGTAATTTACTCTCCAGGTAATTTTGAGTAGCGTGCTGTTCTAATGCTTTGAGCCCAGTCTGCTGTACCTCTGAATAGCTGCATTGGTTTCACTGAAGACACACAGATGTATATGAACTAAGGATCTGGAGCCAGAGTTAACTGAGGTATTAGAGGCATCTAAATATGCAGACTGAGTGAATGAATGTGAGCAGCCTAATCTATTTCCGTGCCTTCGAAAATCCCTCAGGGTGCCTACCTGTATCTGTAGGTGCTTTGGACTTTAGGCTTAACCATCAGATGAGTGCAGTGATATGCCAGAAGTTATATGTCAGTGAAGGAAACCTCACCTCTGTTCTCAATAACCAGCTTTGCTTTCTCCAGGGGGACTGCTTTCATGTAGTACTAAAAACACTGGCCATTGGACAGGTTATATAATCCAGATTCTTTTCATATTTCTGGCAGTTTGATCATTTGCCACTTACTCTGGATGTTTCTCCAAACACAGGCTAAAGCCACCACTGATTTAATAAGTTGACTTTTTTACATTCTTTGGGGCTAACCTGTTTTATTACACAATGAAGATATGGAAGTGTCCACTAAAGTTTGATCCATCAGAATGTTGCATCACTCGCCAAGTGCTTTAAAACAAAGGTGAAAACAAATGGCTCTAAAACACAGGAATGGTACTGTTAATTGTTAATTAGTGACAAGTCAATATAGTCTCATATTAGACCCGCCTCACTCTCCTGCTATGACCATTGGTGTAAAGTTTGGAAATGAATCTGTGTGCTTGAATCTTTCTCTATGACCTTGGATTTGGGTCAGATCCAAACAATAAGGTGCTTGTTTTTGTTGAAATTTCAGAACAAACTATGAATGAAGTTTTAGCCTTATCCAATCCAAATGGTAATGCTGAATCAAGCTTGTATCTCAGCTCAGAACCTCAGTCCAAACCTACCGTTGCTCTCAACACCAGTACAGCTAGTTGGCCTTTAGCTAATTCCAAAATTAAGGATTAAGTGCCTCTAACTAAGCATATGCTTAAATGCATCCTGGACAAAGATGATTTCCTGAATCAGGACCTGAATCTCCTATAGCTGCACATGTGCAGCTGTCATTAACATTAGGGGAAGGATGGCAGTATAGGCAATGGTTAGAGCAGGGAGCTTGGAGTCAGAACTTCAAGAATCTATTCCTAGCTCTGCTGTTGACTTGCTATGTGACCTATGGACAAGCCTAGTTCTGCAGGTCACTCATTTGTAAGATGGGCATGATGGGCATAGGCCTCCCCCTACCAAGGTGATCAGTCAGGAAAGTGTTTAGCAGGAAAAGAAAAATCACAGACACTGAGAATTTGGCCCGAGTCGTTCCCATATTGTAAAATGGTCCATTTTCTTCCCACGTTCATATGAATGCTGCAATACTGGACGGTGGTGGTCAGGTGACATCACAATACTCATTGGGGGATCTCAGTGTATGAGAATGACACTTCTATTCAACTGCATGATGAGGGAGCTGCATGATGATGGGTCATGGCAAGAGAGAGGGTCTGGCTGTTATCGAGTGGTGGTGAGGTTGACTGCCTGGCAACGTGCCGCTTTGGAGATAGGAAACGCTGTCGCCTCTGAAGGGAAAGCTTGATGCATAGGCAAATGGTGCCTGCAGGGGTGAGGAGGAGGGCCACCCAGAGAAACAAGACATGAGGGAGCACCCCATTTATCAACAGAAATTTTGGCAGGGGGACAGTGCAACTCCCAAGCGCTACCATGAGTCGCCCACATGAGGTCACGCCTCAGTCATACTGATCCCCTCCTTCAGTTTGCTGCCTGGCGGTCACAGGCGTTGCTGACACCAACGTGGGCAATTCTTTTCCAGCTCAAGGCAGACTGTAAAGACAGATGCGTCGGCACAGAAAGTAGGTTGGTTGTGCTTGTGAATAACGCCAGGCGGGATACCTTTGAATCTGGGATTTGTGCTGTGGGGTGGGAGGGGACAATTGATATGCAAGCCCTGTCTGTTGTTCAGACTTGAAGTTTTTTTAACTCTTCCCATGCTGGGAAAATACATCAGTGCTGGGAGGATCTGGGGTGAAGCCCTGCCTGGCTGAAATCAACTGGTCTTTTGCCACTGACTTCAAAGAAGCCAGGATTTCATCCTTTGGCCTCCCGCGCTGGGAAAGGGTCAGCGCCAGTAGGCATCCCTTCTGGTGTTGCCGCGTCAGTGCTCTGTGGTTTGCCGTTAAGGCTCAAACACGTCCAGCTGCTCTGGCTGTCTTCCAAAATCAGTCTGCATTCTTCAGCTTTGCACTTACACAAATGCTACTCAGAGCATTGCTGTGCCTGGAAAGAGGCATTTGATTTTAAGGGACAAGAAGGCACATGGCTATCAGGTGTAACAGGAAGGCTTGGTCTGCACTGGACCAGGCAAGTTGGCTTAAGGACGCCATCTGACAATGCGAAAATGCGTAGCTGGATTCAGCTTGCCTTGAGCCAAGCCGCAGCAGCGTCTACACAGGCTCCCGTCAGCTTCACTTGCTCCTTGCAGAATGAGGAGTACCAGACACCGGCGGGGACTGCCCTCAACATTCTACACTGGACCCACTAAGAGATTCCCAACCTATGGGTTGGGACCCAAATATGGGTCGCCGTTACACTTCAAAAGGGTCGCCAGGTGGCTCTTAAGGAGCCATTCACACGTGTTTTTGAATTGCCCTGGGTCACCAAGTCTTCCTGAATTGTCAAAATGGGTCCCCATCTGGAAAAGGTTGGGAACCACTGTGCTAAATCCAACGCTAGATTGACCTCCGGAGGCTTGATCTTCGGAGTGTAGACGTGACCTAGGAGTGCAGGGATGTGGTGCAGGGTCTTGGAAAGCCAGTAAGTTGGGATTTTTTTTTTAATTTAACCATGAGCCTAACTGGAGGATTCATGGTTTTTACCCAGAAAACTGAAAGAGAGCGCAGCTCCTTTCCAGTCCCTTGGCAGGAGAAAGCTGAGAGCATTGCGCCCACCAGGACTGATAAAGGAGCCAGTCGCCCAACACTATGCTTATCTGCATTTGTTAAGCACTATTCCACATCACTGTGGACTCAACCATTAGGCACTCTAATTAGTCGCCATGGGAGCAAGTCAAAGGCAACTGTACGTAATTGATGTCATGGTCTATTATCAGGGGAACATGCCCAGTAGGAAGGCAGCCTGTTGATTTCAGAACAGATTACTTGCAGAAAGAAAGTAATTTGAAATTAATAACTCTCAAGCTAATAGACTAGGAAATAGGACACAAAACAGGGTGAGGCAGCGTGCGATGAAATTGTTACTTGGCTAAGGAAAGCTGGGACCAAAAAGGGACAATATTAAAACAGGCAGCAGAAGTGTAATTAACCTATGTTTAATAATGTCGCCATCTATTTGTCTTTGGGCCATGTAGCCTAATCAGCTTTCAATGGCAGTAGCTGCCTAAATAGCTTTGAGCCCCATGGAACCTATTTATCTGGGCCTTGGTAGTTTCACATTCACCATTTGGACCTCCCCTCTCCCGTCTCCAAAAATGGGCAGCTTTTGAATCAAACTAGCTAATTATGAGTAAGTAAGTAGACAACAGGACCTAGTGGGCTGCTGGGAGATGCATTAAAATGACCCTGAAAGGAAAAGCCCATTCCAGCTCCTGGATCTTAGGTGGTTTGTCTCTGAATCCGCATTTATGTCTGTTTCAATCCAGGTTTGTTATAACTGTTTGTCCTGAGTGTTACTCATAGACCAGTGACGCTACTGAAAAGGAGAGTGGTTCCCCTGAGGTGGACTGGAAAGCCCCTGTTGTTCCAATGACGTCACATTCTTCATGTAAGGGAACTTAGTCCCATAACGGTGACGTTTTGCTGCAGCATAAGTGGGTTTCACAGGATTAATCCTCTAGACTAGGAGCAATTGTCAGCTCTGGGCGAGGTGTTCAGTACAGCAAATGAAAGCGATTAGCACTTTGGCCTTGTCTACACTCCTCCCTCCCTCCTTCCCCCTGTTGATCTGCTTTAGCTATGCAAATAGCTTAGCTGAAGTCAATGTAATTACTTCAGCATCTTGTGTGCAGTAAAATCAGCAGGAGCGACTCTCCTGTTGAGGAAGGTTACTCGTCTCATCCTGGTGGAGTACTGGCATTAACAGGAGAGTGTTCAGAGATCAATTTATAGTGTCTAAAGCAGACATGATAAATCAAGAGCTGGTGGATTGATCACTGCAGCATCAATCCCCAGCATAGTGTAGACACTGCTTTAGGTTTCCTCCTCCAAGGCTGAGCAAGGGGAAAGAAGTTGCCATCACTCCCAGGGAGGTAAGTGGAAATGGCTGGCTCCCCCATGCTGCAGAGAGAAGAGAAACCAGCTAATCCCAGGCACGTTGCTTTCCAGTTACCAAGGGTGAGCTGTGACCCTACCTCCATTCCCATGGTAGGATAGGAGGAGGAGTTTGTTCTGAAGTTTGATGGGATGGGAAAAAACTAAACTGAAATCATGTCACTGTCCTGTGCAAACATTGATCCTCCCCCCACCCCTCGAGTTGGGCAGGGCAGATGAAGAGAGGGGTTTTTTTGCCCCCCCCCAGAACTGCTTATAATATATAACTTTTTAAACTAAGTGTTCTGCACTCTCTAGCTGCTCTGCCTTGTGGTAGTGGTGCTCTAGGAGAGCCATTCCTACACAAATCTGTATCTATCACTCTCTCACTCACACACATGGCATCCTCTGAATTAGCAAACACAGCCCCCTCCCAAACAGGCTTCACTAATTTTTGAAGTGGCCTCAGGCTGTCCCAGAAGGGACAGGACCTCTGGCAGAAGGGGCGGGTCAAGGACACTTCCATGCTCCCCCTCCAACAGACCCCAATTGGCTTCAGGATGGGGGAGCACGTGAAGTCTTTGCCTCCCCTCCCACCCCCACCTAGAGAGAACTACCAGCTGTTCTGAACAGCTGGCATTTCCCTCTAGGCACCCGCCCCCTTTCAGGGCAGGAGGAGACTTCACGAGCTCCCCCCACCCCCAAGCCAATCAGGGTTTGAAGGCGGGAGAAGTATGTAAAGTTTCTTGCTCCCTGCCCCTTGCAGGGAGGATGGAGACCTCATGTGCTCCCTACTCCAAACCCTGATTGGCCTGGGGGTGGGGGAGTGGCAGGGCATCCACGGGCCAGATCCACCAGCTCGGCGGGCCGTGTCTTGCCTGCGGAGGCTCCTTTGCCCACCCCTGGGTTAGGTTCTGAGGTGTCCCCTCCTCATGGGGGTTTAAAACCCAGGCTCCAGCCTGACCATCTACACTTCAGTTTTTAGTCCTGCAAACCTGAGTCAGTTGACCTGGGTTGCGGGTCTTTGAGTGCAGTGGTGACAAACACCCCCCCCCCCCCCAACCACCTGTCACCTCACATCGCCCTGCCAGAGCCAGGACCTGGGCTGCGGGTCTTTGAGTGCAGTGATGACAGACACACACACACACACACCCCTCACGTGTCACCTCACATAGCCCTGCCAGAGCCAGGACCTGGGCTGGGTTGGTGGCACGAAACCAAATTCAACCTCAGCAAGCATCCAATGAAATCCTACCACGAAATCCCTGCCCCCAGACGAGCAACCGCCTGAGACCGGGGCAATGTGGAGGGGGCTCCCTGCCTCCTGGAAGGGTCCAGGCCTTGGGCAGAAGTGGCAGCGGGAGGGGCTAGCCTCTCCCAGCCAGCCCTCAGCACTGCCCAGACTGTGCTGTGAGGGGGCGGAGGGGAGGGGCTCTAGCAGCAATTTAAAAGACCTTGGACTCCGTCTGCTGCTGGTGCCATGGTAGTGGTAACCCAGAGTCCTGGGCCCTTTTAAATCACTGGGCCCCAGGGCAACTTTCCCCCACCCCCATCAGCAGCCCTACCAGTTGGCTTGGTGCAAGGTCCTCTGTGAAGCCTCTGCTACATGCACGATCAGGCTCCTGTTACTGAAATGTTGTCACTTCCCAGCTGGATTGCTCTCCAGACAGGTGAGTACTGCTATCCCTGGGGATGGCTGAGACAGAGAGAAGGGGAAATGACCTGCCCATGGTGAACACCGTCAGAGTGAGGAACCGAGGTGAAAGTCAGCAGGTGCACGTTGGTGCAGAGCTCTGGCAAGAGCTGGCTGAGCTGCAGCAAAAGCCAGTAGGAAGCTATTTAAAGGGCTGGCAGGGACCCCGGTGGCAATTGGACAGGACCTGTCAGTAATGTTAGTTACTTTCACCACTGGTTAGGAAAAGGAGGCCAAGATCCGGGGTGAAATCCTAGCTCAGACTATCGATGAACCGAGTGGCATTCTGGCCCCTGATTTCCTTGAGGCCAGGATTTCAGCCCTGATTGCCCGTCCAGGCCCCTTAATCATAATTGGCAGCGATAAAATTTCAGCGGAAGGACGATGTGAAGGGAAACGAGGGCTTAGGCTCTCTGCATGAAACTGGCAGAACGAATGAAATGCCATGTGCCTGGGGGACTCTGCTGACGTCTTCTCTTGTAACAGGAGATGACACCGGGTAGCAGAGCAGAAGAAACACACTTGGAGGAAAGTAAATACACCTGGTAGGGAAAACGACTTTAAATAGCTTCTGGTGACCTTTGACAATTTGCCTCCCTAGCGTAACGCAAACTGATGCTGGCTGATGACAGTGTATCCAGGAGGCGTCCGTTTTCTGCTGTCTCTTCCCCCCACCACTGGCCGAGAAATTGTGTAGTGTTGTAAGACTCATGTATGTTGTGCTGTGGGGGGAGCCATCTCTGGGATCCTCGTGACAAAATACTGGTAGATGAAAGTCAAAGGGGCTCTTAATGATTAGTGAATTGAAGGTGCATATTGCAGTCGCCTCTCAAGGCAGGTTGGCGCTGACCCCCGCAGAGAGAGAGAGAGAGAGTTTGTGTGTGTGTGTGTGTGTGCATGCGTGCGCACGGCCGGCTTTAGGCCAATTTGACCAATTCCCCCGAATCGGGTCCCACACCTAAGAGGGCCCCAAGCTGGCTGCTCCCCCTTCCACAGCTCTGTGATGTGCCGGGCACGCTGTGGGAGGGGGCATTGGCGTCAGACAAGGAGCTCAGTGGCTTCCCTGGATTTAAAGGGGTTATGACTCTTTTTTGTGTGTGTGGTGGGTTTTTGTTTTTTTGTTTTTTGCAACAAAGAATCCTAGCCCTGCACTTCCTAAAGCCTGCCCCTCTGTGTGTGTGTGTGTGTGTGTGTGGGTCGGTGGGTGTGTGGGTGGGTGGGTGGGTGGGTGGGTGGGTGTGTGTGTGTGTGTGTGCGCGCGCGCGCCTTCTAGCACAATAAATGGCAGTTCTTGCCTCAAAGACCTTCCAGGCAAAAAGACAAGACATAATGGGTGGTTGGTGCTAAAAGGGACTGGGCTTGGGATAGAAAGGAAAACTGATGAAACCAGGTGTGTGATTCTTAGCCAGCTGAGATCAGAGATTATAAATTCCCATCTGGACTGATGAGTGCCGGTGACATTTTGGAGGTCTTACCAAGATTAACGTTTTGTGACTCTTCCTAGTATGTTTAGAATTGGTGGGCTGTGTTCAATCGGTCATTGTATTTCATCTAAGAGTGGGGTGCCAACTTGATCAGACCGGACATCATTGCTTCAAATGGTATCCAGTCCATCTGCTCCAGGACAGTTGGCAACCCTAGCTAGAGGGAGCTGCATTTCAGTAGGAAGGTAAGGTGATCCCTTTGTATATTTTTACAACTTGGTTTAGGTTTGTAAAATTCTTTAAGATGTCAAACTTTAAAGCAATTTACAATTGCAGGACTTCAGTGTGTAAGGAGATACGTTACTCCTTGCTAGGCACCACAAGGCAGGAACTAGTCTGGTGATTCACAGGGCAAGCATATAAGCTTCATCGGTAGACCCGAAGCTCAGGCCTAGTCTGCACTTGGGCTACGTCTACACAGCTTCCCTCTTCCACAAAAGCCTGTGCAAATGAAGCCCGGATTAGCATATTGCCGCACTTCATTTGCATAATTAATTAGGAGCTGTTTTTGCACGAGAGGTTCTTGGCACACAAAGGCGCCATCTACACAGCACCTTTTTATGCAAAAACCCTGTCTTGCACAAGAGCCATTCTTCCTCATTTTTTCAAGAATGGGTCTTGCTCAAGAGGGGGTTTTTGTGCAAAAAGGTGCTGTGCAGAAGGCACCTTTTTGTGCAAAAACGGCTCCTAATTAATTATACAAATGAAGCGCGGCAATATGCTTATCTGTGCTTCATTTGCATAGGCTTTTGTGGAAGAGGGAAGCTGTGTAAATGTAGTCTTAGGCTAGATCTATACTAGAAGGTAATGTCAAACTAAGATACGCAACTCCAGCAATGTGAATAGCATAGCTGGAAGCGATGTACCTTAGTTCAAGTTCTACTGTGGGAGGTCCATGGGAGAAACTCTCCTGTCAACTTCCCTTACTCTTCTCAATCTGGTAGAGTACTGGAGTTGATGGGAGCATGATCAGCAGTCGATTTAGTGGGTCTTTACTAGACCCATTGATTAAATCAACCCCCGAGCGAACAATCCCCACAGTGCCAATCTCCCAATAGGTGTAGACAAGACCTCAGCTGCACCATCAATCTTTTTCAGCTACATAAATAGCACAGCTGAAGTCGACACACTCACGTGGTGTCTTGCGTACGCTAAGGTCAGTGGGGGCTGTTCTCCCATCAATGCCGACTACTCTTCACGTCTTGGTGGAATATTACCATCGACGGGAGAGCGCTTGGAGATTGATTTATAATGCCTACAGCAGACATGATAAATTGACATCCAGTGGATCCATTGCTGCAGTGTCAATCCCCAGCATAGTGTAGACAAGGCGCCTTGACGCAGCCTGATCATGGCAACAGAGTCCATAAGCCTTAGCCTGTTCTCACCTTGCTCCTGCTACTAGTCCTGCTCCAACTTTGTTCTAATTCTGTCCTTCCTCCAACCCTGCTCCGGACTCTGACCCCTGGACCAGCTGCCATGGCTCTGACCAGTAGGTCTGACCAGCCCTATTGCAGTTTCTGATAGTATTGAAGGAAGTGCCCAAAAAGGTGAGCTATTCATATCTAAACATCACGTCTCTCTTCCCATTGCAGTCCAGCAGAGGTTTGACATTTAAAATCTTTCCTTAATCAATTATAACTTTTCCCTGCCATTTTGCAGATTCGTTTTTTAGTGTAGGGTTGCACGTCAGTGCTGAAATGGGTACAATAATGTTGCTCTGGAGAGGCAGCTCTTAAACATACACAAAGCTGCTAGTACTTAGACACGCACACGTCTGCCTGAGGTTGCAAACACCACTGCTTTGGGGGCTTGATCCAAAGCCCACTGGAGTCAATGGGGCACGTCGCTCAGTAGTAAGCAATATGCCATAAATAAGAGTCTGCAAGATCAGGCCCAAAGAGGGCACCTTGCTCAGGTATTTGTAGCACAGCATCTGATATCGGAAAGCAAATACAGCTAGGTCAGGAGTCGGCAGCCTTTGCAAACCGAAGAGCCAAACTACATCGACATTCAGAACAAGTGGTCAACAAAGAACCGTAGAAAATTGCCCATTTGCCTAGTGCCTTACCTGCTGAATACATACGCTGTAAATGAGGGTTGTGAGACTGGACCCCTAATATGCACAGGGCTGGCCCTACCATGAGGTGAACTGAGGCAGCCGCCTCAGATGCCAGACTGGGGGGGGAGGGTTCCACTAGGCCCCAGAGTGTAGAAAATTGTGTCAGCTGCTGGTGCATATGTAGGTAGCAGAGCAGTACCCTGAGAGGAGTAGAACAGGAAGAAGGCAGAATTGAGTCCTTTCAAAGTTTTGGCCCAAGCGAGGGGGCATCATTTGAGCTCCCCGCCTCAGGTGCCAAAATGTTGTGGGCTGGCCCTGAATATGCAAATCTAAATATGATGCCTGTGAGGGAAGCAATTCTACAAAGAGATGTTATTAACCAAAAAGTTTGAAAACTTGCCCTTCCAATGGAAGGAATCCACTTCCAGTCACAAACCTTGTACTACAAATACGGTGGTAACCTGGCATTTGATTCTGGGCTGTACCGCTCAGAGTGGCAGCAAGGAGCGCCCATCCCTGGGGGAAGGGACATGATGGTGGCTTTAAGACTCCTTTGTGCCCTTCCCATCCTGAGCTGCTCTGATGTACTAGTTGGAATTTCCACAGCACTGTGCACTGTGGTCCTTTCTCCATCATACCCCCTCCTCACCTGCCCAGTTCCTTATGCGCCTGATGCTAGTGAGATGGTCCTCTGAAGACAGGTTTTAAGGTCTCTTTGCATTGCTCAGCTCTTTCCGCTGGCATAAATGAGTTGGAGTAGGGGAGAGAAGTTTATCCTTTATTCCTCTGGTCTCAAGAAAAAGCACCACAAGCTGTCTTATTCTACAGCTGTGTGAAATTAACGCTAAGAAAGGACTCTGAATCTTGGGACTACTTTGGATCCAATCTCTACGACAACTCATCTCAAGCACTGCCACAGTACCGAGCCATTAATGGGAGCAGCTTTTCCAAGGAGGAATGAACGGCATCTTCAAGCTCATAAGTCAGTCTATAACTACAGTGGAATAATGGTATTTGTCAGATGTGCAAGGCGCCAGTGGTAATCAAGATGGCATCTCTAGGGCTACGTCTAGACTACAGGTTTTTTGTGCAAGAAGCTTTTTTTGGAAGAGATGTTCCGAAAAATTTCTTGCGCAAGAGAGCATCCACACTGCAATAGTGCATGGGAAAAGCAATGTGCTTTTGCGAAAGAGAGAGTCCAGACTGCCTGGATGCTATCTCACATGTAAGCAGTGATTGCTATGGACAGAATGGCCACTGGAGCACCTGTGCTTTTTCCTCTTCCCTCTTCTTCTGAAAAAAATCCCTCTTCCCCATCTACACATGCCTTTTTGCAAAAGAGCTAATTCGCAAAAAAAGGCTTCTTCCTCGCAGAATGAGGATTACCAATTGCGCAAAAAGCCCTCTGTTCTTTCAATTTACTGTTGAAAGAACATGCTTGCAGTGTGGACGTAACTCAAATTTTGTCCGAAAAATAGCCATTTTTCCAACAAAACTCTGTCGTCTAGACATAGCCTAGCAGAGTGGAGGACAGTAGCAGATTTCGTTCATCATGCATTGAAGCTGCCCAGTGGTGGAAGAGTGTCAAATGATCACAGGCTGGAATTGTTGCCTGCATAGTGTTGAAGAGCCGAAAGGGATGAAGTATGGACTGGTGGTGGTACCAATCACAAAAGATCATAAGAAGTCTGTTTTACTCAATGGAGCCAGTGGATGAAATGCTGTATCTGAAGGCATCTAAGAAAACAATTCATGCCACTGAGATAAATACCAGCCCACTTTCTAGAGAAATTATTCTACTGGGATTTTTATTGAATTTGCACCAGGGATCCCCACACTCAAGACTTCAATCCTTTCTGAGCTGCCAGGCTACACACTGCCTGAACTTACCTCTTCTCCAGAACAGCTGGGGGAGCCCATAAAGATGCCATTTCTACTATGGGAGGTCAATGGTTCTCTTTTTCTGTTTTCCAGGGCTGGGCAGCATGACAGAAGTACAAGCAAAGCATGCAAGCTTGACTCTCTAGCAACCAAATACTTAATGTGTAGATTTCACTTGCTTGACACGTCCTAGTCCATGAGGAGAGCAATGAAGAAGTGGAGTTGGCATTCCTCACTCATGTCTGAGGAGAAATGGCATCTTCCTGTGGAATCTTTGCAGAGCATCATGCCATGGAAGCTGCAACTCAAGTCTTATGCTCTGCAAAAAAGCAAGTGACTAAGTTGCCATTTGGCATTGGTACCAGCTCAAGACATTAATGTAATACTGTGATGGCCTCGGGAGGGAAATGTAGCTAATAATGAAATAAATATATTTTTAAAATGTGTTCTATACTGACTTATTTTCCATGGGCAGTGAGACTGTCACAAAACTCTCTCTCTCTCTCTCCTTAGAATGTGACTGTCTGTGTGTCTGTCTGCAAGTCCATTTAATTAAGAACTCCTCCTAAACGGTAAGAGCTATAGCCACCAAAATCGGTATGCAGCTTCTTCTCCTAACTTAAATCAAGGTCAGGGTTTGGTTGTGCCAGGACAACCGGAAGCCCCAGGAAAAGGAGTGATTTCCATAATATGCAAAGGGGGGGCTGCTTTTTGGAGAGCTGGGGCTCTGCTATCTTGCCTGCCAGAACACCAAGTAAGTAGCCCCTTGCCTCAAAACCTTTCCCCCCTCCAAGTCCTTGGACACAGATTTGGGGAGCGGGGAGAGAAGGCCCTTGGCAGCCAGGGGGAGGGGCTGGAGAGAAAAAAGACTCTTGGTGGCCGAGAGAGGTTGTGGGGAGAGAAGACACCCCTGGCAGCTAGGGGAAGTTGAGGGGAGATAAAAGGCCCCTGGCAGATGGGACACCCACTCTGAGCCCCTCCTCACCCCTCAAATCTCACTCTCACGCCTCCCTGCCGCCTAACCTCCTACACTCCCCCCCACACACACTTCCCCAATCCATGCCCTGAGTCCTGTGCCCCCCACTCCACCACCCCCTGCCCTGAAAGACCCCAGGCAATGCCAGATAAGTCTGACAGTATTTCATAAAAGAATCAAAATGAGTTCCATTGGGAGTCAAGAGAGACGGAAGGCATAATTAGGAGACATTATGCAAACGCAAGTCTGACTCTGGAGTAATTCCACTGATTCTGTGAATGCCTCAGTTTATACTCATTTCTACCTGCATAATTTGCTCCCCTGAGGAAAATAACACTCCCTACCGAAAAGAGATCTTGATTCCGCTCCCACGAAAGCCAATGCACAGAGATTTCCATGAGCCTCCAGAGGCACTGCATAAGACTGATCATGAATGGGCACAGAGAGTGAATTCCCTTCTCACTTCAAGAATGGCCTTTCTAGGTAAGCGCTGAAGAGCATTGGTAAATCAGTGAGGGCACAATGCAATAGACCTGTGCTGCAGATGGAGCTCTTTAGGGATATTCCCAGCACTGACTTCTTACCCATTTTAAAAATCGACTAGTTAATTCGCCAGGCAATTCTGGTCATGACAGTGTTTTTTTCACTTTCAGCTAAAATGGGTTAGCTCAGTTGCAGGAAGAAGAGAGTTAAGGAAGTGGGGTTGGTTCAAGTGTGAAGGGGAAGAAAAGCTTCTGAAAGAACAGCTTGTATGAAACCTCCTGGTGAGATCCAGATTCGGACTCCTTTGTGTAAGCTCTCGCAGAACTGAGAAAATCAGATTGGTTTGATAGTTTGTACCTATAAAAATGCCTTTAATTCCAGTTTTTGTAAGCACCGAGGCCTTTGCAAGACTGGGGATCGACTCCCCTCCCATATTCCTCCACCCCCTCAATGGATGACTGATCTACAAGTGTATTAAGTTCCAGCTTAATAGGAGGTGACATATGTACGGTACAAGGTGGCTCAAGAGACAAACTGCAAGAAAGCACTGTTCAGCCATGAACCTGAACATCTGTTCCCAGTTGCCAAGACTCCAACTGAAAAAAACAAATATTTTCACGGTACAACAACCAAGCCATCCTCCTGAGTGTTGCAACAGATGTAAAAGATTCTGGCTCAACCAGCCCTGTGGCTTAGCTCTCTGCTTATAAGGGCTGAAAACATATTTCTTTACACATTTTAAGAAATACACTCTTGGAGCTTGCATACTTTACAATATGTCTAATGTTCAAAGTCCATGGTCATTTGATATGTTATTTTGTTAACATCTGTTTCTATTTAGCATACATTCTATCCACAGCTGGCCAGATCTGTAGTGAAACATTTTTCAGTTGCTGTGAGTGGGGGTAGAGGTGAGTGTTTTCCTTCTTTAAATGAGGAGAGATTGGGTCAATCTTGTTCCCACTCAACAAGTACAAATGCTCAGTGCTTCATCCTTACTAATATTTCTGATTCTCCCATTCATTCTATTTTTCATTCAGAAAGGCTACGTCTACACTGGCCCCTTTTCCGGAAGGGGCATGTTAATTTCAGCTATCGCAGTAGGGAAATCCGCGGGGGATTTAAATATCCCCCGCGGCATTTAAATAAAAATGTCCGCCGCTTTTTTCCGGCTTTTAGAAAAGCCGGAAAAGAGCGTCTACACTGGCCCCGATCCTCCGGAAAAAGCGCCCTTTTCCGGAGGCTCTTATTCCTACTTTCCTTCAAAGTAGGAATAAGAGCCTCCGGAAAAGGGCGCTTTTTCCGGAGGATCGGGGCCAGTGTAGACGCTCTTTTCCGGCTTTTCTAAAAGCCGGAAAAAAGCGGCGGACATTTTTATTTAAATGCCGCGGGGGATATTTAAATCCCCCGCGGATTTCCCTACTGCGATAGCTGAAATTAACATGCCCCTTCCGGAAAAGGGGCCAGTTTAGACGTAGCCAAAGGGATCCAATACATGCAATTTCCTCTATCCCTCAAGAAACTCAGAGAGACCATCCCAATGGCCTGTGAGGAAACTAATAGCTGGGGAAGACCCTGGCTGGCAAGGTTTACTCTTCCCAGACCTGAGCTCAGGATGAAAGGGGAAAGATCATTACAATATGCTGGCCTGAGGAGGGATTGCATGGTTTGTCAGCAGCAGCTGAAGGTGAGTTTTAGGCTTTGTTTACACTTCTAAAATGACAGTGCAGCCACGGCAGGGTTTTAAAGTAAAAGCGAGGCCGTGGCAGGAGCGGTGATCCTCCATGTAAACCACCTCCATGAGGGGAGTAGCTAACAGAGCTGGGAGCCTGTTTACACGAGAGCTGTGTGTGTTTTTTCACATCCCTTGAGCTGGAAAGTTGCAGTGTAGTAAAGTGTCAATGTAGACCAGGAGTCTCACACCTGGGTCCACCCTTGGATCATCCCCAGCTGGAGCAATTGCACAATCTGGTCTGGGAGCATGGGCAGCCAGTATCCTAGGTGGGGGCATTGCCTTCCCAAACCACCAGCCTGGCCCTGTCCACACTCTGCCCCTAGAATGGGTGCTCCAGGGCCCGGGAGGCTGGGGCCACATGCCCTCCTCCCTCCCTGGTGCTCCAGGGCTGGGGTGTGCGTCTGCCCCCTCCCCCCTTCTTCTCCCTACTCCCTGGTGTTGGGGAGCGTGTGCTTGGCACACTGCCTCCCCTCCCCATGGTAGTGGGGGCAGGGCCTCAGTAGCAGGGGTGGGGTTGGGGGCTTGCCTTCCCCAGGCCTACCTTCACCATGCCCAGGAGTCCCACTGTGGGGGGGGGGGCTTTACTGTTTCCCAAGCCTCATCCCTTCCTGTCACTGCCCTGCCCTCATCTCCATGGCAACCCATTCCCCAAGGATGCAGCTTTGGGGTTACTGGGGGTGGAGGCAGTAGCAGCAGTTCCCCCCACACTCTTCACAGCGGCAGGAGCTGAGGAAAGAAGGGAGTGTGTGAGGGACTGACCATTGCTGCCGCTCCAAACCGCCTCTCCCCTGGTGCCCTCCAAAGAGGTATCCTTGGGGGATGGGGTGCCATTGGGTGGGGGGAATGAAGGTGGGTGGGGTAAGGGGTGGAGAATGGTAACTGACAGCCCCCCCCTTCCTTGGCCTCCTGGGACTTCCAGCCGGATTGCACAATTGCTCTGGCTAGGGGTGGCCCATGAGCCGGGAATATGGAACCCCTAATGTAGACTTAGACAAACACATCCTGCTGCAAAGGGGCTCTCTTCTAGCCCACAGTGGGTGGTAACTGGGCTCAATGGCTCTTACTAAAGCTTGCAGGAAAAGATGTAAGGGTGAGGTGAGACATATGGACTTTATTTAGTTTTGCCCCTTTGCTGTCCACCTTACGATGAATAAATGCTGCTTTGTTTGGATGAAGCTGTTCTTGAATCACTGGAATCAGCTTTTAACCCAGGCTCCTGGAGGGAAAGCGCTTACAGGTGTGAAACGCCGTGGGTCAGATGTTACTGAGCTCAGTGCTGAGTGGTAGGACTCCCCTCAGGAGGGTGAAATCTGTGAAAACTGGGCCCCAAATGGGTGCTTTCATGTGGGACTGAAAGAAGTCTATAGTCAACTCACTTTGTAACCATGACAGTGATCCCTTGTGATCCTTTCCATTAGGCAATTGGGGTTGTGTTCCCACTTGAAATATTTACTCTTCTGAGATACAAACCTAATTACAAAAACATAGGTCCACACTTTCTAAAGGCACTTTGTTTATTAAGGCATAAAAGTAAAAAATCTGCATATATTCAAAAGCGCGTGTTAACTTGTTTTGTTTAACATTTCCTCTTATTAAGGAATTCAGATGCAAATTCTATATAATAAGAAAGACACAGTGTGCTTATTCCCTTTTATGGTGCAGTATGTTTGCTTTGTACACTGTTAATTGGGCCTAAATTAGGCCTCAAAAGGAAAAACCTCATTAAAATTCTGATTAGTGATGTTGGCAAGCAGCTATTGAGGAGACCTCTTTCTTCCTTTGATAAGGTTTGAAACAGCAATAACAAATAGTACAAATAAGATCACAGTTTGTTTTTCCTCTGGCAATCAAAATAATGTATTCTCCAGATTCAAGTTACTAAAATACAGGAGCAGGACACGGCGTGTAATGACAACAGTTTCTGGCTTGTAGCTCTACAAACATGCACAAGTGTTTATGTTCTGCCAATCAAAGCTGATTGTAAAATTTTAGAAACCTGTTTTACAAAGAGACCCTCAAATACGGATTCTTCCAGTCAGAATAAAAATGTCAGAAATTAGTGGCACTAGAGGTAGAGTCGCAGCTAAGCTAACAGTCAAGTCCTGATCCTGCACACATTTACAGACAGAAATACCTTTACCAATGTAAGCAGTCCTCTTAAAGCCACTTACATGTATTAAGTTAAGTATATGCCTAGAGCTGGTATTCATAGGGATGGCAATGTGTACATGATTACACAATTAACCAATAAGCCTGGGCGTATCAGTTAATCCTGTTGACTATATGGATTCCCCCACCCTCCCCGCTGCCTCTGTATCAGAGGCAGCAAGATGGGGGAGGAGGTGGGACTCAGTGCGATGATCTGATAGAGAGGCAGCAGTGTGAAGGGTGAGGGGTGTAGTCTGAGCCCGATATGCATGGAGAGCCAGCTTTTAAGCCAGCTCTCTCTGTGTGCCAGCTCCGTGGACCCCCAGACCCTCCTTGCTGCCTCCTACAGAGGCAGTGCAGGAAAGCAGGCAGGACCTGGTCCTAGGGGGAGCCAGCTTAAAAGCCGGTTCCCCATAGCACCGGCTCTTAGGAGCCTCCCCCTGCCCTGCCCTGCTGCCTCTTTTAGAGGCAGCAGCACAGAGGGAGGAGCAGTGGAGGCTGCTCCACCACAGTAGCCCCTGTCCGTGGTGGGTCTGAGCTCTCCACAGGCAGGGGCTGCTCCAACATCCCACAGAGCAGCCTATGTCCGCAGGAAGCTCGGACCACTCAACAGACAGGTGCTGTTGCCAGTCCATGCTGCTGCCTCTATATCAGAGGCAGCAGGCTGGGGTGGCAGGTGGGAGCTGGTCTGTGTGGGACTGGTTCCTCTCATGGACTGGCTCCCATCTGCCACCTTGCGCTGCTGCCTCTGATAGAAAGGTAGCAACGCACGGTTGCAGGGGGCTCCCCAGGAGTAGGACCAGGAGTGCACTGGCTGCCAGCCCCTCCCCTGGGGACTATCGAATAGTCGTGTAACCGTTTTTTATGTGGTTACACGACTACTCAATTACATGCTAGGTACTTATCTGACTGCAGTGTTAGGTGCTGAAGCCCAGTACTTCAGCACCACTGGCATTCACAAAATCCCTGCTCATCTGCCACCCAACTCTGTAGGGCCCTAAGTTTTCACTCTTTAAACCCCCTACATTTAAGCCACTGGACATGTGTGCAGCCCCCTAAGGCCTGACAACATCCAGCAGCTCAGTGTCTAAATCACACAATAGCTAAGTCCCAGTAGGATTCTAAAGCAAGGTATTCCCTACCTATCCTGCATTCAGGGGCCAGTCCAGTAGGCATACTCACACCATGATCATAACCAGGTCCCTAACCTTTAGCTCAGTAGATAAAGCTGCATCTTTTGTATGTGGGAGACTCATATTCATATCCTCTCTCTGCTTGCCATGGACCTGTGATTTGAACTTTGGTCTCCCCTCTCCCAGGGGAGTTTATTACCCCCAGGCTATAAGCTGTTTCCTTCAAGCTCTCCTGCTGAAGTTATACTGGGGTGTAAACTAATTATTAATTGGCACAGGGGGGACTGGAATGTGAGACTCACATGGCACTGCCCCCATCACTGGGTTAGACAGTCTCTCTCTTTTTCCTTCTCCACCCTTTTTACAGTGAGTCCTCCACATAAGTCCCGTTGTAGATGTAAATTTCGTCTACACTGGCAGCTTCTTGCGCAAGAACAGCCATTCTTGCGGAAAAACTTGCCGAGTGTCTACACTGCACGCATCTTCTTGCGCAAGTACATTTACAGTATAGCATTGGAAAACAGGGCTTCTTCCGGAAGAGTTATTCCTCTCTCCACGAGAAATAAGCCGCCTTGTGCAAGAGCTGCATATTGGCTATGTCTACACTCCAGGCTTCTTGCACAAGAACTGTTTTGCGCAAGAGTTCTCGTACAAAAGGTCTTCCACAAGAGCACGTCCACACTGCCATGTGCTTTTGCGCAAGAGCGTCCATGGCAGTGTGGACGCTCTCTTGTGCAAGGAAGCTCTGATGGCTATTTTAGCCTGTCTACACTGACTTCTTGTGGAAGAGCTCTTGCGCAAGAAGGCTTATTCCTTGTGGAGAGAGGAATAACTCTTCCGGAAGAAGCCCTGCTTTACAACACTGTACTGTAAATTTACTTGTGCAAGAACGCGCATGCAGTGTAGACACCCGGCAAGTTTTCATGCAAGAACAGTTGTTCTTGAGGAAAAAGCCTGCAGTGTAGACATAGCTAATATGTTCTTTGCTAAATAAACTGGGATAGGTTCTGATCGTATCATTATATTCACTGAGTAATGAATGCTGACACTGCAGATGTACATTGTTATGATAAAGATCAGAATCTGCTCCCTTATTATTTGGTACACCAAGGATTTTTGCAATTGAAATCAGAAGTAATCAACAACCTTATACTCAGCACCTTAGGAATGCTAGCTCATGATAAAACTTGTAACTACTGCAAATGGATGAACACTCAATGTTCAAAAACCACATACTGCAGTTTTTAAAGGACATATACGTGGGCATGGGTGTAATGTACAATGTTTTATAGACTGACTTAGTCTGTGAGATGCTCCCATTTTCTCCAGAAGAAAGCTAGACTCTCCTACGGCAGTTCTACACTAGACCAGGCAGGTCATCTTAAGGTTGATGACCTCCAGTTACACAAAGAGCATAGCTGGAGTTTGCTTATCTTAAGCCGAGCTGCTGCGGTATCCACCCTGCAGGAGACTGACAGGAGCATGCTCCCATCAGCTTCCCTTATTCCTCAAAGAACAAGGAGTACCGGACACTGACAAGGGCTGCCCTCAGTGTTTGATTTACGGGTCTACATTAGACCCGCTAAATTGAATGCTAGAAGATCGACCTCCGAAGGGTCAATCTTCTCTCTAGTGTAGACATGCCTCTGCTATGGTCTCATCTAATTTGTGACGTTCAAGGGAACTTAACATGCTAGGCCTAGAGGATTGAGATTTGATAAATGGAAAAAGTAAGCCAAGTAGATGTCATGGGACTGAAAAAAGGACCTAAATCAATAAACTCCAAGCACAGGCAGACTTCCTTGCAAGAGCCTGAACCTGGAGGTTTTCGAGTCCAATTTCCTGGGGGGGAGAACAAGTTGTTCAGTATCAAGCCTTCATTGTGCTCAGTTGCAGCATCGTGTGCAGGCCAATTTCAGTTCTTACTGTGCAATCTACCTCACTTTGAAGTTGGTAGAATTTGGGTCATCAACTTCCATGGGGATTATGCTTGAATGAGGATGAAGTAGTTAGGTCCTAACGCTTTCCATCCTCTCTAACTGGTTTGTGGGTGGTCTTTTCTCTCTTTAGAAGGTCCCCGTAAAACAAGCCCGTCGAGGAAGCATTTTGTCATCCCATTTCATTGGCAATACTCCAGTTTTACTCTAGGATTCAAATAGTACTTTGCTCATTCCAAACAGTGGTGAAGGATACTGAACATTCAGTGTCCTTACTGTCCTTTGGCTGCTCTAACAGGTCAGTTTCTGGGTTACAGGGTTAGGCACAGTGCCAGTAAGGGACTCTCGCAGACAAATAGCATGGCAGTAGGTTTTAATAACTTAGTTGCTCTGCATCATGACTATGGCTCAGTTCAAGACAGGTCAGCCACCCCAATGCAAATGCATGTACTCACTTTACTGTTGTGTGTAGAGCTGCCTCTATGCTTTGGCAGAGAAAAATATATTAATCTTTCAGCCCAAAGGCATTTAAGTGATGACTAGTAATGCCTATTTTTCTGAGAACTGGAATGCAGCTTGGAACTAGTCCAGATTACTTAAGTTCTTCTGCCATTACCTAGGAGCAAGTCCAAACCTCTCTCTCTTACACTCAATAAATATTAAATATAGGCGGGGCAAGGCATGGTTCATTCAACAAACATTTTTCTTCCTGTGAGAAATCATGTCAGTCTGCTCAGTTGTGTGCCAAGTGGAAAACAAGCATCAATTAAAAAGTAATCCAGGGCTGTCAGTAAGGACTTTCACTTCAAAAGCCAATCTATGGCTACTTCCAGGATTTCTGCCAGGGATTTTCTGTCCTTTTAAGATGCATGGTGCACCTTGACTGCACCGCCATGGCTTTGCACTACTAGGGTCTGATCATCTAAATGTATGACTTCACAATTAGAGCTAGACAAAACATTGTGGACAAAATGGTCTTGTCAAAAAGAATGCTGATTTGGGCTGATCAAAACATTTCATGAATTCTCATCTATTTTGGCATCCTGAAAGAAGAAAAGTTTTATTATTATCAAAACAATTTTTCAGGCAAGATTCACTAAGAAATTTAGGCACCATTGACAAAAATGGTGGCCACCTCTCTTAATTTTTAGCTCAATGGTTTAAGCATTTGGCTGGGATGTAGGAAACCCATATTCAGTTCCCCACTATGGAGCTGGGACTGGAACCCAGATGAGCGCCTTACCCCTTGCAACAGAGCAGGTTTTCCCAACCTATGGGTCGCCATTACATTTCAAAAGGGTTGCCAAGTGTCTCTCCAGGTGGCTCCAGGTTCCTCCTCTTCTAGTTCACTCTGGAACAGATCCTGCAAATGAGTAGAACATTTGACTCTTGGAGGGCAGAGAAAGGGAGGTGGAAATATGTCTTTAAAACATATAGGCTACATCTAGATTGGCATGATTTTCCGGGAATGCTTTTAATGGAAAAGTTTTCCATTAAAAGCATTTTCAGAAAAGAGCATCTAGATTGGCACTGACGCTTTTCCGGAAAAGCACTTTTTGTGGAAAAGCGTCCGTGGCCAATCTAGATGCGCTTTTGCGCAAAAAAAGCCCCAATCGCCATTTTCGCAATCGGGGCTTTTTTGCACAAAACAAATCTGGGCTGTCTACACTGGCCCTTTTGTGCAAAACTTTTGCGCAAAAGGGACTTTTGCCCGAACAGGAGCAGCATAGTATTTCCGCAAAAAGCACTGATTTCTTACAGTAGGAAGTCAGTGCTTTTGCAGAAATTCCAGTGGCCAGTGTAGACTGCTGGCAAGTTTTTCCAGAAAAGTGGCTGATTTTCTGGAAAAACTGGCCAGTCTAGACACAGCCATAGTGATGTGGGCCTGTCTAGGACCACTATATTTTTAAGTTTGCAAGTCAGCATCTGCTTTTCCAGCCTGCATTTTACCTTGACTCAAAGCTATTTCTCATAGATTCTTAAGTGTCCCCTTCCTTCATTTGGTGGCCTGTCATTTCCCCCCTTTGCACCTTTCCCAGGACAACATGAAAATTAAATGAAGAAAAAAATGCCTTTTAAGAAAGAGCAGGGGTCAGCTATGCATAGATCCTGGGAGAGCTCCGCATGAACATGAAAATCCTGTCAGTATCAATATTGCTGCTACTTTCTTGTATGAACCTGAAAAAAAATGACATGGGTCAGATAAAAGAGTTTAGCAGTTAAAAGTTTGAATGGTTGTAGAAACAACTGTTAGGAGACCCAAGCTATGACATCATTATGGTTAACATAGGGCTATCTTGTAGCCTAGACAAGACTATATTGAGTTTCCAGCAGCATCCACAACCGTGCTAAATCCTGCTCAGAGCTTAGTTGCTTCACCTTAGCAAGGCCTGTTCTAACTATAGCCAGGAACCAACTGTTATGAATAGTTCCCCTGACAGGTATTTTCAGAGTGATGTGTCCTTACATCAATGGTCACCAACCAATAGATTGGGACCTACCGGTAGATCTTGGAGTCTCTGACAGGTGATCCTGACTGGTTTGGCCAAGAGGCTATCAAATGCTGGCACTTCAGCTGCCTCTCCCCTCACTACTGTACATCTCCTACTCTTTGCCTTGGAGCTACCTCTCCCGTCCTCCCTTGGGAGCCTCCTGCTTGCAGTATAGAGCAGGGAAGGGAGAGGCAGGGGTGCTGATGTTAGGTGCTCCCCTCGCCCACCCTCTATCCTATCTCCACAGAATGGAAGAAGGGGGCACAACAGGACTTGGGATGGAGGGAGTTTTCTGGCTGCTTATGAGAGTAATGCAGGGCAAGGGTGAGCCTGCCTTAGCCCCACTGAACCACCACCTAGGAGCCACCTGAGATAAGCAGTGTCCAGCTGGAGCCAGCTCTGAACCCCTGCCCCAGTTATGTACTCCCTCCTACAGCCCAAGCCCCTGCCCTAACCCTGAGCTCCCCAGTACCAAAATTCCTTAGAGATCATGTGCCCTGAACCCCCTCCTGCACTCCAACCCCCTGCCCCAGGCTCAGCTCAGAGTCCCACTCACATTCCATATCCCTTATCCCAAGACCAGAGACTGTGCCCCAACCCTTTGCCCCTGCCTGGTGTAAGGGAGGGAGGATGGAGTGAACAGAGGCAAGGCCTTGAAAAAGAGGCATGAAGAAGGTGGGCACACAAGGGTATTTGGATTTGAGGTAGATCCTGAATTGCACTAAAATTCAAAAAAGTGATCTTGTGCTTAAAAAGGTTGGAGACCACTGCTTAACAGCCTGAAAGGTGTGTGTGATCTCTGAAAAAACGATATTCTTGCATTTCCCCAGCAACTGTCATGCCACAGAATCCCAAAGATTGGCCAAGTAAACATAGCACCACTGAAAAACAGTCGCCTCTCGGGCACAACAGTGGCAGGAAGGGAAACTGTCAAGACAGCAGAAGAAAACTCTATTCATAAGAGTACCAAGGGATTTCTAATCTCCCTAAGGAGCTAGCAGGACTGTTTTTAAATGGTAAAAAGTATTGTCACTGAAATATCGGTGCAGTTATTACACAACCATCCTATGGGAAGGAGGAGTTTTAGAAATGCAGACAGAATAAGCAGAATTGATCTATGATGAGGAAAAAAAGTAAACAGTAATTCAAATGGTTCCTTTATTAGCAGTTCTCAACTGTAGGTCAGGATCCCACTTTAATGGGGTCACCAGGGCTGGCATTAGACTTGACTGAGCCCCACTGCCTGGGACTGAAGCATGCGGGCTTCGCACAGCGGGTCTTAGCTCACAGGCCTGAATCCCCTGGACTTTGGCACTTTAGCCCAGTGCCATGGGGCTCGGAAGGGTTCAGGCCTCCCATCCTGGGGTCACATAGTAATTGTTATCAGAGGGGATTGCCGTAGAATGATATTTGAGAACCTGTCTAACCGGAAGATAAGAAAAGAACCGTAAGCCTTTATTTTTAAAACCAGGTATTTAACATAAGTTGCTTAATTTTCAAAGATGAGGGATGCCCAAAGTTTACAGAACACTGGTGGTGAGATCTGAAACATAGGAATAGGAATTGCTGAACAGTAACTGACCTCTGCTGAGTCTATCCTACAATCCTCTCTCCAGCAGCCAGCACAATATAATGCTTCAGAAAAGACCCTCCACAGGAGGGAGGCACAAACCATCATGAATGAAAAAAGCTGAAAACATGCTGTGGGGCAGCTTTATGAGCATTTTCTGAGTGGCCACCTTCTCATTTACTACTACGGAATATTGTAATCCCAATTTTGTATTATGTTTTATTGAGCCTAAAAGACACTGAGCACCTGAATTTACAAAAAGTGAACAAATGTAAATACCACTAATTAATGTACAATTGCATCATGTAGTGTTTGAATGGAAGCAGACGTTGATATAAAATAAGGGCTAGTCTTGCTATTTTTTTTCCTGTTTTATCCTACAGGACTCCGTTTAAAAAATGTTGAAAAGTCATCACCATATTGCAGTTACTTCCTTTTCCTGCAAAAACAACAAGGAGTCCTGTGGCACTTTAAGGATTGGTAGATTTATTTAGGCATAAGATGTCATGGGTAAAACCTCACTTTGTCAGATGTTTTTGCCCAAATAAATCTTAGTCGTTAATATACCACAGGACTCCTCCTAGTTTTTGCAGATACAGACTTAACACAGCTACCCTTTTTAGACTTCCATTTATTGAAATGAATTCCACATTTTACGGGCAGGTGAGAAATATAGGGGAATGCTTCAAATTGCATGGTGGGGGGAAAGAATTGCTAGACAACAGGTTCATAATCCCATAATAGAGACTGGAGAATAAGTGATTTCCAGTCTGAATGTTAGAGAGGGGAAGGTTCATTTGTCTTGTGCATTGCTGTCAATACAGGATTGCAGAGTACAGCAGCCTAATCTCAGTATGAATCTATAACCCTGCCTGAGAGGGAGCATAAACTGCAGGGACGGGGAAAGCACAAGCTACAGAGGAAGCCAAGGCCTAATGTTTTCTTTGAATCATTGCTCTCATTAGAGGTACAGGAGCTGAGCCCCAGGGCCATGCCTGAGTTCTGCATCAGGTGGTGCCCTCAAAACAAGCACATCATTCCTGCAGCAATGAGCAGGGCTCTGACTAGATGTTTTTCTGAGCTTAATTAAGGGCAGCCCCCTCCCAAAACACCATCCCCACCTTTGCATGTATCCCCGTCCCCAAACACCAAGCCCTGCTGTTCCCTGGATCTTACCCCACTCCCCAAACACCAATGCCACCCCCTGGAGGTCCCTTGGCCCTGCCCCCTGCTCCTGAAACACCAAGCCCTGCTGTTCCCTGGATCTTCCCCCACCCCTCAAAACACCAACCCCGGCTGTTCCCTGGATCCTCCCTCCACCCCTCAAACACCAACCCCCGCTCTTCCCTGGATCCTCTCCCCACTCCCCAAACACCAATGCCACCCCCTGGATCCTTCCCCCCCTCCCCAGCTGTCCCTTGGCCCTGCCCCCTCCTCCTGAAACACCAACCCCTGCTGTCCTCTGGATCATCCCCCCCACCCCTCAAATACCACCCCCCACTCCCTTCCCCTAGAACCTCCCCACTCCCAATTCCCTGCTGTTCCCTGGATCTTCCCCCTGCTCCCCAAAGACCAGCCCCCACCCACTGTCCCTCTCCAGTCCTGCCCACACACTACAGGCCCCGCCCCCTCCCTGGCTGGAGCTGCCCCCAGCCAGGCCCCTGACGTGGGAGAGGGAAGCCCTGAGCGGGTCCCCTCCCCCTGCCACGGACCCAAAGTAGGTTACTCCGTGCTCCCATGTGACCCGGCCGAGCACTGCCCCCTGGACGCAGGCGGGGTCCCAATGAGACGGGCGCGCGCACGGGGGCAAGGCTAGCAACCGCTGGAGTTAGTGCCCAGGATTGGCAAAGAAACATCACCTGTCTAATTGGGTGGCCAGCAATGACATGGCCCTGGAGTTCAGGGGAGTAATGTTTGTTTTGTGCTCACTTTCATGTTATAGTGATGGGCTCCTTCCAGCTAAGTTTCTTTTGAAAGAGACCATCTAGGAGCAAGCATTCACTGGCTTGTTAATGGCCAGCCTGCTGCTAGAATTAGGTGGATTGGCTACGTTTGGAAAGATGTATAACCTAGCTGTTCTTCACACAACACACTCAACCTGCGGAACTCCTCGCCAGAGGATGTTGTGAAGACCAGGATTTTGACATTGTTCAAAAAAAGAACTAGACAAATTCATGGAGAATAGGTTCACCAATGACTTGTTGCCAGGCTGGGCAGGAATGGTGTCCCTAGCCTCTGTTTGCCAGAAATAAAATCATGATTAATATGGAGAAAGTATATAAGGAAAAGTTATTTACTTGCTCCCGTAACACAAGAAATGGGGGTCACCAACTGAAATTAGTAGGCAGTAGATTTAATACAAACAAAAGGAAATATTTTTCACAAATGCACAGTCAACCTATGGAACTCCTTGCCAGAGGATGTTCTGAAGGCCAGGACTTTAACAGGGCTCAAAAAAGAACTAGGCAAATTCACGGAGGATAGGTTCCATCAATGGCTATTCGCCAGAATGGGCAGGATTGGTGTCCTTAGCCTCGGTTTGTCAGAAGCTGGGAACGAGGGCAGGGGTGGATCATTTGATGATTCCCTGTTCTGTTCCTTTTCTCTGGGGCATCTGGCATTGGCCACTGTCGGCAGACAGAATACTGGGCTAGATGGACCTTTGGTCTGACCCAAAGTTTCTTGTGTTCTGGCCACTTATGTTCTTAAGAAAGACAGGTCTTTTGAGAGTGAAAGCAAAGGCAAAATAGGTTTGAATCTGGAATGGTATCAAGTTATTGTGTAAGGTAAGGAATTCTGGGGCTCAAATAGACCAGGTTATTGCCCGACATTATCTCCAAAGCCTTGCTTCAGCTTTGTTGTGTCCGTGATGGAAGAAGGTTTCACCTTGTTCAGCAGAGACTCAGGATGGCCGCACCACCAGTAGCTGCAAGAGCAGTTGTATCAATGTTTTAAGGTACTCCTTGACTGGCGGCTGCCAACTATTCCTCTTCTGCTTGAAGTGAGGCACCAAGTTCCAGCAGAGCCACTTTCCTTGAACCAAGAAGGGACCTGGATCCTAGTCTGTAAGTTCAAGTCTGAAACAGGAGCCCTGAGTTGCTGGAAACAGGGGAGAGTATGATTGACAGCATGACAGCAGCATGGGCTCTTTCATTTGGTTGATTTACTGACTTATTCCAGGGAGAATATGGGGCCTTCCATCTTTGACAAGCTGTTGCTGCAGTTTTAGCTCCGTTCTATGACATTTTGGTATTTTTATTTCTTTGTTAATCTTCTTCTATTTTATCACCTCTTGCTCAGGAGATTCTAGTCCAGTGTCTGTCTTGTAATGATATTCAGGTTTTTTCTCCCTTTATGTTCCAACCAGCTCCATTTTCATTCTGTAATATTCTGTCCTGTTAGTTTCAGTTTTATTCTCTGCCAAAGTCCTTTGTGATTTTCTTCTGGCCATCTAATATTTATTGTTTGTATATGGGACTTGTTTATGAAAACAGAGTAGATAGTAAGGTCTTACTATGTCTCCAAGTTCCAGCACCATATAGTATGTGAGTCTTTACAATGATGTTATATATTCAAAGTTTAGAACAGAAACATTTTCTGTTTCTCTGGATCAGCTTTACACTTATGAAGGCATGTCTGGCTTTTGTGCCTTTCTCTGTTCCACCATTTTACTGACAGTGCTGCCAAGATATGTAAAATATATTGGACCTCTTCTTTGGTTGGAATAACAGTTACTTATTCCAACACAACTTATTCCTGTGTTTATAACTTAGGTCTTTAGTCCTCAACACAAGTCTATGGTGTCCCACCTAAATACAAAAGAAAATCTTAAGTTAAAACCTAGTCATCTCTTCTTATATGTGAATGGGCATGGGAGGCTTGTGGTATAGATGGGCTTTTCAGAAGAAGTGGAAAGCGTCATGTGTTTAATTTTTCAAATTGCCTAGATGAGAGAAAGAAAAGAATTAACAGAAATCAGGGCCTCAAAAAATATGAATGTATAGTAACTTGGCAGGGCTCAGTTTGAAAAATGCCATTCTCAAACACTTCTGTGTTGACCAAGATTTTGTGATGAAAATACCTGGAAAAGGAACATAAACATTCAGGGTACATCTACAAAGCAACATTATTTCAAAATAATTAGTGTTATTTCAAAAGAACTTAGTCCATATCTACACAGCCGGCAGTTATTTCAAAATAATGTTGAAATACTGTCAAGCTGGAAGACTTCTTACTCCAACTCCTGTAACCCTCATTGTACAAGGAGTAAGGGAAATCAGAGGAAGAGTGCTCTATTTCAAAATAAGTGCTGTGTAGATGCTCCCAATTTTGAAATCAGCTATTTCGACTTAAGCTACGCAATTGACGTAGCTCAACTTGTGCAGCTTATTTCGAGTTAAGCCCTGCTGTGTAGATGCACCCTCACTGAGTTAATTTTTACCTTGGAAGCAAATAAATTTTTCAATGTGGAAAAATAGTGTTCTGCTAGGGTCTTTTGTCGGCTTTTTTTTTTTCTCTTCAGCATCTGAGGAAGTGAATTGTAGCTCTTTAAAGTGCCATTGAACTCCTTGTTGTTATATACAAATAAGTGTTTTCTCTTGGTGAATCTGGTAGAAATACTCTTTTTGAAACAAACTGTCTTTTGACTGTATGTAAAATGCAGAAATCCGGCTAGATTATTGCATAATTAGTTTTAGAGCTTCCTGTGCAGCATTTGGCAACATGCACTGTTGGAAATAGATACTTTATAATATAGATGAACTATAACCTGTAACCAAATGCTAATTTCTGTGTACCTCTGACCCTTACTGGATAGTCCTGAAAATGTATCAGTGATTTGCCAATGTAAGGAAGCTGGCGATGTGATATAAATAGCTTTTCTGACAAACCTGTTGCTTGAACTTACTGCCTTTGTTAGACTACATCTGCACTCTGAGCTAGGGATGTGATTCCTAGCTCGTGAGGACATTAGTCTCACTAGCTCTCATCTGAGCAAGCATGCTAAAAATAGCATAGGTGCAGTAGCATGTGCACTGGCAGCGGCAGAGTGGATAGCCATATAGAGTACAAACCCACCTGAATTGCAGGGTATATATTTGGAGTGGCTAGCCCATGCCACTGCCATCTGTGGTACTTGTAACTTCACTACTGGTGCACAACCTGTGGCCCCAGGGCCACATGCAGCCCATTGGGGTTCTATATGTGGCGCGTGAGACATTTTGTTTATTGTTGCCTACACACAGGGTTGCCAGATTCCGCTGGTTTCCATCCACATAGTTTTTTCCCTACCAGTATTACTAAAGTGACATGTGCGTAAAGCAACGGCACATGAAGTGAGGTGTGAGCTGCCTGCACACACCATTGACTGCGAGAGCTGAGTGTGCCCTCTGCATCCAGTCAAAGTATTGCTATGGTTCAGTTGCTGCCCCTTGCAAATTCTAGGTCCACGAGCACAGTTAGCAAATCTGCCCCGATCCCGGGAGACTGTCTTGGGGTATGTCTACACTACCACCCTAGTTCGAACTAGGGGGGTAATGTAGGCAACCGGAGTTGCAAATGAAGCCCGGGATTTGAATTTCCCGGGCTTCATTTGCATCTTGCCGGGCGCCGCCATTTTAAAATGTCCGCTAGTGCAGACTCCGTGCCACGCGGCTACACGCGGCAGGAACTAGGTAGTTCGGACTAGGCTTCCTATTTCACGAGGAGTAACGGTAGTTCAGAATAGGAAGCCTAGTCCGAACTACCTAGTCCGTGCCACGTGTAGCCGCGCGGCACGCAGTCTGCACTAGCGGACATTTAAAAATGGCGGTGCCCGGCAAGATGCAAATGAAGCCCGGGAGATTCAAATCCCGGGCTTCATTTGCAACTCCGGTTGCCTACATTACCACCCTAGTTCGAACTAGGGTGGTAGTGTAGACATACCCTTGGTTACAAGTCTTGAGGCCCACTGAGATGAAGGAGGTTGCCCATCACTGATTTATAACATGCTTGCTCAGATGAGAGCTAGTACAGGTATATCTTTGAGCACTGGGAATCGCACCCCTCAGTTGGCGTGTAGACATATCCTAAGAAAGGGGAGCACAGGACTAAGGGTATGTTTACACTATAAAGTTAATTCGAACTAACAGACGTTAGTTCGAATTAACTTTGATAGGCGCTACACATGCAAACCGCTAGTTCGAACTTAATTCGAACTAGCGGAGCGCTTAATTCGAACTAGGTAAACCTCATTCTACGAGGACTAACGCCTAGTTTGAATTAAGTAGTTCGAATTAAGGGCTGTGTAGCCACTTAATTTGAACTAGTGGGAGGCTAGCCCTCCCCAGCTCTCCCTGGTGGCCACTCTGGGCACCACTAGGGAAACTCTTCTGCCCCCCTTCCGGAGCCCTTAAAGGGGCATGGGCTGGCTACGGTGCCCGTGCCAGGTGCAAGCCTGCCAGCACCCAGCCAGCAGACCCTGCACCTGGCACGGCTCAAGCCAGCCACCCGCTGCCACCCAGCCCTCCGCCTCTTCCCAGGACCAGGCTGGCGGCTCCCGGGAGCCTGCCCAGGTCCGCAAGAGGCGGGCGCCCGCCTGGTCTAGTGCGGAGATCATGGACCTCATCCACGACCTCCGCACTAGGCACAGGAAAGTGGCCGTCTAGGGCAGGATAGTTGCCAGCCTGGCCACCCAGGAGCAGGTTTGCATGAAAATCAAGGTGGTCCACTGAGACCCCCGACCCTGAGCTTAGAATGGCCATACTGGGTCAGACCAAAGGTCCATCTATCCCAGTAGCCTGTCTGTCAACAGCGGTCAACACTAGGTACCCTGGAGGGGATGGACCAAAGACAATGACCAAGCCATTTGTCTCGTGCCATCCATCTCCAGCCTTCCACAAACAGAGGCCAAGGACACCATTCCTACCCCTTGGCTAACACCACTCCATGGACCCAACCTCCATCACTTTATCTCACTTCTCTTTAAACTCTGTTCTAGTTCTAGCCTTCACAGCCTCCTGCACAAGGAGTTCCACAGGTTGACTATTTGCTTTGTGAAGAAGAACTTTCTGCTGTTAGTTTGAAGCCTGCTACCCATTCATTTCATTTGGTGTCCTTTAGTCCTTCTATTATGGGAACTAATGAAGAACTTTTCTTTATGCACCCTCTCCACACCACTCATGCTTTTAGAGACCTCTGTCCTGTCCCCCCTCCATCTCCTCTTTTCTAAGCTGAAAAGTCCCAGTCTCTTTAGCCTCTCTTCACATGGGACCTGTTCCAAACCCCTGATATTGTAGTTGCCCTCCCCTCTCCCACCCTCTGTCTTCCCCTCTCCCACCTCCTTTTCCCAGTCTCCCCCAGTTTAGTTCAATAAAGAGAGTGTCTATTTTTGAACACACGTGTCCTTTATTTTGTACATCAGGAAGGGAGACTAGGGAGGGGTAAGTGGAAGGAGGTGAGGGAGGAATGGGGTACGAGCCCCCGATGGGGAGGACTGGGCTGGCTCTGCGGGCTCCTCGGGGTGGAAGCCTTCCTTAAGCCCCTTGATTGACACACCCTCCCCCGGATGGCAGCCTGCGGCAATTGTAGCCGGGCTGATGGCCGAGTGCTGTGATGTGCCGAGTGTGGGCACTCAGGGCACTCCAAGCCAGGACTGCTTTGCAAGCGGGGAAGCCCTGAGAACTGTCTGTCCGGGGTGGGGGTCGGGTCCCTTTAAGCACAGCCCTCGGCTAGCCTGAGACAGCAGCTCCACACTCTAAGTCCTCCTCTGATGCCCTGCCGGCACTGCTTCCGGCCATCCTTAACCTCGGTTCAGGGTTCACTCAGTGTGGACATGCTAGTTCGAATTAGCAAAACGCTAATTCGAACTAGTTTTTAAGCGTAGATGCGCTAATTCGAATTATCTTAGTTAGTTCGAATTAGTGCTGTAGTGTAGACATACCCTAAATGCTACATAATTGTGCAGCATGTTTCCCTGGATGCTGGCCCAGCTGTGCTGACTAGTCCAGAGATGGGAAGAAATGACTTCTCCTCTCCTTCTCATTCTCCTGTCCTTTTGAGTTAATTTCCAGTTCCTGCATGCTGGGAACTCAAAGACTGAGATTATACCTGCCATTTGGACCTTTTCTCTTTGTCCCACCCTTGTGCAGGTCTAGACACAATTTATCCCAGAGTGATTCATGCTTCATGATGTCAAAGAATGAGAAAGATATTTGGATCTTATATTTAATTCAATATCCCATTTCATCAGATTTTATGGAGTATATTTTGCATTAGGTGGCTAATAACCATAACAAAGCTCAGTCGCTTTTTCTGTTCCTTCTTGAGCATTTTGATCCTAATTCCAAGTTAATATTGTTTGTTATTGGTGGTTCCCAGATTCTCTATTACCTTTGCATCTTATATTTCTGTTTATCCTCATTGTTGCTTAATAGCAAATCTCATCATGGTTCCCTTTCTTATTTATGCGCACACTGAATAGCAAATCATTCCTGTACACGATGTGCAAGCAACCCTGCCAATCACTTTCCTCCTCTTAATGTCATTTACTCTGCAATTATGTAATTAAAGTCTCCAGTAACTAGCAATTTGGCCATTTTACGCACTGGTGCCATGTGTGCAATCATTTAATAATCCAGTCGTTCTTTCTCGTTGGGTGGTTTGTAATATGCTGTGCTGCTATCATTCATATTACTCCTTGAAAGATCTCTAATCTCAAACCGTGGCTGGCTGCCATGTCAAGCAAGGTTCTTTCATATGCTCTTTTTAATTGTTTTTCGTAATTATGTTAATGCTACACTTTCTCTGAACCACCAGATGATCACTTTAAATCCCCAGGTTTTGTCTTTGCCAGTGATGTCATACTCTTTTGGTTCAAGGTTGAGATTATTCAGAGTTTGTGGGTTACTGCTAATTTTAGCTGGACTGTTTGTATAAATACCCATCAAAGTGCCTAGAGTAATAGGCAGACTCCCTTTTAGTATGTTTTTCCTGGGGCTAAACAGACAAAATCGTTGTTTTCAATACTAAATCTGGCAGTAGGTAAACAGAATTTTGCTTTTGTTTTTAAATAATGGCCATTCAAAAAAATGCAATGTATTAATCTTTGTAAAGAAATTAATAGATCAGAGAGAATATTATTTTTTTAGATATATAACAAACATGACATCATTAAGGGTATGTCTACACTACCACCCTAGTTTGAACTAGGGTGGTTAATGTAGGCAACCGAAGTTGCAAATGAAGCCCGGGATTTAATATCCCGGGCTTCATTTGCATCTTGCCGGGCGCTGCCATTTTTAAAGCCCCGGTAGTTCGGACTCCGTGCCCGTGGCTACACGCGGCACGGAGTAGGTAGTTCGGATTAGGCTCTCTAATCCGAAGTACCGTTACTCCTCATGGAACGAGGTGTACCAGTAGTTCGGATTAGAGAGCCTAATCCGAACTACCGGGGCTTTAAAAATGGCGGCACCTGGCAAGATGCAAATGAAGCCCGGGATATTTAAATCCCGAGCTTCATTTGCAACTTTGGTTGCCTACATTAACCACCCTAGTTCGAACTAGGGTGGTAGTGTAGACATACCCTTAGGGATTGAATCTGAAGAAAGTTTAATAGAACTAAATAAAGGAAAATATAAATTGGCTAAGGGTACATCTACACAGAAACATTATTTCAAAATAACTAATATTATTTCGAAATAACGTAGTCCACGTCTACACAGCAGGCAGTTATTTGAAATAATGCTGAAGTACTGTCAAGCTGGAGGACTTCTTACTCCGACTCCTGTAACCTCCATTATATGAGGAGTAAGAGAAGTTAGAGGAAGACTGCTGTACAGTAATTCCTCATTTAACATGTGCTCACTTAACATGTTTTCGTGATAGCATGATTTTTTTTTAGGGAACGTTTTTTGAATTATACGACCGTCCCTGGAATAACACAGTTTCCCCAGCCAGCCCATTTCCAGCGGCTGCGCAGGGATTCCCCCGCCTCCCTGCAAAGCGGCGGAGGGTTCACTGCTCGCTGCGCTCTTCTACGGCGATCCCCCATCGCCGGACGCAGTGTGAGTCCCAAATTTCAAAATAAGGCACTATTCAGACAAATCCCTTAACCCTTGAAGGTTACAGGGATGCTGGAATAGCGTGCCTGCTACTTCGGGAAATAGCAGGTGCCTTTAAAGACACAACATTACTATTTTGTGATACTTCCGGTATTCCGAAAGAGCAATGCAGTCTGGACGTACCCTAAGTGGTTACTAATATTTGAAGGGTATAAACAGCATCTAGTGGAGTGGAACTGTTTAAAAGTGGCAAACATAGCGAGAGCTCCAATCCAGCGATGAGCGGTGAAAACCTATGGGAATAAAAAAAAGGAATATAACTAAGAGTAGGGTTGCAGAAATTAAAGATGGAAAAGCCCCACCTGAAAAGGAAAATTTAGATAGGCTATCAAGAAACCGTCTTAATGGTGAAATCTATCATGCTGTGGAATAATAGTCTTCCCCTGTATGTACTGGAAGGAGCAATCCTTTACTGGAAGCAAGATGAACTAAAAGATCTGTTAGGTCTCTTTCATCTCTAATTGCATGCAAGCTACAAAATAAACACACTGTATGTAGTGTGAAACTTTGAAGCTAGATACCATGGTAGTACCTAGGAATCAGAATGACTTGGGTACTTTATAAATAGACTAGTTAAGTATAAAAAACAATTAGTAGTCCTGTGGCATCTTATAGACTAACAAGAATATATAGGATCATGAGCTTGCATGGGTAAAACCAACTTTACCAGATGAGCTGTCGTGAAAATAACAGAATCCAAGATGTATATAACAGCAAAAGCAGTTACCTGTCAATTGTAGGACCCATGTTAATGAAGCTAATTAAGTAGGCTGAATGTGTCCCATTCATAGCTGAGACTTTTTAGATAAACATACTGTCACTTCTCCCACACCTTGTCTAGCATTCTCCTGTATCATCACAATATGAGACTCCAGTACAAAAACTGTTTTTTGGGGAGAGGGGCATTAATGAAAAATTGTGTCTCAGTCCACTGAACTGAACTTTATTACAAACAAGAACTTTTATGTTTGTTACTGACTTTGGGGTAAAGGGAGGGACTGGCTTAGCTGCACAAACAGAATTCAAAATGCTGTTACACAGGGGCTGTCTAGACTGCATCCCTTTTCCGTAAGAGGAATAAGGGATCTTTCGGAAAAGGCTTTATTTTCCGAAAGATCCGCATCTAGACTGGCGCTTTTTTCTGGCAAAGCTCCGAGCCGGAAAAAAAGCGGCAGCCATTTTTATGCAAATGAAGCAGGGGGGATTTGCAATTGCGATGTGTCTAATTTGCATCCCTTTTACAGAAAAGGGATGCAGTCTAGACACAGCCAGGTTGAACCTCTCTTAGGCTGACACTCTCTGGTCTGGCAACATCCATGGTCCGGCATGATTTAGTTAGCTGGATGTTCACTTATCATGGTTGTGGCCAAGTTTCCTGTGGTCCCATAAAGTTTGTTTACAGCCACCAGATTTGGCTATCAACGTTCTGTGCTGGGTTTTTTTAGCTCTAATTTACCCCTAATTGTCTTCTAAGAGCCCAGTAAGCAGTGGAAGTGTTGACAATGCTGCTAAACAATATTGACCTCCTGTGGTTCAGCAAATTCTCTGGTTTGGCACCAGTCAGGTCTTGAGGGTGCTGGATTAGAGAGGTTCAACCTGTATTGCCAATAGCTATGTATATTTGATCCTTCAAATTTCACAGCAGGGAGTGAAGCCATGGCTGGAGTGTGAATCAACAGATACAGGAATGTTCCCAGGTAGGAATAATTAAAGACAAAAGGAATCAACTTCTTCAAAATCAGCAGATTTCTGTTCTGTCCCAGCTATGAGCTCATCTCGTTTGCAACTGTTCCAGATGCTTTCATTGATCTTTTCAGGAGGCTTGCCTACCCTCCAGAACTGGTCTGGAATCTCCCCGAAACGGCATCAATTTCCCAGTATTATTGGAAGCAATCCTGGAGATTTTAATAGGCTATTTTAAGAACATGACATTACATCATGTTGGGGGGGGGGGGGGGGGCGGGAGGGACGGGGGCCTCGAGGGTGAAATCTCCTGGAATAGATTCTGTCAAATTTGGCAACTCTGTTTTTCAGCGTTTCCATCTCTCAGTTGTATCACAGTGTTCCCTGTAAGCTGAGCATTTGGCCAACCACTGAAGAGAAATTCAAATGCTGTCCAGCTGATTAGCAGAGCATGCACAGCATCCATAGCCAGCAGTATGTGTTTCTACTGGTGGTGCACATGTGCATATGCCTTGGTGCACATAATACTATTTATTCAGCACATGGATAGAAAAAAATCAAAGGGAACATTGATCACGAATCTGGTAATATTTGGTGTTTTTCCTTGGGTGTGGCAGAGAAAACTTTGAAACGATGGATCCTAACAGCTCAAAAAGCTGAACACGAAGAGAATCCAAAATGTATTTTTAAGCTCATAAATGTTAAGCCAATGGTTGTTTTTGTTTGCGTATTTTTGGTGGCTTGAATCATGATTTTTGGATACTTGGGGTTGACAATCCTATATAGTGTCTCATTTAAATTAAGTGGAACGTTGGGGAAGGGAGGATATCAACATCTCATTGGATCAGAGCCAATGTTCCTTCTGATATTTTCCATCCATGTGCGGAATGCATTGTGTTATGTGCACCAGCAGTAGAAACAAAACCTAGATGTGAGCATTCTACTAATATGAGATTTATATACCACCCAGCTCCTGAGTGGGCTGCACAAGCACACAGCTTACAGGGAACACTTGTCGAAACCTAAACAATCATCGCACCCTTCTCTAATTGTTGGATTAGTGTCTCATTGCAATGTTTTTATTTGCACGTAAGCTTCTGTGCACCCGTGAAAGTTTTATTCCAAGTGCACTCTTGCATGTTCTTTTTTGTTTACCTCATGCTCTGATGCATCAGGATAGGTCAAAAATTCAACCTCATTAACATTCCTCATGGTTACTGTGGAAACAAAGTGATCACAGCTTGAAACCCTGCAATGCCAATCCTGGATCTATGGAGAGTGTATGTTGTTTTTAAACAGGAGACATAGACTTGATCGGCAGGCCTAGATTTCACTGGCAGCTAGTGCAAAGAAGGCTGTCCTTACCCACTTAGGGTACGTCTTCACAGTGGGACTATTTCAGGATACTGGATGTATCCCGAAATAGCTACCCTGCGTCTTTAGAACATGCACATTATTTCAAAATAACAGGTGTGCTATTCTGCCCAGTGTGCTGGGTATTTTTGTTGAAACCATCTGGCAACCCTATTGCCGGCCCTTCATTTAAAATGTGCTTTACAACTATTTCACTGGTGTGTGATGGGGAATTATAAAACCGCTCTAAAATAATCACCCTCCCTTTCCCCACCCAGGCTGCCCGTGCACATGGGCTACGTCCAGACTGGCATGATTTTCCACAAATGCTTTTAACGGAAAAGTTTTCCGTTAAAAGCATTTGCAGAAAAGAACGCCTAGATTGGCACGGACGCTTTTCCGCAAAAGCACTTTTTGTGGAAAAGCCTCCCTGCCAATCTAGACGCGCTTTTGCGCAAAAAAAGCCCCGATCACCATTTTCGCCATCGGGGCTTTTTTGCAGAAAACAAATCTGAGCTGTCTACACTGGCCCTTTTGCGCAAATGATGTGCGCAAGAGGGCTTTTGCCCCAACGGGAGCAGCATAGCATTTCCGCAAGAAGCACCGATTTCAGACAGTAGGAAGTCAGTGCTTTTGTGGAAATTCAAGCGGCCAGTGTAGACAGCTGGCAAGTTTTCCTGCAAAAGCAGCTGATGTTGGAAAAACTGGCCAGTCTAGGCCTGCCTAGGGCCCCAGCACGTCAATCCTTAGGCCAACCCCAAAGCGCTGGCAGGGGGCAGCAGCAGCAGCGAGCAGCCTGGGAGCCCGCACGTGAACCGCGATAGAGCCGCGTCTCCAAGGGGCGCCGCGCAGCCACGTGGAACACGCAGCCCGGCGGGGGCGGCTGCCGGCGCACTTGGATCCGCGGGGAGCTCCTCCCCCGCCGGCCTCTCCGGCAGCGGGGCGGGGCGCTGACGTCAATCGCGGCCGGGGCGGCACATGGCTGGGCGAGTGCTCTGAGCCGCGCCGCGCGTCCGGGCGCAGGAGGCAGCGGGGGGTGGGAGCTGGGCGCTGGTTTGCTGGGGGCAGGCGCAGACGAGCCCGGGGCGTCGCTTGCCAGAACCGAGCGAGCCCGCTGCAACTGCTCCCCCTGCTCCGGCTGGGCTGGCTGCAGATTTGGGGGGTTTTGTGTGTTTTGGTTGGAAGCGGGAGGGAAAAATGTCTCGCCCTCTCCCTCTGAACCCGCCGTTCCTACCTCCGACTTACGGGGTGCTGAAGTCCCTGCTGGAAAACCCGCTCAAGCTGCCGCTGACCCACGAAGACGGTGAGACGCAGAAAGTTGCTTTGCTAGCGGGGGTAACTCGTCCCTAGCCAGCGCCTGCATGGCAGGCTGGGTCTCCAGTGCCGAGTTGCCTTGCTGAAGCTGCCCCATAAATTGCCGCTTGAGAGTTCTGCATCGTTGGAAGAGCAGAGCCAAGTAGGAAAAGCAGAGGAACCTGCTTAGCGGTCAGCTGTGAACCTCTGCAGCTTCTTTTCCCAGGAGATTGTCACTTCTAGTTTTTGAGAGCAAGTCAGTAGAATATGAATGATCATGGCATGGCTACACATGATCAATGCGCTGTTGAAAAACAGCTCTCTCTTGAATCAGTGCAGAACAATTGATAGCTCAGCTAAGCGGTGGGCAATATACTGGAGATCTTCTGAAAATGAACACAGTTCCATCTGTACTTAAGACAGACTTATTAGGAAGAAGCAGACAGCACAGTGTTCCAAATGTCCTTCCAGAAATGAGTGTATGTTCTGGGTGACTGAAGTTGGAGCATCTTTTTCGTTTGGTGGGGATTTTGCTTCCTGACTTTGCTCCCCTTTAAAAAAAAAATATGTTTAAAACTTATTTGGGTGAATGGTAACGAATAAGAATTTTAAAGCTGAAACGTTGCAATGTACAGTTCTGGGGAGGATAAGACAATGCAATCATAATTTTTATCAAGTGTGGCTTTATTACAAAAGCATGTGTTATTTCAAAAACATACATCCTGCAATATCTACTGATCTTGTTCTTAAAGGGAATATATCTGGGGGAAACACTGTAATAATTTAGACTAGCAAATCAAGGGGCTACATTTTAAAAAAAAAGTGACCTCACGGTGTCTTGTTCACTTTATTAGGTGTTTAAGAGCATTTTCCAAATTAACGGTGAATAAAAGCACTTTGTTTTACCATTAATAGGCAGTTTAGGTTCTTAATTTTAGTGGCATTTTTTGTAATTTATTTGCCTGTTTTTTACATCTCTTGAGTATATTTATCCTAACATGTTTACAATAATGGTCAAAATATGCAGCAGAAAATGAAATAGCTAAACATTATTTTTAATGATGATAAAAATACTGTGATGTTTATCACTTCTTATGGGCCCAATTCTGCAACCTCAAAGCAAGCAAAACAACTTAAGTTCAATGGCTGAGCTGTTTAAAGTCTGCAGGGTTGGGCCCTTTTATTTAATAATGTTAAAGTATTTTGTTTAATAATGTTAAAATAAAAGTGATCCTTTCCAATACAATAAAATATCTGGCAGCATCTTCTCCGTAACTTGCTTTGTCGATTAGCACGGACTCTCTCAAGAAATCTGTAAGCCTTTATCAAAGTGCACATTGAATGCTGCTGAATTGTCAATTAAAAATAGAACTGATGAAAATGTGCATACATACACAGTCATTTAAAAGTCAACCCTTTAATTCTGTGCCATGTGAAAGGAATCCAAGGACTTATATCTGTGGTGAGATATTTAAAAAAGTGGAAAAATATTTTCTTGAAAATAATAATTATGAACTACTCAACCCTTATAACTTTACTATGCTTTTTTTTATAAGCATTTGGTAAAGAAAAAGACAAAGAAAAGAAGCTAGACGATGACAGCACCAGCGCCTCAGTCCCACAATCTGCTTTTTTGGGGCCAACGCTATGGGACAAGACGCTGCCATATGATGGAGATACTTTCCAGTTGGAATACATGGACCTGGAAGAATTCCTCTCAGAAAATGGAATTCCGCCCAGCCCGGCCCAGCATGACCACAGTCCACACCAGCCAAATCTCCAGCAAGCTACCTCAGCAGCACCCTCTGTCATGGACCTCAGCAACAGGGCCTCTACATCAGTGCATCCAGGCATGGTGTCTCAAAACTGCATGCAGAGCCCAGTCAGACCAGGTAACTCACTTGCAAGATCTGCCCTAGAGGTTCTTAAATAACCACACAAACAAAGAAAGTAAATTATTTCTCACTACGTGATTGACACAGGCAGCATAGCGAAGTTTCCAACATGAAGCGCGTCTTTGGTAGGGTCAGTAGTAATAATAATTGATAATCTGGAAAAATGCTAACCAGCTCCGCAGGGATTTTTGCTTATATTGTGTCAATAACTTGTGGAAATTCCATGGAAAATTGCCTGTTGTCTTTTCCCTGCTGGTAACCTAGCTATTTATCAGGCTAAAAATACAAACAGAAGTAAAAATAGTAATGCACAGATGCCACAGTGTGAAATGAACAGGGAAAGGAAAAAGGAGAGAGACCGCGAAAGAGAATTTATACAGTCAACAGGACCACTGAGACAGAAGAGAATTCAGGTCCCAGCTGGCATTTCAGTGGAAATGGTAGGGAAGAGGGTCCTTGTCTGTAACATTGCCCATATCATTGTATGTCCTGTATCCTCCTGTGATAATCCAGTCAAAAAGTGCACACAATAAAAAATGGACAAATAATAGTTAAAGAAATAAAACACAAACATTTGCGGCAGATTCTGATCTGTCACTCTAGTGTAGACCCAGAGCGTAATTACTGACTTCAGCTGAGTTATACGAGACTCAGACCTACATAGGAACAGCCATACTGGGTCAGACCAATTGTCCATCTAGCCCAGTATCCTGTCTTCCAATGCCAGATGCTTCAGATGGAATGAACAGAACAGGCAATCATTGAGTGATTCACCCCATCTCATCCACTCCCAGCTTCTGGCAAAAAGAGGCTAGGGACACTCAAGAGCATAGGGTTGCATGCCTGCCTATCCTGGCTAATAGACATTGATGGATTGGCCCTCCATGAATTTATCTAATTCTGCCCTAAGCAAAGGGCAGAGAAATAAACACCTTAAACTGGATTTTGACAGTAGAGCCTAATTTAAAACCATTGTATGTCAAAGGGGAATTTTTCACTGAGTTCAGGGGGCTTAAATCAGACCCTTAGTATTAATAATGGAGTTACCCCAATGTGTCAAGTCAGAGGTGGGAACCTGATGCATGATACCAACAGTTTGGAGGAAATGGAGCAATAAGAAGCCTTCTGATTCAAATAAAGTGACATAGTCTTGCTAAACTTGGATTGTGACCCTACACTCACACCATTTGAGAGAGCAAAGTAAGCTGCAGAGAACAGGAAATCTCTCCTCTCCTCCCTGCTTGATCACTTGCCATGCACAGCATGTATGTGCTATTGTCAGAGCCATCTGAGAGTCAAAATAAATACACAGAATGATAGTAGTTAGGGAGGAAAAATAATGTGCCAAAACCACATGAATTGCCAAATTAATTTCTTATTTTTTTTTTAAATAAGGCTGTGAACGGTGTTTGGGGCCCAAGTTGGAAAGAGCACAATATGGTGTTCTGAGACTTTCATTTACTTGCTTTCTCACTGGCTAGTCCTTGTGAGACTGTTTACACTTACTCCCACCTCAGTTTTAAGGGATCTCGGAGTTCAGAATTAACAGTAATTTTTACCATTCTCCAACATTAAATAACGTTTAGAATTGGCAAGAGGAAAAACACCCCTACTTTTCTTGATATATTTTAATAAGCCATTGTGCATACAACATGTGTTCGTTCTCTCTCTTCTCCCCCCCCCCCCCCCCAAGCACATACACACAATTAAGAAGTGATTATCCTTTGCGATTCTTTTTTCAGGAGCCCCTGAAAGAGAGCCAGCCTTTTAATGATCACCTGTCAGAATTTATTTGTAATCTATGTTATGGGTCAGCTGTTTGCATGTTTTTTTGCAGGCCGTTGAGTTTGAGTGTTTTTCCTGAGCTGATGAAGTGGGTTTTACTCACAAAAGCTCCTGACCTATTACATTTGTTAATCTCTAAGGTGCCACAGGACTGCTCATAAATGCAGTTATTGATACATATACATATTTTTTTACTGTTGTAAAATAAATCCAGGTCTCTTAGGGTGTGTCTAGACTACAGGGATTTTTCGAAAAAAGTGGCCTTTTTTCTAGATCTGCATCTAGACTGCTGATGCGTTCTTTCGAAAGTAAATCGAAAGAACGCAGCAGTTTTTTGACCACAGAAAACCTCGTTTTACAAGGAATAACGCCTTTTTTCAAAAGTGCTCTTTCGAAAAAAGGCGCTATGTAATGCAAAGTGTGCTTTTTCGAAAGAGAGCATCCAGGCTGCCTGAGTGCTGTCTTTTGAAAAAGCGGCTTGCTTTTTTCGAAAGTATTGGTTGTAGTCTAGATGCTCTTTTTCAAAAGTATCTTTCGAAAGAAGCTTGCAGTCGAGATATAGCCTTAGGGAAAAGACGGCGAGGAAGAAGAGGAACTAGCTGTGATCAGAGTTTTCACAATTCCTTCTATTGCCTAACAATAATGTAGTTTATTTTTCTCTAGATGAGGAGCAGAGTTTGTCTGTTAGTCACAATATTTTTTTTCTGTTCTATAACCTGGATGCAGAGAAAAACCAAATACATTTGTAAGCATTAATTTTCTGAGAGACAATGCAAATACATTCTAACCTACATCGTTTTATAAACATCTCTAGTCTCGCATGCTTTGTTTTGAGGGAACATCCACAATCCAACATGGATTTCAGTGTTTGATCTACTTTTAAAATCAGATTACAAATATATTTCAAAAATATAAAACTCTTTGTATTTAAAAAATAGCAGTTAAACCTACTATGTGAAGATTTCTCTCAAAACATGACATTCGTTTAGAAGATAGTGAGCTGCAGCTGATAATGTAAAAACAGCATTAGAATGAAGGCATGACATTTACACATTACATGTGGACTTTATTGTCTGGTTTTAAAATTGTACCTTGAGAAAAGTTTTGGTTTGATAGTTGTGGACTCCCTTGTCTTTTCGTTATTAAAAGGACTTCTGCTTGTTGTCATGATTTATTTTCTTATGCTAAGATACAGGAGTAATTAGAATGACAAAAAAAGTATTACAGTACCAATCAAATGCAGTTCAGATGGTCTTATTAATGCTGGTAAAACGAAGATGCCAGGGTGATCAGTCTATCTATCGCACGTATAATAAAGGTTTGTAGTGCTTTGTGTTCTGAATGTCATCTTGCTTAATGTTGTTAGTGCCGCCTATCTTGCAGTGTGGCATTTAATATATCTATAGGACCAAATCTTGCTCACCTCCTGTCAGATGGTTTGAATGGGTCTGCTCTCATGAGTAAGACTAGCAGAATTTGGCCCCATAGTATGTGATGCGTCAGTGCTAAAATATGTGTATGCATACATGTCAGTACTGTGGGGAGGCCATATATATATGTTTGTGTAAGTGGGACAGAGACTGAGACACGTATGTTTATAAGATTCATATACTAGCAACATAAAATGCATTGTTGACATTATAATAGTAAATATCACATGTGTACTGAAAATGTAACCATTGTTTGAATGAGACAATTAGATCCTAAATTCTAACATATTTACAACTACTGGAAATGATCCAGAAACTTGCATTGACATTCGCCAGCAAACTTAGTTGAGCTCAGCAGAGCTAATCTGACCTTCACTATAAATACAACATTACAAAATTGTAACAGATTGGCTTTCCTTAAGAAAAAAATGTTCCCTTTTTTTTTTTTTTTTTGTATTGTATGTCTTTACCTTGTGGTTGACAGAAAGACAGTGATTCCATTTGTCATTTGTTCTCTGGGTGAAGAATGAATGAAATAATACCATCCAGGAATGTATGTGGAGACTCTACATATAGGGTTTACCATTTGTATTTGGATCAAGAGCTATCCAGAATAGTGAGCGCTGCAAGATTAGATTCTGGTTGTGATTTTGTTTAATGATGAGGCATTGAGAGTGTTCAATTCACCAACACAACGTGTAGATGGACTTGGAAATATTTTCACTTTGCTGTAAGGGGCACTTAACCTCTGATTAGTTGGTTTAAATCAATAATTATCTTAAGGAATACTGTTGCTGCCATGTTAGCGAACAGGTTACTTAAAAAAAAAAATCTATCAACACATTTTGTTGATGCTTCATATTATGTGTGTTTCCAACTTGTGTTGTCTTTGTTCTGCAGTAGGAACGCAGACTTGGATTTGGCTGTGGAGTTCTTTAAAGAATGTTTAACTGCACTTTGCTGTGTTTGGGGGGAGAATGTTGAAGGCAGTACTTTGCTGTCATCAGAGGATACCTGGTTGGTGATCACTAGCATCAGTTTAAAATCTGGCTTTTTGTATTTCATATTTATAATTTAAATAGATAGGACAGCTGTCATGAGGGGTCTACAGAAAGTGGGTAGGGCCATATGGGGCCCAAGTGGAAGCTGAGGTAGGAAGAATTTCCTTACATTTTTGCTCACTGAGTGTTTGTATAGAGCAGGAATTGAGTGCTGTCATGTACAATGCATGTCATAACTCTGCCTCTTTACTTGCCAAATAGATACTGAATTGTAATGATAGAAATGGGTTACTATGGGGAAATTGAAAGTTCTGTCTCTTATCTGTCTGGTTCCAGTCCTAAGGACACCAGGCAAATAGATACAGTCTTTCGCTTGATGCATCTAGTCTCTTGACACCATATATGGAGTGACTTAAGCAGTGGCCTAGTTCAAGAAGGGATGTGTTAAAACACCCTTTAAATCTGGTTTGCCCTTTACCTCCCATATATCTTAATATTCACCCTGTCTTCCAGAACAGCTTTTCCAATCCACGGACTTGCATATTCCCAGCAGCCAGATAAAAACACAAGCTCCTCTTTAGCTGTAATGCTTGCTTAGAAGCAATTACGAGGCGCGTGGTCCATATCATGATGAACCCCCTTGCTGAGAGGCTGAGGACACCACCTCCAGTGCCCACCTCCCCCTGCATTTTTTTGAACCTGGGACTGCCACGTGGCAGCAGGCCCGGCTTGAGTGCTGCTTTTTCACATTGTCTCCCATGAAGGCTGGGAAGGGCTGTTGCCTGCAGGACCATGTGTTGTGACACGTGGCCCTGCCCTGTGCAGTCTGCTCAGCATGACTTTTGCTAGAACAGCAGCAAGCACACACTGGACTGTGTGTTTCTGCCATGAGCAGCCTCTAGTGAAATAACAGCGAAATGGGAAGGTTGAACTATATGGGCTTCATGTGCCAGGGAGATGTAATATGCAGAAGATCTCCAAGCTGCATTTGGGGTCAACGAAATATACAGAGTATGTTTTGGCACATACATACATGACAAGAAAAAAAAAATTCTGAATGCACCACCTGGCTAGTGCTGGAAGCAAGCACATTGTGTCCCCTCCTTACTTGGTAGATTCAATTTGCTGTTTAAATGGCAATTACTGATTTCCAGATTCTTTTTTATGTGATCAAGCAATTTAAAACCCTTTAGGGGTTAAACAAGCAAAAGAAAGATGTTCTCCTTTTTGTATGATAATTTAGAAATATACAAGGCCTCATTCTGCAAACCTCACGTGAAGTTGCTTTGACCAAATAAATGAGGCTACGTGTGTGAGTTAAGTGCTACTCAAGGAAAGTAAGGATTGCACAATGGGTAACAGGCGCGACTTGTTCCTAGTGAGACATTTCGGGGATGTCCAAGAGCCACCTGTACGTGTCACGATCATGTGGGTCAGGAGCTGTGGTGCATTTCAAAGAGCCTTATTTCACGTCTCGAAAGGTGGTGCAAAATGCGTTTGACTCGTTCCGTTACTGGACTTTTGAAGAAGCAAGCGTCTTCTGGAGTCTTCATGCATTTTCACAATAAGTTTGGCAGAGGGGACATCGAAGAAGACATTGATTAAATGTAACTCTTAGAAAATGTTAAACTGTGTGTTTGGCTGTAGACTGGCAAAGCAAGAGATAGTTGTGGCCAGATTTTGCCTAGTTAATCACGCTGAGTTGTTTACTCCTCAGATAATCCTGTTGAGTTGGATGGGGCTGCTCACAGAGAAAGGCCGTGTCTATACCAAGCGGATTCTAGTGGCATAGCTATGGCACCATAGCTGTGTCAGCATCATCCCATAGGGCCGGTGCAGCCTGTACTGACAGAAGAGGTATTTTCCATCACTGTAGGAACATCTCACTGAGTAGCGAGGATGACAGAAACATTCTTCCATTGACATAGCTGTGCCTACACTGGGGGTGAGTACAGCACTGCTATGGGACTTAGGGGTATGGATTTTTTCATACACCTGCGTGCCATAGTTATTGACTCGAAATTTTAAGAGCAGACCTGGCTTGAGATGCTGCTCAGCTGGAGAAAGGAGCTGCACAATCCAGCATTTTGTCCCTCCCTCTCCATCCTCATCAACTCCTAAGGGCATGGGAGAATGGAAGGGTTCTCTTGTCTTTCTGGATTTTCTGTGTGAGGTGGTAGCCAGCGGTGGTGCTGTATGTTCTAAGAGCAGCATGAAAAGACGCTCGTGGTCAGTAAAATCCGAAGCTATCACTGGCTGAGGGCTCATTGTCAGGGATACCTTTAGTTACATGTTGCTAACTAAAAATGAACATTTTGTTAACAGTCTCACTGTCAGCCGTGGCTAAAATGATATGAATTCCAGACAAGTTCCAGAAAAGCCAGGGATGGATAGAAAAGCAGTATCTCAGCCAACCAGTCTCCAGAGATACACGTGCTATGATCCTGAGCACGTGAGGTGCTCTAGATGGGGCAAGAGCTGGAAAACCACAAATTGAACACGGAGTCGGTGGATCAGATTCAGTCGTGTTTTCAGTTGAGAAAATAAGTGTAAATGGCCCCAAGTTGAGCCCACCGGACACTGATTTTGTGTTGAGGAGCCAGAGATGAAGCCGGTGACGTCAATAGGGACTAGGGATGTGAAAGGTTAACTGGAAAACATCATCTTAAATGGTTCCTGTTAGCTGGTAGGGGCTGGACCAGCTCCCCACCTGCCCCGGCAGGGGGGTGTTCCAGCCCTGTGGAACCTACTGCAGCCTCTTTCTGTGGTGGGCCTGTTCTCTCTCCCCCTGCCCTCCCAACTGCAGGTTACACACTGGCTCCCTGGGAGTGGAGCCAGCTGGGGCTGTTGGCCCTGCTCCCAGGGAGCTGGCTGCAGAACCCACAGTGAAGCCTCCAGGAGCAGAGCCTCCAGGGAGGTTTTGAGGCGGTCTCTCCAGTATAAAGTTTCTTTAAGCTTTATGCTGCAGAGACTGCAGCCTGCAACCAGTCAGATTTTTAGCGGGTACATGGTGACTTTTTAAAATGTTTACATCCCCCAATAGGAATGGTCTACCTAACACACGTCGGGATGTGGTGCTGACAGCGTTGGGCTCGGCATGGTGCCAGCCGAGGGAAGTGGGGCCTCACATAGTGCTTTTTTTCTACTGTAGCCCCCTCCTGGGCATGAAATGCCCAGTCCACCCATGGAATTCCACACTGGTGCAAATTACACATTTTGCCACTGACTCTTACGTTCTGCCAAATGTACCCCCTGGTTTATATCACCCCCCGTTAGTGGCCCAGCGCTGTCACAGGAGTTGCACCTGTTACACTGGGCTGTGTTTGAGCCACAGCTTGGAAGGGCCAAATTCTGCGTGGATTTACATCACATAGGGAACCCATTCTTAGGCCATGCTGCCACGGAACCCTCTCCCATTGTCTCCCATTCATAGCTAACTCCTAACTTTTAAAGTTGGTAATAGTCTTCTGCTGTTGCATTTGCTCATATGCTACTGTTTGTCTTTTTTTTTTTTCTTTCTTTCTCTCCCCCCCCCCCCCCCCTCGTTCCCGTTTAGGATGGTAAATCCCCAATCTTATTAGAGCCTGGGAAAACTCTCTTGGATCTCAGTGCTTAATTGGAGATGAAACACAGATAATTACTGAAACAAAATGTACCAGGTGCCTACAAATCAGCATGTTCCTTCAATTAGTATACATTTGTCACAAACAGATGCCAGAATGAGCCACAGCAGTAAATCATCTGTGACAAAATGTCCTCCCCAAAAAAGTATAAAAGCCTAAATGGACAGGCACACATGTATTTGGCTCAGGGTTGGTGGCAGGGAATGGCAATAATGACTAATTCTCCAATTAGCCTTAGGGATCTGTCTGTTATAAATTCTTATTCTGCAGCATGGTGGTGGACAGTAGGTCAGAGATCAAGTAGTTTGCTGCAAAACTGGTTGGTGCTTCTGAATTTAATAAGCAAATGGATGAGCCTGTTTCTTAGTTCATAGCAAATCCATTATGTTGCATGGCAAGAATTGGACCACATGCTTTCTAATGTCCTCAGAGGCTCTCCTACTGGTTCAGTAGCTGTGCATGAAAATGGCTGTTTTAAGTATCCTGGTCTCTCTGTAATTGCACTACTGATGAAAACATTAAAACCAAACCATAAGTGCTATCTAAACAGAACCCCAGTAGTGATCGCTTTCATGGGTTTATTTTCTAAGGGGAAAAAGTGATTGTAACTCTTTTTTTCCAAATGGAGGACACAAATATGCTGTGAAACAGACTCCAAAACCCAACACTCCTGCGTCACTCATCTGAAGGAATAACCAATGAAGTTACTAGGGATGTTAAATTGTGAGTAATTGACTCATCAAATAGTTGATGCATTTTGCATCGGCTCTTCGATTAGCTGATTGGGTGCTTCTGTCTTTGAAGTGTAGCAACACCCCAAGGGGTCAGATCCGGGCTCCATGCAGTGCTGATGCTTTGAAATGCCGTGGGGAGCCCGGCGTCAGGAGCCCGGGATCAGCTGGGGACTCCCTCACTGACCCCAGGCTCTCTGTGGTGCTATCTCTTTGAAATGCTGCGTGCAGCCTGGAGGCACTCCAGCTGGCCCCAGGCTGCATGCGGCATTTCAAAGTGGCAGGGCCGCATGGAGCCCAGGGTCTGGCCCCATGCTCCAAGTGGCACTGCCACTTTGAAGTATCCCCTCCTCTTCCCACCGCCCCCCTTGCTACCTCTTTCTGATAGAGGTGGGAGTGGGGGGGAGGAAAGCAAGTAATCAACTCTCTGACAAGCATGTGCTTATTGGATAGTTGACTAGTCCTTCATGTCCCTAGAAGTTACAGTAATCATGTTGCTCTTGGAGGAGTGAGCACTACGTGGTCCTGTGGCACCTTAGCAATTAATCAACACATTTAGAATCATGAGGTTTTTTTTTTTTTTTTTGTGGGCAAAACCTACTTCCTCAGATGAATTGGAATGAAATGTCATGCTGGCCTTAAAAACATGTAAAACAAAGACAGCCTCCTCCCCCAAAAAAGAGGAGCAATCTTGAAATGGTTTGGTGTCAGATTGTACAACGTGCAATTTCAAGATCTTACGTCCAATAATGTGGAAAGGAGTAACACCAGGTTTCAGTAGGATTGAGGGATGTTTGGGGCTGAACTGAGTGCTGCATCACAGAGAAGTGCAATGATAATAGCAAGCAATTTAATTTGTAACCCTTGCCCCATATGAGCTAAATGCTTCTGAACAGCTTGTGACGGCGCGTTGGGGGTCCCCCGACTCCTGCACCCCGAAATGGCACAAACAGACTGCACCAGCCGGTGGAATAGAGGAAGTTTATTGCCTCTCCAGGTTACAGCACAGCACAGATGTAGTCTGGTCACAGAGCTGGGCTAGGCTGCCTCAGGGCCCCTTGAGATGGGGGAGACTGGGCCCCTAAACTCCAGCCCCTTTCCCTAGGCTGTCTCCTCCATGCTTCCAGCCAGCAACTAACTCACTCTCTTCCAGCCCTGCCCCCCAGCCAGGGCAGCATTCCACCTTCCTTTGTTCTTCTCCATGGGGGGTGTCTGGCCATACTGGTTTGCATAGTGACTCATCCTGTTTTGCTGGGTCGTGGTACCCGCGGCAGCCAGTGGGGGTTACCCGAGAGCCAGCAGCATAGAAACCAGCCAGGTACCCCCACTACGTCACACAGCTAAATCCCGTTTCTTGCCAAAGCTGGGGTGGTCACTGGCTTAGTTCCGGGGACTCTTCAGGGATCAGACAAATGGAACCTTCTCACTCCCCTCCTAACATAGAGTTGAAGTGCAGCTGCTGCTGAGCTCTCAAGGGGCCACATGGCTGCTGCTGCTGCTGTACCTCCATGCAAATGGGGCATTTGGTGTATAAGAAGGGTTGCTCGCTCTTGCAATCTTATTGCAAGTTTCACGGTGTATATGGGCTTTTTCCGACTGGAGTCTCGTGGTTATATGTCAATGTTGGCTTCCTTTTCTAAATGTCAGTTTCTAGACCTTGTGCCTATGGAGAAAATCTTCAAAACATTAGTCTCTACAAGCTAAAAAGATCCCCATACTAATATTTAAGTGTCTCTTTTTTTTTTAAGCATAACTTCTTGAGGCCTGACTCATGGTCTATACGTGCTTTGGTGTGGTAATACTGTCCATGAATTGTAAAATTCAGCTCGTCCTGTCCTCCCCCGTCTGTACTTAGGCAGCGGGAGCCCATACAGAGGATAGCTTTGGACTGTCTCTTTGCACCCTCTTCCCCCTTTATGAGGCAGAATCACCCCGGCTCTGCAGTCCAGGGCAACTTGCTGAAATGGCCCTGTTCTCAGTTATGTCCCATTTCAGTTGGGTGCTTTGAACACCTCCTCTTATTGCCACTGTTGCAAGATCAGTGGTGGGGAAAATGTCGGCAGGGAGGTGTCCGACTGACCTCGTGTATATGTCTGACCATCCAGCCTCTGCAATATACGTCGACCAGCCCATTCCACTAAAATCTACCTTATACAGCACGTTTTAATCAATGTAAATTTCCACTCGTAGGCTTAGGCATTGAGGGGGTGGGATAGGAATCAGTCAGAAACATGGCAAAAGTGGGCTGGGGACAGGGACTGTGGAAAGCTAGATTCTTAGGGGCAATAAAGGAGAGAGACGTGAGAGATTTCTTTTCATCTGGGTTTTAAAAAACTGTGTAATATAAGAATTGGATTAACCTGATGTGACTTTGTTTTTCTGCCAGATTAGATATGTTGAGTTTCTTGGCATGCTGCATGATTCAGTACATTGTGTGCTGTAAATATGGGTGTGTCTGTACAAAGTTTTAATGACACAACCGCCTTGCAGCATAATGTGGTACATCAATATAGTACTGGGCAGATTTTCTTTTTATCCGCTTGCTTTTTAATCTTCTGTGTGTTCTCAGAGGGGTAGCCATGTTGTTCTGTGTCTGCAAAAACAACGAGGAGTCCTGTGGCGACTTAAAGGCTGACAGATTTATTTGGGCTTAACCTTTTGTGGGCAAAACCCTGGTATTGTTACATCTGGTTATCTGCCTGGGCCAGTTCTGCTCAGCTTTCATTAAACTCACTGACGCATACTAATATTATGCAGCTGATGAAGTGGGTTTTTGCCCACGAAAGTTTATGCCCAAATAAATGTTAGGCCATGTCTTAACTACACGGAAGGTAGATTCTGCCGTGGTCAATCTTCTGAGGTTCCTCGCAAGGAGTAAGGGAAGCCAATGGGAGCATTTGTTCCCGTCTGCCTTGCGCTCTGTGGAGGGCACAGAAACACGATTTAAGTTATAGCTAAGTTGTGTATCTTAATTTAGCCTTCTGCTGTAGCATAGACCAGGCCTTAGTCTTTAAGATGCCACTGGACGACTCGTTTTTACTCTGTATTATGTTTCCAACATACAGTCAAGTCACTTGAAGACCCTCCCACCCCTTTGACATAAAAAATGGCATCATAAAAGGGCACATGAAGGGTGGAAGACTGGTACATAAAAAGTCAGCTTTGAAAAAAGAGCCGGACTGTTCTGAGGATACACAGATGCAGTTCAATGGGAAATGTCAATGTTTTTGTTTATATAATTATGTCATAAGACATTGCCTTAAGGGAAAAATAGAAGTTAGGTCCAGATGTGAAATGATTTTAGGTGCGGGGCTCACTCTTTGAAAGATGCATACATAGTGAGAAAATTTCACTTTCAGATCTTTAAAAAAAAAAAAAAAAAAGTTGCCCAAAGTTTTCCCCGTCTCACATGTAGTGAAATGACTTAACATGGTGAAATAGTTTCTGTATTGGCCATGTATTCCCGCAGCTATCATTGAAGTCCAAGTGGGCAGTGTGCATGTGTCTGAGAGTAGCAAGTCTCTGTCTACACTTACCTCAACGTGATTTCAGTCTTGGCTGAGCGGTACCAGTGGAACTGCCCCTGTGCGAACACAAAGGCTGAGTCTCCACTGCCACTTTACTGCACTGAAACTTTCTGGCTCGGGGGTGTGAAAAATCCTCAAGCGCAGCAAGTTGCAGCATTGTAAAGCACCAGTGTAAACTGGGCTACAGTGCTGGGAGCCACGCTCCCAGTGCAGTTTGCTACTCTCCTTGTGGAAGTGGCTTATCTGGAGTGCTGGGGGGGACCGCTTTAAACTTTCAAGTGTAGACAAAGCCCAAGTCTAAGAGGTGCAGCACAGAGTTTGCATGCCCAAGTAAATGGGGCTGAGATGACTCTACAGTAGCTCAGAATTGAAAGTTGCCATAAAGACTGAACAATTCAGAGGGCTATTCAGACTTTGGTTCCTCAAAGTCTTTGCAGCAGTTTAGGCTTTTTCCTAGCCCCAATAGGCTTCCTCTCTTCCAAGTCACACCTCCTACTCTAGAACAACAAATAGTCTGGTAGCACTTTAAAAACTAACAAAACATGTAGATGGGATCATGAGCTTTCGTGGACACAGACCACTTCTTCAAATGACGAAGGAAACTCATGATACCATCATGAAGAAAGCTCATGATACTATCTACGTGTTTTGTTAGTCTTTAACGTGCTACCAGACTATTTGTTGTTTTTTTAAGTATTCTGTACAGACTAACTTGGCTACCCCTCTGAAGCTCCTACTCTAGGACTTGCAAGACCTTTGGAGATTGTCCTCCAGTTTCTGTGTTAGAAGAATTTGCATTTAGTGGAATTCACATTTTTATGTGTAGCAACAACAAAACTGAATAAAGGGTTAACTAAATATCCTTGCCCGTGATCATGTTTCATATTATTCTGATTCTTGAAGGAAGAGCAGCTCTCCATTATGGAGAGGGAAGAGGGAGGAGTGAGAGACCTATTCAAGTGGAATAATTAATTCTGGTTTAGGTCAGCTGTAAGGAAAAGGTTATGTTTCTTAGCTCTATGTTGCTATAGTTCCTGGCTCTAATCACCCATGCAATGAAATATGGAACTAGCTCTTTGGATTGGTTGAATTTTCTGAAGAGGTGCTAGGATAAAACTTTTTCTTTTTTTGTTCATTAATTTGTTGTCTTATTGAGGACAATGCAGACTCGGTAAATGGTAATTCTGATTGGCATTGTATGTACCTATATGAAACAAAAAACAGGACTGTGTTTTTTGTTTCAACTGCACCAGACTATCACGGCTACATTTCTACCACTATGTACCTATATCACTTCTAGGTTAAAATGAGAAAATTCAGAGTTAAGTCCATTTAAAAATAAGCATCTTTAGGTGAAAAATTTCAAAAGTGGCCCCGATGTGGGGGGCCTATATTTTGGGTGCCAGCTTGAAAAGCTTCCGGCCTTGGTTCTCATTACAATTGGTTGGGTTCTCAGCTCACCTGAAAACCAGATCACAAGTGTCACAAGCCAGGGACCCCAAAATTGGGGCATCTAGAAATCTGTGGTTACTTTTGAAAGAACTGACCTTTCTGCTGCATTGGGCCCCTTCTGCAGTTTTTGCTGTGTTAGGAAACTTTTGGAAAACTATGGTGTCACTGTGTCTGGCACAAGGTTGTTAAAAACCATTGGTATAAACCATTCTCAAGACTCATTGTCTCTGGAAGTTGTCATCCATGGGTCCTGACTGCATCTACTTATCAATCAGGTTTGTAAATGGTTTGCTTGCTAAAGCAGACTGAGTTAAACATTTTCAATACCCATTGCAGAAAGCTATACTAGTTTTCCAGGATAGACTGTAGGGAGTATCTAGTCTCCACAAATTTTTTGTTTGTTTCTGAACTTCTGACCTATTAGCAAATTTACTTGACATTGCTCGGATCCTTAGCTCTTTTTTTTTTTCCCCCAAAGAAAAGGAAAGTGTACATGCTTTATTGACATTAGGCGTGTAAGAGGCTAACTGGTTACCCATTATTGGCCTACTTACAAGGTAACGGGTTAACCAGCCCTGCCGACTGGACCCTGTTGCATCTGGGGCAGGAGCAGCCCCAGGGATGGGTGGTTAACCAGTTAAACAAATTATTTAACCAGTTAACTAGTGGATAAAAACCATCTACCTAATTGAAATTACTGTATTTTTTTAAAAAGTGTTGTTTTTATGAAGTTAATTATAGTACATTTTTTAAAATGGGAATTATATTACGAGTATTTTTTTCTCCATCCCTTTAAACTCTTATTATTCTCAATGTGTTAACAAAAAAGTGCTATAGTCAATTTGATTTCCAATAGCATTGTCTTGAAGTTTTCAAAACTTAAGCATTGATTTAGCTGCACAAAAACAGCACTATTCCAAATTTGTCATTTTTGTCTCTTTTCTGTAAAGTTTATTGAGAAGCAGTTCTGTTCCAGATCCATCCTATTTTTTTAATTTATTTTTTTGGCTCATCTTGGTTCAGTCTCATGGTTTGTTCCATTCAGTTATGTCAATTTTGAGGACTGTACTTGCTTTGGTGATTCTGTCTGTTTTCCGTTTAGTTTTATGAGAAACAATCCCATTCCAGGCACATCCCGTTTTTCTAGCACATCTAACCCTTCCATTGCTTTAAGTTATGATAATTCAGTATACAGCTTCCTCTTTGGTAGTCCTACCTTGTACTGTTTAGGAGGCATTGTTGATCAAACAGACAAATTCTCTAAAATAATTAGTAGATAACACTTGTTAGAGGAAAAATATCAGCAGAAACCATGTTTAAAAAGGTTTTCTAGAGGGGAAAATAGCTGGTTTAGATGGGGCTTTAATAATACATGTTATGGACTTATGGACTTTCAGTTCCAGAATATTTAATTTGATTCCTAGAAGGACATTTAAAAATGAGTAGTCTACACAAAATAACATTGATGAAATACGTACTTCTTACTGTGTCGAATCACAGTGGAAGTTTGCTTGAGTAAGGTTTGGAAAATTAAGTCATCTATGTAGTTTAATGTGTGAAATAATAAAAGACCTATGCAAATGGATCACTACTCTGGAAAGATTCCTCCTTTTTCCAAAAAAAAAAGTCCCATCTTGTAGCCCTTCTGTGTTGTTTTTAACCTTCTAATGGATAGTAATATGCCTACTTGTTTAAACACATTGGGTTTTGTATTAGATGAGTCGCATGTGGCTGAAGCTGGCAGTGGTTCCATGGTTGCCCAATGCATGTTGTTTTCCAAACTAAACATCAGCTGTCTCAATGTAAAGATCTTTCATAGTAAAGTTTTATGAGTTAGTAAAAGCCAATGGAGTCCGCTTATCTTGGCGTAGTTTCTTGTACTGCATGCAAGGAGATGATAAAACCAAAAGAGTAAGTGCACTCTATTAACTAGTGAGAGAAAAGCAAGCATATTAAAAGGAATACTTGGTTAAATAAAAGGAGAGAACTTGTCTGTGTCGCTCTGATTTCAGGAGCTTCTGCACGTGTCTTGATTATCATCTCATTTCAGTAGTATGTAAACAGATACATTTTAATTCTGTGCCCTCGCTTCTGTTCCATCCTTCATCATTCCCGTCTGCAGCAGGGATGTATTTCTGTACTCCAGTGTTGGAGGCTTTCTTTTATGTTATACCCGTCATGTTTTCTGGTGTAAGCATGTGAATCAGTCACGTGCTGAGACTGATACTGGCCACAGCTGCCTCTTTTCTTGGCTTAATTCAATTAGCTAAATGCATTCCTGCCATTAATATCATCATACCTTACATTTGTAGCATCGTTTATTCCAAGGGAACTTAAAATGTTACTTTGAGTTGTATTGTACCACACTTACTTTGTGAGTGGTCTCTTATATTTCAGTGGGGCTACTTTAAGGGTATTGGAATCAGAGCCATAGGGTTCTCCATCAGCTGTGTACTTGTCTCATTCTTGTACTGGGCCAGATCCTGAGAGGTGATGGGTGCCTTTAAATCGCATCACTTTGCGATTTGAGGGCACTCAGCATTTTGCAAGATGGAGTTCATTTTCGGTCCACTTCTGTTTGGGGGTCAGAATCCTTGGCCATTGGCAGTTTTCAGTCCTTTTCAGGATTGTTGCCCGGGTGCTAGGGCAAAAGTCCAAAACCTGAGAGGGTACTGAGCATCCGTAACTCCCCTTTCGATCAACAAGAGCAAAAGGTGTTCAGCACACGTCGCAATCAGCAGCGTTGCTAACGCCAACATTTAAACAAACCCCGACATCATTTCTGAAGTTGCCTCTCCTTTTTTCTCTTGCACGCCCGTTCATCGCCTCTGGCTCGTTCTTTCCCACTTTCTCAAGTTTTCCCAGAGCTGCTGCTGTGTACAGTCTGCAGATCACATTTAGCCAACACACGGAAATCGGCTTCACCATCACGTGGATTAGAATGTGTTCACTCTGTTCTGCCAGATTGTGGCTGGCTGAGCAAAATACAGCAAAGTGCTGGGCTCTTGGCCAAGCTTTTATTTCACTTTGGAGCACACAGTCACACATATGCTGCTTGGCAGGACATCCACGCTGGGGTATATTTGGATAGTAATCTTTCCTTTCTTCTCTTTTCTTCCTATGCACGCACGCACGCAATAGAATACCACCCCTTGTGTTTGGCCAGTCAACACAAGACTCCCAGTTCAGCGTACATGCTTGGTGTGCATGTTCAAAACATGTATAACCATGGCAAGAGACACATTTAGGAGGAGGCTACAATTCTACAGCTTGAAAAGCAAACTTCTTAATTACGCTCCTGCCCTTCTTACCGCCAGGGAGCCGATGACACAACCAGGCTGTTACTCTTTCAGAGATCAAAAGCTTTTCCAGGAATGACTGAAGGCCAAATAGGGAAGGAAGTAACTTTGCTGGCCCTCTGAAAATAGCAAGAATTGTTAAACTAACCAAATCTGTCCTTGTCTTTCTCTCTAATCTTTTAAACATTTTTTAAAGTGTATTGTTTTTGTCCCCAACTACAGATTGTCAGTGAAAATATTAGTAAATGTCTTGGGAAACTAGTGATAGAAATGAAGCCGTGTTAGTCTGGTGTAGCTGAAACAAAATACAGGACTATGTTGCACTTTAAAGACTAACAAGATAAAGCTCATCATCTAATAAACCATCTTATTAGTCTTTAAAGTGCTACATAGTCCTGTATTTTGTTTTGGGAAACTAGGAGAGTGCAGATAAAATTCTGGAGATGGATGCCTGTTCCTCTGAAGGGTTCTCTCCTTCCTCAGCTTGCCTTCCTCAGAAGATGTTTGCATGCAATCTGACTCACCCGTGAAAGTAAAGCTGGATTTGATTTTAGCAGTCGAGGAGGCTTTTGGGTTGTTGGAGAATAAAGGCTTTAGGATGCAAACTAATTTCTCAGTGAATCAGAAATTGACTTTTCAAAATGCAGTGTGCGTTTTGGAAAGTTGGCACCATGGTCGAAACCCCGACATTTTCAATGTACAACCATGGCAAAAGACACATTTAGGAGGAGGCTACAGTTCTACAGCTTGAAAACCAAACTTCTCATGTAATACATGTTATACAGTAGAGTCCGGATTATCCGACCTTTGCTAATCCGACATTCCACTTTATCTGACATAGCTGGCCCCTGAAAGCAAAACTAAAACCCCGTGCTGCCCCTTGTCGCCTGCCATGTGACCTGGCCCGTTTCTCCTTCCCCAGCTGCTGACGTCCCTGCTGCTGCTGCTCTGCCACTCAGTCCCCATTCCTGCCTGGCCCCTTCCCTCCCTGCAGCCCCTGGAGCGACATGGCAGCAAGCGGGGCCATTATCCTGGCCCACGCCTGGGAGCTGCAGGGAGGGAAGGGGCCAGGCCACCCGAATCAACTACAGGTAATCCGTATTATCTGACATTTTCATTAATCTGACCACCTGTCGGTCCCATTTAGGTTGGATAATCGGGACTCTACTGTACATGTATTAAAAAAATACCACAGTGGTCCAAAATACGGGTTAGTTGTATTACTCCAGTATTGAGGTGGACATGAGAACACTATAGTCTGCTGTATATTTTAGAGAATGTATCTGTTAGATCAAGAACTCCTCCTAAATGGTAAGAGTTAGGACCAACAAATTCATTATGCAATTCTCTGTTACCGTAACTAGAGCAAGGTAAGGGCTTGGTTGTGCCAGGAAAACAAGATGTGTCTGGAATGGGGTTGCTTCTCCTAAAACCAAACAGAGAAGAGACAGACTCACCAAATCAAGTGCAGCCTCAAAATTGATACAGCTGAGCAAATGTTGAAAGAGACTGAACCAAGGTGAGCCAGAAAGAAAGAATAAACCTGAAATAGGATGGCTTCTCAATAAACTTTGCAAAAAAGAGATGAAATGGAGAAATTTGGAGTAGTGCGCTGTTTTGGCACAGCCGATGGTTCAGGTTTGAAAACTAGAAGACCATGTCAATTTGGTGTCCAATAACTACAGCCTTTGTTAAAACATAGTGAATGATAAGAATTTATAAGAATGATGGAAAAAATACAGGTGATGGAATTCCCATTTTAAATTTTTTACTAAAATTAACACCATAAAAATAAATCTTTATTTTTTTCCACTTTTATTTTAAAAAAATAATGAGTTAAGGACCCGAGCAATGCCAGGTACCTCTGTAGTATTTCATAAGGGATGGTTACTCCTCATGTCTCAGGAGAGGCACAGACCAGGGCTGCTGTAGCCAAGCTGGAGCAGCCCCTACTTGCAAAGGATTGGAATGCCCCCCCCCCCCTTTAATTGTTTAACCGGTTAAACAATATGCTTAACCCATTAGCCAATTAAACAGGATTTTACATCTCTAATGCGCGCGCCCAGACACATACACACATATACTTAAGGACTTTAAACATTCAGATTGAGATTTCTGAATTTTAAGAGGCTCTAGGCACCTTACTTCTTTAGCTGCCCTTTGAAAATATCTCAGGTGTAAACAGAGCTGTGGGTACAGTGGCAGAGTTAGCAGCTTCAACCCTTCTCAAAAGTGCCCCTCAGATGATCTCCTGGCACTGGTGAAACTCATCAGGCAGGTTCTTGGTAAGCAGTTATCCAGTTAAGCAGAAAGAGGAATGATGTGTCTCTTGAGATTAATTTTTCCTTTGCAAAATTTAACTCCTTCCTTTCTAGGCTTCCGGAATTGTATGCATTTTCCCGCACTGACAAAACAGCAGTGGGACAGGAGGGTGATTAAGAAAGGTGATGCTCTTAAGAAAATATTAATTGGCACCATGGAATCACTTGTGTGTGTACCCAGACTAGTCCAGTGGTTTTCAATTTTTTTTCTCATGACCCAGTTTAAGGGAAATTGTTGGTGCCCGTGACCCAGCATAATTTGACTAGAGTGTAGGCTCCAGAGTGGTGCTGAAGGTGAGAGTTTGGGCTGTAGGAGGGGGCTCCGGCTTTGGGGGAGGCAGGAGGGGCTTCCCTTGAATGGCTCCCGGTCAGTGGTGCAAAGAGGGTGCAGCACCGCAGATCATGCAGCCAGCCGCAGGTTCCCAGCCAATGGGAGTGCAAAGTTCGTGTTCAGGGCAGGGGCAGTGCTTGAAGCCCTGTGCGCTTTCCCTCCTCTCCTGTTGCTGGCTGCTTCTTGGGCAGGGTGCAGTCTGCAGTGCCAGGACAGGCAGGTAGCTGCCTTAGCATCCCCTCTCGTCACCTGATTGCCCTGCAGCAACAAGACCCAGTCCCTTACATTCTATAACCCAGTACTGGGGTGCGACCCTTAGTTTGAAAATCATGGCACCACAGCAATGAGTAAAGGTGTGGAGCAGGGGCGACCAACCTGAGCCTGAGAAGGAACCAGAATTTACCAGAGAGTCTCAGTGATGATCAGCAGCCCCCCCCCCCCACCAGCTTCCCTTCCCCACTCCCAGCACCTCTCCCTCTTTCCCTGCCCACCACAATCAGCTGCCTTGCAGCATGCAAGTGAGCCTGGGAGGGTGAGGAGCAAGGGTGTGGCAGGATCCGGGGAGCCAGTGAGATGGGATAGAGGCGTGAGGGAGGGGGGAAGGGATGGAGAGGGGGCAGTGCCTGAGGCAAGCTGGGGCTGAGCAGTGAACATTGGAATGTTGGTGCCTGTAGCTCCAGAGTCAACGCCTGTGCAAGGAGCCACATATTAACTTTGGAAAAGCCACATGCAGCTCCAGAGCCACCCCGGGCATGGAGGATCACACTAGGCAGCTTCCCTTCTCTCTTCCCAGGCTTGCTGACAACTTTTGCCCTGTTCCTCAGCCAACATTTTTTTGGACTGTTCAAAGTTTTTCCTTTTAAAGAATTTTTTTTTTTCAAAATCCAAGATACGTTTCAGTGCTGCCAGTGCGAACAGATCATTCTGCAGTACTGATGCAGTGTCTGGAAAGGGAGAAACCAATATGTAGTTACTTAAATGCATTGCAGGCCCTTGAAGGCCGAGCAAAACATTACAGCTGAAGCGAAGCTCGGTTATTACTATGGTCTATAAGGCTGTAGCGTACAGGCCTTGCTGCTGCATGGGAGCCTGCCCAGTGGCTTGTAGCTGTACAGTAAGGGCAATCTGGAGTCAGGGTTGCTTGTTTTGGGAAATGACTGGAAATCCTTCAAAAGTTACAGCTATACGTTTGGCTTGAGCTGCGGCAGTGCTAACTTGACCTGGCAGTAAATTCAAGCTTTGGCTGCAGCTGACTGATTTGCAAGAACACCTTTGTTGGTAGACAGGTCTTTTTCCAGTTTCCTGAGTAACCTATTGATTATTTCTGACCTAGAGAGTGAGAGAATGCAAAAATAAATAAATAACAAGGGAAAGTCTAAGTGCAAGAACCAGATGGCAGGATAGTCAGCGTGGTTCTCCTTTCCTATTCGGTATGATGGTGTATGTTAACAACAACCACCCTTTCTTTCTATCTTTCGTAGGCATCACCTTATTTTACAAACAGCATTTTAATTAGACCTTAGCAGGAAGTATTATGCCCATGTTACAGATCAGAAAGCAGAAGCATGGAGAATTACACCAACTTGCCAGGGTAACACAGCCAATAAGCAGCAAAACCAAGATTAGCTGGCCACAGTCCTAGCCGTTAAACACATTTGAAACAGGTGTGAAGATCTTTCAATAGATTTTTTTTTAGAAGTTATATCAAGGAGATATGCCAGACAAACAAAGTGTTCCGTGAGTGTGTAATCTTGTCTAGGTGCAGTGTATGCACATAAATAGATCTAAGTATGAGGAAGCATACTCTTTTTTTTTTTTTCTTTTTTTTTTCCCACCACTAACTAGATTAAGATGTACCAGAACATTGAATTGTGTTTCTGGAAAGACCAAATATATAGTGGCACAGAGCACCTTTCTCATTGTGAGACAGACTCCTATAGTTCTCGTACCCTGTTACTCTTTAATTCCATTTAGTGCAGTTTTTGTGTTTCCTTCTGCATTAATAAAATGAAGTTTAAGAAAAAAAGTGGCATATGTCTCCATTAAAAAATAAACACTGTTTTAAATTAAGCCTCTTGCTTACCCACGAATTTTCTTATATTCAAAACATAGAGGACGTTTAATCCATATGCCTGCATTTACAAAAAAACGAAAAAAAAATCTAAATGTCAGACAGCAGAAGTGATCTGATATGACAGTTGCTGTGGCAACACCACCTACTTCATGAGAACTGGAGTTCATAGGAGTGTAAAAGGTAAAACCCACATGATTTTCCAAGCACTCTTTAATCTCAGCACTCAGTGTACAAAATATTCAGAAATGGTGCATTATGTACCATGAATTCTCAACCTAAGGTCATGAATAAGTTTCAAAAGATTGGTAACAATCTTTCATTTCTTCAGTTAGACCCAAAGGAGGTCCCACAACTATCTTCTGGCATAGTATGAGATCACAATGTAGAAAAGTTTGAAAATGAATGGCTGGACTTGCTCAAGAAATAACTCCATAGGCCTGTGGATCTTTCGTTCGTTCTGTCTTTTGTTCTTTCTTTAGCTCATGCCTCAAAATGAGAACTCAAGATTTCAACATGAACGCCTTTATTTTCATTATTAATTTGAATGAGAATTGTTTGTTGCCCTGCTACACATAATTTTAAGTGCAGTAGAAACCATTTGCTCTTGTTAGAATTTCTTGAAAGCCTTCAATCCAAACACGATGATACTTCATTGTGTTGCTGCTAGATGGCTTTCCCAGTAGAAGGAAGAGGGATTGTCTTGCCCAATATTCAATGACATAGTAGTTCCTTTTTCTTAACATTTCTTGTATAAGGCTGCTCATTTCCTTCTGCATTAGATGTACCATCAAAATCCACATTAAGCAGCCTCATCAAATGGGTAATTGGTGAGCCATGTGGAGAGTAATTTCTTTTGGGGACAGTCTGTTCTTTTTGGAATTTACCCTAAATATCATTCTAGTATGTTCCATCTAATCTCAAAACCCTCTTAGCCTACTGTGCTATTAATACACTTATGCAAATTGTAAGCAAAGACTAGACACTAGACACATTCTCTCTCTGTCTCTCTCTCTCTCTCTCTCATATGTATATTCTTTAGCTGCAAAATATAAAATAAGAATACAAGACAAATTCTGCTTCTCCATATCTCCCGTAGGATGTAATTGGTGGCAGAATTTGGGTCATTACAGGTACAGTATTTTCCATGCAAGAGTGTCCTTAACTGAAATTGAAGGAAAGTAAATTTACCGAGTCACTAATTATTCATTGTTTGGAAGAGATGTGACTAGAGTTGCAAGGTGTCCGGTTTTGAACTGGACAGTCCAGTACTTGAGCTTTCTGTTCGGGAAACAAATTGAGAAAATATAAATTAGAAAATAGAAATGTCCGGTATTTTCTTAATAAGATGTAATGTAGTTTGTGATGTAATATCAAGTGTGTCCAATATTTCTGATTAAACCATCTGGCAAAACTAGACGTGAACACCTCTATTTATTTCTTTTGTAATTTGATAATCATTTCTTACAAATAAGCCTAGGTAAAGTGTCTGTATTTTTGGCAATGTAACAAACACAGTTTTCATGAGTAACAATCCTTAAACTAAAGCCAGCACAGTTACTAAGAGTGCAGATGAGGAAAGGAAAGATCTGTGGGGATCTATAACCTTCTATCCAGTGGTTCCCGCCCTCCTCCCCATGCTTAAAGGCCACGCCAGACCGATACAGTTAATTTACTTCAGCTACGCAAATGCAGTAAAGTCAGCAGGGGCTGCTCTCCCATTGATGCTGGCTACTCTTCTGATTTTGGCGAAGTATCAGCATTGATAGGAACATGCTCAGAGATTGATTTATTGCGTCTAAACAGACGTGATAAATTGACGACTGGTGGATTGATCACTGCAGCGTCAATCCACCATGTAGTGTAGACAAGGTCTTAACACCTGTTAGTGATTTTAAGAATTACCATTAACTACTGGCTGTGGGAAGGGGATGGACAATACATTCTTTTTAGGGATGTAAAGGGTTACCTGGTTACCTGGTAAGCATCACGCATACCAGCACACTTACTGGGTTAACCGACGGCCCGGCCTCGCTGGAGCAGCCCCACATACCAGTAGTGTGGTACAGCGGGCCCGGCTGGGCCACAGGGAACTGTGTTTGTTAAATCAGTTCACTGCCTGTGGTATGGTGGGGTGGGCCCAGCCCAGCTGGAGCAACCCCCCCTCTCTCTACCCCATCTGCAGCATGGTATGGCAGGCCTGGCCCAAGCAGCCAGTGATGTGGCAGGTCCGACCAGGCTGGAGCAGCCTCCCGCCCAGCTGGGCCCACCGTGCCATGGATGGGAGTGGCCCCCTTCCTGTGGGATCCTGGTTAAATGTAATGCTTAACTGGTTAACTTTTTAAACGTTATTGTACATCCCTAATTCATTTTGTGTGGCTTTGCATTCGTGACAGGGCAGGGTTTTTCCATGCCACTGGAAACCTCCCTCTGCAGACTTTGGAGAACACACAGCCAGTGAGGTGACCAGATGCCCGTAGGTACCACAATTAGTGACTAGCTACATGAGGCTGCCTGAGATGTCTTGCTCAGTGCAAGATGCCTGTCCTGGATGTCCATTAGCTAGTCACTCATGATCACGAGGACAATAAATGAAAGGAACAATGCAAGGGGAATATGAGCAGAGGTTGGAGTCTGAGGTCAGGTCTACATTATGGGTGTGTCTGGACTACATGACTGTCGATGGAGCCATGTAGATGAGTTTACTTGGCAAAGGGAAATGAAATGGCGATGTAAATGAAGCGGCGATTATTTAAATCAAAATGGCCGCCGTGCTGTGCCAATCAGCTGTTTGTCAGCAGAGCGCGGCAGTCTAGACGGGGATCTGCCGACTCCAGAACCCTTCGTTGGCAGATCCCATATAAAGGGTTCTGGGGTCGGCAAATCCCCGTCTAGACTGCCGCGCTCTGCCGACAAACAGCTGATTGACACAGCGCGGCGGCCATTTGGATGTAAATGAAGCGGCAATTATTTAAATCGCCATTTCATTTCCCTTTGCCGAGTAAACTCATCTGCATGGCTCCGTCGACAGAGCCATGTAGTCCAGACACACCCCATGGGAGAAATTTGCCTTAAGATATGAAACTCCACCTACAAGAATTGTGTAGCTGGAGTCGATGTACTTTAAGCTGAATTTCTGGGGTGGCCCCATGGCAGGAGTTTGACAGGAGAAACTATCCCTTTGACTTCCTTTACCTTGCTACTCCATGGAGTACTGGGGTCGATGGGGGCACCCTCTACGTTTGATTTATCAGGTCCTTACTAGACCCACTAAATCAAACCCCGGAAGATCAATCTCTGGAGCATCAGTCTCCGAGTAAGTATAGACAAGGCCAAAGAGAACTCTGGGCTCTAAGCCCAGGACATTTTTGTCAGTAACATGAACTCTACCTGAGCCCTGGTGGTATGCTTGATTTCAATTTTGTAGTGCCTGTTAGGGGTTCTTAACTTCATGTGGTATTTTTATCAGTGGCGTAGCGAGGGGGCTGGGTGAGGCAGTTGGGGCTGTGAGCCAATTTAGTCCCCCTCCACTCTTTGTGTCTTTCCTCAGTTCGCCTGTTCCTCCTCTGCTTGCCACCAGCGGCTGGAGCCTCCTCCCTACTCCTCAGCCCCCAGCCCATCTCTGCCAGTGGGTTAGTGCGTGTGGGGGCCTGGCCCCAAACTGGAGGGGGCGGGGGAACACGCAGTACAAGCTCGCTCCCTCCTCCCAGGGCTGGGCTCAGCCGCGTGCCAGGTTTGGAGCCCCACCGCGCAGTGGCAGTAGAAGGGGGACACAACACCTTCGTTATGCCTCTGGTTGTTATCATAGGAGAAGTGCTCAGGGCAAGTCCCTTGTTTTATGGGTTTTGTTTGTTAAAGTTGGGGAGAGAGCTTCTGAAGGGACGGAAAGCAGACATTCGGGCCTAACCCTTTCTGTTGCCCCAAAGTAAAACTAAATATGCTGCCCCAGCCTTTTCCTTAGGGAAGGAAGGAACAATTGTGCCTTTTGGACTTGAAAACTTGCATATCATCCCGGTATTTGCAACAACGAGCCCTCCCCCTCCCCCCAAACTGTACATGTTTGTGTGGCCAGAGAACATCCAGCGACTCAAAGGGAAACACACCCAGGTCTAATGTAAAGTAGGGATGTAATAGTATAGTCAATAAGCTGATAAGCAAAAGCTTTATAGGTTAATGCTATAGACGATACGCATTTCCCCTCTTCCAGTAAATTTTTAGCAGGCTGGCCAGCAGCCCGGCTCAGTTCTGACTCATGCCGTGTTGGGAGCTCAGCCTTCCCTGCCCCCCGCCCCGGGACAGGGGATGCTGACACCCTGCACTGCTGTTTCTGTAGTAGAGGCAGCAGTGCAGGGCGACAGGCAGCTGGTCCACAGGCACCCTGTGCTGCTGCTTCTGATATAGAGGTATATAGAGCAGCATTAGGTAGCAGGGGGCTCCTCAGAAGTATGCAAAATCATCCATATGTCCTCTCCTCATTGCTCCCCTGTCCTGCCACTCAATGCCACTGTTGGCTAATCGGGCATGTAGCTAAATAGTCTAGCAACCCCCTCCATGCAGTGTTTGTAACATGGCCTTCTGAATAGTAAATCAGGTGTGATCCCCCTCAATCTGTGTCTGCACTGGGCTTTTCTGTGGCATCTCCCCCAGTACAGTACCGCTAGAGGGAGTAACTTGTGCAGGCAGACCACAGGTAGGTTTTTTCACTGTGGTGGGATGGTGGGAGATTTGCTTGTGCTACTTGTAGTCAGGCAGGCTTGTGACAGGGTGAATTGAAGGAAGCAGTTAGAAAGTGGGCATCGCCATTGTCACAAGGAGGCCTAAGTACACCAACACTGTTCAGATGCTTCATGGAGGATCTGTCTGCTTCCCAGATACCTGTGGAGAAGTCATTTTACTGCCAAAAAAAAAAAAAAAAAAAAAAAAACACAGCAGGGAAAGAAGACCTTGGAGTTTGAATGTTTGTCTCCTAGGAGATGGAATCTTCCTGCTTGTGGCTCCCAACCACTTATTTTGGAAAAGGGAAGAGTTGGGCTAATTTTCTGATTGGGTCGTTAGAATGTATTGTTGTTTATCACTAAGGTACATCTGTACTGCAAAGAAAAAACAATGGCACCACGTCTCTGAGCCCATGTCCCTTGACCCAGGCTCTGAGGCTGCGATTACACTGCAGTTAAAAACCCGTGGGAAGGCTGTAGCCCCAAACCAGAATATCTGCAAGGCAATGAAACAGCCCTGAGAGCACAAATCAACCGGCACAGGCCAGCCACAGAGGTCCAGTTGCAGGTTAGATGTACCTGGAGAGTCTGCATGGCAGGTTTTCCTTTGCAGTCTGAGGCCCTATTGAGTCAAGTACTGTACGTGCACATAATAAAAAGACAGTGGGTAAGGTTTTCAAAAGTGCCTAATTCCCTTTTTCAAAAGAGATTTAGGCATCCAAGTCTAAGTCACATAGCCTATGTTGAGAACTTTAGCTAGTCTTGATCCCAGAAACCTTTAGTCTATATAAAATCGTGCCCTGTGCATAGGCGTGGGATTTTATTTTGCAAGGTAATGTAGTCTAATATAGGCATAGTGTATATGTTATTTGCATACACCTCACACACAAACACTGCTAAAAGAACACTACTAAAGTTACAAAGTCAAGTGTTCAAAAGTTAAATTGCCTTTTGTCACTATATATTTTAGAGAATTTGTCTGTTAGCATTTAGGAAGAGTTCTTGATCAAAGAGCTAGGATCACCAAATCCAGTATGCAGCTTCCTCTTATCAGAACGTATAGCAAGGTAAAGGTTTGGTTGTGCCAGGAAAATGGGATGTGCCTGGAATGGAATTGCTTCTCATAAAAGCAAACAGAAGAGACTAAATGAAGTACAATCCTCAAAATTGACATAACTGAATGAATGTTGAAAGAGATTGAACCAAAGTGAGCCTGAAAAACCAGATGAACCTGGAACAGGTTCTCAATAAACCTTACAGAAAAGGGAGAAATCTGGAGAAGTGCTCTGCTTTGGCACAACTAAATACATGTTTAAGGTTTGAAAACTAGAAGAAAATGTTATTGGAAACCAAATTGACCATAGCCCTTTTATATTAAAATATAGCTAAGTAATGGAAATAATATTGGTAATCACAGAATTTACATTGATGCAACTGAAAATTAAAATTGTATTTGTCATGAATAGCCAATAAAAATATTTGGGTTTTGGAATCCAGGAGATTAAATATGATAGCATGAATAGATATGGAAAAAGGTAAATGTAAGTAATTAAGGGGTATTGTTATAAGTGGTTATAAAAAGGGAAGTATGCCCCTTTTACAATTAGTGTGCCATTCACAAAAGAACTTAAGAACAGCCATACTGGTTCATACCAAATGTTCATCTAGCCCAGCATACTGTATTCTGACACTGGCCAGTGCCAGGTGTTCCAGAAATAATGAACGAAACCGCTAATCATCAAGTGATCCAATTCCTTGTCGTCCATTCCCAGCTTCTGACAAACAGAAGTTAGGGAAACCCTTCCTGCCCATACTGTCTAACAGCCTTTCATTGGCCTATCCTCCATGAATTTATCTAGCTCTTTTTTGAACCTTGATGTAGTCTTCAACTAATCACCATCAAAGTATCATTAGAGAGAGGATTATATACCCATTTTTCTCATCCAGGGACTGATCACCCCTGAATGCTCCATTTCATCTTAGAACGTGTGTATAAATGCAGTGTGCGGTATAGTGTCTGCTTATTTAAACTCATTATTTTATTTTAAAGGGTCTTTAATTCTCTTATGCATATGCCATTCACAGTCCGCCACTCAGTTAAATGATCTGTAACTGCTCTGGATGCTCAAACCTTAGAGAGTTCGATTTGGGTCTGTTCCTTATACTTACACTATGAATTAGACACAAATCAAGGTTACATTGTGTAGCTTCATTTCATCTCCATCCCCTAAACTTATGCGTGTGCATTATTGTACAGTATTGTCATATAGTGCCTAGAGATGAAGTATATTCTATAGTGATTCTTTAAGAACTCAAATGCAACTCACAAACACCACTTTATTGTCTGACATTTTTTGTGTTTGTTTACTCGTCGGTCTTTTCTTAGACTATACTAATGTTTTAGGAGTCTGCCAAAGTGGCTGCATTGGTCATTCAAGAATATTCTTCCTTTGGAAAATTTTACTGATCAGCTCACAAATACATATTATATAGGATTGGGATGTAGGAATGGCCACACTGTATCAGATCAATGATCTAGATCAGAGGTTCCCAACTTTTTCAAGCATATGGACCCTTTTTCAATCTATTAACATTTCACGGCCCTCTCTCCTTATGGGAGGGGGGGAAAATAAAAGAAAAAGAAAAGTGGGGCACGATCCTTTTTTTAAACTTCCCACGGACCCCCTGCAGTACTGTCGCAGACTAAAGTTTGGGAACCGCTGGTTTAGATACACTGGTCTCCTGTTGCTGAGAGTTGCCATCATAGAATAGAATACTAGAACTGGAAGGGACCTCGAGAGGTCGGGTCCAGTCCCCTGCCCTCACAGCAGGACCAAGCACAATCTAGACCATCCCTAATAGATGTCTATCCAACCTGCTCTTAAATGTCTCCAGTGATGGAGATTCCACAACCTCCCTAGGCAATTTATTCCAGTGTTTAGCCACTCTGACAGGGAATTTTTCCTAATGTCCAACCTAAATATCCCTTGCTACAATTTAAGCCCATTGCTTCTTGTCCTATCATCAGATGCACCTGAGGAAGCTATAAAACCCCTATAATAATTATATACAGTAATACACGCAAGGGTTGCTCCATATAACTTTCTCTTTTTCAAGAAAGCACTATTAGTGCTAATATAAATGTGAGGATAAAGTTTAGTTTCTGTTAATATCCTGTTTTTAGCTAGCAGCTATGTTAGTGGGAGATTGCCCTAAAGGTTCCTAAACGTTCCTTTCAGTTTTCTTCCTACATTCAGCTAGTTTCTGAGCTCTGTCCAGATTGCTACTTTATGGAGCTGTGTGCTGATCTTATCTATGGGATGAAAGAGTTAATGTAGAAGTAGCCCACCGATTCAGCTGGGAGACTCTGTGATTTGCTGTTAGAGAACTACCCCCCAATGGCTAGACTGCTGCCAAAGGAAAAGAAGGCTTGGAAAACATATTTACACTGCAGTGTTGTTCTCTAGAACAGCTCTGGGAGGAGATTGTATGACAGTTTAACTGACAGACTGTTTTATAATTGATAAACCTGATGTATGTTTTAGGTTGCAAAATAAATTCCGTTAACTGAAAGTACATAATCTGTTTCTGCTGGGCTCCTAACAGTTGCATTGATACCTCCTGCACAAATGTGTTTAAAAAAAAAAAAAACAAAAAAAAAAAAACAAAAAAAAACCCCTACTAGATAAACTACAAAAATACTTGTTTCAAGACAATGTCCTTCTCTCCCTTTTTCATATACATTTTCCAATCTGCTTTAGCTTGGGAGGGAGGGAGAGAATTTCCAGAAAATTGAATAGGTTTATTATTGCTTGCAAATCTGAATGACTTGAAGTTATCTGACCAGCTGTACCAACATAATTAATCATCCTGGTCCCACTTGGGACCCCCAGGCTCTCCTCCAATACAAATAATAATAGGAAACCACCACCAAGAGACTCCTCTGAAAAGGTTCTTTCCACTTGTACCCCTTGTGTATAATGCTGGATGTGTTTCCTAGTAGTTAGGCAAGGGGCCTTGTTCCCGAGTCACGTTGTGACCAGGACCATTGTACATTATCGCTTTGAAATTCAATTTCCCACTCTCTTGGGTGGGGGTGGGTAATAAGCAGCCCATAGGTTGGATGCAGTTTGCTAGGGATAGTCACTGGTAGGCTGGCTGATGCATCATTTACTTGTGCCTCTGCAGGCGCAGCCACTCGCAGCTCCCTTTGGGTACGGATTCCAGCCAATGAGAGCTGCGGGAAGCTGCACGGAACAGGACCTCACTTCCCAACATTCCCATTAGCCGGGAACAGTGACCCGTGCCCAGCAGGAGCTGCGAGCCGCCGTACCTGCAGGCGTGCAGTAAATAAAGTGCCAGTGGAACTCCAGGGGCTAACCCTGGTGAACCGGGTCTGGGCAGCTTACCACTTACTGCCTACCCCTGCTCTGGGGATATAAAAATACTCTCCTGTCTGACAGGTTGGGGAAGCATAGTTAATGTTGGCAGTGGCAAAGCTTGTGGCTTTCTAGCACCTGTTTGGTGACCTAAGTGACAGAAGTTGCTGGCCTCAGTCCAGTTCCCAGTGTGCAAGCATCCACGCTGCCACCGCATTTGGCTTCCCCCCTGTATGAATGCTGATCTGTTTTCCTGCTCATAAGCCTATTCGACCATCCTGAAAAACTTCCTGCCATTGCTAACGCCTGCCGTGGCAACATCGGAGGGCTTCATGAAGACAAGGAGTTGGTGGCCGCTGTCGGTATGAGCCAGGCATGAACTTGCCGGGAGCAGGTTTAAATGCCACCGTTAAAATACAAAGAGCCACTGGAGCTGTGTCTACAGTAGCATGTGCAGTGTGGCTCTGTCCCAGGGGGAAAGCTTTCCCCCAAAAAAGCTGATGTGTTGACGGTTCTTTTCCTTCTAAGTCAGGGTGAGAGAAGCCACTGGGCTGCATAAGGGGAAACTTCTGCTGCTTCCTTTCCATTGTCCCCAGCTTGCTTCCGTCATGGTCCTTTAGGGCTGGATTTCCAAGAATTCTGTGCTCATCCGTTCCCGTTTCAACACCTCAAAGAATTGGCTTGATTTTTAAAAACACCCAACTTCCACTGGCAACAAAGGGCACTGAGCATGTCTGAATATCTGGCCACTTCACTGAGATGCCTAAATGGAAGCTGGTGTGTGTGGGGGTTTTTTTTGTTTGTTTGTTTAAAGAAATGTGGCCCCTGTTGTCAAGGACTCTGGCTCCTCGTGTCCAGCAGTGAGGTGCTTTGTTTGCCTGGCCTTCGCCTGTGATACCAGTTGCATTCTCCTGGGCTGACCGTTCCTGCACCGCAGCCTCTCTGGTGTATTGACCAACTCTTTCGCTGGATGTTGTGACAGCTGCAGAACTCGCTGGTGTGGGGATTAGTCAGCAGCGAGGCACGTGACCTTTCGATTGCTGCTCTCTCTTGACGTACCCCCGATGGGGAGAAATTTGATGCATAAAAATAAGTCCCTGCACAAACTCTGCAGAGGGATCTGAGTCCAAAGTGCCGTGCAAACAGAGAAAAGAAGGTAGCGTGACGAGGAAATACGAGCCCGCATACTGTACATTTTACAGTAATAGGCACTGGATCCAAAGCAGCCCACGCGATCGTATTAGGTTACAACAAGTTCCAGCACTGCGTAGATACAATGGCCATTAGCCAGTAAACTAACAAAGACAGGTTTCTGGCTAATGTTATTGGCAACCACAGATTGAATAAATACAAAGATGCAGAGTGCCAGGAGTTGCTTAATATTGGACAGAGAAGAATAGATTTTCCTCCCTCTTGCACGTACCTGTTAACTCCATTGACTTCAGTGGAGTTGCTAATTTACACCAATGAGAAGGGAGTGCAGAACACGGCCCTGTGTAGTGGTAAATAGCTCACAAAGAAGTGGTCCGTAGATGCCTAGATGTTTTAGGTACATCTAAGGACATGTGGACAGCTTTATGAATGAGGTCTGCATCAGCTCATGCATCCGCCTAAGTGGAGTTGTAGAATCAGGGCTTGGTGTTTGGCTCCTCTGAATCAATGCAAGTGATTGTATTTGTGTAGGCAGAGGGGAAGTATCTTAAGCTGGTCCAAACGCTTTTTGTCCCATAAAGTTTTCACCTGAAAATGCTGAATAAAAACCAAACTTTTTGGCCACAATCTTTGATGGAAAAAACCTCAATTTTCTGTGAATCCCAGATACCTTTTGCAAAATATTTCATTTTGCTGAAGTCAATATTCTGCCAGAATCGGTTTTTATGGGAAAAAAGGTGCATGTGTGTCACAATAACTCATAAGGAATTCTATTATTTTTTAATTCACACAGTGTTTCCAAATCTTTGCTAGAATTATGTATTGTTGTTTTAAAATACTGCATTATAAACATACAGAAACACATTTTGTATCTCAGGGATTTGTTTAAGGAAGGTGCAGTGATTCAGCTGCTAACCTGGGATGCTGGATATTCAGGATCAATTCTCTGGTCTGCCACAGTTTTATATGTGACCTTGGTCAAGTCATATAATGGCGGTGTCTTAATTCCCCTTCTGTAAAATGGGGACAAATAGCATTCGAGTGCTGTGAGTTTAAGACTGTGAGGTGCTTATATGGATGCTTTACCATAGCTTATAAGTACTGCAAATAGATACCAGTGTTTAATCCATGGATTGAACAGTTCAGAGTTCAGAATTATTTAGAACCACAATTTTGATTCAGATTCATTAGAAAGCTGTGGCCATTTTCAAAACCCACTCTGTTTTTGAATATCCCTCTTCCTCACCAAAAATAAGTATGAAAAAGTATTCACAGTTATGGTTTGGGTTAATTTAATATAAAATTTGCAAGATCTAGATGTTAGTGTTTAAAAATATCTTTCTGCTCTGTTCTGACAGATGTATTAACATCAAAGGAATATGCCTGTATTTAATCAATTAAAGAAGCCTATTTCTGCTCCTCCCATATGAAATTGGCTGTCCATTTAAAATATAGCTATAAACAAGTGGCTTTGGTTTGAGGAGTTAAGCTGCTTTTTTTAAACCATAATGTCTTAGACAAAAGTGATTTAATTAAAGCTGTTTCAGACTGTCCTGGGTATCTTGAAGAACCTTTCTTCTTGACATTTTTTTCAAGCAGACCAAAAATCCAGTGTGTTTTTTTTTCCATTAAGCTTTTAACTTCATTTTGCTTTACTTGCTCAAAGACATGGGACTTGAAATTTTCATCGCTGTGTAAAGAATAAAGAGATCCTCTAATCATGCATCACTGTGAAAAATCAACTAGCATGGATCTCTGAAACCGAGTAGAACACTACTTTATAGCAGCATGTATGCTATATGCAACCTCTCATGATTTTTATGCTGGAACTGTAGTTATTAGTGGTAGATTTGTTAGGAAGGGGTGCTAGGTGGTGGTTACCTAGGGATGTAAATGGTTAACTGGTTAACCGCTTATTGGGGTAACTGGTTGGAGGGGGGGCTATTCCGGAGCAGCCTACAGCGCAGGTCAGGCCTAGCTGGAGCAGCCTGCGGTGCAGCAGGCACGGTTAACTTTTTTACCAGGATTCTGCATCCCTACTGTTACCTATGTGGTTGTGCGCTGGGCTAATTTTTTTCTGGTCTTGTTAATGAACCACAGTAGGAAACCATCTACTTTTCAACAATGGGATGGCAGCAGTGTGTTATGTCCTTAGAGAGGGAGAAGGAAACACTCCACTGTTGGTAGAACATTACTTCCTGAATGGTTTCAGATTTCTTTCTTGTTTTAATTACTTTGATCCAATTTTTTTTCTTCCCCCGAGTCCATCCCAGCCTTTCCTAGAATCTGATGTTATTGGTGCTATTTTAAAATGGGTACTACTGAAGCCATGCATGCTTTCTGAGAGTAAACTCTTGTTTTACGCATTTTCCCCACAATATTATTAGGCTATGTCTAGACTGCGCCCATTTGGCACAAGAAATATGCAAATGAGGGGAAGCGTGGAATATCGCCATGCCTCATTTGCAAAATTAATGAGTCTGTTTTTGTGCAAGAGGCTTTTGCTCAAAAAGGAGCTGTGTAGACAGCTCCCTTTTGAATAAGAACCTCCTCTTGCGCAAGAGCTGTTCTTTGCATTTTTTTCCCCACAAAAACAGAGCCTCATTAATTATGTGCAGTCTAGACATAGCTTTAGTGTTTATATCAAATAATAAAAAGGATGCAGCAGATCATATTCTTGAGTTGCAGGTAGAAATGACATTTAAAGAAGGATGATTTTAGGTACTAAGTTGCAAAGTAAATATGACAATGGTGTATAGAAATATGAAGATGTTATGAAAAGTACCGGTAACAGTATGTTAGTTAAGTTATTATGAAAGCCATTATATCTCTAACATCATAATATACTTTCTATATCAGTAAGGTCAAGAATGATGACTAACATTTTCAAAAATAGAAGCCCCTTAAGTTAGGCCGCTAACTATGAAGTCAATAAGATTTGCACTCCTAAGTCATTGAGATGCTTTTGAAAAATGTTAGCCCTAGGCACCTATGTATTTTTTTGTAACATTGTCTTATGTTACTAAAATAGTTTCCAATCAGAATGCTGCCCAAATGATGACTGCAAGATTGGCCCAGGATGAACGGAAGTCCATAACATTTTTTTAGTATGTGCAATAGGTTTCGTATTAGTAAAAGATGTGGACAAATTGGAGAAAGTCCAGAGAAGAGCAACAAAAAGGATTAAAGGTCTAGGAAACATGTGAGGGAAGATTGAAAAATTAAGTTTGTTTGGTCTGGAGAACAGAAGACTAAGAGGAGACATAACAATGTGCAAGTACATAAAAGGAGGGAGGGAGAAAAATTGTTCTCAACTTCTGAGGATAGGACACGAAGCAATGGACTTAAATAGCAGCAAGGGCAGCTTTGGTTGGACATAATGTCAGAGTAGTTAAGCAGTGGAATAAATTGTTTAGGGAGGTTGTGGAATTTCCGTCATTGGAGATGTGTAAGAGCAGGTTAGATAAACATCTGTCAGGAATGGTCTACATAAAATTTAGTCCTGCCTAGTTCAGGGGACTGGATAGACAATCCCTCGAAGACCCCGATTCTATAAAAATGCATCATATTAGCGGTTTACACCTGTATCGTTCCACTGGTGTGGCTACTCTGCTGTAAATTTCCCTAACGTAAATAGGACTGAAGAGATTGAAATCTGAGCAGAGGAAATGGGAAAAGACTTTTTTAGTCAGATTGTTTAAAACTTTTTTTATACCTCATAAACTCCATAAAAAAACATTTAGGAGGAAAAACTCTTTCAGTTAAAGAGTCATGCATTCTCCCCACCTCGGCAAAAAAGCAGTTATCTAGTTCTCACAGTAGCCAGCAAAACCCAGAAAGATGAGAATAAAAAAGGGGTATATGTCATAGAGCTGGACGGGACCTTGAAAGGTCATCAAGTCCAGCCCCCTGCCTTCACATCAGGAGCAAGTACCATCCCTGACAGATTTACCCCAGATCCCTAAATGGATTGAGCTTACAACCCTGGGTTTAGCAGGCCAAGGCTCAAACCACTGAGCTATCCCTCCCCCATGTTACAAACATTAAAAACAAGAAGTTAAAACATTTTGTGGCCCTTCTCATACATTATACCCCCATGTTCTCTCCCCTTAGCAGGTTATTTTTAAGCCATCACCATAGTTCCTAATGTTTCCAGATACTTCCAGTGCCTTTCACTAATCAAATTTCACGATGGACCTAGACTTTGTACAGCCATAGTTCACGTTCATGAATGAGGTAGCTTTTAGGGATGTGAAGGGTTAATTGGTTATCTGATTGACCAATAAGCAACACTCTAAATGGGTAATGCTCACTGGTTCCAGTTAACTGGCATCCAGTGGGGGCTGCAGCAGCTCCCTCCCTGCTGCAGGCCAGGGGCTGGTCCACTGGCCCAAGGTACGAGCTAACCGGGCTACCGCCCGTGGCGCCCCATTGTAGTGGGCACCGCGCAGGGATGCCAGGTCGGGCGGGGGCGGCACTGCACATGCTCCGCGCGCCCAGGAGCGGGGCCGCGCATGTGCTGGGTGCCCGGGGGCGGGGCCACGCATGCGTCACGCTCCCGGGGGCAGCGCCAGGGCCCGGGGCACGCGAATGGCTCGGGCCAGCCTTGGTCCAGCCCCGCAGGGTCCCGCCACAGACAGGGGCTGCTCTTGTCTGACAGCCCCCGTTCACTGAGAGCCCAGGTGCCCTGCAGGCAGGGGCTGCTCCAGTGGGGTGGGGAGCCAGCAGCCAGTGACAGACTGAGCCCGAGTGCAGGGCTTGGGTGGGAGTCCCATGGATTGGGACTGCTCCAGCCAGGCTGGCGCAGTCCCCAGCCTGGATCCCACTTAGTTGGTTAATGTTAGGTCAACCTAACATTTAACTGGTTAACAGCCCTACTAGCTTTTGCACCAGTCATTGTGTAGACCAGTCAGTTGACCTTGGCTAGGTAATTGAGGCCATGCATATTCAATGGTCAAACATTTTAGGAACCTTAAATGGTGTGTCCCCAACTTGAGATGCTGAACATTTGAACTTCAGCAGTGATGGGCACCTGCCCCTCCAGTTGGAGTAGTAAGGAGTCCCATGCCGGGCACCTAGAAAGGGAAGCAGCCACAGTTAGTGGGTATGTCTGAAAAATATTGTCTCATGCCTCACTGGGGCTATCTAACCCTATATAAAATGCTTCAGAGGGGGAGCCGAGTTAGTCTGTACAGGATAAACTTAAAAAACAACAAATAGTCTGGTTGCACTTTATAGACTAACTATGCTGTGCCCATGAAAGCTCATGATACCATCTACATGTTTTAGTTAGTCTATAAAGTGCTACCATACTATTCTATATAAAATGGATAGTCTTATACTTTAATAAACAGAGTTTCCATGAGTGTATTTGGGGCTTAATGAGTTATTGCTTGTATTATATTTTGAGACTCTCTAAAGTGCAAACGCAAAGATGCATTTATTTTTTTTTATTTTAAACCCCTCTTAAACTCTTCTTCTGTTTCTCTAGGTCAGATCTTGCCAACAAATCGTAACACGCCAAGTCCCATAGACCCTGAGACAATCCAAGTTCCTGTGGGCTATGAACCTGACCCGGCAGATCTTGCTCTCTCCAGCATTCCTGGCCAGGAGATGTTTGACCCTCGTAAACGCAAGTTCTCTGAGGAAGAGCTCAAGCCACAGCCAATGATTAAGAAAGCCCGTAAAGTCTTCATTCCAGAAGATCTGAAGGTAAATTGGAACTGGTGATCAGGCTGCTAGAGAACAAAATGTGAACGCTATTTTCCCCATGAATATTTGGAGCATGAGTCTCTTTTCATATGCTGATGTAAATCAGGAGTGACTCCCTTAAAGCCAGTGGAAATGTGCACATGAAAAATTGATGTGAGATTGTGATCAGAGCAGGCCTGAGGGGAAGGATGCCTTTATGGTGAAGGTAACAGGCTGAAATGTAGCAGATCAAGATACCTTTCCCCAGATCTGCCAGAAACTTCCTATGTGACCTTGCACTAGTCACTTAAGCTCTCTCAGCCTCACTACCCCTGGTCAGGTCTACACTACAGGAGAAAGTCGACCTAAGATATACAATTCCAGCTATGTGAATAGCATAGTAGCTGGAGTGAACTTACCTTAAGTTGAATTTCCATGGCATCCTCACTGTGGGAGGTTGATGGGAAAAACTCTCCTATCGGCTTCCTTATTCCTCATGACCCCATGGAGTACCAGGGTCAACAGGAGCAGCATCAATGGTCGAATTTAGTGAGTCCTTACTAGACCTGCTAAATCAAACCCCAGAAGATTGATCTCCAGAGTATTCTTCTCAGGATGAGTGTAGAGCTGGCCTAAGTCTGTACAGTGATTAGTCCAGTGAGGTCCTTCATCTTATTTGGGATCTTTGTTATTCTTTATCCTCACTAGGGCAGAGACAGTAAGCTCTACAATATGCCGCACTAATGCCTTAAGTAGGGTATGAAAGTGGATGAAATTCACCCAGAATGAATGGATATTGAACAGTTGTGTCCAATGAACAATGAGCGAAGCTCTCTCTGCTGTGCCCCAATCTTGAGGCTACCTTAATTCTCTTTATGACTAAGGACAAACAATGGGCTGAAACATCACTTTCCCTAAGTGGACGTGGAAGGGGCTAAATTAAGTCTCGTAAAACACAGTGGCTGTGTCTAGACTGGCAAGTTTTTCCACAAAAGCAGGTGCTTTTGCGGAAAAACTTGCCAGCTGTCTACACTGGCCGCTTGAATTTCCGCAAGAACACTGACGATCTCATGTAAGATCGTCAGTGTTCTTGCGGAAATACTATGCTGCTCCCGTTCAGGCAAAAGTTCTTTTGCACAAAAGCTTTTGCGCAAGAGGGCCAGTGTAGATAACACAGTACTGTTTTGCACAAAAAAGCCCTGATGGCGAAAATGGCGATTGGGGCTTTCTTGTGCAAAAGCGCGTCTAGATTGGCACGGACGCTTTTCCACAAAAAGTGCTTTTACGGAAAAGCGTCCGTGCCAATCTAGACGCTCTTTTCTGCAAATGCTTTTAACGGAAAAACTTTTCCGTTAAAAGCATTTGCAGAAAATCATGCCAGTCTAGACGTAGCCAGTGCAGTGACTCCGAATCAAAAAGTTCAGGGTCATAATTTGACCTCCTTGAAGTTGTCTGTAATGTAGCTAAGGACAAACACACGCCCACACACAAATACATATATGTATTTAAATGTATAGTTTAAAATATATAATACACTTCAGGGGTGTGGATTTTTTTTTAAAGAATTGGCTGTTTAGGTAGGACCTACACTGTCACAGTGTTTGTACTTATTGTGCCGACTGCAGCAGTGTTTAAGAATCCTGTTCTCCAAGCATGCTTGCATCAGCACTCACGACAATTTCATCTCCTTTTTCTGGAGGTTGCCGAAAGTCACAGGCAAAGAGAACGTTTCAAGCTTCTAAGACTATAGGAGAGCAAATTAAAAAACTAACTTTAAATAGGACTTGACAGTAGCCCTCGGTCAGGGTTTCAAAAGTGAATTTGAAATGTTTTCTATTGCTACGTAAAAACACATAAACAAACAAACATGGTCTGCTCTGCACCCACCATTTGGCTTTCAGCTCTAAGGCACAAATACATTACCAAATTGTAGGGACCCCAACTGAATGATTCAAGGACATGCTTTACTGAAGACTTGGGCCACTTTATTTTTACATGGAAAACACTGTTGGCATTATGCAGCTTCCGTGAGGACGTAGCATAGTGCATGGCCTTGAACTGCTGTGGTTTCCCACCAGACAGATCTTTAGCCAACTGACGTGAATGGGAAACTTTCCAAGGACTGCAGTGGGCTTTGATCAGGCCCCACGTAGACAGAGAATGGGTACGTGTTTACAGTAGACTGATGGCATTAGAGAAAAGGTCTGTTACCATTTGCTATTTTTGTCCCTCAGGAAAGCGCTGTCAGGAGCAGGTGTCATCATAGTTAAAGTGTCAAAAAAAATTCACATGTCAAGTTGTAACCAAACAATTTGTTACCGTCTTTGTCCAGAGTATCCCCAGCCTTGCTTTGTACCTATTTCCTGATACCATGTGATTACTGTGACAAATTCTGCTTGTAGCGACACCTTTACAACTCCATCGAGATCACGCCTGTTTGGGCTGTGAAGGGTCTGTCTATGTAAAGGCACTTAAGTCAGAAAGGTTACCAGGTGTAAGGAAAGTGGGAATTTGACCCCTTGTGTCAATTATCATTGAGAATCATTCTACACCAGGTTATATTTACGATTTATGCAGAAAGAAAAGAAAATTGCAATCAGAGGCGCCCTTGGAGTATTTCATGTCAGCAACTGAAAATGTAGGGTCCTCCGTGCAAGGAGGTTTTTGTGTTTTCGGCATGTGATGACTGGAGAAGCCAGGTGCTGGTTCCTAAAACAATCATATTTGGTTGTCCTTGGCTGTTAACAGGGTAACTGTTTCTGTCCTGGCATGAGAACTGGCTTTTGAGCTCTGGGGAGAGGTAAACAGATTAGGCCAGTCAGTTGTCTCTGGACTACACGTGATTCTGAAATTCCAGCCTACCCCTGCTCAGGCTGGATTAAGGGATTTACCATTGCAGATTGTTAAAATAAAGATGGGTGAGGCTGAGATGGCACAATAATGAATTGCTTAAAGCTGATTTTTGTGGAGAGGAATGAGAGGAAATTGTAACCCAAGATTTAGGGTCATGGGTTTTTTTTGCTTTCTTTTTTTAAAAAGGGAGATGGGGGGGAGGTGTCCCATCTAAGAACAAGTGAATGGAGAATTCGATACACTGGACTAGGAATGTAACATCCTGTTTAATTAGTTAGTGATCGCTAGTGGTGGTGGTGTAGTGTGAACTAGGCTTTAGGTAAATAAGCAGGCCTAAAAGTATGCCTGTTTGTGAGACTCTTGCACATAGATTTAGTATTTGCCTCAGGAATTACTGATATTGTCACCAGTCAGTGGGATGTTCGAGTGAAAACAGCAGTGGCCAGTGAAATATCAATGGTAAAGTCACTTTGGAGCCTAGAGATTGCAGTGTGGTTAACAGTGGAAACTCGTGCCTCAAGAAGTTGTTAGTTTACCGAAATCTAATATCTTCTCTCTTTTTCTTATGTACTTAATGAGCAGGATGACAAATACTGGGCAAGACGTAGAAAGAACAATATGGCTGCCAAGCGATCGAGAGATGCTCGGAGGCTGAAGGAAAACCAGATCGCCATCCGCGCCTCTTTCCTGGAGAAAGAGAACTCAGCCCTTCGCCAAGAGGTGGCTGACTTACGGAAAGAGCTGGGCAAATGCAAGAACGTGCTGGCGAAGTATGAAGCTCGGCATGGGCCCATGTAAATGGCGGTTCCCCTCTCCTTTCTTTTTTGTTGTGGGTTGGCATTTTAATAGATGGACAATGTGTTTCCTGTTTGATAGCACCACACCCAAACCAACCTGTCTGTCATCAGCACTTTACCAGAAGTAGAAACAAAATGGACTTACATTATTTTTCATTTGTGTATGCGTGTGTGTGCACATCTCAGCACTTCCCGTTTTTATGAAACCCTCTTCAAAGGGTGACACATTTTTACCTGGACTATTGAGAACTGCCATAGTAAGGTTTTTTTGTTGTTGTTGTTTTTTTCCGGTGCTGCTTCTGATTAGGATTGTTATGTTGTTCCAAACAGTTCCAGCCTCACAACTTACTTACAAAGATCCCAGAAAAACAAAAATAATAAAAGATAAATCTCAGTTTTCAAAAGTAACAAGTTATTGTTAAATTGTGTCTAATCAGAAAAAGTAATGTGCTAATGAAGTGCACAAACAATAATTCAGTGCAACACTACAGAAATATTAATTTATAAATTGCTTTTGTTGTATTTTAAGTTCTGGTGATAGCTGTCTTAAGATTTAAAGTGCTATTAGACTGAGTTAGCTCTGCTCATTATAGAGCCCATTATGACTTATCTATATCTACTAAGTTTCCTTTTATTTCCACAAACACCAGATAGGAGAACTACTAACAGTATACAGAGTGTGTATTTTGCACTGTCTGTACCTAAAGCAATAATCCTATTGTGCACTAGCGCATGCTGCCTGGATGTTCCTAGTGGACGTAGGATGAGTCCCCTACCTAGTAAGAGTTTTAATGTCTTATAAATAAAAGACCCATTGATATGAGCATGCTGAAAGCATCCCTGGTGTGTGTAAAAAAAGAGAGAGGACAATTAGTTGATACAAGAACAAAATTTAAAAGGCTCAAATCAGATTTGATGTTGAAATTAAAGGAGGTTTTGGTTTAGTTTTCATTTCTGCATTGTTCAGAGTCCCATTTTGTGATTAACTATTCATTTTTCCACTTTTTGTAATATATTTTCTGAGGATTATATCTTGCTGTTTTAAATGCATTTTTATTTAGTTAGAAGAGTCACTGTTTTGCAAACCCCACTTTTCCAAGCGACATTATTTTGAGCATGTCTTGAACTGATGGTTCTGAACTTTATTCTGTTTTCTCTATCTGCTCTTGAACATATGCTCTGTTACAAAGTGGACTTCTGAAAATGAATGTAAAAGACACTGGTGAATTTCAGAAGGCAATGGTGTTGTCATATACTGTGGTTAATCCAATCAATGTAAATGTTTACTATAGACCAAAAGAATAGATATTATAAAATGTATAAAGTTTATACAGAATAATTATAGTATGGGGTGTTTTGTACAGTATTTTTCAAATACCAATACTGACAGTGTATTTTGAAAGACATATTATATATAGCAAAGAAAAGGAAAGAGCTATTCCATGTTTAAAATATATAGGAAAGATATATATTCACTAATATTGTACAGAGAGGAAGTGCTTTGGGGTTTTAGAGGTCGTTAATATTTTAAATGTACCACTGACACATCAGCATGTTTTGTGCTTTAAATTAAATTTTTTGAAAGTAATATGGCTTGACAGAGTGCTTCGTATTACTGAAATATTAAGAGGCTTTATAGTTTTCCATTAGAAACATATAAAGAATCTGTCTGACACAGAAAAGCACAACATGGAGTTTAGTCAAATATATATTGGACGATGCAATATTTTGTAGAGGCAGAAAAATAAAGTACACAACAAAAAAATCTCATGCTTACTTCAATTCTGCTGCTGCTGCTAAAATTTGTTTCCATCTGAAATTCTTAATAGTCTTGTTCATTTATGCAGTTCATGTATTGCATACATTTATTTACATGTGAGGAAAATATGGTGCTACATGTTTGGCTCACAGTTTTCTAGGGTTTTTTCACTTTTTTTTTTTTTCAAATAAAAAAGGTTATTCATTCCAGTAAACCATTGCTTACAGAGATTGTTACAAAGGACTAAGCATTTTGTTCTACATTAAACATATCCATTCTTTAATGGGATTTTTCCATTTTTCTTCCTCAAAAGTCACAGGATCTATTAATACTTGGTAGTATCCTGTGGACCACTAATTCTGTGGATTGCATGTCCAGGAGTTTCAGGAATGGTCAGAGTAGAAAGTCAATTATTGTCCAGTATGAACCAGATGGGATGTTTGGAATATTTGCCCTGACCGTGTTGTATACAAGTCAATATATCTACTGACCAGAAAACAAACTGAGAGTTTCAGGTTTTTTTAAAAGAAGTTATTTAGTGTGGGCAGGGTTCTACAAGATGCTGTTAATATGGACACACTGTAGCAAAGTGGCAATTTGCAACAGTACACTGCAGCTGAAGTTTGAAATAGCAGAAGTTGTGGTTGTGAAATCAGATGAGACATAAATAACAAAGTATTGGTAGTTTCCACGGTTGACATGATCATTCATCCACACAAAAAGGCAGCTGAGTAAATTTATAAATGAGCACTTCTGTCTTTTTTTAGGAGTGTGTGTATTGTGTAGCCACCCTACAAAAACAAGTGTCTCAGACTTTTTTGGGGCGGGGGAGGGAGAACAGGGGAACAAGGTAGGCTTTCCACTGTGTGCCAGTAGAGGTTTCTAGCAGCTACCTCATCTACCATCTCAAACACTTCTGAGTCTGTTCAGGTGCCTTACATATCTACAGGTTGTGCATACTCTTGTCAAGGCATGAAGGTTTGACAATGCATTTTGCACAACAAAACCAAACCATGTTTTCTGACTTGGAGAGACTCAGAATAATCCAGAAGGGCTGTGGAAGTCCAAGAGCTAATGATATTAAAGCAACACCCAGAAGCACTGCTAACACTAGAGTCATGTCAATCTTTACATTTAAAGCCACCATTGGCGTTGTCATTTTGACTAGGATTGTCTGAAGCACCTAAAGGAGACAGGGGCTCCTCTTTTACAGCGGGATTTGGGTATCTAATGCATTTTTTTAAAACTGTGATAAACCTTCAAATATAAATTCTCAGCCTAGAATACATTCCCAGAAGACTTAACAATTTTTAAAACGTTTTTTAACCTTGGTTTTCAACTGATAAGAGCACTGTGTCGCGCATACTCAAGATTCTGTTGGGCCTTATTAACTCTAAAATAGTTCTTAAAGGTCTATCAAATTATATGGCATTTCAAAAGGATCAAACCATATCTTTACATGATAATCCACTAAAATCTAATAAATAGACAATAAGCATTGGCTATAAGTTTGCTTGATGCTAGCCCTTCAGTCAATTATTGCAACTTTGAAAATGATTTATTTTTTAAACAGTGGTATTGTTTTAATTTCAACTCTATTCATATAGTTTCTATTACCTTAGGAATTAAAGGGGGAGGAGTTGTCTTCTGATGCTGTTGGCACTAAAATAAACAGGATAATTGAATGAAATTGCTGACTTCAATCCACAAAAGCAAGGAATTCAGAACTAAGGAAAACATTCTGGGCTGACACTTTCACTTAACTCATTCTGCTGTGCCTATCTATTGAAGCATTACTATGCTATGTAACAACACAGACACTGGATTGAGGCCCCTGCAAAATGGGATGAACTTCTTGCCTTTGTGGGTTTATCGGCCACTGATGTCACTTTAAAAATGATTGTGTGTGATTTATTAGTGAGTGAGGGGTGTGGGTCATTTTTGTTTTTTAAAACTTGGAAAAAATATTTAAACATTACAAGTGATCAACCATTGTATTTTGGGCAACACCACAAGATAGCATCTGTTTAAATACAAGTTTAACATATAAGATCAAATTAAATGTATGTCAGGAAATGGATTGCATCCTGTATGCTGCTCAGCCCAATTCTTTTTGTCTGTTATTCTTAATGTTTAATAAAACTTTTAAATTTTTCTTCTCTCAGCAGTATATTTGCTTTAATCTGTCCGATACTGGGATGGTCTCTTCTTCAGCCCATACACTTGAAGGTCTATTATTAGCTATCATTGGTCCTGAAGAAACAACCCATAACATGGCACATCTCCAAGGGCCTTCTTTTCAGTCAGTCTTAGGTCCATATACCAATTAAATTGCATGTAAAAATATCCCCTTTGCAAAACACTTGCCAAGCAGTTGTATAGTGCCAGACGACCTTCGAACATGAAGTTACTTTCCAAAAGACCCAATTTTTACAAGGGACTAAAAGTTACTAAATAAAGCCATCAGTTCCTGGATGTGCTGATATAATTGATACACCTCCTAAGCTTTTTGTGTTCCTCAGTAGGGCTCTTCTGGCTGCCCTCAGGAAAAACAAGCAAGCAGGGCAGACTGCGGGCTATTTAAGAATCCCTAGGCTTTCCACAGTTACAGTACAGGTTGAACCGCTCTAGTCTAGCACCGTTGGGATCTGACCAATGCCGAAACAGAGGATTTGTTGACCCACGGGAGATCAATATTGTCTAGCAGCATTACCAACAGGTCCACTGCTTACTGGTCTCTTAGGCTATGTCTACACAGCAGCATTATTTCAGAATAACAAAGTCCATGTCTACACTACAGTTATTTTGACATAATGTTGAAATAACGTCGAGCTGGAGGACTTCTTACGCTGACTCCTGTGACCCTCATTGTAGGAGGAGTATGGGAAGTCGGGGGAAGAGTGCTCGTTCTCAGACTCCCTGCTGCGTAGACAGCGCCAAAAGAAGCTATTTCTACTTAAGCTACACAATTGACATAGCTCAAGTTGTATCGCGTTGTATCGCTTATCTCGGCGGTAGCCTTGCAGCATAGACATACCCTTAGAAGACGTTTAGAGGTAAATTAGAGCTAAATAACAGTACTGAACACTAAGAGCTAGGACTGGTGGCTGTAAACAAACTTCTCCCTCAGCTATTGTAGGGAGCGATTGTAGCTGAGGGAGACGTGCCTCTCCCCTAGCCAGGCAGCCCCATGCATAGCAGCCCTGAGTCCCTGGGCGGGGCTCGTTAAGCAGCTGTAGAGCCATTCTGCCACCCAGCTTAGAGGGAACAGTGGTGACTGGAAGACTTTTCTTCATAGTTTTTGATGCCACCTTTGCCTGGTGGTGACATGAGAACATTAGCGCACAACACACTACATGTACATTTCCCTGAACTTTTCCTACAGTGGCTGGGTAAATTTTCAACCAAACATGCCAATTTGTGGCAACCACTTTTTTTTTTTTTTAAATGGAATCCCATCATTTTACCAAGCCTTTCCTTTGGGCAGGTTTTTGAGGTCTCGGATGGAATCTCGGGGGATGGAGGGTGAGCAAGCGGCCTAGCTAATACCTTGGTGATTAGACAATTCACTTGTGACCTGGTTGACTCAGAGCAAAAAATTGATCCTGGTCTCCTGCATTCCAAGTGAATGATCTAATCACGAAGCTTCGGGCCACAATGTTTCTCTCTCTCTCTCTGGGTTTGCCAGCAAAGGCCTCAGTTTCAGCCCCATGCAGAACAAGTTGTGAAATCATAATTTCTAGTGAATTCATTTCCATACACTTGTACCTCTTTAACTGGGATTCCCTGGACCACGGATGTTCCTGGAACACAGAGCCCAGGAAAAAGGAAGTCTGGTGGCAGGGCAGGAGCGCTGTAAGGGGCACCGGCAACTCAGCCGGGAGCCCAGAGTGTGTGTGGGAGGGGGCAAAAGAGGATGGATGGCATGGCGAGGTGCTCTGGCCTCTGCGAAGTTCCTTGGCCCCAGTGGCTGGAAAGCTCAAACCTGGCCAAGGAGCTCTAACCCCAGGGTCAGCCAGGGAACTCTGGCTTCATCCTTGGCTGCGGCGCTCCGGCTGCATTCTGGCTCCAGTGGCTGGGAAACTCCAGCCCCAGAGGCATCCAGGAAGCTCTGTCCCGGGCCAGGGAGCTCCAACCCTAGCTCTCTGCCTAGCCACAGAGCCCAGTGGCTACAGAGTTCTGCCCCAGCTGCAGAGCCAGGCGAGTGCGCAGCTCTGGCTGTGGCACTCTGGCCCCAGCAGTAGTAGGGCTGGGGAGAGCCCCAAGGGCAGGCTGGTGCCCTAGCCCAGTGGTAGCATGGCCACGAGGGGAGGGACCTTCCCTGTTCCGGAAAATCCCCTTGCTCAGGCCCAGCCAGGTCTTACGGGTGCCGAACCAGCGAGGGCCAACCTGTGCCTTAGACCATGCATTACACTGCTGGCTTGCATGTGTTCTGAAATTCACGTAGGACAGCTGGAAAGAATTTGGTTCCCTCTGCCCCCATGTTATAGCTAAATTAGAGTTGGAGAGGACACCGCCATGGAATCGTATTGGGACTGATAATCCAAAGACTGATAATATTACGAAATCAGTGCCCACTTCGGGGCAGGCAGTGGCAGGTCCTGTGTACAGTGCCTAGCACCATGCATCTTAGCCCTGAATGAATCCTCTGGGTCCTACCATGCTCTAAGTAACAGTATAGGTTGAAAAGCTTCAGGGGGTAGCCGAGTTAGTCTGTACAGGGTAAACTTTAAAAACAACAAATGGTCTGGTAACACTTTAAAGACCAACAAAACATGGTGATTATGAGCGTCAGCTGAAAAAGTGGGCAGTGCCCATGAAAGCTCATGATACCAGCTACATGATTTGTTGGTCTTTAAAGTGCTACCAGACCATTTGTTGTTTCGTATCGCTTGAAACGCTCTACACTGGGACACTGTGGTCCAGCAACCGCTGTGGTCCAGCACAAATATCGCAGGACCAGAAAGTCCTGGTGACGAGCCAGCAGACAGGGGAGCCCTGCAGAGCTGGCAGGGCAGTGGGCTGCCCATAGCGAGCTGCTGGTAGGGCCGCCCAGCACCCAGCAGCAATGCTGCCAGCAGGGCTGGGAGACCTGGCACACGGCCGCCCAGTGGGGCCCAGACCTGCGGCGTGCAGCTGCCCAGCGCCAAGGCAGGCCAAGTTGGGGGTGGGACAGAAGGGCCAGAAAAAAATCTCTTGTGCAGGACCGGCCAGATGCCGAGGGTTCCAGACCAGGGAGGTCCAACCTGTACCAGAGAGCAAGAAATTACGATTGAGTCCTGCTGAGCTACAATGTGAGCTGCTTCTGCCGCATGTTGTGTTACATAACAAGGCAAAACAAAAACACTGACTTAGGGTGTGGAAACAATCTTGTATTATTATGACTCAGCCATGGCGTATGACATAAATCTAAATTCCAGGTCATCTGTTTTCGCTCACATCATTTACTGCTCACGGCTCGACATACCATGGCTGACAGAGACGTTAATAGAAACTGCCTCTGTTTTGCTGAGTCGTCACTAAAACAGGCACAGCCTCACGCTTGGCGTTGTTTTCTGAACCGTGCTATTTGTCTTCCCAAAACGGGGGAGGGTGGGGCACCTCCAGCAAATAGGTTTGGTGGAGCCCTTCAGTTTTGGATCCTAGGAAGCTTACCTTGGCCTACAACAGTGGTCCCCAAACTTTTCCTCTTTTGCCACTGCCTTACCAGTACTAGAATACCCGCCCTTCCCAGGTTGGGAACAGTGCAGATGGGGCCAAGAGCATAGCTGGGAGTGGGGGTGGGGGGACCAGAGGCTGAGCCACAGCCAGGATCAAGGATGTGGCTGGTGGGGAAGGGAGAGCAGGGAGGGAGAGCTGGGCTGCAGCAGACCTGAGGACAAAGTAGAGGTGTGGGTGGATCTTCCTCCTCAAGGGAGGGCTGTCCAAGGCCCCATCACACACAGTTCTCCACACCCCCCTGGGGCAGTGCGCCCCACTGTTTGGGTCCTACTGCCTTTTCTTACCCCCTCCCCCACAACAAAATTTCAAATGGAGGCATAGATGCCTTTGGAAAGCTGAGAGGTCATCTGCTGACTGTGGCCCACAGGCTGAAACCCACTACCCTAGACCAACTGCTCGAGAAACGCAAGGGCGTGCGCTACCTGGAGCAGCGTCAGCATCCTAAACTCCCAGGCTATGCCTACACTGGCGGCTTCTTGCGCAAGGGTTCTCGTGCAAGAACACGTCCACACTGCCATGTGCCTGCACGCGTGCCCGTGGCAGTGTGGACGCTCAAAGTTCCAATGGCCATTTTAGCCACAGGGCTTTCTTGCGCAAGAAATCCCTGCCGAGCGTCCACACTGCCTTCTTGAGCAAGAGCTCCTGCGCAAGAGGCTTACACCTGTTAAAAAAAAGCGTAGCTCTTGCTCAAGAAGCCCTCTCTCACCACGCCGTACTGTAAATCTTCTTGCACAGGAGCAGGCGGGCAGTGTGGACGTCCTGCAGATTCTGGCGCAAGAACAGCTATTCTCGCACAAGACCCCGCCAGTGTAGACATAGCCCCATTGAGCAGTGCCTTAGTCTGCAGCGCCTCAGAACCCAATTGCCTCGCTGTGGTGAGACTGGGTCACAGCCCCAGCTCCATGGGTTAAGGGGATTTGACAATGATACGGAACATATTTTTCCCAGGGATGAAGCACGGATGGAAACTGCATGTGTTGCGGTTTCTGGACCCACTTTGTATTAATCCCCTTGAGTTGCTATGATAATAGGCGCTGTGGGAGTCTCAGAAACGCAAAGGCTGCGCCAAACTCTAGCAAAGGCTCGAGTGCAATGATACGCAAACGGGCCAAATATAGGGTAGACCAAAGAAGGCCGTGGCATTCCTCACATGTGCACTACACTTATGACTAAGGGTTGGGCCTGCAAATGTATTAAATTGCAGCTCAGCAGTGAGCCAAGTATTGTGTCTATTTCACAGATGGAAAAACTGAGGCATAAATGACACATCCAAGTTTTCAGCCAACACTTAATGAAGTCAAAGGGAGCTTTTTCCATTGAAGTCACTTGAACACAAGAGCAGGGCAATACTGAATCAGCGGGAGGGCTGAATCTAGATGACCTGGCCTCCAGCTGTGAACTTAGGGGAAGATATGACTTGGCAAAGGGTGGGAAAACCAGCAGTGGCTGCCTGGCTCTCTCATTCAATTTCACATGTATTGTAAACGAGCCTTTTCTTTCAATAAACACTTTAACCTGCTGCAAATATTGACAGCAACTTAATGAGACAAGATGGGCAAGGGACTAAGTTGTTATTGGACCCACCTCTGTTGGTGAGAGAAACACAATTGGCATTCAGTGATTACTTTTCTCCCATCAATCAAAACTCTTTGCCTTTCAAAGACTTGCTTGCTGTCTAAACAACTAGCATGTCCTTGACTTCCATTTATCGGTTCACACTCTTACTCGCTCATACAATGTCCTTGATCAGATACTCGAGCTTAACAACATACCGTGGGCCAATATCATTACTGTTTTCAAATTTACGTCAATATGTATCTTAATTTATTTGAGCTTTGCAATTTAAGAGGGAACTTTGCAGCTGGTGTGCCCAGAAGAGGTTAATTGTTACAGTCTGTGCCATTGAATTTTCAGGAGGTCTCGCATTCAGGCTGAAAGCTGGAATCCTGTTTGGACTAGTTAGTTTCAACAGAGGTGATGGTGACATTAACATTGGGTATCAAATCGCCCCTTAAGGGTGATAGAAAATCAATTTGCTGTCAAAATGTTGTCTTTGCAGATAAGCATGCCAGAAAGGGTAAACGCTTCTTCCTAAATTAAGGCCAAGAGAGGTTTCCACCATGCCTAAAACAGCCCTTTTCTTTTGATGTGCAACTAATTCTGAATGTACAGCACATAACATGTCTGCAACTTGGAGGGGGGGGGGAGGGTGTTCTTTTCTCATCCATAACTGTTACCATTCCTTTTCTGCCTGCAAGCTAGAGAAAATCATCTCTCCGCAGCCTGCCTCTCAGCTGATTATCCCAGATAAGCAGTAGGGCTGGCGTCTTGCTGCATCACATGTTTTTGCAGGTTTCTTTCAATAGGCATTAAGACGTCGCTTTCCAGCATGCAAAACACAAAAACAAACAAAAAAACACAACAAAACAACAATAATCCAATATCACATTAATGACAGAAGCGGCTACCTTCAAGGAAGAGAAAAGCTATCATTCTTGAACCATTGCAGCTGCAAATATAATCAGAGTGGCTGAGTTAAAATGGAAGTGGAGGGGGATTAAAAATGCACATGGAAGCACAGACTTTTTAAATGGGACATACAGCTAGAGCATAGGTTTCCAAACTGGGGGGTGTGCCACTGGGGGGGCATGAAGAAATTCCAGGGGGGAGGCGCGAGGTGACCCAGCCTCCCGCCCCATCAAGTTTTGCTGCCCTGTTCAGTTCCTTTTTTCCTTTTTTTTTGCTCAACAAGTTTTGCTGCTATTTTGGGGGGGCGTGAGGATTTTTTCAAAAATCAAAAAGGGGGGCATAATGCCAAAAAGTCTGGGAACCACTGAGCTAGAGTGTCACTTGGACAACAAGCCAGATCAGGGAAATAAACAATTTCTTGTGTCCCTGAATGAGCTATTTAGACCATGATTCAGGCGTGGATGGGAAAATAGGAGCGGTCAGAACAGGAGACGGGCAGAGAGTGGAGAAGGATGGGCTGAGCCCGAACACTACCGCTAGCAACAGCCTGGCTGTTAACATCACACCAGTCCCCGGCCTGCGGATGCCTATTTCATGAGGCCAGAGTTAAGGTTTTGCATTGGCGAGTGGTTGAGGACTGCAGTGTATGTCGTGTCACTGGCCATGACAGATGGAACGGGACTTGCTGGAAGAGAGCAGTGACTGGGAGTGCAAAGGTGTACAAGTGATGTAGTAGGCAGAGGGTGGTTCAGATGCTGACTTACCTGAGCTGCCTATTTTGCTGCTCTCATGGCTTGCTGAGGATGCGGGTTCCCCTTAAGCACAGGGGAACATACAGACATGTGTGCCTATGTCGTATGCTGGTCCTCCACCCACTGGCTGTGATTCCCTTCAGGCAGGAACTGCGAGTTCACACATTGGAGAGGTTGGGCTCTCTTCGAAACCAATAAAAACAGCCAGCAAATGGTCTGGTAGCACTTTATAGACCAGGGGTCTCCAACCTTTTTAAGCACAAGATCACTTTTTGACTTTACGTCAGTCCAGGATCTACCTCAAACCCAAATACCCCTGCCCCGCCCTCTTCACTCTTTGTAGAATGGGTACAGGAGAGGGGGTCAGAGTGACATAAGTGCCCCCCTGCCTCTGTCTCCCCCACCCTATACAACAAACAGGAGGCAGCTCTGAGGCTCTGGGCAGGAGCAGCCGGGCAGTGGGGGGAAGGGGCAGCTGAAGTGCTGGCACTTGATAACCTCCCAGCCAAACTAGTTGGGATCCCCTGTCAGAGGCTCCAAGATCTACCAGAGAATCCTGATCTACTGGTTGGTGACCAGTGTTATAGACGAACAAAACATGTAGCTGGAATCATGAGCTTTTGTGGGCACAGACCACTTCTCCAGATGACCAGAGTTATGTCTAGGGGATAAGAAAACTCGAAATAAATAGAAGGGAGGGGGGAGAAATATGCTCTGCTGCCCACCCCCCTAGCTCTATGCATAAAGTATCAGGAGAAAGGGTGCTAAACCTGAGTAGATAAAGATCAAGCCAGTGGATAGATTGCTAAGGCAGGAAGGATACCATTCAGAAAGCTGTTAGCACCTTCAGTGATAAAGGGTCCATCACCCCGTATCTTGATTCAGTCCAATAGTAATTGAATTGAATTTGCATATGTATTGTAATTCCAAGTTTTCCCTGTGTATTTGGCTTGAGGAGCTGGCCTGTGACAAGATCGCCACCTTCAGATCTGTGAGATTATGTAGTGGTCACCAATCGGGATCTACTGGTAGATCTTGGAGACTCTGACAGGTGATCCTGACTGGTTTGGCCAACAGGCTATCAAGTGCCGGCACTTCACCTGCCCCTTCCCACACTGCTGCGCTTTGCCGTGGAGCTGACCCCCTACTTCCACCACAGGCCTCCTGCTTTCTTTGCAAGGCAGGGAGAGAGAGAAGGGGTGCAGATGTCAAGGTGCCCCCTCTCCCAATTTGTATCCTATCTCTACAGAGAAGAAAGGGGGTAGAACAGGACTTGGGACAGAGTTTGCTGGCTGCTTTTTGGGAGTGGTGCAGGGCCAGGACAGGGGTGAGCCTGCTTTAACCCCACTGCACCACCACCCAGAAGCCACCTGAGGGAAGCTGTGGGGGGATATGATAGAGGTCTATAAAATCATGAGTGGTATGGAGAGGGCCGATAAAGAAAAGTCATTTATTAGTTCCCTAAATAGAAGAACTAGAGGACACCAAATGAAATTAATGGGTAGCAGGTTTAAAACGAATAAAAGAAAGTTCTTCTTCACACAGCGTGTAGTCAACCTGTGGAACTCCTTGCTGCAGGAGGCTGTGAAGGCTAGGACTATAATAGAGTTTAAAGGGAAGCTAGATAATTTCATGGAGGTTAGGTCCATAACAGGCTATTAGCCAGGGGATAAAATGGTGTCCTTGGCCTCTGTTTGTCAGAGGCTGGAGAAGGATGGCAGGAGACAAATCGCTTGATCATTGTCTTTGGTCCATCCTCTCTGGGGCACCTGGTGCTGGCTACTGTCGGCAGACAGGATACTGGGCTAGAAGGACCTTTGGTCTCACCCAGTACGGCCGTTCTTATGTTCTTATGTTCAGCTGGAGCCCACATCCCAAACTCTTACTCCAGTCTTGAACCCCCTCCTGCACCCCAAGCTCCTGCCCCAGCCCCGAGTACCCCTGCATTCAAACACCCTCACAGAGCCTGCACCTAGAACCCTCTCCTACTTCCCAACTGCCTACCTCAAGCCCCTCTCACACACCAGGTCTCTTAACCCTCTGCCCCAGCCTCACGAAAGTGAGAGAGGATGGGGGAAGGAGGGAGGACAGAGTGAGCAGGGGCGGGGCCTCGGAGAAGGGGCCCAAAGGAGGCAGGGTGAGGGTATTTGGGTTTGAGGTAGAGCTTGAATTGCACTTAAATTCAGAAAGTGATCTTGTGCTTAAAAAGGTTGGAGACCCCTGGTCTATAAAGTGCTACCAGACCCTTTGATGGCTGTTTTTTTCTGTAACTTGGCTACACCCTGAAGCTTAGAAACCGATGTAACCCTTTGTGCAGCTTGGTGTGTGATGTCCCTGCTTTTGCAGCATGGCCTGTGGAGGGTCCGTGATGGAGAGGCCCAACTGTGCAATGAGGTGCTGCAGCCCATCAGGGCAAATCAGGCAAAGTGGAAGGAAGAAGAGGGGGACACATCTGTGTTTCCCCTGCAGCTCCCTGTCTCTCCTGGCCAGAAGCCTCTCCCTAAATTTTTGCTGCCACATCACACTGCAGACTTATCATTTCTATTGCTGAAATATTACATGGCAATGTCTAATCAGATTTGCAAGCTCCCGAGCTTTTCTATTCGCTCAAGATCCTGGATGCAACCCACATTAATATGGTATAGCTCGTTGTCCCCTTCTAGTGGCTACATGGTGACTCACGGGTTATTTATGCTTCAGATCAAGAGGCTCTGGACTGTCTTCTGCAGCTCGCTCAGCGAGTGGCATCTTTGGCAGTATCAGCCACCAACCCACATCCCCTTCCCCAAACGTAGGGCGTATTACGTGCACGCGGAGTACAAGAAAACATTGTGTAGCCCCATGTGCTAAGAAGAAGAATCGACACAGATTTGCCTGCAAGCGATACTTATTTTCAGTACCCCCCAGTCACATGTTTGCTCAGCAGCCACTCATCCCTCAAAAGTTGTTCAATGCCTAATTGTAAGTCTTGGCTATGGAGATATCCCATGACATGCCACGGTTTCCTCTTAGTTATTCTCTCCCATTTCTGGAAGGCAAAGGAGCTTCCAAAATTGCCTAAAGCAACAATCTGCTGTGCTGGCTGAGGAGCCCACGAGAGACACTGAATCCCAGCGGGACTCATGTGAAATCCATGCTAACTGGCCATCACATGATTTTGAGATCACGCTTGTCGGCCAGATGCAGTGGCAGCCCGAGCTGGGGCTACACTTCATGTAAGTTATGTTATAAGTACGACAGCTTGTCACACAAAGCGAAGCAGCAAAAAGAGCATGTTAGCGTGAAAGTGACGGACCTACAATATGACCAGCCGCTGTGAATCTGCTCTTATGATCAGACAGGCCCAGTGAGTGGCCTGAGGTGGGTAAAGGTAGAAGGAGGGGGGAGGAAAACTCTCCACTTAGCCATGCAGTGACTAGCTGTAGTTGCAAGTTCGGGACCGTGTCCTCCAAAGACTCCTACATCCACCTTGCCTTACAAAAGGGGGCGGGGAGGACAGGAAGGGTACGTCTAAACTACATGGCTCCGTCGACAGAGCCATGTAGATTTGTTGTTTTGGCAAAGGCAAATGAAGCCGCGATTTAAATGATCGTGGCTTCATTTACATTTACATGGCTGCCGCGCTGATCAGCTGTTTGTCCGCTCAGCGCACTAGTCTGGACACTCCCCTGCCAACATCAAAGCCCTTTGTCGGCAGTCCCGGTAAACCTCATCCCACGAGGAATAACGGGGCTGCCGACAAAGGGCTTTGATGTCGGCAGGGGAGTGTCCAGACTAGCGCGCTGAGCGGACAAACAGCTGATCAGCTGTTTGTCGGCTCAGCACGGCAGCCATGTAAATGTAAATGAAGCCACGATCATTTAAATCGCGGCTTCATTTGCCTTTGCCTATGTGTCTAATCTACATGACTCTGACGACAGAGGCATGTAGTCTAGACACAGCCGAAGAGGCTTCCTGTACTGCCGCTCCTTCTTTTCCCCAGCTGGGGGAACAGCAGTGCAGAAAACCATTCACATGGAGGCTTTCCCCACTGCTCCCATTGGCTGGAATCATGGCCAATAGAGCAGCAGAGGGCGGTGCCTGAGAGTGGTGGGGAGCATGGAGCCAGGTAAGCGCCCCATCCCCCTCATGCCCAGGCCCTGCAGCCCCACCCTGCTTCTATACACTCTCTCCCAGATCCTGCAACCTCACCCCCTCTTGCACCCATTTTGTCATTATGGGTGGTTGGCTGGTGGTCCACAGAAAGGTCTGCATTGAGTGGGGTGGGTCATGGGCCAAAAACGTTGAGAACCACTGCCTTAAGCTGACACTGGATTTATCCATCAGCTCCAACATTCAGTCATGACCAGGATTGTAAAAGGGTCTTTTTGACTGAGGACCTACAGAGGCAGTCATCTGTTGGCTGCCTAGTTAAGAACATTTTCAGAAGACCTTCACTTTCAGCTGTCTTAGTCTTGACCATTTTATTGGTCCCATTTTACCCAGTGTGAGACTCTCTATTTCTTACAGCTCAGTATCACAGTGAGACAACCAGACCACTGCAAATTGATTACTGAGATCTGGATGCCAAGACTGACAGTCTAAAATGGGTGGCTGGGTGCCTAAGGGTACATCTACATTGCACGGCTATTTCGGAATTCCGGAGATAGCCCAAAATAGCTACCCCGTGACTACACAAGCTGCCCGTTATTTCAAAATATTTTTCAAAATAACGGGCGCACTGATTTACCATCCTGGTAAACCTCGTTGCACAAGGGATAAGGAACGGCTTGAAACAGCGTGTTATTTTGAAATTTGGCGCTGTGTAGATGAGCCAAATTTCAAAATAAGCTATTTTGAAATAGTTTCAAAATAAGGCTATGGCTACACTGCCCTTTTTTTGCGCTCGCATTTGCATATCTTCTTCTGATTCTTTTTGCAAAAGAGGTTTTGCCGATAAAAAGCCCCGTGTAGACGGGTTGATTTGTCGGGAAAAAACCCTCTTTCACTAGATCCCTTATTTCTCAAAAATCAGGATTTACAGGATTTTGTGAAAGAGGGGGTTTATCCTCTTCTGCAAAAAAGCGGCAGTGTAGCCATAGCCTTAGATACACAATTTGCGTAGAGCAAACTGCGTATCTTATTTCAAGTTTAGGGTGCTGTGTAGATGCACCCAAGTGTCCAAATGCAGTGCTCAGTCCCTGATGTACCTGCCCATGGGTAAAAAATTGGACCAAAGCCTTCATAAACAGAACTAACAAACAAATTGTCTTGTAAATTATACTCTGCTACAGGATCCCTGGAATACCAGTGCCAACCAACATCAGAAATTTCCTTTTGCTAGATACCGTATAGAGTAAAATTGTGTCTACATAGAAAAGTTATACCTGAATAAGGTAGGCAGTGAATTTAAAGTACAAGAGTAGCAGCAGTGGGTTAATCCAGTATAAGAATGTCCACATGGAGAGTTAGTCCAGAATATTCTGCAGCTGTTCCCCATGTAAACAAGCCTTATCCCAAAGAGACAGTTCACAGTGGCTGTGTCTACACTGGCATGAATTTCCGGAAATGCTTACAACAGAATAGTTTTTGTTATAAGTATTTCCGTAAAAGGAGCGTCTACATTGGCAGGCTGCTTTTCTGGAAAAGCCCTTTTTCCAGAAAAGCATCTGTGGCCAATGTAGACGCGCTTTTCCGGAAAAGAGCCCCGATCGTCATTTTCGCGATCGGGGCTTTTTTCCGGAAAACACTACTGGGCTGTCTACACTGGCCCTTTTCCGGAACAGTGTTCTGGAATAAGGACTTATGCCCGAGCGGGAGCAGAATAGTTTTTCCGGAATAGCGGCTGATTTTGTACAGTAGAGCATCGTTGCTTTTCCGGAAATTCAAGGGCCAGTGTAGACAGCTCGCAGCTTATTCCGGAAAAGTGGATGATTTTCCGGAATAAGTGGCCCAGTGTAGACACAGCCGCTCAGTCTGAACAAAGACAGACAAAGGGTACCAAGGGAATCAGGAGCCCGGAGAGAGGATGTGATTTTCCCACGGTCTCACAGAGCTTTTGTGAGGTTGCGGAGAACGCCAAAATGTCCGATGCCACAGTAAGGAATCCCAGACCAAAAGAGAGAGAGAAGGGAGACAAAGAAATAATCAAAGAGGCCTGTGATGCAGATGAGCAGTAATCCTGCGCGTCTCCCTTTGGAAAAGGAGGTTATTTTTATCCAGGAATGTAGATGTATCTTAGGGGGCAATTAAAGTCATTAGTTTGCTGCGGGAAAAGCAGGGTGCATTCTTATGACCAAAAGCAGAAAAATGACATAATCTTTAATTGAAGTGTATCCCTTTTGGCTTGCATCAAAGGCTGAGTGCTCTTTTGTGACAAAATGGACCCCTATGTCCACACCTGTACCACTATTGTAATAATCTTTGTACCAATATATCTTGCAAGGTGTCATCTGAAAACTTATAATTTGCTGGTCACTGTTGTCTTTATAACATATGGGTGGCAACACTATATGTGAAATTATAAAAACCCGCGGTAAGGTGTTATTAACACATGTTCCAAACTGTGATTGGCAAACAGGTCTGTCTCCATCCAAGGAATGTGTGCTCTGCTTAATTTGCATGTAAGCAGGAAACGTCATTGAGCAGGAAAGGGAGACAAAGGAAGCTCAAACAGGTGAAAAAAAGCTGCGGGAAACATCTTTCCCTATAGGCCTTTGGTCTTCTGGTGCCCATCTGGAAATGTTTTTCAAAAGGAGAACTGAAACTATGAAAAGGGGGGGGAGAGGTAAACACCAGATACCCCCCTACCTATGCATCCCAATCACAGCCCTACAAACAACACAGGAAGCATTTGTTTAACTCTGGGAGAAGGAGGCCTGACTGCTGAAAGCACATGATGAAAAACTGAGCTTGTTAAATTAGGTCCTATTAGTAGTTTAACTTTATTTTCTGGTCATTATTTCTGACTTTTATGCCTCGTTCTTTTCAGTCACTTAAAGTCTCTCTCTTCGGCATTAATAAACTTGTTTTACTATTTTATCTAATCCAATGTGTTTAAATGGATGGTTTGGGATGGCAAGTTGAGTGCATACTTTTTCTATTAAAGAAAGAATGGACTTTGTGGAAGCTTGCATTGTCCAGGAGGGGCTGGGCAGTACAGGACATACATTTCGGAGGGGAGGGGGAATGCAAGACTGGGAGTGTGCTGGTGTCACCCTGAAGTCTAACCAAGGCTGATGAGAAACACGGTGTTGCTGACTGGTTGCAGCCCAATCAAAGACATAGATGGGAATGACTTGCACACTGGGGGCTGTTTGGGGGCAATCCAGTCTGGAGGCAACGAAAAAGCAAAGTATTACAAAGGGGCCCCCAGGTTAGACGGCAGAGGTGTCACAGTTACTGATTAGTCTGGATTGTACCCTGGTGTGTCACATGTATATACCCATGATGGAAATAATTTACATGCTCAGGGGGAAATTGGTCACAGCAGATCTATGCACTATTTGAACTCTGATGGTGCAATAAGAGACCCTAGTTGAAACTGCTGTTACTTAGTTGAATCTTAACTGTGTTTAGTACCGTTGTCTGATCGTATCTAGGTCTGCACTGGTATTTCTGTCACCGTTGTACGTGCACTAATTCAACCCCCAAGTTCAGGCACAATTAAGACAAGCGTAACCTGGCTTTCTCCAGTGTAGCTTCCCTTTGTTCCCAACCAAGGCAAGCTGGACTCATGCCAATCACCTTGCTCTAGTGGAAAGCACATCTGCGCTCAGGGCTGCATACAGCTTAAGTCCTGCATTTCTCCATTTTGCCATGCCGGACGGAGCAGTCTGGAAAGTGGGTGAACTTCAGCCCAGTTAGGGATGTAACAATATAGTCGATTAACCGATGAGCAAAAGCGTATAGGGTTAATGCTACAGACTACACACATTTCTCTCCTTCCTCCTACCAGTTAATTTTTTAGCAGGGTGGCCAGCAGCCTGGCTCAGTCCTGGCTCACGCCGGGTCTGGGACCTACCCCCGCTGTGGCTTTGCATTTAAAGTATATTAGGAGCCAGGTGGGCAGGCAGCTCGGCTCAGTTCCAGATTGTGCCAGGTCCAGGATCTCAGATCCCACCTGGACAGGGGCTGCTGACACCCCACACTGCTGCCTCTGTATCAGAGGCAGCAACACAGGGTGACAGGCAGCCGGTCTGCAAGGGGAGCTGGTTTTTAAACTGGCTCCCCTCACGGACCAGCTCCCACCTGGCACCCCGTGCTGCTGCCTCTGATACAGTGGCAGGGGGCTCCTCAGGAGTGGGGCTGGAGTACACTGGCTGGCAGCCCCGCCCCCGGGAACTATAGATTAGTCGACTAACCAATAAGAATTTATGAGGTTACTTGACTATTCAAGTAACCGATATTTAACATCCCTAAGCCAAATGGGAATTAGGCACCTAAATACTTTTGAGAAGCTAATTCTTAGTCTCTCTGTGCCTCTGTCCCCATCTGTAAAATGAGGCTATTAGCACTGCCCTACCTCAGGGTGCTGAGAGGACAGGTCCGTTAAGGACTGGTGTCCTGAGATATTACACAGAGGGTGACCATAGAAGACCTGCTGGCTTTGGGAGAGGTTAATTTGCACTGTTTTGTACCAGCCCTTAGTTGTAATTTGGACATGCCCTGTGCACCCTGCCGACAGCTTTTACTTTTTCCCTTTGCTCTTGTATCAACGAGTCAAAAACGTATTTTCTATCTAAACACCACTAATCCACCTCAGGCAGCAGCTCCAAGTTAAATTGGTTACCAAGGCCACCCTGTAATGCAGCGAGCAGGAACATAATTTTCAATTATGTTTGCCAGATGCTTTCCTGGAAATCAGCAGCAGGTTCCCAGCCTGTCAACACAGCTCAGGCGTCCTGTCAATGCTGGCTTCTAGCCAATCTTTCCGTGTTGATTTTTTAAGTTGATCAATAGTTCTTTACACTCAGTTTCTTGGTTTGTAAACCCAGAGCTTTAAAATCAGCACGTTGCTTCCTAACTATGCAAAGCAGCTGCAGTCCCAAAATATCGTGAGTTTTATTAACATCTCCCGCCTCGTGCTTTATTTTTCTGTTTCAGGGTGGGGAAGAGAGATGGAAAGGTGGATTTTGTTTTATTGGATGCGTTTTTGCCACTGGTGTTTGAAACACCTCTGTGGCAAAGCCCTCATGGGATATGTTTTTATTAGAACATTGGTAGTTCTTCCATTATATTTTATTGCTTTCACTGGCATGAGTAGGTTGAGGATTGAGTGAGAACTCAAGAGAAGATTTGAGCCAAAGTTTTTAATGGGGTTGGTTTATAAAGGAAAATAGCTGCAAATTGCTTTATGCTCCTCCAAGGCATGTAGACAGCGAACACGAGAAGTCCCCTAGTTCTAACAGACATTAGTTCAAATTAACTTTGATAGGCGCTACACTAGCGCTCCGCTAGTTCGAACTTAATTCGAACTAGGAGAGCGCTTAATTCGAACTAGGTAAACCTCATTTTACGAGGACTAATGCCTAGTTCGAATTAGCTAGTTCGAATTAAGGGCCGTGTAGCCACTTAATTTGAACTAGTGGGAGGCTAGCCCTCCCCAGCTTTCCCTGGTGGCCACTCTGGGCACCACCAGGGAATCTCGTCTGCCCCCATCCCGGCCCCGGAGCCCTTAAAGGGGCACAGGCTGGCTACGGTGCCCGTGCCAGGTGCAAGCCTGCCAGCACCCAGCCAGCAGACCCTGCACCTGGCACGGCTTGAGCCAGCCACCCGCTGCCACCCAGCCCTCGACCTCTTCCCGGGACCAGGCTAGCGGCTCCCGGGAGCCTGCCCGGGTCCGCAAGAGGCGGGCGCCTGCCTGGTCTAGTGCGGAGATCGTGGACCTCATCCACGACCTCCGCACTAGGCACAGGAAAGTGGCCGTCTAGGGCAGGATAGCTGCCAGCCTGGCCACCCAGGAGCAGGTTGGCATGAAAATCAAGGTGATCCACTGAGACTCCAGACCCTGAGCCCTGAGGTTAGAATGGCCGTACTGGATCAGACCAAAGGTCCATCTAGCCCAGTAGCCTGTCTGCCGACAGCGGCCAACACTAGGGACCCTGGAGGGGATGGACTGAAACAATGACTGAGCCATTTGTCTCTTGCCATCCATCTCCAGCCTTCCACAAACAGAGGCCAGGAACACCATTTCTACCCTCTGGCTAATACCACTCCATGGACCCAACCTCCATGACTTGTTCTAACTTCTCTTTAAACTCTGTTTTATTTCTAGCCTTCACAGCCTCATGCAGCAAGGAGTTCCACAGGTTGACTATTTGCTTTGTGAAGAAGAACTTTCTGTTATTAGTTTGAAGCCTGCTACCCATTCATTTCAATTGGTGTCCTCTAGTCCTCCTATTATGGGAACTAATGAAGAACTTTTCTTTATGCACCCTCTCCACACCACTCATGCTTTTATAGACCTCTATCATATCCCCCCTCAGTCTCCTCTTTTCTAAGCTGAGAAGTCACAGTCTCTTTAGCCTCTCTTCATATGGGACCTGTTCCAAACCCCTGATCATTTTAGTTGCCCTCCCCTCTCCCACCCTCTCTCTTCCCCTCTCCCACCTCCTTTTCCCAGTCTCCCCGAGTTTTGTTCAATAAAGAGAGTTTCTATTTTTGAACACATGTGTCCTTTATTTTGTACATCAGGAAGGGGGGTTAGGGAGGGGTAAGTGGAAGGAGGTGAGGGAGGAATGGGGTACGAGCCCCCGATGGGGAGGACTGGGGTGGCTCTGTGGGCTTCTCGGGGTGGAAGCTCTTCTGAAGCCCCTTGATTGACCCCCCCCCCCCCCCTCCGGATGGCAGCCTGCAGCAAGTGCAGCCGGGCTGATGGCCGAGTGCTGTGATGTGCCAGCATTGCTTCTGGCCATCCTTAACCTCAGTTCAGGGTCCACTCAGTGTGGATATGCTAGTTCGAATTAGCAAAACGCTAATTCGAACTAATTTTTAAGTCTAGATGCACTAGTTCGAATTAGCTTAGTTCGAATTAACTAATTCAAACTAAGTTAGTTTGAATTAGTGCTGTACTGTAGACATACCCTATGAGAGTTCAGACAAATCACTCTGCTCTCTGTTCTTCAGTTCCATATCAGTACAATGGGAAAAGAACCCTTCCTTTCCCTGTCTTGTTAATGGCTGTAAGCTCATTGGGGAGGGTTTGTCTCTTACTATATGTACATGCAGATAGGGTTACCAGGTAGACCCCCCCAAAATACTGGACACACTTGATTGTGGGCAGGAGGGGGAGGGACTGCTGGGAGGCTCCCAGAGGCACACAACCAGAGGGTGCCAGCTGGGAGACGGGGCTACGATTGGCAATGGGAGCCTCTGGTTGTATGCAAAAGCCAAGCACGAGGAGTGGCTGGGCATCCCAGCCCCCACCCTGTCCCACCCGGCTTTTGCACGTGACCACAGCGCACCCAGTGCCAATCGCGGCCCCTCCTCCCAGTCGTTTCTCCATCCCCGCCAGGCTTCCATCCAGCGCCCAGCCTGAAATTCAGAAAATACCAGATATTGAACATTTCTGGTATTTTCTGAATTTTTCTACCAGACAGAGGGCACAAATACCGAATTGTCAGGTAGAAAACCGGACACCTGGCAACCCTACAGCACACTGGGCCTTCTTGTCATTCCTGTCATTTAAACAATGGTTTACAGGCAGTCCCCGGGTTACGTACAAGATAGGGACTGTAGGTTTGTTCTTAAGTTGAATTTGTATGTAAGTCGGAACTGGTGTCTAGATTCAGCCTCTGTTGAAACTGACCAGCAGCTGACTACAGGAAGCCCGAGGCAGAGCTACTCTGCCCCAGGCTTCTTGGAATCAGCCGCTGATCAGTTTCAACAGCGGCTGAATCTGGACGCCTGGGACAGAGCAGCTGGGGCGCTGCCGGGTAGGTCCCCCCAGCGCCACACCTCGGCGCTGCGGGGACCAACCCGGCAGCACCCCAGCTGCTCTACCCCACGTGTTCCCAAGTCAGCCACTGCTGAAACTGTCCAGTGGCTGACTACAGGAAGCCCGAGGCAGAGCAGCTGGGGTGCTGCCGGGTTGGTCCAGTAGCGCCGAGGAGCGCAGGACCAACCCGGCAGCGCTCCAGCTGCTCTACCCCAGGCGAGAAAAGCCTGGTCTGCTGGGGGGGGGGGCGCACTAGCTGCGCCCCCCCCTCCAGCAGACCAGGGAGACGCGGAGCAAAGCCACAGAGGACGCGGGCGGCAGGACCGCGGCGCCTCTCGGTGGTGCCGCCGCCCATGTCTCCCTAGTCTGCTGGGAGGGGGGGGCGCAGCTAGTACGCCCCCCCCAGCAGACCACGCTTTTCTCGCCGCGGAGGACGCGGGCGGTCCCGCCGCCCCTGTCCTCCGCGGTGAGAAAAGCCGCTCCGCGTCTCTCTGGTCTGCTGGGTGGGGCCCCCCAGCAGACCCCGGAGACGCAGAGCAAAGCCGCAGAGGACACGGGCAGTGGGACTGGCCCCACCGCCTGCATCCTCCGTGGCTTTGCTCTGCGTCTCCCTGGTCTGCTGGGCCCCCCACAGCAGACCAGGGAGATGCGGAGCGGCTTTTCTCGCCGCGGAGGACAGGGGCGGCGGGACTGCCTGCGTCCTCCGCGGCGAGAAAAGCCTGGTCTGCTGGGGGAGGCGTACTAGCTGCGCCCCCCCTCCCAGCAGACTAGGGAGACATGGGCGGCGGGACCACCGAGAGGCACCGCGGTCCCGCCGCCCGCGTCCTCTGTGGCTTTGCTCCGCGTCTCCCCGCGTCTCACTCCACGTGTCACTTCAGTAATACCAGGAGCAAAAAAACCCCCACGTGTATGGAAAGCAGCGGAATCTGGTGACTCTGTGTGTGGGCAACGGTAAACACAATGTCTTGTGGGCCACACGTAGGACCTCAGTGAGCCACGTGCAGCCCATGGGCCATAGATTCTCCACCACTGCTATAGAGAGAGCCCATTCTTACAAACTTTGGCACTCTGTGTAGCCATCTGTTCACAATCCATCAAGCTTTTATTATGTGCAAAGAGACAGAAGAGACAGGCATGTGTCTGAGTAATATGCACATTCATAATCCTCCGTAATCAGTCATGTTACACAGTGACTACACAGATAACAGTCATGAAAGGATCCAAACACTTGTCCCTGGGGAACTTCATAGGAAGCAGATCATGGTTCAGCCAATGAGTTATCCTTGTAGTTTACGAAGGGGCGGCGTGGCTGCAGACTGGCAATATCTAGGCTACTCTAAATCCGGAGATGCTGCCGGTGACAACTTTACCTGCTTCTTTGCTCATTCTTTGCTGGATTAATAAGATTTTAGAAACTGAAATGCACCTTCAGTGATACCAAAGGAGAAGAAAGCACAACTCCGCCGAGACACAAATTACGCCTAGTCATAGTAATATTTTGGACTCCAGTAGCATCTTTGAACTCAAAGAGCTTGCACCTACCACCACACCTTTCCTGTTATCCGTTATGCCAGCCCTCTGAAGCCAATGCAAGTCAGCCACACAAGCTGGCCACAAAAGGACAAAGGTGTGGTGAATGGAGACACAGAGAAAGACAGGGATCCCTACTGCTAAGAGCATAGGACCAACACCGTGGTTGATATACGAGCACTTTAACCAGGTGGCTCTCAATATGTTCAGCTTGATTCCTAGTGGAATGTGGGTGAGGCACTGCTAACAGACTTCAGTCTCACCAATGTAACACAGCAGTGAGGGTGTGGTCCAGGCCCCCTCCATACCTGATCCACTGAGGATCTGGGTCTGTTAGAAGTCAGGTCTTTTGTAGGCCAGGTCTACACTGGGGAAGAAATTCAACTCATGATTCACAACAAGAATTGCGTAGCTGGAGTCAACGTACCTTAAATCCAAGTTCTGCAGCAGAGGTCTATGGGAGAAACTCTCCTGTCAACATCTTGTGCCCCTATGAAGTACCAGGGTTGATGGAGCACGATCAGTGTTTGATTTAGTGGGTCCTTGGTAGACCTGCTAAATTGAATCCCAGAAGATCAATTTCTGGAGCATTGATCTCTGGGTAAATATAGACAAGGCCTTAGAGTCCTTATCCCCAGAAACACACTCCCCACACACAGCCACAAAGAATAAAAATTTTCCCTGCATTAACCTTGTCCAGGCCCCCTTATCCACCATGCCACTGTGCCTGATGCCATCTCAGTTGGGGAGACCCCTCATCCTTGTCACATGAGGTGTTAATCTCGCATCCTGTCATTTCCAAACAGGCATAACAGCACTTTATTATCCACAAACTCAAAACTTACCTGTCTTGTAACCAAAAACGATCCAACTTCCCACATCACAGAAATGCAAATGAGGCCTGGCCCATTCACTCATGCCAATAGGTGCCACCTTAGGGCTCTCTCCTCTCTGGACCCTCCTGTCCATCTGAAGTTCTTACTCCAATCTGGGACCCTTTTTTCTCTGTTCACCAACAGGAGTCAATAGCGAGTGAACTTCCCACTCCAGAGCTTCAGGCTCCAGGAATTGCACATGGACAGTCTGTAAGTTGCACTTTGACAAGCTAGTTAATAGCCCAGAGCTAATCTGAGTGCAGTGTAGTGTCATGATGTCACAATAGCCAGAGCTATCCTTACCCATATGTAGAATATGCAGCTGTGTAGGGCACCCCAAAATTTAGGGTCTTAATGCACACCCATCTGCCTCTTCCTATCCCTGTTCTATGGTTCCGCTTTTTCCAGAGAGGATCTGGTTAATTTAAGCCTGCCAGAGCTTTCAGCTGAGCACTGAACCTGGGAAAGAGCCATTTAAGCGGCAATGAAGCCATTTAACACGTATTTGCCAACCCCAGGTCTATACTGTCAGTTTCTGAACTTACAGTGTTAGTCGACAGGACCTGAGTTTCAATTGGCTTTGACAATATTTCATTAGTGTGTTGTTGAAGATTATAAAATCACATCTCTCAAAAATTGTCAGCTCCCCCACTCCAGTTTGTCATTGGGCAGAGGGGCACCTGCTTAATAGGACTGTATAGGGCCCCATAAATGCTAAGGGCATCCCTGGCAACAGCCATATGCTCATTATGAAAATCCCCTCTGGCTACTGCTCACAGAACTCCCAAGCTCCATGGCCACAATAGACAGGGCTCACTACCCCTTCCCTTCTGGCCCTGGGCCAAATAGCGAACTCTGCCCATACACACACTTCTGTTGCAGGCAGGAGTCATTTACCTCAGTATGGAAGGAGGAAAGGGGGTGTAGGTGCCCGAGGCCTTGGCCCTAGATCAGGCATGTCCAAAGTCCGGCCCGCGGGCCAATTGCGGCCCGTGTTCCGGTTTAATACGGCCCCACAGGTAATTTGGCCATATCTATCTTTTAAGGCCCCCAACAAATCCATATGTATTGAGATGAATACATTGTAAAATCTCAGTTAATGTCAGTTGGTCTAAATCAGTTATAAATATATTTGGACACAACATATATACTTGGTGTTATGTTCCTGTTCATATTTTTTGAACTTAAAAGTTGACAGACAACCTTTATTACCAATAATATGTAATGTACTTTACAATGTTCCTGACATATATTTCAGCTTCCTGGATTTTTTTTTTTCATTTGGACTTCAGATATGAAAGGCAGAGTGATTTAACACCTGTTTAGATTTGTCATCCATGTGACGAAATGAAAAGTATGCCGTTTGCAATAAACTTTGCATAAAATAGTTAATTTGCATTTAATTTTAATGGTTCAAAGAATGTCAGGCAAAATGGTCGGCCCTCACACATGTTCACTTCATCAAATCTGGCCCTCTTTGAAAAAAGTTTGGACTCCCCTGCCCTAGATGAAGATACTTGAATAAAGATGTTTCTTTGCTTGTGTTCTAACATTCCTGGTAGTTGGTGCCCTCTTGTGGCAAATAGTGGCTCTGTTGCTGTTTTAGTGTGTATCACATGTATCAATGGGCTTGCAGCTGAAGGGAATAAAGGTGAAGAAAATTTCCACGAGGTTATCTTTGGGGGCTATTTCCCCTTGACTTTTCTTTTATGCCTTGCTCCTATAGCATAACAGGCTGTTGGGTCCACTCACAACCCCTCGGGTAGGGCAGGGTAGGGTGCCCCTTGAGTATGGTAGGGTAGGGAAGGAGGATTAATGAGCTGGGAGGCAGTTCTCCTACAGTGACCATACATCCCATTTTAACTGGGGCAGGCCTAATTATTCATACAGTGTCTCTGGGACTCCCGGAGTATCTTGGGTTTTCATTTCTTCAGTCAAGCCATTCTAGGGTTGTTGTTTTTTATGACCACAAAATATTTATTCAAGACGTATCACTCTCCTGAAGGCCAAGGATGAGGCAGGAAAGATTGCCTAGGAACTGAGGTGCTAGTTTAGAACTCAGGAGACGTATTCAGTTCCCTGCTGCATTATGAGGCTCCGTGTGGGACCGTGGTCCAGACGCTTTGTGCCTCTGCCCCACATTCATGAAATGAGATTAGCAATACTTCACAGAGGTGCATAGGGTTGCCAGGTGTCTGGTATTGACCTGGACAGTCTGGTATTTTCGCCTCCTGTCCGGTAAAAAAATTCAGAAAATACCAGACACCTAAAATATCCAGTATTTTCTGATTTTTACCTGGCCAGGAGGCGAAAATACCGGACACCTGGCAACCCTAGTGCCCAGGCCCAGTCCCTGGCCTCCACTTCCCAGCCCCCAACACCTCCATCTCCCTGCCCCTGGACTCCATGCTTACCTGGTTCCGCAGGGAAGCTAAGTTGTGGCTTGAACAAGAAAACAAAATGGCTGCCGGCAAAAAACTTAAAGACCAAGGGGAAGCCTTCCCTGGGTCTTAGTGCTCAACATCTCCTCTGTTCCTATCCCTGTTCTAACTCTGCACTCACTCTGAAAGGCACCATGCTGTTTTAATGCTGGTTTATTATTTATTTATTTATTGCTCAACAACTTTGGTCTCCCCACTTTTATTTCCCCTCACAGAATTTTGTCCCCTGGTGTTTTCTTTTGGGGGAGAGGGGAAAGTTTTTGGTTCAACCATCTGGCAACCCTAGAGCTGCAGTAAGATTTACATCCCCATAGACATGCAGAAAGGGAGGGAAGTAAATAGGGCTATGTCTAGACTGCAGGCTTCTTTCGAAAGAGGCTCTTTCGAAAGCATCTTTAGAAAGAGCCTCTTTCGAAAGATCGCGTCTAGACTGCAGGCGGATCTTTTGAAAGAGCAATCCGCTTTTTCGAAAGAGAGCACCCAGTGAGTCTGGATGCTCTCTTTCGAGGAAGCCCTATTTACATTGAAGAACGCCTTCTTTCGAAAGAGGAACTTTCGAAAGAAGGCGTTCTTCCTCGTGAAACGAGGTTTACCGCCATCGAAAGAAAAGCCGCGTTCTTTCGAAATTATTTCGAAAGAACGCGGCTTGAGTCTGGACGCAGGGGAAGTTTTTTCGGGAAAAGGCTACTTTTCCCGAAAAAAACCCTGAGTCTGGACACAGCCTAGGACAGTTATTCCCAGGACTGGCAATTCAAAGGTCCTTTAAGTTGCTGCCAGGGAAAAGCAACACATCTAGGAACTAGGTAACAGCATCCTTTCTATTTTTGCCCTGGAGACCATACCATATACTACACAAAGTAATAGCCACAATTTTCTGACTATATTTCTATTAAACCGATTGGACAGTAACTTTTAGCCACCTGAGTCCACTGATTCTTTCTGAAACGGTCGAAGGGACACACAGATAGAGGTGATTTGGACCCATGCAGTAGAGCAGCGTGTTCGTTGCCATGTCCTCTGGGCCTATTTTCGCTCCGGCATCTCAGGAAGTGAGGAGAATGTTGCCAGCTGATTGCAGAATAAACACATTAGGGCTTTCCATCTGTCATATTACTCCTCGAGATCCTTTGTGTTCTACAGTGACTGACAGCATGGGGGGCAGGTATCACAGGCAATGTCTTTCCCAGCTGCCTCCGCCTATGCTCCAACTGAGTTCCCCAGACCTCCCTCTCCGACAGTCCGCCATTGTGATAGGTTAGGGGCTATGCTACTTGTCCTCTTGGTGCTGGGACCACTCTGGCCATCCAGCACTGGGGCTGGAGGCTTGGCTTCAGTGTATGTGGGGGGGATGGTCAAGGGGGCGGCATGGCCCCAGATTCCCCGTGCCATGCTTGGCAGCTGGCTCTCTGAAGCTCCAGGGTCAGCTGGGGATGCTACCATGGGGCAGGGAGGGGGCAAGTGGCCACATGGGAGGGAGCTGGGCAGGGGCCAGTAGCAGCCAGAGTAGCGGGGGGCTGGACTCTCGTGAGCGTGGAAGAGGTGGGTCTAGGGGGGCTTGCGTCCCCGAGCCATGCGGTCACCCACCACCCATGATTGACAGTTCTTCTGTGACAGACAGGAGCCTTCTTACATTTCATAACTGCTGAGCTGCATTGGCACTGGAATTAGGAACCAAAACGTGAGACCCAGATGCCCTACCCAGTCGTCAGTGTTAATGTCTGGATCTTTGCCTTGTTCAACTGCCCTTCGAAACCTCTGCCGCCAGTGGCATGGCTTTATCAAGGTTTGGAGTGTGCTGAGAATGTTGCAGCATCAGCCCTTTACTGTCCCAGAGGATTGTCTTGGGGCAAAGTAATGAACTCCAAGGGGAAAAAATAATCCCATTTTCATGCAAACAGAGTAATGCTCAAATCCTATCGGGCTGAATAGGCCCAGTGACTGAACATGCTTTAAAGGAATCTGTGTGAATTAAGGTGGGAGCGCACTGATGCTATGGGAAGAGGAAAGTGGCAGTGTCCGATCTGTACATATTGTGTGAATTAAGAACACAAGTAATCGCACTGTAATACATGCATCTATTCACATGTGCACAACATCTATCAGGGATGGTCTAGACCAGGGCTACTCAACACATGGCCTGCGGCCCATTTGTTCGCGGTCCACAGGTGGGAGCCAAAACAAAAAAGTCTCCTGTTGATACGTGTTTTAGTGGTTACCGTATATTCCGGCGTACAAGACGACCTCTGAAGTTAAAAAACATCCCCCAAAAATCGGGGGTCGTCTTGTACGCCGGATGCCCCGCCGCCGGAGCCCCTCCGCGGCTTTGAAAGCCTCGGGGGAAGCCGGCGGCGGGGCATCCCAGGCGCGCATGGGCTGCCCGCCCGCCGGAGCCCCTCCGCGGCTTTGAAAGCCTCGGGGGAAGCCGGCGGCGGGGCAGCCCATGCGCGCCTGGGATGCCCCGCCGCTGGCTTCCCCCGAGGCTTTCAAAGCCGCGGAGGGGCTCCGGCGGGCGGGCAGCCCATGCGCGCCTGGGATGCCCCCCCGCCAGCTTCCCCCGAGGCTTTCAAAGCCGCGGAGGGGCTCCGGCGGGCGGGCAGCCCATGCGCGCCTGGGATGCCCCCCCGCCGGCTTCCCCCGAGGCTTTCAAAGCCGCGGAGGGGCTCCGGCGGGGGGGAGCCCAGGCGCTCCTGGCGGCTTTGCTCCCGGTGCCTCTGGTCTGCTGGGGACCATCTCCAGCAGACCAGGGACACCGGGAGCAAAGGAGGCGGAAGGGCGCTGGGGTATAAGATGAAACCCTATCTTTTAATTAAAAAGATAGGGGGTCGTCTTATACGCCCAGTCGCCCTATACGCCGGAAAATACGGTACATTCCTGGACTGCCATTGCTCATTAAAAGTGCTGCCATATGGGTGGAAATCGGGTAAATGTTGCATTTTATTAATATCAGCAGAACTGACTTAAATGGGGCCTGTGTGTTGCATAGTCTTGCCTTAATCTTTGTATTCATGCCAGTCAGTGTGAAAGTTGCTATTTGCATATATATATTTCCATGTATGTGCAACCCCACTTAAATTGCAGCCCTCGGCATGTGCTGTGAGTATTATTGTGGCCCCTGGGACTTCCAAAGTTGAGTAGCTCTGGTCTAGATGGTGCTTGGTCTTGCTGTAAAGGCAGAGGACTGGACTCAATGACCTCTTGAGATCCCTTCTAGTTGTCAGGGTGCACTCCCCACTGTGCCTCAGTGCCCCCTGACTGTCCTCATCTAGCCCCTCTCAGGGCAAGTTACAGTCTGTACGGGTTGCTCATCACTGGAATGGGGTTATCTCTACTGCCCCGCCTAACTAGGCTGCATTGCAATCCGCCTCCAAACCTTGGGCCTTGCCTCTGGCCCCTAGCCCAGAGGCATCTTGGCTGGCCCTCTCCCAGCCCTAGCTGGCTATCCCCAGCTGGTCTCCCTCCTGGGAGCTCCTGCTTCCTCTGCAGTCAGCCCTTTACTGGTTCCCCCTCTAAGCAAACTGCTTCTCTATATAGCTGCCAGCTGGGCTCTCACTTGCCCTAATGGCTCCAGCTGGCCTCTCCAAGCCAACTGTGCTTCACTAGATAGCTGCCAGCTGGGCTCTCACTAGCCCGAACAGCTTCAGCTGGCCTCTCTGTTTCCAGCCCTGGCTCAGGGCCTGAGTCCTGGTCTTAAAGGGCTAGTGCAGGGCAGGCGCCCTGTCACACTAGTGTTCTATGATTCTACGATATTTCGAGCCGTCAGTCCAGCATTTTGTTGGAGTCCAAAATTGACTGAAAATGCACAAAATGAACAAATTCATTCTTTGCCATGGCATCCAATGTCTCTGAAAGAAGTGGAGGGTAAAATCACTCAAGCAAGAGAACAAAGCTGTAAATCCCTGGAAAGACTGCAAGTGGCCTTATTCTTCCTTAATAAATAGTAACACACATTATCGCATTCTTATTATATTTATAATTTGACTCCTGTTCTTACACAGCCACATACATAATCATGCCTGGAGGAGTTCCCTTGATTTATAACTGGCATATGAGCCATAAAATAGAGAATAAAATAGATTGGCACTCTGGAGAACTTATGGTCACGAACAATGAAACAAACAAACAAAAAAACATGTGGAGCACAAGTATGTCTTTTTAAAAAATATAAGTATATTAATGATAATGCTTCTTTCTTTTTTTCAATAGGCAATTTTAGTCAAAGACACTGAACATGATCAAAAGTTTAACTCTTTCTTAAGTTTCTTATATGGCTTATTAGTCTAGTACCTGAATGTAACTAATCTTTACACTCTTTTATATTGTATACTTTGTGTACGTATGTCATTGTTTGTATCGTAGACTGATGGATACTCGTATCTGTCATATATCAACCTTCAAATATAAGGAATAATATAAGAATGGAATATACTCTAATAAATATCATGTATTTATTAATAAATACCATGTATCAAATATTATATATTTGTAGTATCCATGTAGTACCTAGTCAGACTAATCAGAATCGTATCATACTTGGCACTATTTGATCACATAACAAAAGATTTCTACAGCAGCTATTCATGACTGTATTTGGGTACCTTATCCTTATCAATATTTGTAAATTTGCATGGTATCTGCAGCATTGGCTTATGTGTTTTGTAAAATGATACTTAAAATAGCACTTGTATCACATCTCTTTGTTAGAAAGGAGACTTGATGTTATGGATCACTGGGTACGCATCCAAATTTCACATGTATATTTCATACTTTGAATGTTGCACGATGTGAGATGTATGTGAGATTATGCATCTAATTCTCTGTCTCTAATATGGGACCACACAAATTCACATGGATAAATGGGAGTATACCACAATGTATTTAGAGGAACCTCTACATAAATAAATACTGGTATACCTGCATCGATATATATGTAAACTGCCTTCTGGATTTGACAGAGAAATGGAAATTTCACGTGTATATGTCACCTTACACATAAGCATGGAAGTATTATACAGTACATGTATTTTGCTCATCTGATGAAGTGGGCTTTGCTCAGGAAAGCTCATAATACTATAGATATTTTTGTTAGCCGGTAAGGTGCCACAGGACCACTCGTTTTTAAAGTGACAGACGACCATGGCTACCACTCAGACTTTTTAACATGTATTTAGTCTGATTATCTCCAGTAGTGGAACATGGCAGCAAACCTGTCTTCTGACACAAGGGGTCATGCTAGACCTACTTTAATAACTATTATCTTGAGCCTTCAGTTGGATTCCATCACTCCCTCCCCTCCTTGCCCACCCCATTATTATTACTATATCATAGTAAGCTGCCACAGGAAGGAAGATGAACACAAAGTGGTTGGAAATGAAAGTCTGAAAAGTCCTGAGACACCAGCTGAAACCACAGTCTAGTGGCCGAGGAGACACAACAGCCACAAAAGGAAAGGGGAAGGCAGAGTCTGTCACCCCCACATAACTAACAGTCCTGCAAAGCTTGCAAAGCTGGATGGCACAGCAGTTCGAACAACATAGAGACCTGGCGTGAGATGGTTTTTCTAAACAGACCAAAGTTTCCATCTCCTTTCTAACTTCAGGTTGAACCTCTGTAACCCAGAACTCTCCGGTCTGGCAGGACCACGGGTGTTCCAGGACCAGAGAGTGGAGGTCTGGCGGCAAAGAGCCCAGCAGGCTGGCAGGGCAGTGGGCTGCTGCCAGCAAGCTGCTAGTGGGACTGGGAGCCCAGTGTGCCCCAATGGGGCTGCTAGTGGGGTGGGAGCCTGACGCACTTGGAGCTGGGCTGCCCAGAGTGGCTGGCAAGAGGGGATGGAGACGGGCAGAGCAATGGGCCAAGGGAAGGCCAGAGCTGGGGGAGCAGTAGCAGGGGGGCCAGATATGACCTTCCCTGATCTGGCAAAACCCCTCATCCAGGACTGGCCAGGTCCTGAGGTGCTGGACCAGAGACGTCCAACCTTTTCCCTACCAGCTTGTACTACCATGTCACTACAGATCTGCCATGTTTCAATTCTGCAGGGCCCATGTAGAGAACATATGCAGCCTTGAGGGACTAGTGGACAGTTGGTTTATATCCTAGAAATGAGTTTTAGTAGGACAAGGCAAGGAAGGAGCTAGCAAAAGCCAAATGTAGCCCTGGACAGTTTCATTAACTTCAGTAGAGCTTCCCTAATGATAAATTCACCCTTTTATCAGGAATTCAAACCCTGTGTAGCAGCTGCTTGACTGTCCTTAATCCACAGTTATCTCGAGCCAGGTGCTTGTAGTGCATTGCAGTGGGACGCTCCATCATTCACCAGAGCTGATGGAACCTGCTGGATGCATTTTGGAATGTGACACGGGCAACTACTCCTGAGAATGACCATGGTACAGTCTCTACATAAAAAAGTCACTCTCAGCCCATTGGTGTGCAGAGAAGCTCAGAGGGAAATACTCAGGTAGGCTCAGAGGAATCTGTGTTTGTTCCATACACAGGCCCGCCAATGGGGGGAGCAAAAAAAGGGCAACTTCCCCAGGGCCTGATGATTCAAAGGGGCCCAGGGCTCCTAGCTGCAGTCGCCGCTGCGACTGCAGTAGTGCCCAAAGCCTCAGGCCCTTGAAATCCCCAGTGGAGCACTGCAGAGCATGCACCAGGCCGTTCTTAGTGCTGCTTGCAGAGGTGGGTGTATCACACAACGCATTCCAGGCAGCACTGAAGGCTGTGTGTGCATGCGCGCATGCTCGCACGCACGCTGTGGTCTGGGTGCTGCTCAGGGCTGGATGCTCTGGCCCCGCCCCATCGAACTCAGGCCCCGCCCCTTCTGGGACCATAGAGCAGCATACCTCCCCATCTCGTCCAGAGGCCTGGTGAGGTCCTCAGCTCCCCTGTCCATGCATCTGTATCTTAAAAACAGATCATGGAGTATAAAGTGGGCAGGCCCAACAAGACTGTGTGGGTCTGGAAGAGCTAGTGATAGATTCATTAAAACCAGGGTATTTGGAAAGTTAGTTCAATACATTCTTGCTTCAAGACTACACATTCCCACATGGAGAAGCTTCATGTGTTGCCAGTTAAATTTGCTTGACTGCATACACCCCACTTCCCCTTAAATAACAAAGGATGGAAAAAAGCTGATGCTCACCGATCCCTCCACACCAACAACCCTTCTCAGCTTCAGCTCCCACCCTTACCACCATCTACACCCCACATATCTCCAACTGCCGCCTGAAACATCAGCATGACACCTTGACTCTAGCTTTGGCATGGGTTCTCCAAGTGACGCAATAGGTCATTGGAACTAGTTAGCGTGAGGCATGATGTCAGATAGTAGATGGTGATATTGCCATGTAGATTCTGTTATGTGCAGGAAAGGTTGCATAAATGGGTGATCTAACATTAGGGTTCATTCTCCATTTGGTTGTAGTTTTTATTTGCAGAGCAGAAATCTGCCTGTGTGCGCACATTGGTATTTCTGATCTATCGTTGACGTCCAGCCAAATTGTGTCTACCGAGAAAGAACGGTCTCTTGGTTAGAGCAGGGAGCTAGGAGACCAAAGACCCGGGTTTTGTTGCTTACTGTCAATAATTTACTGCGCTATCTTGATTGAGCAAGTCATTTGGTTCCTCTTCAATAAAGCAGGGCACTGATAAGACTTACACAGCTTTGTAAAAGGTTTTGAGATCCCTGGGGGTGGGAGAAATAGGGTAAGTTGCACATTCCTATTTGCACGTGAAAAATTAGTGCCTTCTATTGCGGGCTCTGCACAAGCAGAGACGGACCGAGGTGTATTGACCCCTTAATAAAAGATCTGGAATTAATCAATGAGAACAGTGAAGGCGACACAGCCCCACCCCCATCACAATCTCTCCACCAACCACAGTGAGGCTGGATTAGGCTCCTAAGAAGCATGCTATTAAAGATACTATTCCATGGGTCACAGAGCGAGTCAATGAATCAGGCCCCTCCCACATGTTCCAAAACGGGGGTAGAAAGCAATGTAAACTAATGTTGAGGGGATAAAACAAACATGTGACAAGCCCGGTGTGACACGCAGCAGCAGGACCAGCTGGGAGTGGACGGGGGATATAAAAGCCTCGGCTCTGGCCTATGGCACAGGGAAGAATCTTTTGATTCTTGTCAAACCACCTGCAGCATCCCTCCTGTCACAGACTCAGGGCAGGAGCCGGGCACAGGCTGTGGCTACAGGGAAATGTAATAATGTGGGTATGGGTGGTGTCTGCGTCTGGGGAGATCTGTGTCCCGTCAATTGTGGCATGAAGACACTGGGTGAACCCCTGCAGTCTGCAGAAAGGACACAGGCTACAATGTGTGAAGGGCTGGTTAGAAGGCCCTGCTGAAAGGTCTGTGGGAGTGTGCAGAGGAGCCACGGACAGGAGACAATTCCTAAAGTGCAAGGGGAGATACATGGGACGTCATGGCCGACTGTATTTGGGGAGTCCCTTTGGATCGGCAGACAGAGGGGTGGTTTGACAAGGAGTGGTTCATGATCGCTGCAGAGCAGCCTGAAGGAGGCAACGAGATTGAAAGAGGCAGTTCCTGCCCTGACAGATGTCACCATGGGAAATGGGAAGTGCCCAGGCCCCAGGACAGAAAGATGAATGATTCTGGAACCAGGCTCTACAATCGCCTGAGTGTGACTGCCAGTCACTGCAGCAGAGAGAGGGGCTCTGCCCTTCTGAAACATGCCGCGTATGGTTGTTCTTTCTAACACCAGAGAAACTGGAAGCTGGCACTGAGTCACAGAGCAGAAAAGCTCTTTCTGGGTGCAGGATGTGACCGAAACTGGCACAAAATTGGAGGAGTTTCTGTTAGTCCATGTCTCTGTGCCACTTTATGTTAGCTGCCAATTCTCTTGCTCTATGTGTCACCAGGACAGAGATCCCCAGAGCTTGCATGCTCTTGTGCTGAGGGAAAACAACTGTTTTAAACTGGAAGGAATTACCTTAAGCTAATGGAGATGTGACGAGGGTATTCAGACACCTAGGCTACGTCTACACTGGCCCCTTTTCCGAAAGGGGCATGCTAATTTTACAGGTCGTAATAGGGAAATCCGCGGGGGATTTAAATATCCCCCGCGGCATTTAAATAAAAATGTCCGCCGCTTTTTTCCGGCTTTTAGAAAAGCCGGAAAAGAGCGTCTACACTGGCCCCGATCCTCCGGAAAAAAGCCCTTTTCCGGAGATCTCTTATTCCTACTTCAAAGTACTAAAAGCCGGAAAAAAGCGGCGGACATTTTTATTTAAATGCCGCGGGGGATATTTAAATCCCCCGCGGATTTCCCTATTACGACCTGTAAAATTAGCATGCCCCTTCGGAAAAGGGGCCAGTGTAGACGTAGCCACAATGTCAGAAATTCTGTACAGGAGACAGCCACATTGTAGGGTTATTGGATCAGCCCTCCATGGGGGACCGTGAGGGAGGTGTAGTTCATGGCAACTTGTCTGGCCTTGCGTAGGCAGAGACAGAGGGCAGCCAGAGAGTGTGTCTACACGGCTGCGTTTTTCTGGAAAAACAATACTTGCGTCCACGCTGCCATTGAGTTCTTTCGACAGAAGCATCCTTTTTCTGAAAAAGGGAGTTCTTTCAAAAAAAAGAGGTCTCCAGGAAATAGCATAGGTGCCCTGGTGGCCACTCTGTCCAGACTAATCACAACTTAAATGTGAAATAGTGTCCAGTCAATGTGGATGCTATCTTTAAAAAAAGCACATCGCTTTTTCGTTGCGCTTTTTGCGTGTCGACGTTGTCTTTCGAAATAAGATTTTCTGAAAGAAACCTGCAGTCTAGACATAGCCAGAGGCAGCCAAGGGCTATTTGCGTCCAATACATCACTGCTGTATTATGAAAATGACCATTTCTAAAGTGGTAGGAGATAGAAGGCACTAGTATTGTACCAAGTGCAGCACCTAAATGCTATAGACATTTGTTAAAAATACCCACTGAAATTCCAGCTCATAAAATGCTAGGAAAAGGAAGAAAAGGAGTTTCAGGAGAAATAAGTTCTCTTGCTTTGGGAAAAGTTTTAGGGAGTGATGGGTAAGGAAGGAACTTGTGGGAAGCAGGTTTGCCTCTCTCTTTACCCAATTTACAGCAAACTGTTTATCTGGGCAGAGGATCCCTTGTTGAGCATGATGGTAATTGTGCAAAACATTGCAATATCCCTGCTGCAGAACATAGGATCTGGGATCCTCACATTAGTATTATTTAAAGCAGGAAACAAATGCAGCCACTGCTCCACATGCTGGGCCCTTTATGCTACCCAGTGTTCGGAACAATCCCTGAGAGAATTCTCGCCACGTAGGGCTGGTGTATACAGGATAGAGGTGGTTTAAATCCTCCTTTTGCCCTACCTGCTCTTCCGGAGGGTGCAGTGCAGAATCTGGCCTCAAACATTTAAAGAAAAGTGAATTTTTTCAGGCTTCGTTGATTGAATTGGATTGGGGCCAAACTAATTATTATTGCAAAGCCCCGTCCCACGCAAGAATTCTGGTCAGGTCTGGCTTGCTGCAGCAGTTTCCCTGAAGTCAGCAGGTGGGGAGACTGAAAGAGAAAGCAAAGCTGCTTGCTTAGGAGCTGTAGCAGGAAGCACAAGGCAGGTGAGTAAGCAGGGAGGATGGCTAAATAGACTCTAGATACACCCCTCTCTCCTGCCTGGACCGACTTCCTTGCAACCTAATGCCCACCAAACCCTGTCTTGCCTCAGACTGGACCCACCTCATCTGCCCAGCCCTGAAGCAAAAGGCTGATTTGCCCTCCACAGCTCCACTGTCTATTGCTTGCCTGGCTCTCAGGAAGCTACAAGCAATTCTCATTGAAGTAAACATCCCTCAGACCATGCTGGCTTCATGCTTTAATCCCCTCCTCCTCCCCAGTTCCAGTAATCACTAATTTCCTGTGTCTGTACCTCATGTTTCCAGCAGAAGAGCTTTCTGGGGTGTGTGGGTTTTTTTTGTTTTTTGTATTTACACATCTGAGACAGTTGGTCCATTTCCTTCTTGTCTTAGTAAGTTCTCCATTCAGACAGCAGCACTTCCCCTTCCAGCAATATCTGTGGTAGCTCGTGTGATTATCTTGCCACAGATATTCAGATACCTGCAAACACCACCTGTGGATGCTGCTCACGATCATTTCTTAGATGAAATACATTCTCTAGGTGAAGTCACTTCATAGTCAAAAATAATTACAGCTGACAAACTGGTTCTCTTTCCTCTGCTCTACCGGGTGATTTGCATTAGGGCTTGAAATACGAGAGCAAAACAATTTAAAAAGTCCTTCGGACTACAGGTGCTGACTTGCTCCACTCTGCTCACTTTAAATTCAACAAGGGATGTGCCACTGACTTCAACTGGAACAGGGTAAAGGCCTGGATGCCATATTGTATGTCCATAGAACAAAAGCTGTCCTGTTTACTAGACTGAACAGCCTATGCTGTTGATGCTCAAACCGAGGCTGTAGATACACCGCCGTTCCCCAGAACAACATCCATGTGCTTAGTGTGTATAACAGGGACTGGAAATAATTTTTAATGGGGGGGGGGGGGCACGCCAAGATTTTGGCAAGTGGTCAAAGGCCGCATTTCTACCGAGGGAGTCTGGAGTCAGAGAGAGGTTGGGTGCAGAACAGAGCTTGGGATTGGAGACTGGGTGCAGGAGGGGGTGTAGAGTCTGAGAGGGAGTTTGGGTGAAGGAGGGGGTTGTGATCTGGGGCAGTGGATTAGGGTGCAGAGTCCAGGAGGGAGTAAGGGTACAGGAGAGGATTCTGGCCTGAGGGAGGGGCTCTAGGAGGGGGTGCAAGGTCTAGGAGGGAGTTGTGACCTGCTATATAACATGGAGCACACCCCATTTAACACAGCAACTGGGCATGCACTTCAAAGACCTCTGCTATCCACTTTTCAAGACTAATGTTTTTGTGGTTCTTAGGAAAAGGTAGGAGTGAGGGCATTCCGGAAAGAGGACTCTTGCTAGAGAAAAGGGGTCTTGATAGTAGCAGGTGAACTAAAGGTCAAGCAATAAGGCTTCTGCATGACTGAGGAAATGAAGGCAAGGGCCCAAGCAAAAGCCATTTAGAAAACAAATAACCTGCAACAATCTGCCTCCAAACCACACAAATGCTGGCTGAGCTAAGCAATGATCCACAGTGCAAAGAAACCTGACCGTGAAGCCTTCGCTCAGGCCCCATGCTCTCAAGGACTTCAGCAGCTGGTTTGCCCAAAACAGGACTTAATGTTTGTTCCTGAGGAATGATAAATGTGCTCCACCTTGAATATTAGGCTCAGGCCATTACACTACCTGTTATTGTTAGCAACACCAACTCTCATTACTACTAGCCTCCTTTGCGGGGGTCGTTGGTACATGAAAGTCCTAAACAGTCAATTTTGACAACTGTTCACAAAGACTCTATGAACTCTACGGAGATCAGAACTAAACTGAATTTAAGACCTGGTGTAAAGCAGAATATAGAGGGCAAAAGGGAAATGCTGGATGTATCAAAGCTTAGCTAGTGGGGCACTGGGCATTGAAAAATGACCAAACATAACATTCAATAGAGAGAGATCCAAAAGGGCAGGAATGCGCCTTAGTGAAGTTTTTTCTACACACTATGAAGCCACAAATGGTGGGCTATTGAGAGAAGTCTAAGGGAGTTTGGCACCTGAATCACATTGAAATTCAACAGGAGTTGGGGGCTATCTTGAAAGTCCCAGCTTAAATCAATCCTGAAATGGATATTGGGATTGGAGTTTGGCTGCAACCAGCTTTCAGATCAACCATGTATTTCTTAACCTTTTCCTCCTCCTCCCCCGCTTTCTACATGGAAACATTCATATCTTTTAGCTACATATGCAAATTCCACATTTAAGAAGGGGCCCAAACCTAAGTTGCTACTTTTGCAACTTGAATTACATGTGGCCATAGACAGTAGCACTGAAGCAGCTCACTCCCCGATTACTACTACAAATAGGAAATCGCTACCACTTTTCTCACAGTAACGTGAGTGGGAATCAAGCCACCACCTTTGGCTCTGACACTGAAAACTCATTTGAGAGAAGCCCTCAAAATGTCCGAAATAGTGTTTGTAGATTCAAGAGATGTAATGTTTGTGAAGAGAGGATATACAGATGATTATACAATCAAATCTAATGGAAGATAGCTAGAAAGCTAAAATACATTCTGAAAACACCCATTACATATTGTAACTCAAGTTTTCCTGAGTTAGAATCATGGATAGGAAAGAAATGTGTACACCTATCCTCCCCAAAATTTCTGCCAAAGTTGGAAGGACATCTCTTAAGTCAGAATTAGACCAATCAAATAAACTATACCAAGCTCTTCAGAGAGTAATAGTCTAAAATTCCCAGCCACTCTTCAGAAATGTTAACACATTCAACCTTTTAACTTCAGTACAAAACATATTAGTGTAAGGGGCCATCATTTGAAATTACTTTCTAAATAGGCTGTTGTAAATATCAAGATGTAAGAATTGGGAGTCATGAGGGATTTTTTTAAATTACAATTTATATTCTTATGCAGACAAAAAGTCAGATAAGAGCCAAATTCAGTCCAACAGTGGCCAACAGTTGATAATCAAGTGAAAGGTGAAAAATTATAATTGCTTATTGACCTCTGCAAATATTAATATGCTCCATCAACCCTCAAATTTTATTATCTTTATCCAGCCACAGTGCCCGATAGCCTATGAGGGTACGTCTACACTACAGCGCTAATTCAAACTAACTTAGTTCGAATTAGTTAATTCGAACTAAGCTAATTCGAACTAACGCATCTAGAAATAAAAACTAATTTGAATTAGCGTTTTGCTAATTCGAATTAGCGCGTCCACATTACGTGGACCCTGAAGTGGGGTTAAGGATGGCCGGAAGCAGTGCCGACAGGGCATCAGAGGAGGACTTAGAGCGCGGAGATGCTGTCTCAGGCTAGCAGAGGGCTGTGCTTAAAGGGTCCCGACCCCCACCCCGGACAGACAGTTCTCAGGGGTGCCCCGCTTGCAAAGCAGTCCTGGCTTGGAGTGCCCTTAGTGCCCACACTGGGCACATCACAGCACTCGGCCATCAGCCCGGCTGCACTTGCCGCAGGCTGCCATCTGGAGAGAGGGGGCAATTGGGGGGCTGCAGGAGAGCTTCCACCCCCAGAAGCCCGCAAAGCCAGCCCAGTCCTCCCCATCGGGGGCTCGTGCCCCATTCCTCCCTCACCTCCTTCCACTTACCTTTCCCTAGCCCCTCTTCTTGATGTACAAAATAAAGATAACGTGTCTTCCAAAATGGAATCTGTCTTTATTGAACAAAACTGGGGGAGACTGGGAAAAGGAGGTGGGAGAGGGGAAGAGAGAGGCTGGGAGAGGGGAGGGCAACTAAAATGATCAGGGGTTGGGAACAGGTCCCATATGAAGAGAGGCTAAAGAGAGTGGGACTTTTCAGCTTAGAAAAGAGGAGACGGAGGGGGGACAGGATAGAGGTCTCTAAAAGCAGGAGTTGGGTGGAGACGGTGCATACAGAAAAGTTCTTCATTAGTTCCCATAAAGAAGGACTAGAGGACACCAAAGGAAAGGAATGGGTAGCAGGCTTCAAACTAGTAACAGAAAGTTGTTCTTCACAAAGCAAAGAGTCAACCTGTGGAACTCCTTGCTGCAGGAGGCTGTGAAGGCTAGAACTGGAACAGAGTTTAAAGGGAAGTGAGATAAAGTGATGGAGGTTGGGTCCATGGAGTGGTATTAGCCAGGGGGTAGGAGTGGTGTCCCTGCCCAAGGTTTGTGGAAGGCTGGAGATGGATGGCACGAGACAAATGCCTTGGTCACTGTCTTCGGTCCATCCCCTTCAGGGTCCCTAGGGTTGGCCGCTGTCGGCAGACAGGCTACTGGTCTAGATGGACCTTTGGTCTGACCCAGGATGGCCATTGTAAGCTCAGGGCCGGGGGTCTCAGAGGACCCCCTTGATTCTCTTGCACACCTGCTCCTGGGTGGCCAGGCTGGCAGCTCTCCTGCCCAAGCCGGCCACTTTCCTGTGCCTAGTGCGGAGATCGTGGACAAGGTCCACGATCTCCGCACAAGCCCAGGCGGGTGCCTGCCTCTTGCGGTACCAGGCAAGCTCCCGGGAGCCGCCAGCCTGGTCCCGGGAAGAGGGGGAGGGCTGGAGGGCATCAGGTGGGTGGCTCGATCCGTGCCAGGTGCAGGGTCTGCTGGCTGGGTGCTGGCAGGCTTGCACCTGGCACGGGCACCGTAGCCAGCCCGTGCCCCTTTAAGGGGTCTGGGGCCGGGAGGGGGGCAGACGAGTTTCCCTGGTGTTGGCCAGAGTGGCCACCAGGGAAACCTGGGGAGGGCTAGCCTCCCACTAGTTCGAATTAAGGGGCTACACACCCCTTAATTCGAACTAGCTAATTCGAACTAGGCTTTATCCTCGTGGAATGAGGATTACCTAGTTCGAACTAAATTTGAACTAACGGAGCGCTAGTGTAGCGCCTATGAAAGTTAGTTCAAACGTTAGTTCGAACTAACTTTGTAGTGTAGACATACCCTAAGATTGTAAGTGTACACTGCAGGCTTCTTGCTCAAGAACTTTTTGCGCAAGAACGAGCGTGTCCACACTGCCATGTGCTTTTGCACACGTGTGTCCATAGCTCTTGTGCAAGAAAGCTCTGATGGCCATTTTAGCCATAGGGGTTTCTTGTGCAAGAAACCTGTTCCCGTTCACACTAGCCTTTTTGTTCAAGAGGCTTGCACAAAAAGGCTTATTTTTTGTGGGGAGAGGAATAACTCTTGTGCAAAAATCCCTCTCTGACAATCTACTGTAAACTTTCGTGCGCAAGAACAGGCTTGTAGTGTAGACGCTCCACAAATTTTTGCGCAAGAACACCTGTTCTTGCGCAAGAAGCCTGCAGTGTAGATGTAGCCATATGATGTTGCATTTTACAGACACACACCCTGATAAAAGAGAAGATATCTTGATGATCACATAGTTTATAGCGGATGGCTATAAAGCTATAGACAAACACCTGTCAGGAATAATCTATATAATACTTTGCGCTACCATGGGTGGCCAGCACTGGACTAGATTCCTCTTGAAATCCCTTCCTTTTCTGAGATTCTATGCTAACCAAAGTACTATTTCTATGTATTTAGATACATATTGTCTTTATTAAGCTTGACTTAAGTGCTGGGACAACTTTTAAACACATTCGTTGAAGGAGGGAAGAGGGACTGATGCAGTGAATTTTTGCTTTATTCGCTGTGATTATTTCTGAGGTATTTTTATTTATGAAAAAAATACAAAACCCAGCCAAGCAACAACAAAAACAATGCCCATTTTGCCATTAGTGAAGTAGCTGACTGCAGAAAACAGCACACATTTAAGAGCAATTAAAAAAAAAAACCCCGATCTTAATGTGAAGGTTTTGATTTGTGTTGCAAAAACATTCAGTAAAAATCATGTTCCTGAATTTGTAAAATTTCCCTGCAAGTTTGAGAACAGTCACTAAAAGAAAACCCAAGATTGAAACAGACCCAATTAAAATTAGTTAGGTTATTTTCGTTTAAGCTGCCTGAAGAGCCAAATCCCACCCCCCAAAAGGATCATAGTGAAAAAATGTATCTAATTTTTAAATTTATTTTTAAATACATAATCAATATTAGTACCATGCAAAGAATGTAGCGTTTATAAGTTTGTGACATTAGGAAGAATGACGTTTTAAAAATTCCCAGGGCAAGAAATATGAGGGATTCATCTTGTACTCTGTTATTCATTATGCCCACCTATTAGATCACGTTCTAAGATCATCAAAATATTTAAAAGCAAGAAGCCATGCAGGACTGTGGGAATAAGCACCACACTGCATTTCCTTGGTTTTGTGGGCTTGACTCTTGTGTTATTTCAACTGAGTTGAATAAGCACCAAAAAATAAACCTCTTTCTCCAGCCAAGCTTCCTGTGATCTGGTTTAAACTTCCTGTCTGATATGAGGCTGGGCTGTCAGTTGGCATTGGTAACAGCTCACAGCCACAAAGCTGCAAGAAGGTCAGTGTCTATTATAATATTCTGGCAGGTGTTAGAGACCCTGCTTTATAGCCTACTACCCAAACCTATGCGTCATTGTTCTTAAAATTGATCAGGATGTACAAGAATGCAAGAGCCCTTTTTCAGGAACTAAAGCCTCAGTAATTCTGTGGACTAATGTCAATGACATCATTTATATATTAAAAAAAAAAACCCCTCAGGGGGAGATCTCCAAATCACTCCCCTGTGATTTAAGGGAATAAATCCTATTAACTTGTGTTTGTAATTCATTGAGGCACATGTGAAAATACTCCTGTAAGTGCATAGAGCTCTAGGATAAAGACAAAATGGCAAATCTTCTGCAGCTTCAATGGGGCCAGGATTTGCCCCTTAAAACTTTTGTAAGAAGACTCAGGATAAACCAGAGTCATAGGAACAAGTGTCCTTATTTCACAAAAGAACCATGCAGCAATACTCTCTTGTATTCAAAATAAGCAGATGCCCAAGCTACATAGCTCAGAGAGAAAGCTCGCTTCTAAAGCCAGTTACTGTAGCAAATGGTAGAGTCAGGTCACTAATGAGAATATCAACTTTGTGTCTGCCTACTAGAAAAATTGCATCTCAATAGACACTTAGGGTGTGTCTAGACTACATGCCTCCTTCGACGGAGGCATGTAGATTAGCCAGATCGGAAGAGGGAAATGAAGCCGCGATTAAAATAATCGCGGCTTCATTTAAATTTAAATGGCTGCCCCGATCTGCCGATCAGCTGTTTGTCGGCAGATCGGGGGAGTCTGGACGCGATGCCCCGACAAAGAAGCCTTTCTTCATCGACACAGGTAAGCCTCGTGAAACCAGGTTTACCTGTGTCGATGAAGAAAGGCTTCTTTGTCGGGGCATCGCGTCCAGACTCCCCCGATCTGCCGACAAACAGCTGATCGGCAGATCGGGGCAGCCATTTAAATTTAAATGAAGCCGCGATTATTTTAATCGCGGCTTCATTTCCCTCTTCCGATCTGGCTAATCTACATGCCTCCGTCGAAGGAGGCATGTAGTCTAGACACACCCTTAGAGAAAGACCTAATGTTCGGACTAGGTTCCACTCTTGTGAGATGTGTTCTAAACTGCAACAGAGTTGAGTGTTAAGCACCTTAGAACTGTGGGGCCTGTATATAATCATTTAACTGCCCTCCTAATCAGAAAGGAGTGGTTGGTTACAGCTGTGGGAAAGAGAAATATATTGTGAAGTGGTTTTGGAGGGGAGTGGTCCCATAGACCTGAATGTATTTCAAGTAATCATAGAGCATGGGTTATGAGTGATTTATATTTATGTCATATAGAAAGTTCACTTACTAGCACATTAAATAAATACAAAGAAGTTATAAATACATATAAGATTTTACTGTATGTGGATAGAGGGTCTTAATATAGCTAAAGCAGGAACAGTTGCAGTTTCAATGACCTGCTCAACCCTACATGAATACCATGGAGACAAACTGGGATTCAATAAAAAGGCTCTTATACTAAGTAGGAAGATGTTCATCCAGGGTATACTTCTGGAAACAGGAAATTCTAATTATTTTTAGTTTTAATCTTACTACACCTCTCACTACTAAAAGCAATTATGTAGCACAGACTAACATCTTGCATTCCTTTAAAATTAGCAAAAGCTATGAGAAAAGCCGTAGTCAAGATCATGACGTCAACATGACAGCCACAGTCACATAATTCCTCTGGAGGCGAAAATAACCCAGACCTAAATAAAGACTCTGAGGTGACTCAGAAAAGTGTTCCATAGAGAGGTAAAGACTCCTGTATGCTATGATGCCTGAAAGAATATCAAACATTAATTTTTACTCAAAACTGCAAAATCCCTAGTAATTTCAACTAATTCAGTCTGATTACTTCTGTCAAAACTTCTAAAACAAATGAGCATGATGGTTCAAGTACCAGCTTTCAGCATTTAAATTATTGGCTACAAAAAAGCAATTTGGTTAATGAATCAAAATTCAGCATAAAAACACCCCATGAAGTTTCCAAGTTCACAAAATGTTTACTTTTTTAGTTTAGTACATTCAAATTCATATAGACTAGAATACAGTAATTTGAAATATTTTTGGCGAGTTCAAATTTTAAAAAAACAATTTTCACTTTTAAATACTCCAAACAACTGGTCATGAAAATAAATTTAAGAGAATGGAACAAATGCAAGCTAAAATTTCAGTTTTGATTAAAAGCAAATTTTTACATAGATTTTAGTGGTTTTAACAGTGCTATAGTTGAACAGAATAGATGAACCCACAGAAGTAAAAAACATTAAACCAGACACATTAAAAAAAAAACACATGTAGAACACTTGTCATACTAGGGATTGTCCGCCCACAAGTTCCATTTTTATGCTTTTTCTAGAATTAACTAGGGTATTTTAGTGGTGCTATTTTGCAGCCACCAGATAATACTGTATGGCCACTCATTTCCATGCCTTAATTTTTTTTAAAAAAGTGTCCCTTCTTGGACATTTTATAGAAATGAACAGATTCTACAATATGCAAACAATCCACTGGCAAGTTCAGATGAAATAGAAACAGTACCTTGAAAAACATTTTTATTGTTACTAGTCTATTGTTTGAAGACAGGCAATTCCCAGAACAAAATCTGAAAAAGGCAACACGTTTTGTTTGTTTTCTTTAGTTTTTAAAACACTGACTTGAAAAATTGAGTAAATTAGAAAAAAGGATCAATCAATCTTAATATAAGACATTGATAATATAGTGGGACAGATACAATAACTGGACCAACGGCATTACAGTGAGGCTTCTACATCTACATATTCAATGCACATGTTCTACAATCATGCCTTGCTAACCACATTGTTTTCCTTTACAGAAAATAGCAATATACTAAACCCAATTTTGCTCTTCATAAGGTCCCATATTGATGAGAGATACTGTATCAAGTTTTTCATGCTTTCTTCACTAGAAAGGCCATGTGTGTGAAGAACCAGTAACCATAAAATACTCTAAGTTATCAGCAAATGCAATATACCAATTTTGGCTGGGATGTTGAAGGGACCTAAGGGAGTTCAGATCTTCCAAGCTAGTGGTTGCTTGTATCCAGTTCCACTGAGATCCTTTTGAATATCCCAGCCTTAATTTTCAGCACCAATATACGTTAACTCTTCTGGACAATTACCGTGTGTCTACAAAGCAAAGTCATTTCAGAATACCGGCCATTATTCTGAAATAACTAAGCGAGCGTCTACACAGCAATTCCATTATTTCAAAATAACAGAAGGCTTACTCTGACTTCTGTAAACCTCATTCTATGAAGAATAATACCTATTCCAAAATAGCTATTTTGAAATAAGGCATGTGTAGATGCTCCACTTCTGCTATTTCAAAATAGCCCCTCACCAGGGCCATCCTAAGTTATTCCTCCTGGGGCGCTAAATTGAGATAGTACATCTACATTAGTGAAGCCTGCCTCGGACTAATTTTGAGGCTTCCCTGCAGTGTAGATGTGCTATTTTGAAATAAGCTACTTCAGAATAACTATTCTGGAATAGCTTATTCCGAAATAACTGTGGGCTACGTCCACACTGGCATGATCTTCTGGAAATGCTTTTAACGGAAAAGGTTTTCCGTTAAAAGTATTTCCTGAAAAGCGCATCTAGATTGGCAGGACGCTTTTCCAGAAAAGCACTTTTTCCAGAAAAGCGTCCGTGGCCAACCTAGACGCGCTTTTCCGCAAAAAAGCCCCGATCATCATTTTCGCGATCGAGGCTTTTTTGCGGAAAACACTACTGTGCTGTCTACACTGGCCTTTTTCTGGAACAGTTTTCCGGAAAAAGACTTTTGCCCGAACGGGAGCAGCATAGTTTTTCTGGAAAAGCACTGATGATTTTACATTAGCTCGTCAGTGCTTTTCCGGAAATTCAAGCGGCCAGTGTAGACAGCTGGCAAATTTTTCCGGAAAAGCGGCTGATTTTCCAGAATAACTTGCCAGTGTAGACACAGCCCACTGTGAAGTCTAGGCGTAGCTTTACTGATGCTTCCTCATTATAATTTGGAGACTGGGATTTTTAGTAGTTGGCCACCTGCATTTGCACTGCCAAGTTTTGAAAACTCCACTCTCATCAATTCAACTGTCTTTGTAAGTGACATGTGCGGAGGCGTCCTAAATGTTTGACTGGTATTAACTACTTGTCCAAAACACAGTTTCTTTCATTGATAAGCCAAACTAAGGGTTTGTTTACATGGTGTGGTAATGTGGAATATGGGGGTATGCTGCACATTTAATTGGTTGATATAGATTCTGCTAGTGTACACTAAAGGCTGCCTAGTGCACTTTAATGGAGTGCTATCTAAAACAGTATTAGGTTAAAGTACATTCGGGTGACCTTCATGTCCAGCATCTGGGTCTACGTGGACCAATTAATGTGCAGCATGTTAGTGCACTTTACAAATCACATCCCGTAATCTGTTTTCCTCCATCATGTAGACAAGCCCTATGTAACTAAATATACTATAGTGAGCAGCATGTTTTCACATTCAAGCTTGGCAGAACCACATTTTGAAATCTGTAATTTTCAAAAACTTGTAGTTACAAGCACACTTGTAATAAAACGTTTGGAAGAGGTATAATGTTTGTTTGTCAGTACAGTGTGTGGAATGTAACAATTTCTTGCAAGAGCTTGCAATATGAATAACTGCACCAATGACAACTGTATGTTTTCATTTCAATAAATGTACTTTTAAAATTTAAAAAACAATTTAAAATTTCTATAAAAAGTCATTGTGTGAAGATGATGGGTGGTAAAACTAGATCTATCCATCCATGATTTATGTTTATTAAATGACTAGTGGAAAAATGGTAGAAACCAATTTTAGAACAAATGAAGTTGTCTTTGCTATTGCACTGACTTTCACTATTTGAATAACTAATTTAGAAAAAATTCATATAGTAAAAACTGTAAAATTAGGCTAAAATACAAAAATTCTGGTTAGTAAACATCAGGAACCCCCAGTTCTACTCATGTGGAATGGACTATCCTTACTGTACTATAGTGCCTTGGTTATTTACAGTACTTGCTGTATGAAGGGCAATTCCAGGACGCATTAGATAACATCTGTTCACAGTACATGTAGTCAGAGAACTAGCTACGTCAGTGCAGTTTTTTCTGTGCAATTTTTCAATTCCTCTGAATTCCTTACATCAAATAATACTGTTATGGAGGCCTAGTGCAGATTTTTTTTTTTTTTAATCATAAATGACGGATAATGTCTGCAGGGCTTCTATAAAGGTACTTCCAAATGGCATAGTAATGAACTGCAGCTGCTGTCGCTACAAACATGTGCCATATGGCATGGGCAAATGGAATGATTCCATCGCTCTTGAAGAATACCACTCCCATGCAATAAATTAAGCCTCCCCAAGCAAGTTCTTGAAGTCCATCGGTGTTGTTCTGTTAATTAACGAGGAGACAGAAAAAAAGTTAGCCTTCAGAAATTGAAACTGGAACAAAGTTAGTAAGCTTCAAGGATGTTGTTATTACGATGGGGTGGGGGGAGGGGATGGATGACTTATTTAATCAACATTTAAAAGGCCAGACAATATTATTCAGAGATCTCACTTTGGACTGCGTAGTATATTGATCCTAATCGTGGGTGACTTTCTAATATGACAGCTAATCTGAACTGAACAAACAGGGCAGCAAATTCTAAATGCTTATAGTTTAGCTCGGAGTTTTTGACTAAGCTTGCTTGTACTCTGGCCTGGTATTGTGATCATGGTATATTATGCCATATGTTGCAACTTTACACATAATCATTTCGATTGTTATAATTTTGTTTCAGATTCATCGCTTCACAAAGTCTAGCAGTTTGAGCAACAAGCTGTAATGTACTTAAATATTTTACAATACAACAACTACTCTCAATTTTGTGTGGGGTGATGTGTTTCACAGGTTAATGTTATCAAAGCAATAACAGGTGACATGATCAGAATCAAACAGATCTGACATTCTACCTAGCTGAGAATGCAGTACGCATATGAAAGACCACAAACACACAAGGATGGCTGTAATGGGCAAAAATACACGAGTGTATGTAGCTTATCTCCATGAGTTAAGAGCAACATTCAGCTCTAAACTAGCTAAGTAAAATTACAAGTCTTAGTCATCACCCTAATGTATAAAATCTGACACTACCAGAAAATGCATCTACAACTGCTTCTAATAACAGATGTGGAACTAGTTGCTACCACCCAGATTGGTAACCTTCTGGACAAATCACAAAGCTCATCTCTAATTTTGCTTATCTTCTTGCTGCATGCATTTCTATATATGCTATGACAGTTTGTCTAATGCTATTGTCAAGACATTTGAGCTGAAAATGGGCTACAGTGAACCCTCGCTACTTCGCGGTTCGACTATCGCGGATTCACGACTTCGCGGACTTTTTTCATTACATTATGAATCCGCGATGGTCGAACCGCGAAGTAGCGGTTACCAAAACTTTAAAAAGCCTCCGGGGAAGCCGGCGGGGGGGCATCCCAGGCGCGCCTGGGCTGCTCCCCCGCCGGAGCCCCTCCGCGGCTTTCAAAGCCTCCGGGGAAGCCGGCGGGGGGGCATCCCAGGCGCGCCTGGGCTGCTCCCCCGCCGGAGCCCCTCCGCGGCTTTCAAAGCCTCCGGGGAAGCCGGCGGGGGGGCATCCCAGGCGCGCCTGGGCTGCTCCCCCGCCGGAGCCCCTCCGCGGCTTTCAAAGCCTCCGGGGAAGCCGGCGGGGGGGCATCCCAGGCGCGCCTGGGCTGCTCCCCCGCCGGCTTCCCCCGAGGCTTTGAAAGCCGCGGAGGGGCTCCGGCGGGGGAGCAGCCCAGGCGCGCCTGGGATGCCCCCCCGCCGGCTTCCCCGGAGGCTTTGAAAGCCGCGGAGGGGCTCCGGCGGGGGAGCAGCCCAGGCGCGCCTGGGATGCCCCCCCGCCGGCTTCCCCGGAGGCTTTGAAAGCCGCGGAGGGGCTCCGGCGGGGGAGCAGCCCAGGCGCGCCTGGGATGCCCCCCCGCCGGCTTCCCCGGAGGCTTTGAAAGCCGCGGAGGGGCTCCGGCGGGGGAGCAGCCCAGGCGCGCCTGGGATGCCCCCCCCCCCCCCCCGCCGGCTTCCCCCGAGGCTTTGAGGATCCTACTTCTACTTCGCGGATTTTCATCTATCGCGGTAGGGTTTGGAACCTATCTACCGCGATAAACGAGGGTTCACTGTATTTTGATAATTTTCAAGCTATAATGAAGAGACTAGGATATATAATGCTTTTAAAACACCTCATTTCCCAGTGGCATGGTATAAAGGTCACCAAATAATACATTATTGTCGAGAAGTTAATTAGTCCACTAGAGATGGCTATGGATATTTATACCTGTGATTCAATTTTTAGCTAATTTTATCCATTAATCTGGGGGTGCCTCTAATGGAAAGAGTCAGATTATTCTCAGCCTTCTTCTAAAGCAAGTCATTTTTAAAAGGGGGAAGGAATGACCTGTTTTTAGATTTTGGGCCAGAATAGGGGAAAACTTGAAAACTTCAGGACAGCTAGTAAATAAGCAAAACAGGAAGCAAGGTGTAATACAAGGAGTCTTATGTCATGCTTCTAAATTAAGCTTCATTCTGAATTTTGAAGGGACAAACAAGCAATTTCAACGCATTACTTTGAAATACATGAATGCACACAACTGAAATGCACTATTCGATTCTTCTGACTCTAGTGAAATAGTAGTACTACACCTGGATGATTCTTTTAGGCATTTCTTTTTTTAAAGAAACTGAGTCTTCCTAATGGAATGGAATTTCATTGGCTTATAGTTTAAGGAACATTAAAACCCAAACAGATGGCTAAATGCTAGTTGCAGAACCACTGAAAGTATTTATAACAGTGTGTTGGAATGAAATTAACGTTCCATTTTATGTGTTTTGATGTCACTAGAATTCCCTTTTAAACTACTTATAAAAGGAAAAGTAGTGTGTTTATTACATGAACAGCATCCTTACCATAGAGGTCACTACCAGGGCAGGAGAAAATCCCATGGCTAAGTAGAAAAGGAGTTCTACAATCTTATACCTAAAAGGAAAATGTAAGGAAAGGTACAAGATTAATTTTAATGCACATTTGTCTGTTTGAGGAAATATAAAAACAGCTAATGTATTACTTTTTAAATTAACAGATGCCCATCAATCACCTAAAAACTTTGTATACAGATAGAGCTTCAGAGGGGTAGCCGAGTTAGTCTGTAACAGGAAAAACTTAAAAAACAACAAATAGACTAGTAGCACCTTAAAGACTAACAAAACATGTAGATGGTATCATGAGCTTTCGTGGACAAAACGAAATATTCTTGGATCTGGACATTTAACACTCCGGTCCTCTGAAGAAGTGGGTTGTGCCCATGAAAGCTCATGATACCATCTACATGTTTTGTTAGTCTTCAAGGTGATGCTAAACTATTTGTTGTTTTATACAGATGGAGAACATTGGGATTTTATTTACATAACAGAGGACTGACACTACGGTGGAAACATTGCCTACAGCAGAAATGGGGACCCTCACGTCCAGGGGCTGGATGCAGCCCCGGAGGTTCATGGTCCCCTCTTCTCCCCCAACATTGGGGAGCCTATGCTGGCACTCCACCTCCATCACTGCAGAGCTGGAGAATACAAAATCTACCAGACTGGATCTCCCCCTAGGCGCCGGTGTGGGAGGGGAATGCAGGGAGTGTCTTTCTCCTTCTCAGTTAGGGGCCACATCAGTGAGGTTTTTTTGTTTGCCGACTGATTTTTCTGTGGGTCAGAAAAATCCTAACCCTAACCCCCAGGCCCATCAAATGGGTCAATGCATATGGTTTCTAGGGATGTAAAAGTATAATCACTTAAATGGTTAAGCAATAAGCATCAGCTTATCAGTTTCCATTACAGTTACACAGGGAGCCGGCTGTCACCCTGTGACCCACAGCAAAGCCTCCCTGGGAGAGGAGCTGGCAGCTTCTTCTGGCCCTGCCCCCAGAGAGGCTCTGCAGTATAACTTTAAAAATGTTTTATAAAAGTTATACTGCAGAGCCTACAGTGCTTGTAATCCCTAGGAATTTAGCGGTTATGGTTACATTTTTTTTAAACCACACTATTTTTGTTATATTCCTAATGGCTTCAATATTTCTTTCTTACTAGCTGGGGAAAGATCTATGAAGATTAGTTGTTCACCCCTTGGGAATGGCAGTCAACGAGATACGGTTACATAGGCTCAAGAAAACAGTAGCATAAACTAAGCAGAATGACCTCTTGTAATAGTTCAACAGGGGCACTGTAGAAGTTTCCAGGGTTAGTAAGCCTCTCTCTGTGCGACTTAGGGTACGTGTAGACTATAGGCTTTTGTCGACAGAGGCTTTGTCGACAGATACGGTCGACAAAGCCTTTGTCGACAAAGAGCGTCTAGACTACAGCCAGTTCTGTCGACAAAGCAAGCCGCTTTTTCGATAGAGTCTAGATGCTCTCTTTTGAAAAAGCACAGTGTGGATGAAATAGCACCTTTTGTCAACAGAATTCTTTCAACAAAAGGCATTATTCCTCGTAGAATGAGGTTTACTGCTGTTGACAAAACTGCCGTGTTCTGTCGACAGAACTCTGTGGTAGTGTAGACGCAGTTATAGTTTTGTTGACAAAAGGCCACTTTTGTCGACAAAGCCCTATAGTCTAGACACACCCTTAATATTGCAATGTCATCTTAAAGGGAACATTTTATTAATTAACTAGCATACAATAATATGGAAGGAATAAAGATATCTTGATTGTCTAGATAATTCCTTCAACCACCATCAACAGATTTAATAGGACAGCAAAAACGTGAAGTCAACTCCCACCTTTCCTTGCCTACTTTGTACCAGCAAGATTTAAGTATTTGTTGAGCTGTCTTACTTTTTCATATAAGACATTTAAGAGCAATTGTAAATTTGTTCTAAATGTGAGATATACAAGTTACTGTAAATTTATATGCAATAAAGTGGATACAAATATCATTTGATAAGATATAAGCTTGCATCCTTTTATTTATGTATTTCTGCTATTTTGAAGTTCTATGATCAATATGTAAGACAAGCTGACATTTTATTATAGGAGTATTGAAAAAGTAGCAAGTTCAAATGCAGTTTAAAGTTTAGTGCAAATTAGAATTCTTACTTTTCATGGTAGAGAAATACATAAATGGTTCCTCCAGCTGCCATTAGCCAGATAAACCAGCGCATATGAGATGCCAGAGGTCCAAGCTCACGAAGATTTAACCTGAAAGTGTGAAGATTGCAATAGATAATAGAAGTGATGACTGAATGGAACTTACTGACATACAAAAGATTATTATTTATTTTAAAACCACACGGGCTACACTTTGGCTAGAAAATGGGTACGGAAAAATTTTGGGATTACTTAAGATAGGCGAAGGGCTTTAGCAGGGGTAACCCTAGATGAGCTGCCGGCAACTGATGCCCTAGGCGAAACGCGTGACTGGCGCGCGATCGGCGCCCCCGCCTCCAAAGCCCTCAATGGCCGTTTATCTTGGTGCCCTAGGTGACCGCCTAGTTCACCTGTATTGACAGGCGGCCGCCACTGGGCTTTAGCCCATTTATTGATAAGAAAACTTATTTGAGAACCTACACTAAGCAGAGTCACAGTGTGCTGAGACCAACATGGGGAAGTGAGAGCCTTGTTTTTCCATTTCCAAATCACTTTCTACTGCCCCCTTTTGAGGGACAATGTTAAGAGTCTTTTTCAACTACAAGTCAAAGTCGAAGCACAGCATTTGACTTATGATGGTAGATGAGAGAAAAGAAAACTGCAGTACTTGGATAATTTAGCAATTGCTCATTTGAAAGGAGATTACTGTAAGATAGCTGTTACATTCCCTGCATAACCTGATGCCCCCCTGAAGTCAGTCTGAATTTGGGATAAGCAAGAATGTTGGTTAGGGCCCATAATTTCTAGTCATATCGTTCAGAATTCATTCAAAAGGAAGTGACAAAAACAGTTTGTTCCTCTTGTAATACAAAAGAGGGGAGGAATCAGCATAGTTAAATCCCAGAGGATTATGCTGTATTTCATTTCTCAGTTCAGTGAATATTGCCAGTCAACTACTTCTCAAAGCCCTTAAAAAATTATTTGGAAATCATATTGATACAAAACACAGAGAGTTGTAATCCCTTGAAAACACATATCTGATTTCTTACCAGGGTGCATATGATGCTGCAATAAAGACATAGATCACCATTCTGTCACACATGTGAAAACAATGCTCCATTGTCCTAACAAAGAGAAAACAGGTCGCTAAAAGCAAACTTTGGAAAAACGTCACGATTCCTCTCAGTCAAAGAAAATCATTAGCAATTTTAATTGTAATTGCTCTCGCTTACAATAGTAAAGCTTCTCAGTCTTCGAGACACTAGAGTAAGGACTGAGTGCTCTGTGCTCCCTCATTTCAGGGCTGGAGCAGCCTCTAGGCTGATCTACATTGGGCCACTTGGCTCAGGCTACCCAGAGCACAGTAGTACTCCTGTTATGTCCCTTCCCCAGCATGTTTAATAGCATAAAACTGTGACACCAGCTCTACATTACCCAGTGACAGGCACTGTGCAAGGGGAATTCTTAAAGAGGCTCTTTACAACGGCTTCGTGACCCCAAAGGAGTCATAGCAGAATCAAGGATCTGTCCCTTTCTGCTATTAGAGCAAGATGGGGAATAAAATAGCATTTGTTCACCAAGGTTAGACCCTAGTGGGCCGCTGCCACTATATTTTCCTGCACCTCCGCAGGTACAGGCGATTGCAGCTCCCACTGGCCGGGAATGGTGATCTGTGGCCAATGGGAGCTATGAAACCTCATACCTGCGACGACGCAGATAAATACGGCGGTGTGGGGGCCTGTCCAGGGGCTAACTTTGGTGGACTGCAACTGGCCCGTGGGCCGGTATTTGCCGACCTCTGTATTAGAGGCTAGCTTTGAAGCACAACCTTTCTCTGGTCAACAAGCCGTATGTGTCTACCTCAATGTACAGAAGAATGCAAAATATCCACCCAACAATCACATTTCTAGACTGAGCTTAAATCCACTTCACTTTTTATGTGGTACTTTTCTTCTGCAGAATATTAAGTTTCCTTGTGACACCCATTAACTGCAACATTTAATGCCAGCATAAATTGTGCCACTTTGTTCTGTTGCTCTGTCCTGTACATACATAATTGACGTGATTCAGAGTCTTGTGACGCAAGGCATTATATGCTATTATTTTAATAAAGACATAATCAGGAACATGGGAGTGATTCATTATGTTCTGCCCATAGAAAGTCATCAGAAATAATGTTAGGTATAAGATTAGCAGAAGACCAATTTATTTTTGGTTCTGTGTCCTATTACGTACTGGCGTTTTCTCTTGACAGAAGTGAGCAGATATTTGCATATGCAGTGCAGGCACATAGAAATGTGACAAAAAGCTACATTTTGTGTAGTATTCTATGTCCTTTAAATGATGTACATCATATTCTTTGTAGTAATTCTTCCCAAAAATCAGAATATCCTGTTACTTTTGTTACCTGTCTGCAGTGATGGAATCAAGATTTCTTGGATAATCTATTACACAGCACTCAAAGTATCCCTCACAATTAGGGATGTAAAATCACCTTAGAACAGTTAACCAGGTAAACATTACGTTTAACTGGTTAACCACTTAAACGGAGCAGGCGTAGGGCTGGCAGTCTGGAGCACCCCCTACCCATGGAGCAGCAGATCCACCTGGGCTGGGACAGCCCCTGGTTAACGGTCACCAGTAAGCATCACCCTATAAGAGTGATGCTTACCAGTTTACTGGTTAACCATTAACATCCCTACTCACAATGCTCTGCAAAAGTGGAAACACATGTTCTGTGGTCTGCCTACTCTGGGCTATTAAACCCTACCACTTCAGAAGCAGCATGAAAAACATTATGGACAGTGAGTGTTCTGGTGATACCTTAAGTGACTCTTTTTCCAGGAAACTATGTGAAACACTGTGGACACAATGAAGAGTGCACAGAGGCCCATGCCATACATCCATGCTGTTATCTTTTCCCATCGGTCATCAGAGAGCCGGTGGAGGAGGGCACTTCCCACAATGGCTGGAACGATGAGGAACTAAGGAAACAACAATAGAAATACTGAGGTTATTCCCTATCCCCAGCCACTGTGCAGAATCACCCACCCGTTCCTGAACTATGGATTTTTCTGCTCACAATACACAAGCAACAGTAAACAGACCCAATTATAAATAATGATGTCAATAGACCATATGTTAAGTGTGTATCAGTCCATTGTCCTACAACCTGGTTACCAGTGTGTTGCACAGTCTGATGGCAGATCCCTAAAAAGAGCACAGAACCTAATGACTGAGATCTAAATATTTCAAGAGTTACCACTAGCAATTGAATAACAGGTTGAACCTCTCTGGTCCGGGACTCTCTGGTCCGGCAATATTAATTGTCCAGCAGGACCACAGATGTTGCTGGACCAGAGAGCCCCAGAAGGTTGGAGCAGAGCCCATCTGGCAGCCTGCAGGGCCAGTGGCCTGAGGGCAGAGAACCGGAGTGGCCGGGGGCAGGGAGCCCTGGTGGACAGAGCGGGGCCAACGGGCTGCAGAGCCCAGTGGATGGACTGGGGGATGCAGAGAGCCCAGGAGGCAGGCCAGCGGCAGCACATTGACTAGGGATGGGGGCCCAGAGAGGAGCCCCAGGAGTCCTGGAGGCCTGACCTCCTGTGGTCCAGCAAACTCCCTTTTTGGGACAGCTCGGGTTCTGAGGGTACTGGGCCAGGGAGATCCAACCGACATTCAATTCTCCCTCTTCTCCCCAACAATGTTTGGGATTAATCATTAACCTCTTCAGTCACAAGGCACCAGGGAAACAAGACACTCAGCACATCTCTTCACTTAGGCAGCTACTTAAAAAACAAAGATTCAGAAGCAGGTCGTTGGTCTCCACAACTGCTCTGCCAAATCCAAAACAATTTCAGGTTAAAACTCAGTGTGGTATAATGCAAACTGAGGGCCAACTTCTGCCTTCAGATGCATGCATAGTGCCCACTGGAGACTTAGAGAGTCCCACCTTATGCATCATCCATGAGCAAAGTTCTCTGTCTAGTGTAAAGCAATGGAAACCTAAAGCCTCAGTTCAGGAAAGCACACAAGCAGGTGCTTAAGTCCCACTGAAGTCAAAAGATTTTTGGCAAGGGCATTGCTGAGTTGGGGATTCAAGTACAGTAAAACTCCAACTGTCTGGCATCCAGTGGTCCGGCACCAACTGGAAACCAGGAAGTGCTCCGGCTAGCCGGACAATTGGAGCTGCTCCGCACCACTTCCCCAAGTCCACCGTTGCCGCTGCTGAAGCACACGAGTGGCGGACTTGGGGAAGCTGCGGAGCAGAGCAGCTGAGGTGCTGCCGGGCACCGAGCAGGGGAGTGAGGGGCAGTGCTGTAGGACCAACCGGACAGCACCCCAACTGCTCTGCGCCGCTTCCCCAAGTCCACTGCTGCTGAAACTGACGAGCGGCGGACTTGGGGAAGCTGCAGAGCAGAGCAGCTGGGGTGCTGCCTGGTTGGTCCCGCAGCGCCGCCCTTCACCCCCCTTCTCGGGGAAAACTACTGCAGCCTCGGGGGTGGGGAGCCCGCTTCCCTCCCCTCCCGGAAACTGTGAGGCTACACAAGGCTTCCCTCGCCTTCCTGTAAAATGGTGGAGGGTTCACCCCTTGCCTCGCCATTCCCTGCCCACCCCCCAGACGCAGTCTGGGTCCTGGCAGACCCGTCACAGCACCCCCACTGGAGTACCTCCCGATACTCCGGCATATCCGATAATCCGGCACCACCTAGGTTCCAAAGGTGCCAGATTATCGGAAGTCTACTGTACTGACTATATTAGTAGGATAGTACAACACCCCCTATATGGTGAATGATGATTTGTACTGGTATAAATGCCTTTATACAAATATATCTTAGCCCTAAAGGGAATGGGAAAAAAAATCTATATTAGTATAAGGCACCTTTATTTTGGTATAATTGGATCCACACTAGGGGCTCAAAACATCATAACTATTTTATTAAAATCCCACACCCAAACCAAAATGGTTATAAAAATCACTGTAGACAGGCCTAAATAAGAGCAGGAGGAATTTTTTCTTGTGTGTATTTGAGTATTTAAAAGGTTTTTCTGTACTCTTGACAACAGAATAAGGATTGGTTAAGGCCACCACAGAATAATATTTAGAAAATAATCCTCAATTCGTGTCAAAATGTAACTTGTATCACTTTTACACCTGAAGAAGCATTTGCATACCTGAGTTACCTTTAACTGTTAATGTTAAAAATATGCTAAATGAATCCTTTAAAAAAAGTGATTGTGTGTATATATAACTATAGTGAAGAACATTTAAAATGTGCCACTTCATTTTCAATTTTAATAGGTGGTACGTGGTTCAAAGATCTTGACCATCTGCTTTTTTTGTATTTGTGTCATTTTTGTAGGGCTGACAAATTGATTACAGTGATAGAAAGTGCTCAAGTTGGATCTGTTTACTTTAGGTCATAATAAAAATGTTTCATCCTGTAAATATTTTGAACATAGCAGTTTCAGTAGCCACAAGAAGTATTCTACTGGTCCTGACTATACATTTTTAAGGTTTCAACTGGAAAAAAGATTAATTTAACCAATGAAATCATGGGTACAGCCTGAAGTGGGAAAACACAGGTCATTCATGATAAACCCTGCATCCTGGAATCTGACAATGATTCACCTTTTAAAAAGCCCTGTAGTGAGACAGAATTACAGGAAGCAAAGTTCTTCCTTGATCTACACTGTAGATATACCGTACTTTATCCTCATGCAAAACTCCCTGTGGGTATGTCTACACTACCCCCCTAGTTTGAACTAGGGAGGGTAATGTAGTCATACGGAGTTGCAAATGAAGCCCGGGATTTGAATTTCCCGGGCTGCATTTGCATGAAGCCGGCCGGCGCCATTTTTAAATGCCGGCTAGTTCGGACTCTGTGCCGCGCGGCTACACGCGGCACGGAGTCCGAACTAGCCGGCATTTAAAAATGGCGCCGGCCGGCTTCATGCAACTGAAGCCTGGGAAATTCAAATCCCGGGCTTCATTTGCAACTCCGTATGACTACATTACTCTCCCTAGTTCGAACTCGGGGGGTAGTGTAGACGTACCCTGAGGCATAAATGGAAACTCTGGGTATATCTACAACAGAGATCATTCAAAGAAAGTCTGCACTGTGGATTGAAAACCAGTTTGATACTTGAAGACCAGTGTTCACAAATCAATTTAAAAGCACAGAAGTAGTGCTGGTTTCAAAAACAAGATGACATTACCAATACAAATTATTTGCATCTGCAGATGTGAATGCAGATATCCGCAGCTCATTTTTGTGGCTACAAATGTGGATGTGGCTACAAAATTTTGAATCCATGCAGGGCTCTAGTTATGTGTAGTAATAGTAAAGTGTGATTGACTTTCCCTGGTGCATTTGCTACCTTTCAGCTCCTTCAGTAGATGTTGCTACCAGCAATTACTGTCACTTTTTCATAACTGAATGACTGGGATTCTTCCAAGAGGCATTACAGCGAGGCACCTAAATCCCAGCCAGTTTCAATGGATATTCAGCTTCTCATTCAGCAGGCCCATTTGAAAATCCCAGCCCATAAAAATAAGCTGTATACACTGTTAATGCATCTTCACTCCTTGCTGTCCTTTCCTTAATAGAAAGTAAAGCCAATGACTATCAGACTAGGTTTGCATATCTATTTTAAATATCTAATGTAAACTTGGAAGAACACAGCCTCAAGTCTAATATAGGGATGTTAAATATTGAATAACTGACTAATCGAATAACTATTCGATTAGTTGATAGGGTGCCTCTACCTTTGAATTGTAGCAACAGCCTGGGCCCAGCGAAAGCGCTCTGTGGAGCCTGGGGTCAGCTGGGGACGCTGACCCCAGGCTCCATGGGGTACTGCTGCTTTGAAATGCTGTGGGGAGACCAGTGTCAGGCTCCTCATGGCATTTCAAAGTGACAGCACTCCATAGAGCCGGAGATCAGTTGGGAACTCCCCCACTGACCCCGGGCTCCATGCGGCACTGCCGCAGAGAGCCTAGGGACACTCCAACTGGCCCCGGACAGTATGTGGCATTTCAAAGCAGCAGCACCACATGGAGCCCAGGGTCTGGCCCCAGGCTCCATGTGGCGCTGCCGCTTTGAAGCGCCCTCACTTCTCCCCCTCTCCTCCTCCGCTGCCTCTTTCTGATAGAGGCAGCAAGGGGTGGGGGGGAGACTAGCCTGTTGACTATCCGATAAGCATTTGCAATATGGGGGGAAGTAACTGTATTTTAGAGGCAATGTATCAGACTACAGATGTGAATGACTGGTCAACTATCCGATAAACAAATGTTTATCGGATAATCGACTAGTTGTTCACATCCCTAGTCTGATACATTGCCTCTAAAATAGTTACTCCACCCCCCCCCCCCCACAACTTCATATTGCCCCTCCAAAGCTCATTGCCTACTTCCTTGAATAAGGCAAGTACGCTTTGGATAAGGTGCTCAAAGTGCTTGCTAACCTTGAACTACGAAATGGAATACGTTCTCAATTGATTTACTTTATTTTAATGCTGATTTTTGTTTCAGTTGGGCTATTTATAAATTGGTGGATTTGGCACACTGAATTAGCAGTTCCTCCTGTTTGTATAGTTTTGCTTACACAATGAACAAAGTGTAAATTTCAGCAAATTTTAATACCAAGACCAGGACATTATCTGGCAGTTTAGCATTGTTACATTATATTGTGATGACATAGCATTTTTATGATTCTGTCAAAACAGATCCAGTCTCTTGGTTTGTTGGGAAATATCAACCCTGAAAGTGCCGTCGGGTTTTTCCCCTTTTACTGTGTTAAACAGATGTAACTGTTCTTGTAGCATAATTATTCAAGTTATACATTTCTAACAAATATGCTCTAGAAATTATGTTAAGGAAGTTTCTAATGGCCTGTTTTATAGACGGTTAACATAGCTGGAGTTGTGTAAGTAGCTGGAGTCGACCTATCTTAAATCGCATTTTCTTGTCATCCACACAACGGGAGGTCGACAGGATCAAACACTCCCGTCGGCTTCCCTTACTCCTCATGAGGAGCAGAACTACCAGTGCTGATGGGAGTACCCTCAGTTCAAGTTAGTGGATTTAGAGCTGCTAAATCGAACACTAGAAGATCAACTTTGGAGGGTCAATCTTCTCCATAGTGTAGACCAGCCCTCTACCCCTCTGAAATGGATTAAAGAGGTTCAAGTGTATTTATAAAAGTACAAACAAGAGATGAATAAAGGGTCTTTAAGAATGAAAGCTTATTCCAGGCCACCAGGATTTTCTCCTCTATCGTAAAGCATGCTGAAGAAAAGCAGGACATTTTAAAAAAACAAATAAAAATGGAGAAGCAGCAAAGTAGGCTTCACACTTAGGAGATGTGCCAGATGGCAATTAAATAATAAAAGCAGTTTCCAACTATTCAAAAAAATTAGCAAACAGCTATCTGAATTCTAAACACTGTTTAATGGTTTGACTTTTAATCCGGTTTTTGATCTGGAGGAAGGGAAAGATAATCCCTCTCAGTTAAAAAAAAAAGAAACCAAGAGTGCACAGCAAATCTTTAAATATAGTAAATCTACTCTGTATCTCTAAGTTATGCGTAAGTTAAATATTCATTGGAGCAAGGATTAGAATCCCTCTTCCCAAGTAAATCCCCAGACAACATGGTCTCTGGACAAGTGAATATTTAAATATGTATGCAAAATGAACCAGCAGGGAGGTGCAGGGGAAAGCATGGTGCCTCCCTATATACCTAGATTTCTGTCCAATAGCCCAGTGATTAGTCATTCATCTGTGAGAGCAGGAGACCTAAATTCAAGCCCCTACTCCAAATCAAACAATGTGTGGATTTGAACGTAGGCCCCTCATATCCTGGGTGAGCATATCAATTATTGAGTTAGAGAATTAAGGAGCGCTCTACCTCCAGCAGAAGTTAGAACAGCAATCAAATTGCCTTTTAAAGCTAGCCTGCACTTTTTACTTTTTTTTTTTTTGTTGAAACTGTTTGCCAAATGAGTGTCAAATTCACACAGTTTCAGTTGATCTGAGACTGCATTTCATGGTTAATAAATTAGTCATGCAAAAAAATTGGACAGGGCAAAACATGGGTATTTATAGACGATTATTTGGCATCTACACTCACCTTCATTATTAGTGTCTCTAAAAATGTAGAGACTTCTCTCTAAGCAATTTAGAGAGAGAAGATTTATCATAGCAAAGCTGTTCAATTTTATTTCTATCCTAAATATTGCCTATGCCACTGCCCTGTATTTAAAGCCTCAAAAGTTTTTAAACGGTTAAATCTTTCTTGTCCTTCCAGATCAGAAAAATAATCCTTCTGACAGAATTATAGCAATGATTAGTCTAGTAGAGATCCAGGAGGCTTTACTTACCCTTTTGTTGGGCAGAATGAAAATAGAGAGGTCAAAACCTTTAACCTGCAGGACTTTTCCAAAATGTAACTCCCTGGGTCCTCCTTCTGCACTCCTGGAACATGTGTTTTATGACTACTAGTTATATGTGCTACTACTATCTGATAATACTGTGCCATCAGATTGATTTTAGAAGTTGCAAATACATTTAGGGGTTCAAAGCTAAAAGAAATTTAAGATTCCATAGAAGGTTTCCCTAAAATAACTGGTAAAAAAAAAAAGAAATGTACTTACTGCATGTGTATAACAGTTAGCAGCATGTTCATAGCAAGTGGGTTTGTAGCGGCTGTTTGCTGGAGCTGGGTGGTTCATGAACCTGTTCAGATAATCATGGAATATTTTTAGATGAGTTCACACATTACCCACACACAGCAGCATCTAATTTAGAAAAAAAATACATTACATCTGTTAACATGTTAAAAACAAAAGCAAAGCCACGTTTAAAATATATTTAAGAAAAACAATCTCCAAGGAATAATATACAATTTGAAAGCGGACCTAAATTTAAAAATTCAATAAATACTTTTTTTTGTGTCCCAGTCTATAGAAGACCAATCCCCTACACATTGAAGACACTTAATTCAGTAGTAAGTGCATGCAAGATCAGACCTTAGTTTTCCTTATGACTTGTTTAAATAAAAAGCATGGTTTCTTTTCTGTTTTCTTTAAACATACCTATGACTTGACAACTCTGAAGAATGGCCATGACTCCAGGGAATAAAAGTTAAAATGGGAGTAGTCATGAAACTAAGCCATAACCATTTTCTTTCGTTCTATATAGATACAGGAGATTAATCCTTTAGATTAGGACATCTGAGATACTGGTGTTTCTGTTCCCTTCAAGGGCCTCACAATTTGCATCTTGACATACATAGGGTTTTAACTAAAGTCAAGATTTAGGGTCTGCCACCCAAGGCTCCATCTACACTACAGCAGAAAGTAGACTTTAACTACACAACTTCAGTTACATTAATAATGTACCTGGAGTCTATGCATCTTAAATCGAGTTATGGTGTAGACCCCACACTAAGGGGTCAATAGGAGAAACTCTCCTGTTAATTTCCCGTGCTATTTTCATCCTGGGTAGATAATAGGGTCAACGGGAAGAGCCATCTGCAGTTGATTTGGCAGGTCTTAACTAGACCCACTAAATCGACAGTCGGTGGATCGATCTCAGAGAGTCAATCTGAACTGTACTGTAGATGTAGCCTAGGGCTGTTTTTCTTTTATGAATGACTGTTTTACTGCCCTTGACACAGTCTCTTCCCCAGACCCTAGGGGCCCAGAAGATTCTGGAGGACAACTGGATTTATTCCATATTAAAATTAGATTTGGAGGAAGAGAAGGATCAGAGCTGAACTCTCAACTTTTTTCCACAGAGCATGTTACTTCAATAGTAGCTTCAGAAAAGCAAGAGCCAAAGGGAATGTTAAGTTCTCACTATTCCAGAGCTACCGTTCATCTAGTTCTCATCAAATTCTCCATATTTTTTGTTTAACTTCTAAGCAAAAATGTAGAACAAGGACACTAGGGCTGTGTCTAGACTACATGCCTCTGTCGCCAGAGTCATGTAGATTAGACACATAGGCAAAGGCAAATGAAGCCGCGATTTAAATGATCGCGGCTTCATTTACATGGCTGCCGCGCTGAGCCGACAAACAGCTGATCAGCTGTTTGTCCGCTCAGTGCGCTAGCCGGTACGCTCCCCTGCCGACATCAAAGCCCTTTGTCGGCAGCCCCGTTATTCCTCGTGGGATGAGGTTTACCGGGGCTGCCGACAAAGGGCTTTGATGTCGGCAGGGGAGCGTCCAGACTAGCGCACTGAGCGGACAAACAGCTGATCAGCTGTTTGTCGGCTCAGCGCGGCAGCCATGTAAATGTAAATGAAGCCGCGATTATTTAAATCACGGCTTCATTTGCTTTTGCCAAAACAACAAATCTACATGGCTCCGTCGACAGAGCCATGTAGTTTAGACGTACCCTAAGATAAATCATTCTCATGGGTGTTTAAAACATGGTAATTTATGCCATTTATTAGACAATCCAGATAACTGAGATATTCAATTTGTCCTTCCATGTTGCATTAAATGATTAAGCATCAACCAATATAAATAATATTTTACTGGCTCTATGCATTATTTTGAACATTAAAAAAATCTATATAAGAGTGTACATTTTTTTAATACAAAAACAAATAGCATTTTTGTAGAGCTACTATTTTTGTTTTTCTTGCTTGGTTTCCTAAGTGAAGTATCCCATTTTTTATACCATCCATGTACTGCCCTCTCATGTCAGTCCAGTCCAAACTTAGTAGCTGAAGTTGTGGCATTTGGAAGTTAATTCTTTTGACCAAATATAGTGTCCTATTTATGAAACAGAAAATAGTGACAAATATTTTGATCTACAGGCAGTCCCCGGGTTACGTACAAGAAAGATAGGGACTGTAGGTTTGTTCTTAAGTTGAATCTGTATGTAAGCCGGAACTGGTGTCCAGATTCAGCCGCTGCTGAAACTGACCGCCAGTTCTGACTTGGGGTTCTTAAGTTGAATCTGTATGTAAGTCAGAACTGGCGGTCAGTTTCAGCAGCGGCTGAAACTGACCGCCAGTTCTGGCTTACATACAGATTCAACTTAAGAACCCTAAGTCAGCTGCTGCTGAAACTGATCAGCCGCTGATTCCAGGAAGCCCGGGGCAGAGCAACTGTGCCTCGGGCTTCCTGTAGTCAGCGCTGGTCAGTTTCAGCAACAGCTGACTTGGGGACGCCTGGGGCAGAGCAGCTGGGGCGCTGCCGGTTGGTCCCGCAGCGCCACTCCTCGGCGCTACTGGAGCAACCCAGCAGCACCCCAGCTGCTCTGCCCCAGGCGTCCTGATTCAGCCGCTGCTGAAACTGACCAGCAGCGGCTGAATCAGGATGCCTGGGGCAGAGCAGCTGGGGTGCTGCCGGGTTGGTCCAGTAGTGCCCAGAGCGGCGCTGCGGGACCAACTGGCAGCGCCCCAGCTGCTCTGCCCCAGGGTCCACAACAAAAGCCCGGTCTGCTGGGGGGGGGCACACTAGCTGCGCCCCCCCCCCCAGCAGACCAGGGACACGGGGACCAAAGCCACAGCGGCGGGGTGCCTCGCCTCTGAGGCTTTGCTCTGGCGTGGGACCCGCCGCCGCTGCGGCTTTGCTCCCGGTGCCCCTGGTCTGCTGGGGACCGTCTCCAGCAGACCAGGGGCACCGCGAGCAAACCCGCCGGGGCTGCGGCTTTGCTCCCGATGCCCCTGGTCTGCTGGAGACGGTCCCCAGCAGACCAGGGGCACCGGGAGCAGCTTTTCTCGCCCCGGAGGTCGAGGTGGCTGACCGCTGCCTGCGAGCTCCGAGGTGAGAAAGCCCCGTTCGTAAGTGCGGATCCGACATAAGTCGGATCCACGTAAGTCGGGGACTGCCTGTATTCATAACTGACAATCAGAGCAAGTTAATATTGATACTGAGGATGCCAATGTTTTTTTTTTCATGTTAAACTAGACTGATAAATAAGGAATCTTGCAAAGATTGATACATTGTGCTGGATATCAAAATAAAACTTTCTAAACTGATCCACTAAAAACAATCTCTAGATAAAGTTGCATTTTCTGAGTTCTGTGTAGAGGATGACAAAATGTAATGATTACTCACATGTCTGTGAACACCGAACATTTATGTCTCATTGCAGTGAACATTTACCATTTCCACAAATGCACTAAATCCAAAAACAATGAGGAATTTTGCAGATTTACACCTATTATTAGTCTCCAGGACAATAGTGTGATTGTAATGAGAGTAAACAGATTTCCAGGACATTTGGAAAATGGAATTAATGCCTGGTTGCCCAGCTTTATTCAACTGCTCTTAGAATTTACCTGAAAGTCCCCTAGGGGAGACCAATAGTTCACTCAATTTTGTTTCCAAGTTGGAAAAACGGTTTAAAAAGTATCTGTTAAATTATACTAGTGCCCAGGATTAGATTGCTCTTGAACAGTTAAGTGCATTCAAAACACAAGAGACTTCTTTCCACTGATTACATCTGGGATGATTTACTAAATTTCTCCATTGACCAGTGGTAACTCGGAGGCCTTATTATATGTAGAAACAAAAGGGATAATTATATCTTGAGTCAACTTTAAAGCTTTGTGTTTATTTGAGGATTTGGAACATTATCGATTTCAAAACAAACTAACTACTCATGATTTACAAGAGAAAATTGAAGATGGTTAATGTGATGCCCCATTACAGGACATATGTAATTAAATTATGATTTTATATCTAAATGAAAATAAAGAATAGCATCTATTCTGCACAGAAGAGAAAGGATCTGGCAATGCATCCAAGGACTGGATGAACTTAAATGGGACTGGGTGAGAACAGACTTTTACTGAGACCTCTTCTCCAAGAGAATTGACTGCTATACTACATACCAGGGATGCGGAACCTAAGGCCCAGATGCAGCTCCGGCTTGCCTGGATCCTGCCCTCAAGGCTCCCTCTCCCAGCATTGGGGGCCGGAGCACACAAAACCTACTAGGCTGGGCCTCTCTAGGCTCTGGTGTGTGAGGGGAACATGGGGAGTGTCTTTCTGCTTTTCAGTCAAGGGCCACATCAGTGAGAGTTTTAGGGGTTTTTTTTTTTTGGCTTCTCATTTTGTGTGTCGCCCTCCCATCCGGACTAATTTTTCTGTGGGGCCCCCCAACCCAAAAAAGGTTCCCTACCTTTGCCATATACCAATGGAGACGAGACTAGAATTGCTTATAGCAGTGGGGAGTAATGATGTTAACGGTTAACTAGTAAGCATCACCCTTAACGGGTAATGCTGCTTTTACAATAGGGCTTTTAGCCAGTATGACAATGTGGGTTAGAGTGTGATTCCTTACAATTCATTGATACCAGTAGGGGTAATGCATACTGGTTCCGGTCAACTGGTGGGGGTGGAACAGTCCCCGTCCCCGTCTCCCCCCCCCCCCCCCGGCACTAGCTGGGAGCTGCTCTAGCCACGCAGGGGGTCGTCGTAAACAGGGGCTGCTTTTGTCCGGAGTAGCCCCTGTCCACAGAGGATCCAGGTGCCTCTGTCCACAGGGGTACAGGCCCGCCAAGCCTCTTTCTGCCCAGATCCTACTTAATCAGTTAAAAGTTAAGTAAACCTAACATGTAACTGGTTAACTGATTAAATGGGATGTTATATCTTCACTGGGAGGTATGTTATAGCAGCAAAATAATTCTTTAGCCAGTATAGCTAATACTGGTTTCCCACATAAAATCAGCTATACCAGCAAAGACTTTTTTTGCTGCTATAAACTGCATCTATATTAATGCTGTCTGTGGGTATAAATGGATTGTAAAGAATCACAGCCCAGCTGGTATCAATATATTATAAGGAATCACACCCCAGCCCACCTTATTATATTGGCTAAAAGCCCTATTGTAAGACGGGCCTCCAAGTTTGGAGAGCTTCACAAACATGGAATCTGTTTCTTTAGACAAGATTCTTGAAGCTTGTTTGAAAGTTTCCACTTGGTTAAAAAACTGACAGCACAGCCTAGCCAGATGGGAGAATTTGTTTAGTGTTTTTTTAGCAACTCTGTTCTTCTTGGAAGAGTGGCATCACTGAGTCCTGCCCATTTTCTACTTTAGATGACTGTCTGACAGGACTGTACTTTTAGGGAAGAGATCCATCCATATAGTGACAAAGATCCTAGTTTTCCTACAAATGCTTTGTTTAATTGTCAAGTAAGCCAAATACATTTGGGGTAATAAGCCAGACAATTTCCCCTTTGGATCTGCCAAAGAAGTTTAAAAAAAACCTTGCACTTCTATTGTGCCTTAATAGGAAGATTTCAAATCACTGTATCACCTTTGAACTTGTTTTACATGTTAAACACTTTCATGCCTCCCTTGGGGAAAAAAAGGGTCAGTGACACTGCAATATTTACTAGGTCATACTGACTCCCATTCTAGATTTCCAAGTAGATCTCTATTTACATTTACCAACAAACATAGTAAAAATACCGCAAGAAACAGGCAAAACAAACATTAGTGTAAAGCTAATATGAAGAAACTGGTGAAATAATTTTGCTACAAGACTAATTGCATAGAAGCACTGCTATACCGTGCAGCTAGTATAACTTTGTTCAAAAGGAGGAACTGATTACAAAGGAGAGTCTAGCTTTTATCTAGTATCTAGATTTAATGTTTTATATTGTACACATGTCAGCCACTTCCCTCCATGGCAAGAATCTCCCCCAACACACATCAATGTGCAGTGCAATGTGGACACTTACTATTTGGGTCACCTTCTATATTGTATCCACAAGCATTTACAACTGTACCAAGTACAGGTATGTTCCACACCTATAGACTGCATTTCTTAAACAACTAGTTTGTTGGTTCCTTGAGTGGTTACTCAAGACAGGTCATGCTCTACAGAAATTTTATTAGAGGGGTAGCTATGTTAGTCTGTATCTGCTATGTTAGTCTGTATGTGCAAAAACAGTGAGGAGTCCTATGACATCTTAAAGACTTAGGCTACGTATACACTGCAACGCTATTTTGGGAAACCCGAGTATCCTGAAATAGCTATCCCGCGTCCTCACAGCAAGTCTGTTATTTCAAAATATAATGGTCTCGCTATTCTGATGTCCCTGTAAACCTCATTCCATGAGGAGTAAGGGACATTTAAGAATAGTAATTTATTTTGAAATTTGGCACTGTGTAGACAGCAATTTAGAAATAAGATTGAAATAAGATACGCAATTTGTGGCGTAGCTCAATTGTGTATCTGATTTCGAGCTATGGTGCAGTACAGACGCACACTAACAGATTTAACCCACTTCAAAAACCCATTTTGCCAGATGTTGCTGAACCTGACAAAGTGGGTTTTTGCCAATGAAAGCTTTATGCCCAAATAAATCTGCCAGTCTTTAAGGTGCCACAGGACTCTTCATTGTTTTATCAATTTTATTGTAGAACAAAGACCTCCCCCCGCACTCTACTCTGGGGAAGTGCTCAGAATTATCCAATTTTGAACTGTGAATTTGTTGCCTTGTTGCAAGTTTCATTATGTGTTGAGAAAGTTCTGCTATTTATTCTGGTTCAGTGCAAGAAAATAGGGCTAAAGAGAGAAAAGGTCACTTTAAAAGATTAAATACTCATCAAAAATGGAACCTGTGGTTTTGACATCTACTGTGAAAGATAAGCTCAGACAAGCTCAGACAACTATTCCTGTATGTAAAAGAGTTAATTAAAACTATGCTGTAGCACTGAGACAGATAGAAGAACTCATATCCTGACCCAAATATGCCATGTTAGAGGTAACCTTGAGATGCTGGTTTCAAAAGTTATTTGGGGCTGGGAACATCACACACACAAGATGCTCTGCTTCTCCTGGGGGAAGCAGCTGATTTTTGTTCCCTAAAATCATCAATGTTGCAATGATCATAGAATCAGAGCTGGAAGAGACCTTAGAAGGCCATCAAGTCCAGCCCCCTACCCAAAGCAGGACCAATCCCAATTAAAACCATGATGATGATATTGGGTTTCCTGCTAACCCAATATGAGAGATTGCCACTTAAAAAAAAAAAAGGTACTGTAGTGGCAAAAGGGATGCAGACTTAAAGAGGGAGAATAAATGAAAAATTCATATCAGTGGTGGGCAACCTGCAACCCACCTGTGGCCCATTGGCACGCCACCTGTGAAATCAGCTGTTCACACTCTGGGAGGGAGGCAAAGGAGCTGGGATGGAGTGTGAATCAGGTGACTCGTGGTACTCTGAAAGTGCTGGGAGGGAGGAGTAGGAAGTGCAGGACTCCAGTGCATGTGGGAAGGGGGACATACAGGGGGTCTGCATGCCACAGGCAGAAGCCCAGAAGGCTGTGGGTTGCTGTGGCTTAATAATTGGAAGTGGGGCCGCTCATGCAATCCACTCCCTATTCTTGGATGCCCATCGCTGGTATACATCCTATATGCAGACTAGGTCATATGTTAAAAAGTCAGGGACCAGGGAAGTTTGAATTTACAGAATTTACAATTTCTCAGGCTAGGTCTACACTATGCATCTTAAAGCAGTACAGCTGTGCCCCTGTAAGGTATGGAGCGTAGCTGCTCTTTTACAGCGAGACAGTTTTCCTGCTGACAAAATAACTCCTCCTCCTCCTCTCAACAAAGGGTGGTGACTTGGTTGGCAAAAGAGCATCTCCTGCCAACCTAGTGCTGTCCACGCTGGAGATTTTTGTCAGTAAAACTTAAGACAAAAGCCTTAAGTTGAATGATTAGATCGCAAAATATAAATCAATTAAAAAAGTAATGAATATGCTAGAAAGATGAAACTCACCACCAAATGCAGCGTTACAACTTACAAGAAAACCCAGTAAGTTTATCTGTCTAGTTCACCAAGAGACAATCTAGGAAATGTTTTTCAGTGCAAGACTCTTGAATAGTAAAGCACTGTAGTTATTCTACTAGTTTTTTAATTGTTAAAAAAACTTAATATATAGACTGCAAAACAATTTCCTCTATACAACAGTAAGGCTTTGCATGGAAACACACACATAAAAAGGATATTTTCAGTGTTAGGGTTATTTTGTTAACTAGACCCCATGGGGCCTAGTTATCGCAAAGCACAAAATTAGCATACACTGAGGGCATGTCTACGTTACAAACCTCGCTTAACGCAAGTCATATCAGTGTGAAGTCACTGCAGTTATTATACAGCTTGTGCACATATTTACTGAGTTCCTTGCGCCAGCACTGCACATACCAAGAATGCTTGTGTTGATGCACAATGTGGTGCACCATGGGTAGATAGCCTAGTGTTCAATTCATCATTATGCAGTCACTTCTGGGAAATTCAGGCAATGGATCATAAGCCATGTAAGGTAGAGGGGGCTGGGAATGAGGATTCAAGTTCTAATCATGCAACTTTCTTCAGCCCGTTATGCCATTTCTATCCCAGAACGTCTGAGCCTTCTGTAAAAATCCCACAAACCAATCCAGTACTAGTCACTGTCCACCATCTCAGATAGAGGCAGGGAGCTTGCACCAGCTCTGCACTACTGTCATGAGCAGGGCTCGACAAACACGCTTATCTCCTCGGCCCTGGCGAGTAGATTTCAGCCAGTCGCCCCGTTCACCGGCGGTCCGCGCATGCGCAGTGCGGGTCTCGCACACGCGCGATGCGGGGTTGGCGAGTGGTTTTCGCCGTGATCGTCGAGCCCTGGTCATGAATGTTGCAAACACAGAACACATGATCTTCTTGTATTTGCAGAGCCACAAAAAGAACCACAAGAGCGAGCAACATGCTGATTTCATGGAGGACAGGTTGCTGCGGGACTTAGCAAAAACCAATTCAAGGTTGCTGGTGGGATGTTCATGAAGAAACTACAGGTGGTTGAGTTTGTTTCTCCAGGCCAGAAGACAAGTCTTCACTGGTAGGACTGAATCATAATGCAGGTTTGGGATAACAAGTAGTGGCTGCAGAATGTGCAGTTGTGAAAGGCCACATTCCTTGATCTGGGTGCCAAGCTTACACCAGCCCTCCAAGCACAGAGGGTACGTCTAAACTACATGCCTCCGTTGACGGAGGCATGTAGATTAGCCAGATCGGCAGAGGGAAATGAAGCTGTGATTAAAATAATCGCGGCTTCATTTCAATTTAAATGGCTGCCCCGCTCTGCCAATCAGCTGTTTGTCGGCAGATCGGGGCAGTCTGGACGCGCCACGCCGACAAAGAAGCCTTTCTTGATTGGCACAGGTATGCCTCGTGAAACCAGGTTTACCTGTGCCGATCAAGAAAGGCTTCTTTGTCGGCGTGGCGCGTCCAGACTGCCCCGATCTGCCGACAAACAGCTGATCGGCAGAGCGGGGCAGCCATTTAAATTTAAATGAAGCCGCGATTATTTTAATCGCAGCTTCATTTCCCTCTGCCGATCTGGCTAATCTACATGCCTCCGTCGATGGAGGCATGTAGTCTAGACACACCCAGAGATGCCAGAATGACAGCAGCATGGATAGAGAACAGTAACCACACAGGGGAATTCTTGCAACATTGGACTACTGGTGGTACATGGAAAATCATGTTGAAGTGGGAAAATTCACCGACATGGCACAAGTGTCCAGGGCCATTAATGGTCTCCTGCTATGCTGATCTACGACCCTGAGTACTATGCGGGGCATAGCTCACATAGCCTTATTTTTGTACCAGCCCACCTTGCCATAGAGTACATGAACAGGAAGGGCTACTTTTCTATGGTTTTTGCAAGCACTAGTGGATCCCTGGAGCATTGGCTGGTCAGGGATGGTGAATGGCACTCATATCTTTACAGTCACAGGACTATAAAAAAGCTGCAAGTAGAGATGTTCTTTGCCGACCAGTGAATTACCATTGATTATGTGAAATGCCAATAGTAATCCTGGAGGGAACCCAACCTACCTCTTGCTTCACTGGATCATGAAACTTTACACTAACCATTTTGACAGCACTAAGATCTCAATAGATTGAGCATCGCTCAGTGCCATTTGGGAAGATGGTGCAACAAGGTGCTTAAATAGGCCAGAGACAAAAATGTAAAGTGTAGATACACACAACTAAGTGTAACCCACAAACCTTCTGGGTGATTCACTGCCCCATATAGTGGCATTTAGACCACTTACAAAGAGAAGAATGAGTTTTTTCTATACCTTAGCTAATAGCAAGCTATAAAACCAGCTGACGCTATAGACTAGAGGCTCATGCATTAAGCACCAGAAGTCCCAGGTTTGGTTCTACCTGTCAGCATTACCTAAGCAGCTTACATTGACTTAATTCTGTAATACAGACCAAGCCCAAGTCACACTGACTTGAACAGAAGTTGTTGGGGAGAATTTTTATCATGTTTATAGCATCAACTCTAACTGCTGCTCTAGGAATCTTACTGCTCATCAGGAAAAAGAAATACAAGGGTTCCTGGTTTTCTTGATTTTTTGGTATTCTAGACCTTAGTGTTTATGAAAGTAATGGATTAATGATGCTAATTAAAGACAAACTGTGCAGATTCGTCTGGGGAAGCTTCCCCCGCTTAGCTCTGCTGAAGGAAATCAATATTGACATGCGACTCCCTTAGATCTGCTACCAGTCAGTTGTGTCCATCAAGGAATGTGAAAGTACAGCAGTAGCATAAAATATGTTTGAAGGTAATCAAGCTTTAAAATGAAGTATTCATCAAACTAAAATGGACTTGGATTAAAGTAGGGATATAAGCGACTAGTCGCTTCACTCCACTTGCTGCCTCTATTCGAGAGAGGCAGCAGGGGGAGGGGAGCAGGCACTGGGAGAGAGGGGGAGGGAGCCAGCTTAAAGGCCAGTCCCCCCCCCCGCCTCCCCGGTCCCCAGTACCATCTCTGCAAAGCGCAGGGAAAGCAGAGGCATAATAGAGACTGGGCATGAGCTGGGAATCAGCTGATTTCCAGCTTGTGCCCAGTCCCCTTCCCCCCGCCCCCCCACTGTGCAAATGTTTTAAGAGCCTGATTGGAGCGAACTCTGCTGCGGCTCTGCAGTTCCGCCCCCTACTCTCCCAATCAACTAATCCACTACAGGCAGTCCCCGGGTTACATGGATCCGACTTACATCGGATCCCTACTTACAAACGGGGTGAGGCAACCCTGCACTAGCTACTTCCCCCCAGCAGACCAGGAGATGCGAAGCTAGCACCCCTCCTCCCAGCAGACCAGGGAGACGTGGAGCGGCTTTTCTCAGCAGACACCTCAGCTTGAGAATAAAGGACTGAGGGAAGTGAGGTGTGGGAGAATAAAACTGAGCTCTGGAGAAATGTTTGGCTAGAGTTTCCCCTAAAATATGTACCAGTTCCGACTTACATACAAATTCAACTTAAGAACAAACCTACAGTCCCTATCTTGTACATAACCCGGGGACTGCCTGTAGTCAATGGAAATTCCATCGACTAGTTGATTAGCTGACTAAATACCATTTAACAGCCCTAGACCAAAGGAAAACTCAGTACTTTATATTTTTACTGCAGAATCCACACGAGGGCTTGCATTTTCATTATACAGATGGGAAAAATAGCAAAGGGAGGGGAGAAAGTGTCTTGTGCAATTCATATTAACATCTTCATATTAAAAGTTTACACACACACACACACACACACACACACACACACACACACACACACACACACACACACACACACACACACACACACACCTCTTGAACTTTGGGCCGAATCTATTGACATACTTTTAAATAAACAAAGAATAAAAGGATGGAATTTATGTTAAGATCATTCCAATATGACTGCCATGTACATTGTATTCCAAGTTTCAGAGGTAAATGCTATAGAATTAAATCTATTATATATTTTAAGCATTTGTGTGTGTTCAAAAACTTCTCTTAAACAGTAAGAGCTAGAACCACCAAATTCCGTATGAAGCGTCCTCTTATCATAACTTAAAGCAAGGCCAGCGTTTGGTTTGGTACCAGGAAAATGGAATATGTCTGGAATTGGATTGCTTCTCATAAAAATCACACAGAAAAGAGACAGAACCTACTTTCAGGTAGGTGAAAGTGGTTGGCTGGGGACACCCTTTCCCCTATCCGGGATTGCATCAGCCCCATGACTTCCACCCTCCCAGCGTCCTTTAGAGAGAGTGGAAAGGGATAAAGGCCCCCCCTCCCTGATTCACATGGGGACGTTGTTGGCTATTTCCCTTCATCACAGAACATGGGGAAAGTGCACTGTTTGCTGCATTCCTCACTGGTGTACACAGGGGGCAGATGAACCTGGACCTGCCACAGCGGGGCAGGGAACGGAGAGGGAGAGAAAGAAGGTGATGTGCACCCCTCCCCCAGCTATGTTCTCTGGCACTGCAGTGGCCACAGAAAGGTGCTTCAGGCTGCTGCGGTGAGAGAGGCTGGGGTAGTCCCTGCCAGGACAGCTTGCATACTGAACCCTTCATCCCCAGCTCCATCTTGGAGGAATGAGTTAACAAAAAAAAACAAAAATTAATTTTAAGGACCCGAGCAATGCTGGGTAAATCTTCTAGTAGTACTATATGAAGAGAAAAAAAATTTTTTAAACTGTACCATGGACTACAATGAGTTTTGAAGACAGTATGAGCACTGTTGTAGCGAAGGCATTATTTCACAAAATGATTTTATTTCCTCTGTAATCAGACCAATGGCCCATCTAATTGTACACTCAAAACTATGTTGAAGATTGTATCCAGCACTATTAGGGCATGTCTACCCAACAGGGCTAAAGCCAAAATAAGCCATGCAACTTCAGCTACATCAACTGCATAGCCTAAGTCGAAAGAGCTTAACTTGGCTTTTGGCACCATCTACACAGCAAAAAGTCAGAGGTAGAACACTCTTCCTTCGACTTCCCTTACTCCTCGTAAAATGAGGGTTAAGGAGTCGGAGTAAGAAATCCTCCTCCTTGCCATTATTTCAACATTATGTCGAAATAACTGCTTGTAGAGTAGGCGCAGACTGACATTATTCCAAAATAACATTGCTGGGTAGACATACCTTAAGAAAAACATCCACAATAAACCTGCTTATTTTGCAATATATTCTTGACTTTATCTAGTGATCAACATAAGCTTTGAAATATGAAGTAATAGCCTTTGTAGTTCTCATCTTAGCTAATTAACTGTTTATGCTGTTATTCACACAATGATCCAGTTTTTTAATTATTCAGAGGTAAATATTTTTGCAGTATTTATTTTCATACACCAAGTTATTTAAGTCTCATTTTATATTTCCTTTCATCCATTTTATACGTTGCCTTTGTTTTACTTTGTCCCCTTCTGTTCTTGTATAACTGGAAAAGCCAAATAGGAGTTCTGAATGGCCTTTTATTGAAACAAAATCCATCACTGACAGAGTATGAGAGCATACACTGGCATAAACATAGGGAAATGGATTTAATGGACTGTCACATTTAGATAGAAATGTAACAGAAATAAGGAACCAAAGAGACATTAGACAATCCAAGTGGGGAGAGGGGAAGAGAGTGATTTCTATTGTTCCATTAATTGTTTTATTTTTCTCTAAATAAAAGGTATTAAGTACAACTTTTAAATAAAAATAATGAACACTGCATCAAGACTGACGTTCGCAGTCTACCAAGCAGCTATTTCTATTTCCCTCCTTCCTTTCCCAGAATAAAGATGTTAGGCTCTAGAGAATTGGGCCTAGTGCAATTATGTTAAGACAGATCAAGGAAAAAGGTTAACAAAGGTTTCTGAGTAGTCCCTGAACAGAACAGAACTAGAAATACAGCTCAAGCAAGGGGCAATCCCTATGTACTTGCTTAAGTTGCAAAATAAAGTAAGTGAAAGGCTGCGCCTGTGATGAGAACAGCTAGTTTGAGAACTGATAAGGTAACTCCCTGTTTCTGTTCTCACCCTGATATTAAGGAACTGTCTCTGCCCTGAAGCAAAATGCAGGACAATGTAGCACTTTAAAGACTAACATGATGAGCTTTCGTGGGCCAGACCCACTTCCTCAGATCAAAGAGTGGAAGAAAGTAGTCACAACCATATATACCAAAGGATACAATTAAAAAAAATGAACAAATATGAAAAGGACAAATCACATTGCAGAACAGGAGGGGGATGCGGGGGGGGGGGGGGGGAGGAAGGAAGGTAAGTGTCTGTGAATTGATGATATTAGAGGTAGGGAGAGTGGGATGTTTGTGAGTTAATGGTATTAGAGGTGATAATTGGGGAAACTATCTTGGTAATGGGTGAGAGAGTTCAAATGTTTGTTGAGTCCTTTTTGGAAAGTGTTGAATTTTAACATGAATTTTCATGTTAAAATTCGACACTTTCCAAAAAGGACTCAACAAACATTTGAACTCTCTCACCCATTACCAAGATAGTTTCCCCAATTATCACCTCTAATACCATTAACTCACAAACATCCCACTCTCCCTACCTCTAATATCATCAATTCACAGACACTTACCTTCCTTCCTCCCCCCCCCCCCCCCCCCGCATCCTCCTCCTGTTCTGCAATGTGATTTGTCCTTTTCATATTTGTTCATTTTTTTTAATTGTATCCTTTGGTATATATGGTTGTGACTACTTTCTTCCACTATTTGATCTGAGGAAGTGGGTCTGGCCCACGAAAGCTCATCATCTAATAAACCATCTTGTTAGTCTTTAAAGTGCTACATTGTCCTGCATTTTGCTTCAGCTACCCCAGACTAACACGGCTACATTTCTATCACTGTCTCTGCCCTCTGTTTGTTTTAACTCCCTCTCTCCTTGTTGTTTAGTACTTGCCTTCTGGGCTGATAAGAAAGCTGTTGAGGCATTATGAATTGCTTAAGGCCATAAAGTATACGCATTAACACTAGAAGCTTCTAACTAATTAAAGGGGGTTGAGATGCTTAGGCAAATGTTTTATGACGCCACGGAACTGTCTATATAATCTTACTTGTTACTGAAATCGTGGCTGGTTCACTTGGGAGATGGGCTGCTCTCTATTGTAGTGTGCACTATTCAATCAAGAGCTTGTGATTAGATCTTGCTAGTGTTGCCTGTCTCTTTGCGGTCAGACAACGAACGGAGGCCGTCCGGGTTAAAGTCCCCAACAAAGAGAATAAATGTAATTCTTTCACAAAATAAAACTACCACACTGCTTTAAAGCACAATTAATCATTGTTTAAAACTGTTCGAGAGGTTGACTACTACACAGAATTATTGTAGAGGCAACAGAATGCAGAATGCTTCAAAACATGCATCAGTTCAGATTAAATTGCTTCCATTTGTCACATTCCACATTAAATAAATTAAACAACATTCCATGTTCAGCAGAAGTATGAACTCAGAAGCCAACATAACATGGCTTCAAAGTCTTTTTTGAAATAAGCGAATGCTGAAAGTTAACCCAAGACCACAATGAAAATATTGAAGGTGCTGCTATCGATCTTCCAGGGTCCGAATTAGTGGGTCTAGTGAAGACATGCTAATTCAAACTCAAAGGGGCACTCCAGTTGATGCTGGCAATCCTGCTTCCACGAGGAGTAAGGGAAGTTGAAGGGACAGTGCCAAAAGTCAAGTTAAGGTCCTTCAACTTCAGCTACGCACTTACGCAATTTTAGCTATGTTATCTTACTTTGACCATATCCCATTGTGTAGGCATACCCAATGTGCTTACAATCTCCGTTTTAAAAAGAGACCTTGTGTTTAATATTTCCCAATGGCCTACTCTAAAATTTATTATTACATGCCCCTCAGCATCCCCAGGTTTCTGAAAATTGTGAAGTGAAGGTGTGTTAAGAAGGCAGAGCTCAAAATGAGAAGAAAATAACTGGAAAGTGTCTGGGAAAGAACAGCAGCGCACATCTGAGCTAGGCAGCAGAACAAAACAAGCAGTCATGGGCAATATAGACAGTAGGTCCAATCAAGCTCAAATTAATCTCTCCCCTCAAATCTACCCAAAAGTCAGTAAACAGAATTATTGCAATTCTGCAAGAGACTGAGACAGTATGCCTACTTGGGGGAAAAATACACCAAGAGGTCCTACTCACTTGCCAGGCTCATTGTCATTCAAAACTTAATCTTCAGGTTACCTGATATTAGAATAAATGAAGCACCTGGGTACACCCAAATGCTTATGCAAGTATCAAGTCTTGTTACTTAAACTGACCCATTTGGAAGGGAGGGGCTAAAAACAAGGAATGAGGTCAGCATTCTAACTCCATCTTCTAATGGACATCTAATTGTTGTATGCAATGTAGTTATACCCGTACTAGCCCCAGAACATTACACAGTGAGGGTGAATTAATCTCTTTTATTGGATCACTTCTGTTAGTAAAGGTGCGTCTACACAGCACCCTGCACTTGAAATAAGATACATAATATGTGCTACGCAAATTTCATATGCTATCTTGAATCTACTTCAAAATAGCTTATTTTGAAATTTGGTGCATCTACACAATACCAAATTTCAGAATAATGTGCTATTTTGAGCCATTCTTTATCCCTCGTGCAATGAGGTTTACCGGGATGGCAAAACAGCCTGCCTGTTATTTTGAAATAAGGGGCAGCTTGTGTAGACGTGGGGTAGCTATTTTGGGATACCTCTGGATAGCCCGAAAGAGCTGTGCAGTGAAGATGTACCCTAAGAGAGACACCTTTTGGAGCCACACTGGGCTCTTCCTTAGGTTGCTCAGACCTGAGAAGAGGAGTCAAAGGCTTAGCAGTTTGTCTCTCCCACCAACACAAAGCCGATCCAAGAAGAGGCATTACCTCTCCCTTCCCTGACTCACTGACAGACATCTAAAGAAGCCTGCATGGACTGAAAAGATGCCCTAACATTTAAGGCTCAACCACATCAGAGCACACAAGTCTGCTTTCTTGCTTGTACCCTGCCAACCCTTCTCCTCCGCCTAACTGCTCTATCTCAGAAAGCAACCAAAACAAACTGCTAGACATAATAATCCCGGAGCACCCTCTCCTCTGCAGATCCCACAGCCAGCCATGCACAAGGCCGGATAATTTATAGGCTGGAAATTCCCCTACCAGCGGTAGCACAAGCTGGGAGAGCAGCCTGAGTCCGTCCAAAGATGAACCTGCGACAATCCACAGGATGCGTGACCCTTCACCCACTTACAGAGGAAACCCAAAAAAAAGCTCACGCCGGCCTGCGCTCGGCTTCCCTCTTGGAAACACACGAGCGCCCCATCGCTCTCCAGCCAGCCGGCTCCTCAGCGGCAAAGGCAGCCCATCAACGCCTGGCCAGGAAGAGGGGTGGCCGCCGAGGGATGGGGAGGACGGCGGGGCTTTGCAGGCAGGTGGGGGGAGGCGATTCTACTCCCCCCATGTAATTTAATTTAACCCCTTCCAAACAGCCCCGGCCCCCCAGGACTTCAGCAATGGGCCCCCCAGCCTCGGCAATGCGCCAGCGTTTGGGGTAGGGGAGGCAGGTGTCAGACCCAGGGGAAGGGGCGCACGGACCCGGGGAGGGTGGGATGCGGGCCCCAGCCCCGAGAGCTGGGGGAGACCCGTTCCCACGGGGATGGGCGCTCGGCTCCTCCTCACCTCACCTCCTCAGCCTCTCCTGGAGCTGCCGCATGGGTCCGGGCGGCCGAGCTGGCGGGGGGTCGGGCCGGGGGGCTGCGGGCGGCTCCTGCGGCGGCGAGGGCCGGGGTCCGGGCCCTCATTGGCTTGCGAGCCCCGCGGCGTGTGCGGGCGAGACGGAGCCGGCAGCCGGGGGAGGGGGCGCAGGCGCTTGGGGCTGCCGCTTTATCCGGCCCCTGGGCCCGGGCTTCCCTCCGCCCCATCCCCGCCCACAGCGCCAGCGCCGGGCCGCGGCGTCCCGCCCCCCCGGGCGCCGAGCCAGCGAGGGAGCGAAGGCGGAGACTCGGGGCCGCCCGCCTCCCCGCGGGGCGCATCGCGCCGGAGCCTGGCGCCAGCGCTGCGCCCAGGGGACAGAGCGCTCCCCGCAGAGGCCAGCCCTTCCCGGGGCTCACATGCAACCCCCCGGGGCGCCCCTTCCCGGCGTGGGCCACCAGCCCCCCTGTGTCCCGGCGCCAGCTGAGACCCCCTCTCTGCCCAAGGAAAGAGCAAGGCAGAGCCCTTTTGGGACCGACAAGCGGCATTTCCTGCGCGGGGGCGCACACGCCTGCGCCATGGTACAAGGAGACGCGTGCACGCGTTTTTCTTAGGGGGGCGGCGGGGTGGGGTGCTGGCACTACCCCCCTTCCCCCTCACCGGCTTGATTACAGCGGCGTCCAATGGCTTTTAGTGCACCCCCCCTCGCCTCCCACACACACCATGCAAATGGTTCTAGTGTCAGTGGGGAGAAGGGGCAAAGGAAAAGGAGGGGCAGATGGAAGGTCCCAGATGTTCAGATAGGGGGTACTGGATGGAGAGCTTAAGCCAGGGGTGGGCGATGTTTTTGATGGGGGCGATCACTCCCAGCATCTGGTAAGTGGTCAAGGGCTGCGCTCTTCCATGAACGGAGGAGGTGGGGGGGTCTGGGATGGCAGAAGGGAGCTAGGGGTAAGGGATTGGGGTGGTGGTCTGGCAGGGAGTTTGGGTGAAGGAGGGGGGGTTGTGACTTGGGGCAAGGGATTGGGGTGCAGTATCTGGGAGGGGGGTTGGGTGCAGGAAAGGATGGAGGGAGGGTGTAAGGGGGAAGGGTGCAGGGTCTGGGAGCTGGAAGGGTGCAGGAGCAGGGGTGAAGAGGATTTAGGTTGTGACCTGGGGCAGGGGTGCAGGAGGGAAGGTGGAAGGTTGGGGAGAAGATGGGATGCCAGGTGCAGGCTCTGGCCAGGACGCACTTACAGCCAGCAGCTCAGCGGGACCCTCAGGCAGGTTCCTTGCTTTCTATGCCCCATATGCTGCTCAAAGTGGCCGGCTGTAGGAACCATGTGTATTTTGCCCATCCCTGCCCTAAACAGAATAAAACAATGAATAGTTTTTTTAAGTTTTTCCAGTTACAGACTAACTTGGCTACCCCTCTGAAGCTTCTAAATGGAATAGTTCTACCGGTGGATGAAGGAATTCAAGGGGTGAGTGAAGGATGAAAGCTAGACTAGGTGAAAAAGATGAGGACTGAATCAGAAAGGGTAGTGGTTTCAGTCCCTTTATTTAATTTAGTTGCCCCAGGAAGCAGTGAACTTAAAAAGATGAATCTTCCTGATTCTTAAGAACAATTTATTTGCCTATATGGAGAGATAACAGGATAGGCTGCTGTCAAAACATGGGAAGGCTCTGGGGTAGAGATTAGTCTGCAGTCCTTGAGCGTCCCTTCAAAATCCAGGTTTGGAACTAGAGTGGGATTTAGGAGGGCCTTTGTTTTGGCCTGATGAGCGGGAAGGGGTCCTGTGTCTGGTATTAGGGCCCTTGGGTTCATAAGTTTCCTAGCGGTGGCGGGAGATGAACTGGCAGTATTGTTGCTGGTGCAGCCTGACGGGTTTACAGTGCATGGTTGGGATGTGCATCCCCAGGGATTGCATTGTGGCCCTGGTGTCCTTTAGCTTGTGGAGACGGCAGTCGGTTTGTTCAGAGAAACCAAGGTCCTCTAAGGGACGCTGCAACTCTAGAGGGAGACCTGAACACTGTAATCATGTGAACCTATGTGTAACAATGCCCATAGATCAGTGTTTCTTAAACTTCTTAAGACCGAGGAACACCAAGCAATATTTTTTTTTATGAGGAACCCCAAGGATTTTTTTGTTGAGGGTTAGGGGCAAAGTTATTGGGGGGGGGGGGGGAAGTTGCCTGCCCCTTTAAGGGTGGCCATTTTGAACTCTGTTCTTCTCCACGGCACACCGGTGTACCGCAGAACACAGTTTAAGAAACAGTGCTGTAGATAGAGAATGGGCTATGGAGTGAGTTGCATTCAGGGAGGTTTGGAGAGCCGTCCTTGCCACTGCCTTCCCTTCCTCAACCAGTGCCGCAAAATCTGCGGTGGTTCCAGCACTGGTGGTTCCAGTGCTGCTGGCCTGATTGCCGCTTCCATCAATAACTGCCACAGGCAAAGTCCCTCTCTTTGTTCGTAGGGATAACTCTTGGGCATAGGTTTACCGCAGGAACTGCAAGCCTTGTGTTTGTAGCATAGCACAATGCCTGAGGCAGGTGCTTCAGGGGGTAGCCGAGTTAGTCTGTTACAGAAAAAAACAGCAAGCAAATGGTCTGGTAGCACTTTATAGACTAACAAAACATGTAGAAGGTATCATGAGCTTTCCAGAGCACAGCCCACTATCTACCGCCTTAACTACTTAACAGCTGTACCAGTTCACACCAAAGGGAGAAAAATGAACTGAGAACAATGAATAAGAACGCAGAGCAAGTGAGTGATGTTCCAATGCCCTTAAGAACAGAGGGAGGGCTGGGTCAACAGGGATATATATAGTGCCTTATACCAGTGCCATTCCGGGGGGCTTGCTGGCTGATACTACAGAAGCTGCTAGGGAAAAGTTTCCGACGACTGCGACACACACACACACAAGTTTCCAACGACTGCGACACACACACACACACACACACACACACACACACCCCCCGAATTAGAATTGACATGAAAAAGGCACTCGAAGAGGAGCGCATTATTCACTTCATGGTGTTCCAAATACCAGGGCTTGAAGTGGGATGATGCATCATCTCTCACCAGCTCCCATGTGCCCATTAAAAAAATTGAAGGCCTTATTTTCGTTTGGGATTGCACAGAAAGTGACCCAAGCAAATCTCTGGTGCAGACACCTAAGTGATGATTTGTGCTGATGCCTTTTACCCTACTTTCAGGTGGCGTGATCTGCGGGGGAAGGGGATGCGGATCACAGCTTTCTCATAGACAGCCAGGGTTTTCATCATGGGCAGTACAGTGATCCATGAGGACAGCTAACACCTACGTTTTCATTAAAAGGCAGGGTGGGCGGATGGCAAGTTTATCCCTATTAGCTGAAAAGAAAACTCAATTTGTCAAGCGGATTTGGCCAGTGCAGAAAAAGGTTCCTGTGTTTGCAGAGAACCTAAACTAATTTCAGGAGATGTGTTTGGCATCTATACACCTCATGTTTTAACAATGTTGACATTTAAATTACCACCATTTGAAACACAAATTAATTATTTCATGGCCAATCAAACATTCAAGAAAAGAGATTTATTGTATGAAAACCTACCCCATGCAGATGTGTGACACTGAGCAAGTTGCTTCACTTTTTTGTACCTATGCATCCCCTCCCAACTTCTTTTTCTACTAATCAAAAAAGAGCAATGTCTAAGGAACATAGCAAGGCATCATAAACTTCAGGAAAGGAAAGCTAAACCAAAGAGCCCACCAGAATCCATGGTCATATTTTGAATATCACAGTCTAAGAGTAGCAGCACTACCTTCCCTCACAATACCCTGCTGTCTGCAGTTGTTTTCCTCTTTCCCCTGTAACAACGTTGCTTACTGAAAGTATAAAGAAAATACAAGAAACTATCACAACATGGCTGCATCATCAGACTGTGGCTATGAGCAGAACACAATGTGTGAAGCCCAAGGAGGGTAAAGCAAAAAGCATGTGAGTGAACTGTATAAAATGTATCCAGTCAAATCATCAAATCCCTCCTGGTATGTGAGTCATGCTATTCTGCCCACATCCTCTTTATTCCTTTCTTCTAAGCTGCTGTTTCTCGCTGTCTGTGCTTCCTCTTATTCCCTGTTGCATATTTGTATTCAGACTAGCCTTCTACAGTCCCCATGTGGCACGCATAGTTCCTGTCCTCAAGTGACTCAAAACTGACTTCTCCCACAAAGTCTTGTGACAACCACAACGCTTTATTCCATGTTAGGCTAGTAATTTACTATAGCCCAATTGAATATAGACATGGCCCTCTCCTGAAAGGTGACCAGTGAGTTGTGGAGGGTGAAGAACATAGGCCTGGGGAGAAGCACAGCACCAAATATAATCCTTTTAACACGTTACAGGAGGCCCCCAACTTGTGATGCGATCGGTTGTTAATTCAGGCCGAGGATGTAAGTCGGGGGTTTCCGGCCCCTTCTGCACTTACAAAAATAGTTGTAAGATTGGGGGGTCAGAACTTGGGCGGTTGCAAGTCGGGGGCTTCCTGTATCTATGTGTAGTTAAAAAAATTGCCGAAGTTCTAACTATCCTTACACACTTCAACCTAGCCATCTTGGATTGGTTGATTTGTGTGTTGTGGATGCTCTAGAGCAGGCATGTCCAAAGTCCGGCCCGCGGGCCAATTGCAGCCCGTGTTCCGATTTAATACGGCCCCCGCTTCCTCCCCCTCTCCTGGCTCCCCGGCGCTCTTTTGAACTGGCGCGCCCAGCACGCCGCTTCCGGCCGCGCCACCGCCGCCGCCCATGGCCTCCGCGGTCCTAGAGCCTGCCCTGTAGGGCACGTCCGCAGCCCCGCTTCCCCGCTCGGCTGCGGGTTCGCCCTGCCCCCGGGCCGCCGTGAGGCTGGCGTGCCCTGCGCTCTCCGCCCGCCTCCGACCCGGCCCTCATGCATGTTCACTTCTTCAAATCTGGCCCTCTTTGAAAAAAGTATGGACACCCCTGCTCTAGAGTTTTTGTATTATTTTATACCAGTTCATTACTTTAGCTGAACTGGTAAACTTAGGAACTTCCATCCTGCACAGATTTACTCTTGTGATTAATTGTACCGGTATGTTACCTGTATGGGGCCACTGAATTAAATCCACTTAAATCCACAGTGGATGAGAAATTGAATATCAATCAACAGTTTGCCCTTATAGTCAAGAAGGCTAACAGGATATTGAGGTGCATTAGTAGAAGCATTGCCAGCATATCTAGAAAAGTGATTGTTCCCCTTTATTCAGCACTAATGAGGCCACATCTGGAATATTGCATCTAATTCTGGGGCCCCCATTACAGAAAGGATGTGGATGCATTGGAGAGAATCCAGTGGAGGGCAACAAAAATGACGAGGGGAACTGGAGCACATGACATATGAGGAGAGGCTGAGAGATTTGGGCTTATTTAGTCTACAGAAGAGTGAGGGGGGATTTGATAGCAGTCTTCAACTATTGGAAGGGGGCTTCCAAGAGGATGAACAGAGGCTGTTCTCAGTGGCGACAGATGACAGAATGAGGAGCAATGGTCTCAAGTTGCAGTGGGGGAGATCTAGATTGGATATTAGGAAAAACTATTTCACTAGAAGGGAGGCGAAGCACTGGATTGGGTTAGCCAGAGAGGTGGTGGAACCTCTAGCCTTAAAAGTTTTTAAGTCCTGACTTGACAAAGCCCTGGCTGGGATGATTTAGTTGGGATTGTTCCTGCTTTTAGCAGGAAATTGGACTCAATGACCTCCTGAAGTCTCTTCCAATCCTCTGGTTCTATGCTTCTAAATTAAGATAATAGTGCCCAATAAAAAGTTAGTAATGTACATAAGTCTTTGCAAGATTTATGAATATACATGTGCCTTTGTTCAGTACATTCTAGCTATCTCGCAGTGCATAGTACACTTACAATTAAAAATCATGTAGCTATCAGATTTCCATGATACATATATATCCACATAAATTTTAACATAAGACTCAAGGGCTGTGTCTCCACTGGTGTGATCTTGCTCAAAAGCGGCCGCTCTTGCACAAAAACTTGCTGCCTGTCTACACTGGCCACGTGTTCTTGTGCAAGTAAACTGATGTTCTAATGTATGAAATCAGGGCTTCTTGTGCCAGAACTCTGACACTCCCACTCAGGAGTAAGCCCTTTTGTGCAACTGTTCTTGTGCAAGAAGCCAGTGTAGACAGGCAACATGAATTTCTTGCGCAAGAAAGCCCTATGGTTAAAATGGCCATCAGAGCTTTCTTGCACAAGAGAACATCTACGCTGGCAAGGATGCTCTTGTGCAAAAGCACATCTCTTGCACAAAAGCACATGCCAGTGTAGACGCTCTGTTGTGCAACTACTTTAATGCAAGAACTCTTGCGCTAAAGAGTTTTTGCGCAAGATCGCGCCAGTGTAGACACAATCTAAGGGTGTGTTTGTAAAATGTTGCCATTATAACACAGTATTTCAGTAGTGCCCACTCTGAACAGTTTAAAAATCATGAATCCAACTCTCAAAAATCATGAGATTTTTAAAAATAAAATTTTGGATTCCATTTATTTGCCACCTTTTGCTTGAGCACGGGGAAGGGGGGATTTTCACATTTAACATTTTTTCTCTGGAATCAAAAGCGACGAGGAGTCCTGTGGCACCTTATAGACTAACTGAAGTGTAGGAGCATAAGCTTTCGTGGGCAAAGACCCACTTCGTCAGATGCATGTCTGATCTCTGGAATCAAGAGGATTAGAAACTTCATGTTTTAGTGAAAAGCTTTACAAGCTCAGATAATAACCAGATTACAGCATCTGGGGCTTTAAGAAAATAAACACACACACACACACGTAATAAAAATAAGATTTTGCAATACTTGATCTTGAGTTAGATATGAATATTTCTTTTTTAAATTAAAGTAAGTTATTCAGCATTCACATTCAAGAGCCTGGTGTTGAACAATACCATATTTAGCACCTGCCATTTCCACTGAAGTCACATCTCTAATTACATTTTGGCTACGTCCAGACTGGCATTATTTTCTGCAAATGCTTTTAACGGAAAAGTTTTCCGTTAAAAGTATTTGTGGAAAAGAGCATCTAGATTGGCACGGATGCTTTTCCGCAAAAGCACTTTTTGCGGAAAAGCGTCCATGCCAATCTAGATGCGCTTTTCCGCAAAAAAGACCCGATCGCCATTTTCGCAATTGGGGCTTTTTTGCGCGAAACAAATCTCAGCTGTCTACACTGGCCCTTTTGCACAAAAGCTTTGCGCAAAAGGACTTTTGCCTGAATGGGAGCAGCATAGTATTTCTGCAAGAAGCACTGATTTCTTACATGAGATCGTCAGTGTTCTTGCAGAAATTCAAGCGGCCAGCAGTAGCAACTGCTTTTGCGGAAAAACTTGCCAGTCTAGACACAGCCTTCATGTCTTAATGACTCAGACATATTGTGTTTTGTAAATATTAGAAAGACTCAAACCTTATTATGGTCTCAGGACCTGCTAAACATAATTTTAAAAATTGGCATCAAGCTCAAACTTGCAGCAATCAAGTCCCCAAAGTCTTCCAAATCCCACCATTTTTATTACATGTTTATATGTCATAAATTTAAAAAAACCTTAAGATGCTATTTGACTACTGTATTAAAAAGTGCTCATGACACTTGCCATGTATTGGCTACCTTCAGCAAGGAGTGCTTTTTTAGATGTGTCAGGTTTGCTACAAAATTGCCCACGGTTTCCTTAAAGAATGAACCCCTCGCTGCTACAATGTATTTGTGCATTTAGAAACACAATGCCTACATGCTGAGGATGGATGGCCCAGGGGACAGCTCGTAAGAGAGAGAGAGAAGCTTTCATTTCTACTTTGGTGGATTGAATACACCTCTGCTCAGGAATAAGATACATTTGTTAGATGAGTCACGTGAACATAAGAACAGCCATACTGGTCCATGTAACCCAGTATCCTGTCTCCCAACAGCGGCCAATGCCAGATGCCCCAGAGGGAGTGAACAGAAACAGGTAATCATCAAGTGATCCTCTCTTATCACCCATTTACAGCCTGACAAACAGAGGCTAGAAACGAGCTTGATAGTTTCAGTAGTGGTTCCCAACCTTTTCCAGATGGGGACCCATTTTGACAATTCAGGAAGACTTGGTGACCCAAAGCAATTCAAAAACAAGGAGGAGAAGGGGCAGAGCCACCCGGGGAGACAATTGGTGATCCTTTTGAAATGTAATGGTGACCCATATTTGGGTCCTGACCCATAGGTTGGGAAACCCTGGTCTAAATCCTAATAGACAGGTGTCCACAAAGCAACTCTGCTGCTAATTGCCATGCTTAGAGAATAAAGAGTGAATGGGTGACCTAGGGCATATCTACACTACTCGCCAGATCAAAGGGCAGCGATTGATTAATTGGGGGTGCATTTATATGTCTAGATAGATTGACCACTGAGCGCTCTCCCATCGACTGCAGTACTCCACCATAACAAGACCAAGCATAGGCAGAGTCGACTGGAAAGCATCTGCCATGGACTCACTGCAGTGAAGACACTGCAGTAAGTAGCTCTAAGTACATAAATCACATCGCTGAGGTTGTGTAACTTAGATCAATAGCCCACAGAGGTGTAGACCAGGTGGCAAAGTGAGCTCTTAATCCATTGCAATTTCAGCTTGGACACATGTTAGGAGGAGTTGAGGAAAATGCAAAGAGAGTAACAAACATTTAGAAATCATAGAATACTAGGACTGGAAGGGACCTCAAGAGGTCATTGAGTCCAGTCCCCTGCCCTCATAGCAGGACCAAATACTGTCCAGACCATCCCTGATAGACATTTATCTAACCTACTCTTAAATATCTCCAGAGATGGAGATTCCTCAATCTTCCTGGGCAATTTATTCCAGTGTTTGACCACCCTGACAGTTAGGAACTTTTTCCTAATGTCCAACCTAAACCTCCCTTGCTGCAGTTTAGGCCCATTGCTTCTTGTTCTATCCTCAGAGGCCAAGATGAACAAGTTTTCTCTTTCCTCCTTATGACACCCTTTAAGATACCTGAAAACTGCTATTATGTCCCCTTTCAATCTTCTCTTTTCTAAACTAAACAAGCCCAATTATTTCAGCCTTCCTTCATAGGTCATGTTCTCTAGACCTTTAATCATTCTTGTTGCTCTTCTCTGGACCCCCTCCAATTTCTCCATATCTTTCTTGAAATGCGGTGCCCAGAACTGGACACAATACTCCAACTGAGGCCTAACTAGTGCAGAGTAGAGTGGAAAAATGACTTCTCGTGTCTTGCTCACAACACGCCTGTTAATGCATCCCAGAATCATGTTTGCTTTTTTTGCAACAGCATCATACTGCTGACTCATATTCAGCCTGTGGTCCACTATAACCCCTAGATTCCTTTCTGATGTACTCCTTTCTAGACAGTCACTTCCCATTCTGTATGTGTGAAACTGATTGTTCCTTCCTAAGTGGAGCACTTTGCATTTGTCTTTATTAAGCTTCATCCTGTTTACCTCAGACCATTTCTGCAACTTGTCCAGATCATTTTGAATTATGACCTTATCCTCCAGATTAGTTGCAACCCCTCCCAGCTTGGTATCATCTGCAAACTTAATAAGCGTACTTTCTATGCCAATATCTAAATCGTTGATGAAGATATTGAACAGAGCCGGTCCCAAAACAGACCCCTGCTGAACCCCACTTGCTATACCTTTCCAGCAGGATTGTGAACCATTAATAACTACTCTCTGAATTAAGGAAGTAAATTGCCATTTAAAAAGTTAACCAGTTAAATGATATATGTAACCAGTTAACTATGGAGGACTGGGGACCCATGGGCAGGAGGCTTGGTTTGGCTGTCCTGCTACACCTCTGTACCATGGGACGGGGGGGAGGGGTGGGGGGCTGATCTTTCTGACTCTGCTGCGCTGCAGGTGGGGGGTCTGCTCCAGTTGGCCCAACCCTCCAGTTACCAGGTAAGCGTGTCGGTAAGGCTACATTCCTTTTTAGAATAAAGAACCACAAGGCTACGTCTACACTGGCATGATTTTCCGAAAATGCTTTTAACGGAAAAGTTTTCCGTTAAAAGCATTTTCAGAAAAGCATGTCTAGATTGGCAGGATGCTTTTCTGCAAAAGCACTTTTTGTGGAAAAGTGTCCGTGGCCAATCTAGACGCGGTTTTCCGCAAAAAAGCCCCGATCGCCATTTTCGTGATCGGGGCTTTTTTTGCGCAAAACAGTACTGTTCTGTCTACACTGGCCCTTTTGCGCAAAAGTCTTTCAGAAAACGACTTTTGCCCAAACGGGAGCAGCATAGTATTTCTGCAAGAACACTGACGATCTTACATGAGCTCGTCAGTGTTCTTGCGGAAATTCAAGCGGCCAGTGTAGACAGCTGGCAAGTTTTTCCGCAAAATCAAATGATTTTGCGGAAAAACTTGCCAGTCTAGACACAGCCCAATTGTTTCTAAAGTCTGCTCTGGAACTCATGACACATTTACACACTGATAGCAAATGTTTTCCTTACTGACTGATTTACATTAATGAGTACTTGTCTGAGTGTTCAGTTGTCACAGGTACACAGCTAAGGTGGCCAATTTCCAGCTATGACTCTGGGATCCATCAGCCAATTAAAAATAGCAGAGAATAGCTTAGGTCTTTTTAAGAGACAAATTTGAGAGATGGAGCTTATTTGAGAGGTGGGTTGGACTTATAAGTCAGGGGAAAAAAAGGAGTATTGGCATGCCAATTGGGTCCAGCTTTCCAATAGAGGTGGGCTACGTCTATACTGCAGAGCTATTTCGGGATACCAGAAGTATCCTGAAATAGCTATTCCGTGTCTTTTGAGCAAGCCCATTATTTCAAAATATAACAGGCTCACTATTCCGACATCCCTGTAAACCTCATTCCATGAGGAGTAAGGGACATTTCGGAATAGCACTCGGAATAGTGTAGACAGCACCACATTTCAAAATAAGCTATTTCAAAACTAACTTGAAATAAGCTACGCAATTTGTATAGCTCAAATTGTGTAGCTTATTTCAAGGTCCAGGAGCAGTGTAGATGCCCCCTTGGAGCAGATGACTGGTCTGGTAGGAAGGAATAGCTTGGCCTCTTGTTTAGGCAGACAAAACAGCAACACTGAAACTGCGTAACTAACAATAAGAGATAAAGTGAAGGATTCATGAGAATGGAAGGTAGCATGGATTGCTGACCTTGGCTTTGGGTTTCTGTGAGTTTCTTGTTGTGGAAGCTGCTTTTCTGATAAATAGAAATTATGAGTTCTCTGCTGTTGCTAGGGAAATTGTTAACCCACTAGGTGTTATGAGCTTTGTTCTGAGAGATCTATAAAAGAGATGTGTTAGAGAGTGCATTTTGGAGACATTTTGGACTGGATTTTAATGAACTGATTGTCATCAAACTCTGCAGTGGCTGGCCTCTGGAACCCTGCTTCTGAACACTCAATGTATCTCAGACTTTGGGTTAGTATATCTAGGTGCTCCAAAGGAGACTCTTGCTATTTTAGAGGTGTGCTTTATACTTAATAAAAACAAGGATTTGGGGGTGAAAGCACTTTTGTGTGTGCCAATTATTTATCAGTCAGAGGTACTGTTAACCTGATCTATTTCCTATTAACCTGGAAAACAGACTAGTTACCATGGTTTTGGGTTCAGAAAACCCCAGGTAATACAATGACTTAATTGGGGGGAAACCCCCTCTGTATTGGGATGCATTTAACCAAAGGTGGTGAGTACAATTCATATGGCATGATGTAAAACATGGTATTCTGTTGCAAGGAAGTCTCCACTAGTGGATAAAGCACCACAACTTATTGTATTTATAACAATACATACTCTAATTAGCTCAGCAAACTGAGTCTACTGCCTTCTCCTCCTCTCTTGCTAATTGCTTTCAGCCTTATCATTCTATGTAGGAGACATTCACTATCAACATCTGCCCCCAAAAGGAGACTTCTTACTCACTAACTAACTAACTACATAAATAAATAGATAAATAGTCACCATTAGTTGATTTGAGGTGTTGGATTCTTGCATGAGTCAGTGGCTAGACAGTGGGAGTTGGACTCAGAATCTCAGCTATTGCCATGGAGTGCTCAGCACATCAAGGGTGTGCAAGGTGAGTTTTATTGCTCTCTTGAACATGGATTGCTGTCTGCTGGCCTATGCCCATAACACAGATGAGAAGAACTGGAACCCTCTATTCCACTAATCATTAGGACCTACTAAAATCCACAATTTTGCTAACTGCTATCATCTTGCCCACTCATATATTATAGTTTGAATATTATGACATTTGAAAGCCATCCCACTTTCCACTTAACGATACGGTGCTTCACAGATCAAATGCTCAGCTTTTTGGTTGTCTGGATGCACATCAGGGCACCGATTATCTCTATAATCTGTATCATCTCTGGAGTTGGATGCTTTCCAGATAAATTGGGCCAACTTGATAATTTGCTCTAATGCACAACTCCTCTACAGAGAAAGGGGAAGGTTGTAATACCCTTACTCTCTTTGAGTGGTATCTTACTGCACTTACTCATGGTGTAAGATGCTATTTAATGTGAATAAAGATATATTGCTCTGGAACAAAATACCATTCAGTTCTCTTCTCTCCAGAGAAGGAAAGTCCTCCCAACTCAAGGCTGATGGTCCTAAGACACTCTAGCATGGGAAAATGACCATGCAGAGAAGAAAGTAACAGATACAATGCACTAGAAAGCTGATAACTTCAGATGTCAATATTACTAGTCCATAATTCTTCAACCCATTGGGTGTAAGCTTTTCACAAGGTTTTGTAGCTTTTCTTAGCAATGTGACATTCACACATTCAACTTATTCTGCTTGGCAAGATATTTAATTAATATTTCATTTTCTATACTGTCAAAACAAGTATGAAATTTTCACATTTGTGCCAGCATCCATTATATAATTAATATACCTGCAAAGTCCCTCTTCAGTAACAAAGCAGAATGAGTCTGGATTGGTAATTTACTGTGTTAGTCAACAGGTCTTTAGTTTAAAATTTGCTTTAAAAATATTTCATGATTTGTGTTTCTGAAGATCATAAAATCACACCTCGAAAAATCATCTTCCATTCAGCTGCCACCAGGCATCGGGGCACCAGTATAACAGTACTGCATAGGGCCCCCCAAATCCTAACGATAGCCCTGAACATGGCATTTCTTTTTGCAGTTGGTCCCTCTCACATGTGTTCCCTGGTTTGTCTTAATTATCTGTATTCTGATAGCACTGAGGAGTTCCAGTCATGGACCGGGTTCTATTGTACCAGGTGCAGTGCAAACTCAAAACAAACAGGGGTTATATGTCTATACTGCACAGTTATTTCGGAATAAGCTATAATTATTCCCAAATAGCTTATTTTGAAATAGCACATCTACACTGCATGGAAGCCTCAAAATTAGTTGGAGGCGGGCTTTCCTAATGTAGATGTGCTATCTGGATTTAGAGCCCCAGGAGAAATAACTTAGAATGGCCCTGGTGAGGGGCTATTTCAAAATAGCAGCAGTGGAGCATCTAAACACACCTTATTTCGAAATAGCTATTTTGGAATAGGTGTTATTCTTCATAGAATGAGGTTTACAGAAGTCGGAATAAGCCATCTGTTATTCCAAAATAACTTTTCTGTGTAGACACACCCAGGAAGTCCCTGCCTAGAATCTAAGCATTGTTTAACTTTTAAATAAAATGTTACTGACATTAGAAGTGAGGAGAAAAGGGCTGGGCAGGCAAAAGAACAATCAGGTAATCATCTAATGTCATTACTGGTGATGTAGCTCTCTGAACTCAGAATACAGGGATAATTTGTTGCACTCAACAGAGACCTCGACACCGAGACAAATTGGTAATAATATCTGATGTTTTTATAGTGCTTGTCACCTGAATTAATTGATTCTCACAACATCCCTTCAGCAAGGCGGCAAAGGAGTATTACAGTTTACTGAAGAGTGACTCACCAAGAGGTTACATGGCTTGTCGAAGGTTGCACGGTTAGCGGCAAAGCATTATCAGGAGACCAATTGCCTATTTCACTGTTCTAACTCACAGACAAAGACTGAGGGTATGTCTACACTACCCTCCTATTTCGAAATAGGAGGGTAATGTAGGCATACCGCAATTGCAAATGAAGCCCGGGATTTGAATTTCCCGGGCTTTATTTGCATAAGCCGGGCGCCGCCATTTTTAAATCCCGGCTGGTTCGAACCCCGTTCCGCGCGGCTACACGCGGCACGAACTAGGTAGTTCGAACTAGGCTTCCTAGTTCGAACTACCATTACTCCTCGTGGAATGAAGCCTAGTTCGAACTACCTAGTTCGTGCTGCGTGTAGCCGCGCGGCACGGGGTTCGAACCAGCTGGGATTTAAAAATGGCGGCGCCCGGCTTATGCAAATGAAGCCCGGGAAATTCAAATCCCGGGCTTCATTTGCAATTGCGGTATGCCTACATTACCCCGCTATTTCAAAATAGCGGGGTAGTGTAGACATACCCTGAGTGATTCCCAGACAGATGCTACTCCTATTAATAATGATACTTAACAGCACTTCTTATCTTTGCCATCTAGTTAAGTCTTACAACAGCCTTGTGGGGGTGCTATTAAGGAACCTGTTATCTTTGATAGATAAAGAAACTGGGGGGAAAAGAGGATAAGTTTTCAAAAAGGCTGAGGCCTGGCCTCCCTTTTTCTGGGTGTTGCTCACTCTAAGGATGTGGTCACCAACTTTTTTCAGCCCAAGATCATTTTTTTAATTTATGTGCAACCCAAGATCTACCCCTAAGATAATGTTGTATACGCTCTTCTCTTTTACAGTTGTGAACAGAAATTCATTTCCCCATTCCATGTGGAAGTTGTACATTTTTGGTTTCTTAGATGGCCCAAGTTTGTCACTCATCATTATCACTAGCCAGGGATGTAAAACTAAAATAAAAAGCAAGGACAGCACTATCAAATGTGTGGTACTTGTGTTTTGGTACAGTGTGGTGATAGTATTGCTTTCACAGCTGTATGGATTTAAAATTTTAGCCATTACCAATAATTATGGAATAAGTCCACAGGTTCACTAGCATGCACAAATAAATCATGAAAGTCAGGGATCAAAAACAGGCAAATGTGCACTGCTCCCTGCAAGGCAGTATATGGTCCCATATGGTACCCAGCCACCATGTGGCTGCAAGCAGGCCATGGTGGTCATCCTGTAGAGGCTGCCCCAGCAGGGAAAGCCTCACTGCGCCATGCTCCTGCTGAGCTGGAGCAAAGAGGAGCCACTGCCTGGCCAGCTGGCTGTGGGATTCAGCCTGCCAAGATTGCACTGCACTCCAGCTGGGCTGGAGCAAAGAAGGACAGCTGCCCACCCACACCGTCCAGCCAGCTGGCTGTGGCATTTTGCACCCCGAGGCTGCCCTAGCAGAACCCATCAAGCTGCCACCACCACTCACTTTCTGTTTGGTGCCTGCTGCTTTGCAAATGAGGAGGGTAGATCTAAAATGTATTGTGCGCAGCCGCGCAGTTTAGAGTTTGACTCTTGGAGGCGCTGCAGTCGACCAGTCAATTGTGATCAATGGATTGGTGACCACTGCTCTAGGGAAATAAAGCAAAGCAAAAATCTTAATACGCGAGCTCACTCGCTGTCTGACTTGTTAGCCTTAAAACTGTAATGTTACTAACTCTGTGGCGAGAGAGAGAGACCCTGCCAGGATTCCTGGGCTCTGTCTCAGCTCTGGAAAGGAAATGGGGTCTAATGGGTTACAACAGGGGACAGATACATATCAGCTCTAAATAAGAACATCAGAATGAACATACTGGGTCAGACCAAAGGTCCTTCTAGCCCTGTATCCTGTCTTCCAGCAGTGGCCAATGCCAGGTGCTTCTGAAGGAATAAACAGAAGAGGCAATCGTCATGATCCATCCCGTCACCCATTCTTAGCTTCTTGCAAACAGAAGCTTGGGACACCGTACCTGCCCATTCTGGCTAGTAGCCATTGATGGACTGATCCTCCTTGAAGTTATTTTGTTCTTATTGGAACCTGCAATAGTTTGGACTTTTCCATCATCTCCTGGCAAAGAGTTTCACAAGTTGATTGCGGAAAAAATTAATGTATTTTGTTTGTTTTAAATCTGCTGCCTAAACATTTAATTGGGTCGGTTTCTTGTGTTATGGTAGCGAAGGAATGAGTAACATTTCCTCACTCTATTTTTCCACACCATTCATGATTTTCTAGACATCTGACATATCCACCCACCCTTTTGTCATTTCTTTTCCAAGCTGAAACATCCCAGTCTTGTTAATCTCTCCTTATATGGAAGTTGTTCTTTACCACCTAATAATTTCTGTTGCCCTTTCTGTACCTTTTCCAAATCCAATACATCTTTCTTTAGATGGGTTGACCAGATCTGCATACCATATTCAAGAAGTGGCCATACTACGACTTTATTTAGAAGCAATATAGTATTTTGACTTATTGTCTATCCCTTTCCTAATTCATCCCACAATTCTGTTAGCTGTTTTAGTTTTTAGACTGCCACTGCACATTGAACAGATGTTTTCAGGGAACTATCTACAATGATTCCAAGATCTCTTTCTTGAGTGGTAACAGCTATTTTGTATCTCTAGTTGGGATTATATTTTTCCATCTGCATTACTTCTGCATAACACTGAATTCCATCTGCCTTTGTGTTGCCCAATCACCCACTTTTGTGAAATGCCTTTGTAGCTCTTTGTAGTCAACTTTGAATTAGTCCCTGTTTACCCCTTTTTCAAGAACAGTTATAAGTTTAACACAGTAATCCAGCGGTTTCCAACCATCGTGAACCTTGCCTGCTGGGCCATGGCAGTCGGCCAGGCCACGCCCCCACCTGCTAATGAGCCCTCCCCACTGGGTTCCCCATGCAGCAGCAGGGTGAGTGGTGTGGTGGGCAGCTGGGTGTGCTGCAGCTGGAACTGGGGCCACGGTGGAGGCTACCCTACTGGGGCAGCCTCACCATGGCCTGAGTTCCAGCTCTGGTGGCCGCTATGCTCTCTTCCTGACTCTCTTTCCTTGCCCCAGAGGGTTGCTGCCAGACGCTGGTTGGTCTGAGCTTCGATCTGCCAAGTGTCCCTGGTTGGTTGGCTGCAGCGTTTGTCTGCCCACAAGGCAGGTCAGCCACATCTCCCCGCCTGCAGCAGCAAAGATCTCTGCCTCCCACTGGGTTGGGCCAACTGCTGGGCTGCGCCTGGCCGCTAGTGACTTGCTTCAGGTACTCTAGCAAAAGTCACCAGAGTGTTGTGGGAGGTGATTGTGTCAGCAGCCAGCCCAGCCTTCCGTGCACCAGCATGGGGACTTCTGGCAAAGTAAGAGCCATGTGCTGGTCATTATTGGCAATACACTGCCCTGTTTCCCTAGGGATTGTTCTGGGGGGATCTGCAGACTCCCAGATGGCAGCAGGGCTGGGTACTGAAAAGGATCCCTGGGTTTCAATGGGGAATCACCACTGGAAGCACTACACTGTGTGGGGTTTGCTGTTGGATGCAGCCCTAAATCAGTCATAGCTCAGGCTATGTCATCCAAAGGAGGCACACAGCATCTTCCGCAAAATGGCCCCACCTACACTGCTTGTTTTTGCTCAGAAACCTCTTCCACAAAAAGCATCAGCAGAGACTAAGCAAATGACAGCACGAGAAATGCTAATGAGCCCCTCATTTGCATTGTCTCTGCCGACAAAAGGCTGCAGTGTAGACGTCGTCTCAGAGTCAGCAATGCACATTTCAACATGGATAAATGGGAGTCTGATAAGCCAGAAAACAAACGCTGGCATTACAGAAAATGATTACAGTCAGTCCCCGGGTTACGTACAAGATAGAGACTGTAGGTTTGTTCTTAAATTGAATCTGTATGTAAGTCGGAACTGGCGTCAGCCGCTGCTGAAACTGATCAGTTTCAACCGCGGCTGTATCTGGATGCCAGTTCTGACTTACATACAGATTCAACTTAAGAAACCCAGGCGTCCCCAAGTCAGCTGCTGCTGAAACTGATCAGCGGCTGATTCCAGGAAGCCTAGAGCAGAGCAACTCTGCTTCGGGCTTCCTGTAGTCAGCCGCTGGTCAGTTTCAGCAGCGGCTGACTTGGGGACGCCTGGAGCAGAGCAGCTGGGGTGCTGCTGGGTTGCTCCAGTAGCGCGACTCCTCGGCGCTACTGGAGCAACCCAGCAGCACCCCAGCTGCTCTGCCCCAGGCGTCCTGATTCAACCGCTGCTGAAACTGACCAGCAGCGGCTGAATCAGGACGCCTGGGGCAGAGCAGCTGGGGTGCTGCCGGGTTGGTCCGGAGCGGCACTGCGGGACCAACCCGGCAGCCCCCAGATGCTCTACCCCAGAGGTAGGCAAGAAAAGCCTGGTCTGCTGGGGGTGGGCACTAGCTGCACCTCTCCCCCCCCCCCAGCAGACCAGGGGGACAGGAGCAAAGCCTTGGAGCACGCCCGGGCGCGCTTGGGCTGTCCCGCTGCGGGCGTGCTCCACGGCTTTGCTCCTGTCCCCCTGGTCTGCTGGGGGGTCCAGCAAAGCCGCTGGACCCCCCCAGCAGACCAGGGACACCAGAGCAAAGCCGCCCAGGCGGCGGCTTTGCTCGGGTGTCCCTCGTCTGCTGGGGGGGTCCAGTGGCTTTGCTGGACCCCCCCCAGCAGACCAGGGGGACAGGAGCAAAGCTGCCCAGGCAGCAGGAGTCCCGCTGCCTGGGCGGCTTTGCTCCGGGGCAAACGAGCAAAGCCGCCTGGGCAGCTTTGCTCCGGTGTCCCTGGTCTGCCTGGGGGGGGTGGGTCCAGCGGCTCTGCTGGACCCCCCCAGCAGACCAGGGGGACAGAAGCAAAACCGCCCAGGCAGCGGGACTCCCGCCACCTGGGCGGCTTTGCTCGGGTGTCCCTGGTCTGGGGGGGTCCAGCAGCTTTGCTCACCCCAGAGGAGAAGCTTTTCTCGCCCCGGAGGACACGGGTGGCGACCCGCCGCCAGTGAGCTCTGGGGCGAGAAAAGCACCGTTCGTAAGTGCGGATCCGACATAAGTCGGATCCGCGTAAGTCGGGGACTGCCTGTACTTAAAAAAAACCAAACCATTTAGAAGCTGAGTCAGGGAGACTTTAGATGCCTTTTAATAGTCTTGCTAGTGCTGCCATCTGGAATTTCTTCTGGTTTTATTGCCTGGAAATGTTTTTGCTCTGAAGAAAAAAGCAGCTTTCTATCTTGGGGGCTTCTCATGCATAGGAAGCAAGGGAAATCAAGGTTCAAGGAATCCGAAAAGCAAGTTACTTCCTTGATGTTGACGTGCACTAGACATTGATTTTATTATCCCAACATCTGCATTTTGTATATTTGAAGAGCTCCTTATTATATTGGCATTACAATTCAAGAATTCACCATCTTTATTCCTCTGAGAAAGTCCACATGATACCCCAATCCTGTCAGCCTGGGATCCACAAAGCTCTCACTCATGCATGCATGCCGCAGTTTCATTTTTTTCCCTAGCTGGATGCTGCTGACATGAGGGTTAAGAGCCCACTGCCCCATCCTGTGTCGTCTTTAATGTTTTTTAACAAGAAAGAACTGTCCATATTTTTGGTTACGTGTGCCTACAGAAGCAATGTAAAACAACATGTGACCCACTTAAAATTAATCACCACAATGAATACACAAATATGCAAATAAATTAATTACCGTAACGAATATGCAAATGATTCAGTGCCAGTCCGCCAAAAGTTTTTGAATGAGTTTGCCGGTGGTCCCCTTTACCAAAAAGGTTGGGAACCGCTGCAGTGATCCAAATGCAAATCCCTGCAGCACAACACTTATTGCTTCTCCCCCCTCCTCCCCTCACCCTGTATCTTTTAAGTGGCGTACCTGGTAATGTTTTCATGATGATCTAAGGATTCTTCAATTGCCTGAATGCTCAGCCTTTTGTTATTCTTCATCACCCTGCCTTCCTCTTTTTATAACAAACTCTCTGCCCCAAAGGCAAAACTGGGAGCAGCACAAACTGTGTTGCATTTAAGACCTGCCTCTGGAGTCAAGGCATGCAGACTTCAAGTATGAAATCCAGGGGGTTCAAACTCGGAAGGGGGACTACTGCCTCCTCAGGCACCCTTAGTTTTAGGCTACACCTCTTTCTTTCTTCTCTTTATTTTAGCATGATCTCTCTCATAAATTAGAATTTTATCTACAATATATAGCTTAAATATTTCAATCGCCCTTACATTTAATGCTGGTCTCTGCAGTATTTCCAACCCTTGCAATTTCAGTGTGAAACTTGTGAGATTTGATATTTTTCTTAAACACCAGAAGCTCAGTTTTCATGACAAAAGAAAACAAATTAAAACCTGACACTAAGATTCTAGCACTCTTAATTTGGGATAAATGCTGCAAAATTTTAACTCTAAAGGTACGAAAGTTCTGTGGCAAATAACAATAAAAAAAGACGCCATAGGAATTATTTTTTAATCTCCTGATTTTTAAGACAGCCTCATGATTTGGGGCCTGATTCTTGAATTTTCCATTCTTTGGATTGTCAATATTGTGTCTGTTGAATGTCCTCTAACTTTGTTTAATGATAATCCAAAGCACCAACATGATGGGTTGTTACTGTGATTACTGTATGTTACTTCTGGAAATCTCAGGGTAGGTATACATTGAAAGGTAAAGCCAGGGTAAGTAGAAGTCAAATCAGTACCATGTGGGTTTGTTAGGGCTTGAGCATCTACATTTACTTGCAAACCCAGGTTAGAAATAGCTGAACCTTGGTTGTCAGCTTGTGGCTTTCATTGTCTACACTACATTATGCAAGCCTGAGTCAAACTACCCACATCTCAGAATTCCTAGCATCTTCCCAAAATGCGGCTGCTGTAACCCTTTTGTTCATGATGCAGTTGAGAAAACCTTGATGGTTCACCAAACTTGATTGTCCAAAGAACCAAGTCAGCCAGTGGGGTTTAGAACCAGGGCCATCCCGTCCATGGGGTGATTTGGGGCAGCTGCCCCGGACCCTGTGCTTTGTGGGGCTCCTCAGCAGATGCCTCAACCATCTTATGGGCAGTCTGGGGGATCGCCTGGGTGTCCTAGTGTGGGATGCCCTAGGCCAGTGGTTCCTCAACAGCAAAACTTGTTGAGCAAAAAAAACCAAAAAAACCCCGAACAAAAATAGCAGCAAACAGCAAAACTTAGGGGGGGATTGATGGGGTGGTGGTGGGGAGGGCAGCTGGGTTGTGCCCCCTCCCCCTCCGTGCCTGCAGTTTGGGAACCCATGCCCTAGGCCCTGCACCGTCTCAGGAATGGCCCTGCTAGGGCAAACTGCCAGAGAATGTCTACATTGCAGTAAAATGTCTGTGGCTGGCCTGTGTGAACTGACCTGGGCATGCAGGGCTCAGGCTGGGGGCTATAAAACTGCAATGTAGCCTTCAGCTGGAGCCCAGGTTCTGGGACCGGTTCCAAGAGCTTGGCCTCTAGCCTGATCTCATATGTCTACATGGCTGTTTTGCAGCTGTGCAGCCTGAGCCCCACAAGCCAAAGTGAGCTGACACCAGCAGCCACAGATGTTTTATTGCAGTGCAGATACAGCCCCAGCACACACATCCATTGGGTCTGCATCTACACCGCAAAGCAGTGACTCCAGGTTGGATGCTGCATTCTCAGTGGACTCCTGGGAAACTGGATTTGAACCCTGGGTTGGAGCAATGTGTGTGTGGATGGAAAGGGGCTAGGTGTGAGCCCAAGCTTGCACCCTGGGTTTATGCTGCAGTGTAGATATGTCCTTAGCAGATTAGGCATGAAGATATTATCAGCCCAATCTTGAGTTGTTGTAAGTTGGAAGAATTTACCTAGTGATGTGGTGGAGCCTCAATCACATGAAGTCTTTGAACCCAGATTGGATATCTTTCTCAAACATATGCTATTGCTCAAAAAGAAGTTATGGTGCAGAAATTACTGGGTGAGGTTCAGTGGCCCATGATATGCACATTTTAGATGACTGTTTAATCCAGGTTATCAGTCTCATTAAAGTAGCCTGTGATGTGCAGGAGGCCAGACAAGGTAATCTAATTATCCCTTCTGGCCTTAACATCTATTAAGTAATATCAGTGGAGCTTTACCCATTTATATCAGCTGAGGGCTGGGACTTATGAAACCCCCTTTACATTAGCCAGAGTATCTAATGTACTAGGAAATAACATCTCAGATAGATACAGGAAGCTAATTAGCACCGAGCTTTGTCTAACAACCCTTTGTAGAAGCTCTGAAATAGAAAGTATGACAAATGAATTATGGATGTGGCCTGGAACAAATGGATACATTAACCCATCAGACAGTTCACAGCTACTATTCATAAACTGTCAGCATCAATTTAATTAGGATGAGCCAAAGTGACCACAATCCTTACATTTATTCCCCTACTTACTAGGTTTTCAATTCAGCAGCACAGCAGCTTCAAGGAATAATAGAAAAGGAGACCCTTTCCTTTAAGTAGTGATGGGATTAGGCTTTCAATGGGAGTTGTGGGATGCAGCATGGATCAGGACACTGCTTTCCACAGCTCCCATTGGCAATCTGCAACCAATAGGAGCTGCAAGCTATTGTATAAAGTGCCAGCGACCCACCAGAGGCTAACCCCGGCGGGCTGTGTTCAGCCTAATATCCACTCCTGCATTCGTGTGCTCTTTGTGACAGTGCCACATGATTTTCTCTCTTAAAGAAGGAATACTTAGAAGTCGTCTTTCAGCTAAGGGGCTATAGAACTTTCTTCAGAGAGAAGTAGTAAAACCCCCCACGTCACTTCACATTTTGAAGACACAATTAGGAAACACAGGAGAAAATATATCATAGAAAATATAATGTAGTGTTGCCCTTTTTGGATCTGAATGGCTACTCCAAAATGCTGTCTGGAAAACGATATTTTTTGTCTAAAACCCCAAAATTTCATTTCAGATTTGCTACCATGGTACCTCATGGCAAATGTAATTTGCGTGCTTTGGATTCCCCTCCTCCTCTATGGACTGTGCTCCCAGTTTGAACTACATTTCCCATGATGCACCATGAGCACTCCATTTGGTGAGTCACCATGGAAGTCTCAGGACTGTGGTGCAACATGGGAAATATTCCATTTGAAGAGTCTGGTTTATAGAGGACAATTGGAACCTGAGAAACTCCTTTGGTGCCATTTCGAAATAGAAGTGTTTGACCAAAAACTAAAAGCTTTTCAGATATTTTGATTTTTTAAACAAAAAAATTAAACTTGTCTGTGGAAAGCAGACACTTTTTGTGAAAAATGTTGAGTCAGAACTCCAATTTTCCATTGAAAAACCTTTTTGACAGAAAATTTCCTAGCTGTTCTACTTATCACAGTTTCGGAAATATCCATGTGTCCTTCCATCCATTCTGGAAGGGATGAGGCCTTGGGGGAAAGGGGCAGAGCCCAGGCAGTTAGCCCTTAGCACTGCCCAGACTGCTGCATGTCTCTCCCCTAAGCCCTTGGAGCTCCTCCAGTACTCGGGTGGCAATTCAAAGGGGCCCAGGGCCTGGAACTCCAGGCCCCTTTGAATCTCTGGACCCTGGGGCAATTGCCCCCTTTGTCCAATCTCCACCCTCTGTCAGTGGATCTGATCCATTCAGCAAGAAGACATTTCCTAGTGTCAGACATTACTCAACCACTTCATTACTCAACCACACTTTGTGTAATCATCTACAATACTGCAAAGCAATTTGATAGCCGTTTATTCCTACCTCCTATTCACTTTGCATTAATGTAAATTTCCTTCTTACTTTGCACTAGTGCAAATTACTACCCAACAATGTGCAGGGCAACATTATACCAAACCTCATAACTTCATTCCCATGGTTGAAGAATAGAAAACTAGAATAAAAATTCCCAAGTATACTGATGTACGGTTTGTGCAGCTCTTAGTTATCAATACATTGCTATTTAAAGGGTGACTGATCCTCTTACAGTTCCAGATTATACATGCTATAAGAATGCCTTTCCTTTGTTTGAGATTTCATGCTATGATGCAGATGCCTCCACAATTAAATAGGCTCTTGAATCTTCCGTCTCCAGCTAAATAGACACTAATAAGGAAGTAATTAAAAATAATGAGGTAATTCTACTCGGGATCTCAGAAATCTTTTTGTACTTAAGCCTCACAGTATTAATATTAAACTACAGTACAGATACTGGTCTGATCTGAAGCCACAAGAGGAAATTCAAGCTAAAATTCTAGCTGAAGGTTGCTTGTAACTCACACACAACTAGATAACTATCCCGGGTGGCACTCTCAACTATATTATTTGCATTATAGTAGCTTATAAAGCCCCCAACTAAGATTAGGGGCTCATTTTGCTTGGGCCATACAGGGATACAGTCATGCACAAAAAAATCATATTAAAAGAATGTCATTAATGTGGCAAAATGTCAAGCACTCAGAAGTTAGATAATGGCAGGATGACAATTGCCAAGCAACATTAAGCCAGCCTCCTTGCGCATATGCTTCATGATACAGTCTTTAATACAGAACCACATACTATTTTTTTCTACCCACTTCCTGCCTCATTCGGTGCACAGGGCGGATGGTGCTTTGTTTTCTCAGAACTGTTCAGTGAGTGGCCCTAGGATGATACCCTATTCAAACGGAGCTCTAAAGATGGAGTTATTAACGTCCTCATGGGATTTTGCTCATTGCTAGAGCCTCTGAGTGCTCTGCAAACATGACGTGAGGGAGAGTATTATTTGCATTTTACAGATGGGGGAAATGAGGCACAGAGACTAAAGTCAAAAGTTTCCTCTAATGTTGGGTGTCCAGTCTGAGACTATCCAGGCCCAATTTTTCAGAGTATTTAGCACTAAAAGATTTACCCAGCGTTGCTCGGATCCTTAACTCAAACAATTTTTCTTCTTCTTCATTTAAATCATGCTCTGGGGGTGGGGCTGGGGAGGAGGGGTTCAGTATCAGGCTGCCCTGGGGAGAGAGGACAACCCCAGCCCTCTCTCACTGCAGTAGCTTGGGGCCAGGTGAGAAGCGCCTTTCCATGGCCGCTACAACCGCAGCAGGCTCAGCCAGGGGAGGGGTGCATGTCCCTTGACTGGGAGACAGGCACACAGACACACACACAGATAAACTCTCTCAAATGTATATAGTAGACAGCTGTTCCTTTCTCCACTCCTGCCCCTTGCTGCTTGGGGTTATAGCTGTCCCGGTCCCCATGCTGTCTGTTTCTGCATTCCCCTCCATGCTTACTACACAGCTTCCAAGTATTTAGAGACAGTCCCTGCTCCAAATGGAAGAGGAAATGACACGGGGTCCAGGTTGCACAGCCGGTCAGTAGTAGCAGAGCTGAGAACAGAACATAGGTCTCACCATACTCTGTCAGCATGCACTGGACTACAATCTCTCCTTTTGGTGCTATGGCCATTTTTGAAGGAACAAACTCAGAGGAGGTGACTCTGATTTTCCTGACAGTGCCTGATCCCAGCCCTCACTCCACTCCTTCCCTCCAGGTCCGGTCCTCACCATGCCTCTCCCTGCCCTGCTTCTTCCTGTCCCTTCTCTGCCTCCTCTCCTGAGCGTGCTCTGCCTTCACCACCGTCTTCCTGACCCACTCTTCCCCCTTGCTCCCAGCATCTGCCACCCACCACTGAACAGCAAATCAGTTGCAGGTGGGAGGTACCAGAGGCAGGGGGTGGAGAGGGGAAGGAGCTGATCAGCAGGGCCCTCCAATGGATGCTGAGCACTCACTGGATTTTTTTTATGGAGCACCCATGAATACGGTGACCATATTTTCCGAATAAAAAATGGGGACACATTGCCACGCCCCCTGACCCCTTAGGCCCCACCCATTAGCCACAAAAAGCCCCACCCCAGGGGCAGTACTTCCGGGGTCAAGATGGACACATGATGGAAGTAAAGGGTGTCATGTGATCCCTCTAAGAACTCCTCCCACCGTCCTCTACCAATAGGGATGGGTTTGGGCCCCACAAGACACTCTCCCATGCAACTATCCTACAGTTGCCAGGATACTGCAGCGCTAGGGTTCCAACCTCGATTCAAGATGAGATCCTGGATCGGAGACCTAATACTTTGCAGTGTAGATGCAGCCCCATTTGACTCAGGGTCTGGGAATCATCCAGAACTATCCCACAGTTACATGGGACAACTTCCTTAGGCCTTTTAACGGATGATGCTTACTGGTTCCAATTAACTGGTAATCAGAGGGGGCTGGAGCAGCTCCCCACCTGCTGTGGGCAGGAGGCAGCTCCAGCCCTGGATAGAGTCCACTGAAGACTGGGATTGCTCTTGTCTGGAGCAGCCCCTGCTTGTGGGGCATCCGGGGGGCCCACAGTCAGGGACTGCACCAGTGTCCAGAGCAGTCTGTCTCCCTGCTGTGGACAGGGGCTGCTCCAGAGGGGGCTGGAAGCTGGCAGCAGCCCCAGTGTGACCTAACATGAACCAGTTTACTGATGAATGGGAATTTACTGATGAATGAGATGGACTGCAACTGCATTTTTTGAAGTTACTTCCAAACTATCAAGTGCCCTTCGTTTCCCCAAGCCAGAATGACAATACTGAACTAACCATGAGAATTACAGGGCGGAGAAGACCATGTCTCTAACCCTCACCACCACTGCTTGAAAGGTACATTTCCCATGGAGGTCAATGGGGCTTGGCTATTTTATATGTACAGCTATTGAGAAATGTACATGTCAATACCATGATGGCAATGCATCTATTATGTAAATAATGGGGAATAATAATTGCCAAATGTGACCACTTCCCAACCTCCTTGCAAAGGGCCTCCTCCAATTTAAACTTTAAGCTAGGATTGGGCTCAAAGCAATCTGTTGACATTACCCATGAAGATCCAGTTGACATTTAGTCCCTCTTCAAAAGTATAAGGGACCAATCAGTCAAAGACCCACTGCCTGGTAGAGGTGATCTTTGAAGAAAATTGGAGAAACTTTGAATTGACATCTTCGGACAGCAGCTTTTTCTCTCACTGGACATGGGGTCATTAGCACAGGTTTCACTTTGTGTCAGAATAACTCAGAAATGTGTTATCACAGCTAACTCCATTCAGATCTAGGCAACGTGCAGCCCACAGACAAAAAAGCAAATCCCTTGAAACTAGAAGTCAAACCATCTCACCTCTTCACAGAGCTTACAAAGGGCCTTCTTCACCCAGGGTATGTCTACACTACCTCCCTAGTTCGAACTAGGGCAGTTAATGTAGTCATACGAACTTGCAAATGAAGCCCGGGATTTGAATTTCCCAGGCTTCATTTGCATGTTGCCGGGCGCCGCCATTTTTAAATATCCGCTAGTGCGGATATTCCAAACTATCTGTATGCCTCGTTCCACAGATAGTTCGGAATAGGAAGCCTAGTACGAACTATCTAGTTCGTGCCACGTGTAGCCGCAGGCACGGAGTCCGCACTAGCGGACATTATAAAGTAAAATATAAATGTCAGTGTTTCATGGGAACATCGGGACAGAAGATTAAAAACTGGGACTGTCCTAGAAAATCCGGGACAGGTGGTCAGCATACTTCTGGAGTTGATGCCTATGGATGAATTAGAAGGCCTAAAAGTCCCACTGAAATGTCGGTGTGTCCAGTTCTGGGCCCTCAATTACAGAAAGGATGTGGACGCATTGGAGAGGGTCCAGTGGAGGGCAACAAAGATGATTGGGGGCTGGAGCACATGACTTACAAGGAGAGGCTGAGAGATTTGAGCTAATTTAGTCTTCAAAAGACAAGAGTGAAGGGAGATTTGATAGCAGTCTTCAACTACCTGAAGGGAGTTCCAAGAGGATGGAGAGAGGCTGTCCTCTGGTGACAGATGACAGAACAAGGAGCAATGGTCTCAGGTTGCAGTGGGGGAGGTCTAGGTTGGATATTAGGAAAAACTATTTCACTAGGAAGGTGGTGAAGCACTGGAATGGTACCTAGGGAGGTGATGGAATCTCCATCCCTCGAGGTTTGCAAGTCCCATCTTGACAAAGTCCTGGCTGGAATGATTTAGTTGGGATTGGTCCAGCTTTTAGCAGGGGGTTGAACTCAATGACCTGCTGAGGTCTCTTCCATAGAGTCTATGATTCTATGCTTGTGCACAAAATCCTCATCAAGTCACATCCCATTCTCCCAACCAGAGGTGGGTTGTTATAGGGAGGAGCACATGGTTGCCAGACACAAACCGCCTCTACTGCAGGCTGTTATTCAGAGCCACACTGAAGTCTTGTAAGTGCAAGCAGGAGCCAAAGGAATGCATCCCTTAGGGCTAGCTGGAAGTGGGGATAGACCCTGGGTGTGTTAATGTCAATACAGTTTGTTCCTGCTTTGCTTAGATTTGCATAGATTTGTTAGGTATTTAGCAGAGGGAGCGGTATTTTGCTCATTGTAATCAACTTAATTTGTGATCCAACACCAGTTGTTTGCATAAAATGCAGGGCTAGCTAAAATATGGCTACCAATGTTTGTAATTTTGTGAGACTATAGAAAAGTAGGACTGTGCTAAATTGTTCCAAATGAAATGGCTCACAGCAGAAAGACTTTCAGAGCTCTATGAGAGGGAGGAGGTGAGGGAAGGTTATTCTGGTCAGGAGGCTGCATAATATTCCTTGCCTGGCCTGGTTTATCCTGTTTCCTATCTCCCCTCTCCTTCTGTCCCCTCCCCTCACTCCCCCCTTCAAAGAAGAGAGCTAAATAGGCATCATGAGGTGCCTTTCTTACTTTACTGGTGTTGCAGTTGTGTTTCTTCTAGGGATGTGACAATGTGAACCTGTAAACCTGGACTCATGGGTTAACTTTCACGGTTACACACAGCACCTGCTCTGTGCTGCTGCCTCTGTATTAGAGGTAACAGCCCAGGGAAAGCAGGTGGGAGCCAATGCTCACAGAAAGCCGGCTTTTAAGCAAGCTCCCTGCAAGCACCAGTTCCCAGGGAACTGTCTGCCCCCTCCCTCCCCATTGCTGCTGCCTCTGATACAGAGGCAGCAGCACAAGGCAGGGGGCAAGCGGGAGCTGGTATGCACAGAGAGCTGACTTTTAAGCTGGCTCTCCGTGTTTACTGGCTCCTGTGGAGTTGCATCTCCTCCCTCCCCCTCCCCGCCTCCGCTGTATCAAAGGCATCATTGCCGGGAGCGGAGGCGGGAGGAGGGGAGGAGGTCAAGGCAGATGGCTTCACAGGAGCTGGTGCTCACGGGGAGCCTGCTTAAAAGCCAGCTCCCTGTGCACACTGGCTCCCATCTCAGCAGTTACACCTTTACTGAAATAAATGGATTTTAACAGCACTAGTTTCTTCTATCCTGCTTGCTGAGAGTGAAATCTCTGGGAGCTGAAATCACTTGAGACTGATGGGAAGAAATCACAGCCAAGAAGGGGATGGCAGCGGCTGGTGACTGAGGCTATGTCTAGACTCTGCCGTGTCCAGGGAATGCGTCTGCTCTTCCACTTTTTTTTTGCAGAAGAGCAGAAGCCCTATCTTCCTCCTCCCACAGGGAAGAAGGGCTCTTCCGAAAGAGGAGGTTTCTCCAAAATTTGGCCCAGTGTAGATGGGCCAAATTTCAGAAAAGCCTCTTCCGAAAAAACTATGGGAAAAAGATACACACATTGCGGTGCACAATTTGCGTGCCTTTTTCCAATAAAGCCCTGTAGTCTAGACAAAGTCTGAGAGCCAACGGAGGTGGAGAACAGAGAGCAGGAGGATGGCAGATGACCAGCAGAGTGAATAAGATGGCTCTTTGCCCCTCCCCCCCCACTTTGGATGGGAGATGAACTCTGGGTCTGCACTGACCAAGGGCAGCAAGTGTGAGTAGGGTCCAGAGAAAGGTTGGCCATGTGAAGGGGACATTTACATTGCTGGTCTTAGGAACCTGAGAAGAAAAGGACATTGTGCAATCTACTCGGGGTGGGACTTTTACTCCTGGTTTTGTTTACGATCTCTATGTGTGCTGTTTTCCCAAATGAATGCCAAGTTACTTTCCTCCCTTTCATTAAAAGTTTATTTTCTACGCTTAGACTCTGTGCTTGTGAGTAGAAACGCATTGCCTCCCAGGGGCTGTGCGAATTTCCCGTTACTGGGTGGGGACTCAAGCCAGTTCCATGTTGAATAGATGGAGAGGAACCCCTAAGATATTGAACCCGGCTGGCTGCTGCTGGCTTCACCTGGAAGAAGAGTTACATAAGCAATGTGAAGTGTCTCTAGAATCAATCGGGAATAACAAACAAGGGCTCTACATCCTGCAGATGGACTTTGCCACCATGGGTCTGCACTTGGACTCCAGGGGGTACTCATGCAGATTTGACTGGAGGGTTGGAGGCCATGAGTCCTCAATGGTGCCATTCATATTTGGAAAACCTAACCTATGAGAAAAGCCTAAAAAAACCCTGGGCCTGTTTTGTCTGGAGAGAAGACCAGCCAAGGGGGACCTGATAGGCCACAAATAGGTTAAGGACTATTCTAAAGAGGATGGTGAGCAGTTACTCACCAGATCCACTAAAGATAGGACAAGTAGCAATCAGCTTAATCTGAAGTAATGGAGATTTAGGTTAGAGATTAGGAAAATAACTTTCTAACTATAAGGGTCGTTAAACTCTGGAATAGGCTTCCCAGGAAGGTGGTGGGATCCCCTTTACTCTAAGTTTTCCAGAAAAGATTAGACAAAACCTCTCAGGGCTAATCTTAGTTTACTTGGTTCAGCCTCAATGCAGGGAGCTAGACTAGGTAACCTCTTCAGGTCCCTTGCAGCCCAAGATTTCTATGCTTCTTATAGTCACGGCCGGAAAACAACTGCACTTTACACAGAAGGAAAGATCTCGCTAAAACTGGTTAGAGAAAATATTTGAATAAGAAGAAAGAAGAAGCTTGTATTTATGGTTTCCATTGTTCAGATGTCAGTGAGGTAGAACTAAAGCAAAAGGCCAATGATCGGTATTGCTTTTAAAGTATTAATTCTTGTTCCTGCAGAGAGTAAAATAGTAGGTCTGTAATGAAAGCAAAATTGGATTGACTCGATGAGCTTTTGTAACAAAGGGAATGGAACCTTATATGGAGATCTTGATTGCAGCACATCCCTTTGCTGCTAAGGAGCAGAGTGCAAATATTTATATCACAGTGTATGTATCCAATTCCCACAAAACCTCCTCTCCCATCTACATGGAACAGATGCCAAAGAAGCTTAGTGCCTCTTAAACGTTGCTGCATGTGAACAGGTTCCCATTAAATATGCCCAATTAGAAAGGTACTTGCACCATCGAACTAAATCCTGCATGAAAGAGAGCAAACACACTTCCTTTGAGTTAGCGAGGTGGCTGATGTAAACAGACACCATCCTGCTGACTTCATGGGCTATGACAATTTACACCAGCAGAGGATCTGCTGCAGGTGTTCTGCCGAAATACACTAATTACTGTAGTTTTTTAAAAATGGGACAGATTCTGTACTGTGGCCAAGATCCATCCAGTGCACATGGGGGAGGGGGCACTGGATTGGGGAGGGCAGCAGGTAGCTAGTTTCAGAATCTCATTTTCTACTCTGCCTTTGGTCTGGCATAGGTTAGAGCAGCCTGGATGGTGCTCTAAACTTTGCATCTGACAACAGGGCCAAGAGAGTTTGGTGCCATGTGGCCATGACCCCAGGAAGTCTCCCCCACTCGATATCCACTCTTGTGCCAAGGTTGCTGCAAGAGGGGCTGGTGAAGGTGTTGGTTCTAGGCCAGCTGAGTCTGCTGCTCTTGTCTGTGTGTATGAATGTCAGCAGGCGTGGTGGAGGGGGACTTACAACACAAGTTGAGCCAAGCACACCAGAATGCAGGCGGTCACCATGCATGCTTTTCTGACAAGGTTCTGCCAACTCACCTTCAGCCCCAATCAATCTGAAACATCCCTGTTCCTGCACCCAAGGCCACTTTTGAGCAGGGACTGCCAGCTGTGCTGAAGTCTACAATGGTTCTGTGACATGGACGGGGGAAAGTCAGAGTCTCATTCACGTTTTCTTTTTTGAGCTATGTGCCAGGTAGCTAAGGGTAGGCAGAGCGGACTGTATTTTCTGATTGGAGTCATCCAATGTGGCCCTAAAGAAGCTGTTTAACAAACCTGGTGGAGAATTCTGCTCTGGCTCTTCTGGGACATAGTGCCGTGCAGGGTTGGCCACAAGAAATCTCTGTCGCCTGGGAACTGTTCTAACAGGAGCACCGGGCAGGTCTTAGCACTGGTCTCAGAAATGCTGAGCTGTATTCCCTGAAATTTTTTTATGCCCATGTGCAGAATGACTTTTGTGATGGGTCCCACTATGAAGGTGACACACCTCTTCCATGTTGGTGCACGTAACAAACATTATTCCATTCCTGGATAGTGTGTGAGGGTAGAGCCAAGGGGTTGGGAACTTGGCGTGCAGGAGGTTGAGGGCTCTGGCTGAAGGTGCAAGCTCTGGGGTGGGCCAGGGATGAGGGGTTCAGGGCACAGGAGGAGGCTCAGGCTGGGGCAGAGAGTTGGGGTGCAGGGTGAGGGCTCTAGCTGGATGTGTGGGCTTTGGGGTGTGATGGATTTGAGGTGCAGGCTGCCCCAGTGAAAGATACCCCCAGCCCTCTCTCACCATAGCAGCTTGGGGCCAGGTGAGAGGCACCTCTCCACTTCCATGGCAACTCCAGCAGGCTGGGCCAGAGAAGGGGTGTCTGTCACCCTGCCACGGCAGCTCCATGCTGGGGTAGAGGCAACTCTCCCTCACTCTCCCAGTCACCACCTCAATCCTGAGTCCCTGCGCAGGGCTTAATCGGTGCAGCCGCACAGCTTAAAGGGAACATAGGTGTGGATGGGCATTGTTTCTCTTTGGGTCTATTTGCAGCTGACTCAGGTTCAGTGATCTCCACTGTCAGCAATGGGGAAATGGATTGGAGAGGCAGAGGAGACAAGGTCAGCCAGCTGCAGCAATGCTACTCCATACTCTGAGAGACGCCTCCTTTTTGTTTCTACTTCCTCTCTGTGTGCGGACATACCCTGTGAATAGACATGCGGAATGTAGGCCTTGTGCTCATCCGTGTCCCTTCTAAACCAGAAGCCTTTGCCTTGCCTGGAGGTTCCCAGGGACACCAGGGCTTTTATCACCCGCGGAACATGAGCACAAGAAGGAACCAGCTGGCAATTACAACCTTTGGCAAGCCCAGCTCATTTCCAAGCCTTGCTGTTTGCATGTGAATCAATATGTGTACAAGATAAAGTTCACAGATACCATTCCAGAAGGTCATTATTTACATAAAGTATTAGAACTGTTCCAAGCAGCAAACATTTCCATGAACCCCGGGGTCACAGAGCACCCTCCATACTATCTCCTGTTTTAATGGGGGTTTTTAATCAATAAAATACATGTGCAACATCTCCCCCCCCCCCCTCCACTCCATGCTCCATAATAAATATGGGACAGAAATGACACGGTCAGTCACAACTACTTTATTTCTGGATGTATCCATTTCTCCAAGCCAAATAGAGGCATACACCAGGACTGGGCAAAATGTGGCCAGCCAAGCCACTGCATCCGGCTGCCCCCCTGCTCCTGGGGTGGGTGGCTTGCGCTAGGGCTGTGCTCCTGCAGAAGATGGTGACCCACCTCCCCATCTGTAGCTGATGCCAGATCCAGCCCTGAGGAAGCTGGTGGTGACTGCACAGCCCCAGAGCAAGCTGCCCACCCCAACCCTGCTAGCTCCATCCCTGGGGAAGCTGGTGTGGGCTGCCCAGCTGCTCCCAGGGTAAGGGTGGGACTCAAACCCACACTCCAGAGGCTTTATCCATTAGGCCACTGAGACCCACCCTAGCACCAGCTCCAGCCCTGGGAAAGCTGATGGTGGCTGTCTGGCTGCTCCCAGGATGGGTCGCGTGGCAGACGGCTTGATCCAGGCACTAGAGCTGGGGCCAATTAGGCCACAATTGGGCAGCGTCCTGTCCCCAGCCCTGATCCTGGGGCAGGGCTTGCTGTATGGCCCTCCTCTGGCCTCAGGAAGGGCTGGCAGTGACACCCCCCCCCCCACACACACACACTGTGGCGTGGATAGGAGTGGAGGGCATAATCTGGGTGCAGAAATCCTGTCCTGGCACTTCGTCCAGCCACAACTGCCTGGGTACAGCAGCCCCAGCCAGGTAAGGTAATTCCACCCCAGGGTCCCTCCACATACTCAACTTCCCACTCCCAGCCCTCTGCCCTGCCTCCTGCACCTCCCACACACCCCATCCCCATGCCCTGAGCCCCTCATATACCTCAACCCTGACTCCTTCAACACACACCTCCAGCCCCCTGCCAAAGCTCTACTGCATCCCCCACACCTCAGCCCTGAGCCCATCTTACATCCCAACTAAGACTCCTGCACCCCACATCTCCAGACTCCTGCACCCCCACATCTCCAGCCCCCTGCCATAACACTCCTGCACCCCCCACACCTCAACCCTGTGCCCTGAGCTCATCATACACCTGAACCTCTTTCCCTGAGCCCCTCATAGCCCCATAGTCCCAGACTCCTGCACCCCCACATACCCCGCCTTCTGTCATAAAATTGACAGAAGACAGCCTGAATCATCCGTGAAGCTGGATTTGACCAGTTATGATGTAAACGTCAAAGAAATGTGAGAGAAGCAGAAGTCCCATTAAATAAAGTCTGTTTCATTTGTGCTATCATTAATCACCATGTCAATTATCAGTAATATTAAGCTGTATATTTTCAGTCATGCAAATGGGCATTTTTTATGGCTCTTTGTTGACCACTTGTTCTGAATTTTGATGTCGTTTGGCTCTTTGGCTTGAAAAGGTTGCCGACCCCTGGTTTAAACTTACACGAGAAAGCACTGGAATAAGTTACAAGTTCAATTAAGGTGAGGGCTACTTTAACATTTATCTTCTTACTCCTACTGGGTCCTCCTCAATATTTCCCCTCAGTTCAAGGTGCATTGAATCAGGCCCCATATGAGGTAAACCAGCTTAGGACTGGTCCATACCTAAAGCTTAGTTTGACCTAGTTACATTACTCAAATAGGTGAACAATGCACACCATTGAGAGACATAGTTAAACCAACATAAGCCTCAGACAGTGCTAGGTTGATGGAATGTGTCAAAACAATGAATTCAACTGAAGAAACAGATACAAGAGAGTCTGAGTGTTAGGAATAAGAGGTCTCAGTGTGAACAGGATCTAATACACACTGCCTTATGTATGACTTCTGAATTTGACTGTGGTCTCTCACCACATTGGTCTGCCTCCATGTTCTTGATTTTTTATAACAATTAATATATATGTGTATAATGCCATTTTTATTAACGATACATTTGGAAACGTCCCTTTTGTTTCTTTTAAATATAATTATTTCTTGCTGATTTTTTTAGTATTAGCATTGACTTGTTATGTCCAGGCTCCTTTTTGAAATAATAACCAATTCCTAATTTCTACAGATCATAAAGAACATCCAGTGTTGTGAACCTCTGGGCTGTAGCTGAGCCGTGACAGACACTGTGCACCACCCAGAACTCCATGCATCTGAAATGGGGGAAAAAAAAAAAAACAATAATGTAGGTCACCAAGGGAGAAGATACAGTGTTGCTGTTTATCTGCTTCCCATGACCACATGTAGCAAATTTCAAATTCCTTGCATGTATCTTCTGGTTTTATTCTAGGTGCAGGGGAATAGTGGGAGGAGATGGCTTGCTTCCTGGCAGTCCTTTTATTATTATTATTACTTTTGCTTGATGGCCAGTGGTTAGGTGCCATTTCAGTGTAGTAAGCTTGTTTGTCTCTTTCTTTGCATTCCGTTTGGAAGGTTGAGAGGGTATTGGATTATTTTGTCATTCCAAGAGAATGAGTTGGGAGGGGGGGAGGAAGTCATACATGAGGTTCCCCTCCTCTTCCATTCTTCTTCTCATCTGTATCAATAAACATCTCATGAGTTGATCCAGCTGGTGCAGAATTCACAGGGCTAGGCAGAATCCTCCTCATACTCCTCCCTCGGAGGATTTTCTTTCCTGTCTGTTGCATTCACCGCAACATCAGAATAGAGCAGACACATAAGACATCAGTCAGAAGAATACTGATTGATGCTAGCTTGAATCCATGTGTTATTGACACTGCTGTAGTACAGGGTTATAGATCCATCTTCAGTAGTAAGTTCTGGCTCCAGGCTTCATTATTTAGGTTTGCATCTAATTTAGGATTTCAACATACAAATCTCTATAGCATGGCTAAGACACAAATGTGGATCCAGAGTGTCAGTTTTCCAAATACACCTCATATTTGTCTTCTGATTTTATAATATGGTCATTCATAAACCAGGTTTTTGGTCTAGATTTGTCTCAGATACATGCATGCAGTTTTCTAGGTCTGGATGTTTTTTAAAGCACTCATGTAACTCTCACATGTGCCTGCCTAAATGCATTTAGTATGATTTCTTGGAAGAACTGTAACAGAGCATAGAGAGTGATCCTCCAGAAACAGAGCTGCTTGTGGGAGCCTCCTGAAGTTTTCATGTTGAATTTAGTCACTGACCTCAGAAAAGAGGAATTCACTGACGTAGCACTTTGCAAGAGCTGTTATCCCTCAGGCCAAGAACAGGGATGCTAGCAATCCCAAAGTTCCAAACAAGGAAAGCTGCTGCAAGAGTGGAAACCTAGTTTAAAAACACGCTGTTTCTCATTTCTCGGATTGGCAGAGGTTCACAGTGGGTAGGGGTCTCGTTCCCAGCCCCCAGCTGAAGAAGGAGCATACCGCGAATTTCAGAAATGATGCCCTGCGCCAACTAACTCTCCTTGTGACTTAGTGGATTCCAAAAGGGGCTGTATGCACGGCCCAGATACATCACAGCAGAGCCGGTCTTAGGGGCAGGGTAGCCCGGGGCCACCATTTTCAAGAGGCTGCTGACGGAGCCATCCAACTTCTAATTCCTGGGACTGTTTCCTCTCTTGTGACACATTTCCTGGACCTTTGTTCATTCCAGCTTCTTGGAACAGGGTCTTCTGGCCCCTCTCTACTCTTAAAGGGCCAATATACCTCATTACAGGAAGTATATTAAAAGTAGGGATGTAAGAATATACAGGCAGTCCCCGAGTTATGTGGATCTGACTTACGTCGGATCCGTATTTATGAACGGGGCTTTTCTCACCCTGGAGGATGCGGGCGGTGGGACCGCCCAGATGCGCCGCGGTCCCACTGCCCGCGTCCTCCGGGGTGAGAAAAGCTGCTCCGCGTCTCCCTGGTCTGCTGGGGCCCCCCAGCAGACCAGGGAGATGCGGAGCAAAGCCGCGGAGGACGCGGGTGGCGGGACTGCCCAGACGCGCCGCGGTCCCGCTGCCCGGGTCCTCCGCCGCTTTGCTCCATGTATCAGAGGCAGCAGTGCAGGGTGACAGGCAGCTGGTCCATGAGGGGAGCTGGTTTTTAAACTGGCTCCCTTCGCAGACTAACTCCCACCTGGCACCCCATGCTGCTGCCTCTGATAGAGAGGCAGAAGTGCCCAGTGGCAGGGGGTTCCCTGGGAGTGGGGCTGGAGCGCATTGGCTGCCAACCCTGCCCCTGGGGAGTATGGAATAGTCAACTAATCAATAAGAATTCATGAGGTTATTTAACTATTCAATTAACCAATATTTAACATCTCTAATTAAAATTTCAATATCTGTTTTAAACTCATAAACTCAGTTTGTAGGTTCAGTTTCTCTCCCTCTTTCTCTCTATCCCCACTTAGTGATTTTTATTGAATTTTTCTTCTTATAATCAGTCAGGAATAAGTGGTCTGATGTAGTAGTATGCTGATCAGGGCAGAGAACCAGGGCTGTGGTTTATATCAGGTGATGATCTGGTCCTTATGTTACAAAACCTCCTCTTCTGAGAAGTAAACAAGGCATTTCACCATAAAACTTATCACTGAGCCAGCAAATGGGCTAAGCTAGAGAAGGCACAATCAGAAGGTAAGCACAAGTCAATCCAGGCGGGAAAGCAATGCATCTGAAACATGTGTCTGTTGCAAAAAAAAAAAAAAAAAAAAAGCGCAAACATCATTCTAGGATGCATTAACAGAGGTGTTGTAAGCAAGACATGAGAAGTCATTCTTCCACTCTACTCGGCACTGATTAGGCTTCAATTGTAGTATTGTGTCCATTTCGGGGCACCACATTTCAAGAAAGATGTGGAGAAATTGGAGAAGGTCCACAAAAGAGCAACAAAAATGATTAAAGGTCTAGAAAACATGACTTACGCGGTCAGACTGAAAGAACTTGGTTTGTTTATTTTGGAAAAGAGAAGACTGAGAGGGGACATGATAGCAGTTTTCAAGTTCCTAAAGGGGTGTTACAAGGGCTGTGTCCAGACTCAGGGTTTTTTTCGAAAAAAGTAGCCTTTTTTCGAAAAAACTTCCCCTGCGTCTAGACTGCAGCCGCGTTCTTTTGAAATTAAATCGAAAGAACGCGGCTTTTCTTTCGATGTCAGTAAACCTCAATTCACGAGGAAGAACGCCTTCTTTCGAAAGTTCCTCTTTGGAAAGAAGGCGTTCTTGAATGTAAACAGGGCTTCTTCGAAAGAGAGCATCCAGACTCACTGGATGCTTTCTTTCGAAAAAGCAAGCCGCTTTTTCGAAAGTTCAACGTGCAGTCTAGACGCTCTCTTTCGAAAGAGGCTTGCAGTCTAGACATAGCCAAGGAGGAGGGAGAAAAAAATGTTCTTCTTGACCTCTGAGGATAGGACAAGAAGCAATGGGCTTAAATTGTAGCAAGGGAGGTTTAGATTGGCCATTAGGAAAAACTTCCTGACTGTCAAGGGGGTTAAACAATGCAACAAATTGCCTAGGGAGATTGTGTAATCTTCATCATGGGAGATATTTAAGAGAAGCATAGACAGACATCTATCAAGGACGAGCTAGATGGTGCTTGGTCCTGCTGTGAGTGCAGGGGACTGGACTTGATGACCTCTCGAGGTCCCTTCCAGTTCTAGCACTCTATGGTTTTATGTCCTGACATATTAAAAGCCCAGAGTCAGGTAGTTTTTGAACCTTGGTTTTCCTGTGTAATGCCTCCATCCCCATATCTTGACACTGTTCCCATCAAAAGGCTAATTCCCATGAACAGCTTCCAAAGGAAATGGGTCAGGGAGGGACTTATTTGCAATGCAAATTCTCAACTTCCCATCTGAAGGCAATGCTTGGAGGTGTAGTGTTGTCCGTACCTGTCTACAGAACGCCCTGGTACAGTGTTGTTCACAGTACATGGGGATGTTACTAGCAGAGCTGCCAAAAACTACGATGTGGGAGAAGAGGAAATAAGATTTATCTAATGACAGCTTGCGTCCCAGAGGCAAGTTACACTGCATGAGTCATTTTTTATGCCTGTTAGAAATTAGAGCAGGTCTACTAAAAGAGGGATCTCATTATGAAGCATGAAGCTGCCATTGGTGCTATATAGAGATATACCTCTTCTCCACCTTCAAAGAGCCTCTTGGCCAGATAGTTTTATAGTTTCTACTCACAGGCGGGTAAATGTGAAGAGCTTTCAAAGCCACGTACAGCATGGACAGCTGTAAAAAACGTGTGCTTTCCTGTCAGATGTAAAAGTCTTTAGAGCAGCGGTTCCCTGCCTTTTCCAGATGGCGACCCATTTTGACAATTCAGGAAGACTCGGTGATGCAGGGCAATTCAAAAAAATGTGTGAATGGCTCCTTAAAAGCCACTTGGGGAGACACCTGGTGACCCTTTTGAAATGCAATGGCGACCCATATTTGGGTCCCGACCCATAGGTTGGGAAACCCTGCTTTAGAGGAAGCTCCTCTGATAACAGAGCTGAATCCTAAGTAATGAGGAATGTGCATGATTTCCAGAGAAGCCACTGGAAGGGGTGAATGCTCATCATCTCTCAGGATTTGACTCCTAATTTGAAGATCTCGGTGGTGCATGCCTTCTTGTAACTTATTTCAGTTTGTTGTAGGGATGTAAAGGGGTAACCAGTCAATCATTAAGCCTGATCCTTACTGCGGGATGCTTACTGGTAACTGGTTAACCAGCCTTCCAGCCAGGCTGGAACAGCTCCCACCTCTAGTGCAGCATAATGGGCCTGGCCCGGTGGGAGCAGCCCCCCACCTGCACTATGGTGTGGTTGGCTCAGCCCAGCTGGAGCAGACCCCACCTGTGGAATGATGCAGCGGGCCCAGCCTGGCCCAAGCAGCCTGCTCCCACGGCATGGCAGCCAGGCCTGCCACATTGCACCATGGGTGGCGTGCTGCTCCACATTTCACCAGTGAAACATAGTATTGAACCAGTTAACTTTTTAAAATGACAGTTCACATCCCTAATTTGTTGTGGACAAATTGCAAAGGAAAGCAGCTCAGAATAGGAAAATTCTAAAAGCGAAATCCTGGCTTGAATGAAGCCCTTCAGTTCTGCCAATGCCAGTAGGGTGAGGATTTCACCTCAAGTGTATTTGTGACCCTATTTTTTGAGCCACAGAGTTATGCAATAGTGTTGTTGTAAATGTCTCACATAGCTGTATTCATAGCTCAAGCCAGCACCACCCCAAAACCCATGTACTATTCTGTGAGTTCTGAATCACATCCCAAGACACTGGCTAAGTTAATTAGCTGTGGCAATTAGAGCTTGTTCTTTGGTATACAGAATAATGAAGGGGGTTTGCAAATAAGGGCACAAGGGAGAGTTGATTTGCTAATTTAAAATCACATACAGAATGGCAGAAAGAGGTTACTTGTGGCTTGACCCATCAATTGTTATATTGCAGTGTCCTAAAGAATACCAGCCAAATTCTGATAATGTCTGTACCAGTGTTGGTCTGGATTCACTGGTCTCTCCCATATTCTGACCTCAGTCATGCAAATGTAAATCTAGGATAACTCCACTGAAATCCTCTAGAGTTACCTCAAGTTTATACTAGGATAAATGAGATCAAAGTATTTCCCATTGACCTCAGTGGAGTTATTCCATTTTTACTTCTGTGCACCTGATGTCACAATCTAGCCTTCTGCTAATTAAAAAATGGGGACACGAAAATGCAGACAATTTATGGAGCAAAATATGGGAGAATTTTAATGCCTATTAATGCCTGTGGTATATTGGATCCAAAATCCTTGAAAGATGAAGCTTACAGGAATAATATTGTAAAAGGATGAGTGTCAAAATGCCTCCCTCACTATATAAGGAGAGCACCAGTTGTTAAAAATAAAAAGGAAGTCAAAGTCAAAATGGATTTGAACACTCTGAGCTAACTAAACTCATGGGCTGTGTCTACATTGGCAACCCTTTCCGGAAAAGGGATGCTAATGAGACACATCACAATTGCAAATTCCACGGGGGAATTTTAAATATCCCCCGTGGCATTTGCATTTACATCGCTGCCGCTTTTTTCCGGCTTGGGGATAAGCCGGAGAAAAGCGCCAGTCTAGACGTGATTCTCCGGAAAATAAGCCCTTATTCCTTGAAAGTAGGAATAAGAGATCCTCCGGAAAAGGGCTTATTTTCCGGAGAATCACGTCTAGACTGGTATATACATGCAAACACACTTAAGTTGTGGCCCTCAGCATGTGCTGTGAGTATCATTGTGGCCCCTGGAGCTTCCAAAGTTGAGTGGACCTGATCTAGGGTTTTATTTGAAACAACAGTCAGTAAAAAAATCATGTTCCAATACTCCCTACTCTGAAACCTGTAAAGAAATGAAATAAACCCATGAGTTCACTTTGCTAGAAATTCACTTGAACAGAACATGTAGACAATGTTTTTTCCCATAAAGGGGATGAAAAGAAAAGCACACCCACCTTTACTATCTATGCCCAATAATAAGTCCACTGTTGCCACCTTAGACCTCAATGATCGTTTAACAACTACAACTGGAGTTGATTGGAAAAAGTATCTCTATCCCTGGAATATGTCTATCATTTTTGTAACTCTTCTGCCAGGTAGCACCAGCAGCAGCCAAGGCTTGGTTCAATATCAAGGGGCTCCTTTCCATCCATCCAACATAGAATTGGCTCGAGTCCTCACCCAGTAACTTGGGAAATTAATACTACACCCGTGGGTATCTCTGGGAGGCAATGCTTCCCCGCTCACAAGCACAGAATCTGAATGTAGAAAAGAAACCTTTAATAAAAAGGGCAGGAAGTGATGTGGCATTGATTTGGAAAACCCCCACAAACAGAATTAATAGAAAACACCACAGAGTTCCTTACCAAAACCATGAGTAAACATCCCAGCTCAAGTAGGCGGGTCAATGTCCTTTTCCTCTTTGGCTCTCAAGTCCAGCAATGTAGATGTCCCCTTCACATGCCTAACCCTTCTCTGCACCTCACTCAGTCGCTGCCCTTGGTCAGGGCAGACCAGAGCTCAGAGGTGCATCTGCAGAGTTCACCTCCCCTCCTGAGTTGGGCGGGACGGGAGTAGAAGGCATCTCACCAACGCCGCTGATCACTCACCATTCACCTGCTTGCTGCTCTTCAGTGCTGCTCTGCTGGCCATTCGTCACCCCTTGCTGCTGCTGCTCTGCCGGCTGCTCCTCACGCTTCTCCATCCGCTGGCTTGTGGTGGCTTTGGTTCTGGGCCAAACCTAGTGATCTCAGCTCCCAGTGATTTCAGCTAGTGGGCCAAAGCACAGTCTAGCCAAAGCGATTCCAGCATCCACATTTGTATGTACATTTACATACAAAAATAGACCCCTTATGGAGCCTCTCTTTAACTTGCATCTGACGAAGTGGGTCTTTGCCCATGAAAGCTTATGCTCCAATAACTCTGTTTATAAGGTGGCAAAGGACTCCTCGTCACTTTTGCAGATCCAGACCAACACAGCTGTCCCTCTAATACTGGTCACTTTAACTCTATCATTGAGACAGCAGGGAGAAACAGGTTGGACCAGTCTTACAGCTCACAGCTGGAGGGCATGCAGCCTGCTAGCCTGCTCCCCAGCTTAATCTATAGGGGTCTGGAAGAGAGGCCTTTGTCCATCCAAGTGTATTTACAATGACAGTGTCTCTCCTTTTATCTGAGCTAAAAACAGTCTGACTGTTCTGCATTGTGCATTCCCACAATAACTGCAAGTCTTGGTGGTCATATCTCACAATTCTGGCATTTACTGTTAACAGCGTTTGTGGCCCTCCACAACAGCCAAGTTGGTAACAATGGGCAAACACCTTCTAACCGTTGATTATCAAACAGGCCTAAGCAAGCTGAATGAAGTGTATTTACATAACCACACCCAGGAGTCCTTTCCCATACCAGCCAGCTGCAATGGAAGCATTGATTCAGACCCACCTTACATTTGTTTTATCATCATTTTCGGCAGATAATTGTATTTTAATTGATTTTATTTCAGTTAGTTGGGTATTCAGTTTTCTGATGAAAATTCAATTGTTTTAAGGAAAATAGAAACTTTCCATAAACGATTCTGGTTTTGTTGAAAACCAAAATTTCCACACCCCCCCTAAATAAAATTTAGTTGAAAACATTCCAACCAGCTCTACGCCTTTTCTCATATACCGTGCATGCATCACATACCCAAGGGACATGCCTCAGGATTTATGTCACTTCCTAATTCACCCAAATGCATTTTGAATAGATGAAGGACCAGATTGGGATATTCTTACTCATTTTGAATAGTACCGCATGCCTAAAGGACCACTTTGGGTCTATTCTAGGCATGTGGTATTCACTCTGAATAAGGGCACCAGATTCTGAATCCCTGACCAAGGGGTACTGGAAAATTTTGTATAGAGGATGAGCTAACAGGCAATGAACTAAAAACTTTAAACCCTGTATATAACAGAAATCACTTCAAGCCAAGGTGGTGTATCAGCACCCTCTGTTCCCCTAATTCCAGCGCCTATGTCTCTTTAATTTTTGAAATGACAATATTTATGTTTGAGCAGGTGCACTTGCAACATGAGGAAAACCTGATACTTTAGGGTATCACAAATGTGAGGAAACAGAATTTCCATTTACAAAAGAACCCTTTGTCTCTGTAGGTTTAAAGAAAAATTGATACAATATCACCCTGGGCCTGTGCAGACAAAGTAACAATGCCAAGACAATTGCAAAATTATGCAGGGATAAGACAAATGCACAAAGGAAACATAAACATGGCAAGACAAAGTATTTCTTCCCATTCCAGTGTGTTGTCCTGATTCTGCAAGCAACTCCTTGCAGGGGGGCTGGCCTATAGCAATAATATAAAATCATATGCCCTGATCCTTTCAAGAGATCCATAAATGCAGGCTCTGACTCCTCACAGACACCATGTTAACATTTAACAACTCCTGTTTATTTTTTTCCTAAACTAGAATAAGTTAAAGTTCCCTTGGAACCTTCTGTTTTCTTCTGTCTCCATCACTGTATTAATTCTCGCCAGATAGCTATTCTTCACATGCCCAGAATTCGTGTTGAGATTCATACCAAAACCAGAATGAAAGCCCATCTCATTACTAAAGAGTAGCTTGTAATATTTGATACCTTATGGACAAAACACCAGTACTAGCAAGCATTTCCCATAGTTTCAGCTATGCAAATTTATACAGATATTGCTGCCTACTTATACAATGCCTCGTCTACACTACAAAAGTTTTGCCAATACAGCTACACCAGCAAAACTGCTCAGTGTAGGTGCAATTATATCAGTGTGTTTTTGCCAGAATAGCTTATCCTGTTTTGGAAAAAGAAAAGCTATATTCCTCTTTGGCCCTAACAATTATAAGAATTTTTTTAGAAGCAACTCTGAGACCAGAATGAATTCCCCCAGTAGCCAAGGACAGTGATGAATTTATGCACAAGCTGAAGCCAGATCTACAATGGTGGAGCAACTTGATGCAAGATATACAACTCCAGATACGGGAATTGCATAGCTGGAGTTGACGTACCTTGCATTGGTTTTCTGTGGTGGCCCCAGAGTGGGAGGTCAATGGGAAAAACTCTCCTCATGACAGCGAAGAGTACCACAGTCAAGGAGGACCCCTTAGCATTCTATTGAGTGGGTCTTTACTAGACCTGCTAAAACAAACCCCAGAAGACTGATTGCTGGAGCATCGATTTTCCGGTAAATGGAGACATGGCCTAAGTAAGCTACATTTTAGGGCCTCAGATTATGAGAGGCCTCTTGTCAGGGCTGATTCCCACTCTGGCATTCCGAGTGCAGAAGGTGGAGGCCTGCAAAGACTTTAAATACCTTGGCCTCTAGGCTCTGCTTACAAAAACCAACCAACCAAAAAAAAAACCCACCCTCCACAGAGTCACAGATACACTGTGTCTGTGTATTTGTTTATTTACACTGATAAATAAACAAAATCTGCCACCAATAAGTGATTTATCCCTAAAATCAGGGGGAACACTTGAATTCTCCCCCCAGGAATACTCCAAGCTCTTTTACCACAAGAGAGCTTGAAAAAACAAAGAGAAAAACAAGCTGCAGTCTCTGGTAGCTGACCTTTTAGTCTGAAGCATGCAGACAGACACAGAGGGTATGTCTACACTACAAAGTAAGTTCGAACTAACGGACGTTACTTCGAACTAACTTTCATAGGCGCTACACTAGCGCTCCGTTAGTTTGAATTTAATTCGAACTAACGGAGCGCTTAGTTCGAACTAGGTAATCCTCATTCCACGAGGATTAAGCCTAGTTCGAACTTACTAGTTCGAATTAAGGGCTGTGTAGACCCTTAATTCGAACTAGTGGGAGGCTAGCCCTCCCCTGGTTTCCCTGGTGGCCACTCTGGCCAACATCAGGGAAACTCTACTGCCACCCTCCCGGCCCCGGACCCCTTAAAGGGGCACGGGCTGGCTACGATGCCCCTGCCAGGTGCAAGCCTGCCAGCACCCAGCTAGCAGACCCTGCACCTGGCACGGCTCGAGCCAGCCACCCGATGACCCCCAGCCCTCCCCCTCTTCCTGGGACCAGGCTGGTGGCTCCCAGGAGCTTGCCCGGGACCGCAAGAGGTGGGTACCCGTCTGGTCTAGTGCGGACATCGTGGACCTCGTCCATGACCTCCGCACTAGGCACAGGAAAGTGGCCGGCTAGGGCAGGAGAGCTGCCAGCCTGGCCACCCTGGAGCAGGTGTGCATGAAAATCAAGGTGGTCCACTGAGACCCCCGACCCTGAGCCCTGAGCTTACAATGGCCGTACTGCGTCAGACCAAAGGTCCATCTAGACCACTAGCCTGTCTGCCAACAGCAGCCAACCCTAGAGACCCTGGAGGGGATGGACCGAAGACAGTGACCAAGCCATTTGTCTCGTGCCATCCATCTCCAGCCTTCCACAAACTTTGGGCAGGGACACCACTCCTACGCCCTGGCTAATAGCACTCCATGGACCTAACCTCCATGACTTTATCTCACTTCTCTTTAAACTCTGTTCTAGTTCTAGCCTTCACAGCCTCCTGCAGCAAGGAGTTCCACAGGTTGACTATTTGCTTTGTGAAGAACAACTTTCTGTTACTAGTTTGAAGCCTGCTACCCATTCCTTTCCTTTGGTGTCCTCTAGTCCTTCTATTATGGGAACTAATGAAGAAATTTTCTGTATGCACCCTCTCCACCCCACTCATGTTTTTAGAGACCTCTATCCTGTCCCCCCTCCATCTCCTCTTTTCTAAGCTGAAAAGTCCCAGTCTCTTTAGCCTCTCTTCATATGGGACCTGTTCCAAACCCCTGATCATTTTAGTTGCCCTCCCCTCTCCCACCCTCTCTCTTCCCCTCTCCCACCTCCTTTTCCCAGTCTCCCCCAGTTTTGTTCAATAAAGACAGATTCCATTTTTGAACACAATTGTCCTTTATTTTGTACATCAAAAAGAGGGGCTAGGGAAGGGTAAGTGGAAGGAGGTGAGGGAGGAATGGGGTACGAGCCCCCGATGGGGAGGACTGGGTTGGCTCTGCGGGCTTCTGGGGGTGGAAGCTCTCCTGCAGCCCCCCAATTGCCCCCTCTCCCCAGATGGCAGCCTGCGGCAAGTGCAGCCAGTCTGATGGCCGAGTGCTGTGATGTGCCCAGTGTGGGTACTCCGCGCAATCCAAGACAGGACTGCTTTGCAAGCGGGGCACCCCTGAGAACTGTATGTCCGGGGTGGGGGTCGGGACCCTTTAAGCACAACCCTCGGCTAGCCTGAGACAGCATCTCCATGCTCTAAGTCCTCCTCTGATGCCCTGCCGGCACTGCTTCCGGCCATCCTTAAGCCCGGTTCAGGGTCCACTTAATGTGGACATGCTAGCTCGAATTAGCAAAACGCTGATTCGAACTAGTTTTTTAGTTTGGATCCGTTAGTTCGAATTAGCTTAGTTCGAATTAACTAATTCGAACTAAGTTCGTTCGAATTAACGTTGTAGTGTAGACGTACCCAGAGAGACCTGCTGTTACCTTCCAGGACACAAGAATCAAATCATCACTTTAAAAAAGTGATTTTTATTACAAAACAAAATATATACTTGATTGATTGCTAGGTATTACAGAGCTACTAAGGAAAACAAAACACAGAGAAAACCTCTGGGAACAATTCTTAGATAGTGAATGGGGGAGGGGAGGCATAGATTCACACAGAGCAGTTCAAACCAAACCACAAAATAAGAAAAATACCCTGATCATGACTAGATTCACTTTTTCCTTTTTATTCACTCATGATCCCTTCTTTGTTCAGTCCACTTCCATGCCCTGAATTCCTTGGAGGCATGGTAGTCCTGCCTGGGTTTAAATCATTCTGTGTCTCTGAACTCCTGGTTTAACTCTCCCCCGCAAAGAAAACAGGCAAGTTATCTTATACAATTCAAATTCCAGTACCATATGCCCCTTGGTTCTTTTGGCTCCCTGCCAACACCTTTACTAGCTACCTGAGTTTAACCCCTTAGTCGGTGAGTGCTGGCCAGCATTCCTCCTATCCATCACACCTCTAACTAAAACAAACAACTAGTTTTTAGTTGCATCCTAGCCTAGGCACCAGCATATATGCAAATATAAAACTTTTAATAGAATAATACACATTTTTGGGGTACTGCAGTGGGGCCTCTTAAACTGACATAGTTTAGGGCCTCAGCATGTCTTCATCTGGTCCTGGCTAAAGACCTTCACAAATCTTATCTTCTTGCACTCTAGGTGCAAAGTGCTTTCCTTTTTGTTTTTCCTTCTTTAATACAAATACATAGCAATGTGTATGTTAAAAGCGAATAATCCTACCAAAACAAGACACCCAACTGTATATACTTCTTCACCTGGGGACAGGACAAGAGAACAACCACCAAACTACAGAGATCAACCACACTGCTTGATACCCCACTGGAAATTATCAGATACTATACCGATGAACATGATACGAGAATTTACATAAATATAAATCAGCTGCAATAACCCCAATAAATCAGCTGCAATAACCCCAATAAAAATTACCTATCTTTATCTGGCTGCTCTTTGGATTAACTGGGAAATCAGATGTCCTTTCAGGACACTGAATGCACAGACATTTAGGTCATTTGTTGTGTTGCTGCAGATAGATTCTGTAGCAACACAGCAAATGCAGATTTTAAAAAGGAATCTACCCTGCTAATGTTCATTACAGTTCATCTCTTCAGCAGTATGATTACCCAAACATCAATAGCACTTTGGAGGCAGCTCAAATTAATTCTTTAATGGCACAAAAATTGCTTGAATTACATTATTTGGAAAGGATACATATCTGGGGACAATATGGAAGCAGGTTCTAATGCTTCCTGATCATTCTCAGTAAACATTCATTGTCCAGATGCTCATGCCTACAATATAAATGGCTTTGTTTTTTAAATTTAGCTACATTAAGTTTTCAGTTACAATTCAAAACAATATTAGCAACAGAATTGTGATGGGCGTTGTCCTCTTTTTCTTCCACACTTGAAACACCCACTGAAATTAATGACACTGGCTTCCGTGAGATTTTTGAGTGTACTAGGGATATATGATCAGACACGATAAGATACGACATTCCAGAGCTCAGTTTCGAAAGGTGTGTACTTAAACAGGACATCCAAATCCCACTTCAGGTCACAAAATGGACATGAATAATCACTGTAATAATGAATACCTTGCACTTCTACTGTCCTTCCCACATGAGGGAATTACTTCATAAATATTAAGGATCACAAACCCTGAGGATGTAAGCATCATTTTCATCATTTAACAGATTGAGATTGGTCACCAGCAAAGAACATCTGTTGCAGGGTTGGAAACAGATTGCCCCGCCCACAGGCTCAGCTGAAGTGCTGGATTTAGATGCTCTATTAAGGTATCTGCATCTGAAACCTGTCCCCTCTCTCTCCCAGCATCAGATTGGTTTGGAATTGCCTCTTCAACAGGATAATGCTAAATACTGAAAATATAAGGGGGAGCAACTCAGGAAGGGAAAGGTCTGAGGAAACTGATACATGCAAGAGAGCAAGAATACAAACAAAGGGTACGTCTAGACTACATGCCTCTGGCTCGTGGTCGACATCAAAGGCATTTGTCGACCTCCCAAATATGCCTCATCCCATACCTGGGAGGTCGACAAATGCCTTTGATGTCGACCGCGGAGTGTCCAGACTACCGTGCTGAGCCGACAAACAGCTGATTGGCTCAGCGCGGCAGCCATGTAAATTTAAATGAAGCGGCGATTATTTAAATCGTCACTTCATTTTCCTATGCCAGGTAGTCTTATCTACATGCCTCTGTCGCCAGAGGCATGTAGTCTAGACGTATCCAAAAAGATTAAAATAAGAAGACAGAGTTGATGACACTTCTGGTTTCCAAATTTTGGACATTTTTGCTATATTTGTGTTTCAATGAATTAGTAGTAATAGCTCTTTACTCTTCAGTACAGGTTGTACCTCTTTAGCCAAACATTCTCTGGTCCAACAACATCTGTGGTCTGTCATGGTTTTAGTTAGCTGGATGTCCACTTATCATTGGTGTGGCCAAATTTCCTGCAGTCCCATATAATTTGTTTATAGCCACCAGTCCTGGCTCTCAGTGTTCTGTGCTGCCACTCAGATTTAATTTACCTCTTCTAAAAGCCCCATAAGCAATGGAAGTGTTGGTAATGCTGCTAGACAATATTGACCTCCCATGGTCAGGTAAATTCTCTAATTCAGCACCGGTCAGGTCCCAAGGGTGCCAGTCTAGAGAAGTTCAACCTGTAGCCCCTTTCAGCTGAGAATCTCAACATGATTTACCAACAACTCATTTAGCCACTCCCCACTCATGTAGCAAGGAAGAAACTGCAAGGGATCATCACATCCTCCTGCACTGATATGTCTATTCTGTATCAGCACAGCTAATTGTGGGACTGAGACAGAGAGGCGCTGAGCATCTGCCATTGACATAAACGTCAACACAACCCTACAAGACCACTTTAGAAGAAGTAGTGAAAAACGTCAGGGAGGCAGAATGTAATTACTGGAACTGGAATATGTCCAGAGAGCAGAGTTACTGCCATTGTTCTTACAAAATTGCCCCAGTCTCTTCACCACAATCATGCTCTCAGTTTTGTCCAAAGATGGTTACATCAATCAGGGATGGTCTAGACAGTACTGGGTCCTGCCGTGAGGGCAGGGGACTGGACTCAGTGACCTCTCATGGTCCCTTCCATTTCTAGTGTTCTATGATTCTATGATCCCTTGAGCAGTTTAGCAACTGTTAATGCCATGAAAGAGGGTCTGGTTCATGATTCAGAAGAAAGAGAGCCTCCCACTATATCACCAACATCACTGTTACTACCTGGGCAGCTTAGAAAAGGCCATGCAAATATTTTAATGGACTATGACACTTACTGCATCTTTTGTGTGTGTACGTGAGTGAGTGATACATGCAGAGACGGAGATTTCCAAGGCTATAGCGAGATGGCAGAAATCCTCATTCAGATACTGCTTATTTTGAGAGAACTGAATGATTCACTGCACACAGTGACTGATCATAGGCAATAGAAATAATTCTCCCATGCTGGAGAGAACAGAGATCTGTTCACAACCAGGGACTTCTGCCTTAGAGGAATCTATGCTTCTATATTTAGAAATATCAACAGATGATGATTTGCTGAGAGAGAACAAGTGTGCTCATAACAATTAGTGAGGAGATAGCATGTTCAAAATTGTAAAGTTCTAAACACTCATTTTGTGGGCTGGAATTCTTCAGTTTTTGTGAAGGAGGTTTACTCTGTCTGGACTAATCCTGGATTCATCTATAGCAGCTTATCAGGGATTTTAGAAAATCTTATGGTTTTACAGTAGCATTGGCACATGGTAAAGCTATACTGCCTTGCCACAGTGAGTTTAACTACACATTAGATTTGAATTAAAGCAGAAATCTAGCAAGCAAAATGCTAACATTTTTTGTTACTGTTACTATGGAAACTCTTGAATTAAGGGTTCCCAAGCAAGCAATAATAAGTAGCTTTAACAAAAGGTAATAAAACCTAATAAACTGAGGGTAGTATGGACTGAAGTCCTATCCCAAGTCAGAACAAATTCCTATCCCTTCCTACCACCCTTCAAAACATGCAGCCATAAAATGCTAGATAACCATTATGAATGGCAGCCCATTTAAGGAAGTGTTCACAAAGGGGTTTTAAAGCCGGTGATTGCCATGTATTTACAATAGGTTGCTCATTTATCCTCCTCCTCCTCCCACCTTTTAAATGCTTTTAAAACACAGGGAGATGTGTTTTGTTTTCTGAGTCAGTTTGAGGAGGGTTCATTAAGGGTGAAAATCACTTCAGTTCAGAGGAATCCTCTAAAGTCCAGTGTACTGCGTCTAGACTGGCAAGTTTTTCCACAAAAGCAGCCACCTTTGCGGAAAAACTTGCCAGCTGTCTACACTGGCCACTTTGAACTTGGGCAAGAACACTGATTATCTAATGTAAGATTGTCAGTGTTCTTCCGCAAATACAATGACTCTCCCGTTCGGGAAAAATCCCTCTTGAGCAAATGCTTTTGCGCAAGAGGGCCAGTGTAGACAACTGAGAACCGTTTTGCGCAAAAAAGCCCCGATGGCGAAAAAGCCAATTGGGACTTTCTTGTGCAAAACCGCGTCTAGATTGGCATGGACGCTTTTCCGCAAAAAGTGCTTTTGCGCAAAAGTGTCTGTGCCAATCTAGACGCTCTTTTCCACAAATGCTTTTAACGGAAAAACTTTTCCATTAAAAGCATTTGCGGAAAACCATGCCAGTCTAGACGTAGCCCTTATGTATAAGCGCAGTGCCCAAGGTTTCCAACCAAGACCCTACTCTGCACTGTACAATCACACTGTAAGAGAGAGTCTCTCACTCCCCCCTTGGAGCCTACCGAGTAAATAGACAAGACTAATGGGAATGGGAAAGAGAGTTACAGAGAAGGGAAGCCACTTCCTCAAGGTGATGCAGTAAATCCAGTGGTTTTTTTTTTGGGGGGGGTGGGGGGAATTTTTCAGTATTCTTGGTTAAACCATCTGGCAACCCTACATGGATCCATTGACAAAGGGTAGCAATTTGAAAGCAAGATAAGTGCAGTATGCGCAAAGAGCTACATGGTTGCTACTTGTGTGTGTTGTACATCTCTGGGACACGGTGTTCTGTTTCTTTCCCACGGGAATAGGGAAAACAGTATCAGAATAAATTCCCCATTCACTAACTTGTTGAAGAGCAGGATTCCTGGGAAATAAGAACTCAGATATAGACCCTTAATCGGTCTTTGGGTTCTCAACTGAATCTACCAACAGGAGAGCCAATGGGTGCCGGATGAGATGGGGGATATGGGTGAAGTGGATAGTTGCCCACTGACAGCTGGATTGGAATGTACTGAGACTATTTAAAAGGAACGGATTGAGGTATTTTACATCATCTTCAAAAATTCCAGAAGTGCATCTATTTTGTTTAAGCCTTAGTAGCAATAAGCAAGGCCCTTTTCACAACTTAAGTTACCAACTGAACTATCTAAGTAAGCTCACCTTAGATTTACAGCAGGAAATCGATATTTAACTAATGAAAAACAACAGTCCTTTGAGGGTTCAACCAAAACTGCACAGTCAGAGATAGGCCCCTGTCCAAGCCTGGTTTCTTGGGATAAGAAAGGATGAAATCCCTGTCCCGGCTTCACCCAGAACTGGTTCCTGAGAGAAACAGAAAGCAGCCCTATTATCTTGCCTCTGGGGCTCTGCTTGGCTTCTGCCTACTCCCGCACCTTTTAGCTGCTGGAGGACTGATCCTTGTTGGTTACACCAGCAGTTGATCCTGGGTGACCTCTCTCAGCAGCTCCTGGAGGTCTGAGCTTGCTGCTCTTTCTTCCAGAAGGCCATCTTCTCTGGGCAGGCAGTGCCAAAGGGGTGGGGTCTTTATCAGCAGGCAGCCAATGCTGGTACACCTCATCAGAATAACTTTAAATCTGTAAACTCCTAGTGTGAGCCGGCCCTATTGGCATAAAGACAGTCATGGGAGTGCAGCTTATTCACTTCCCTTTCGGGAGCAGCTATATAGGTATTAGCACCATCCTATCAGTATAACTGCTATACTAGGGGTCCTGTGGCACCTTATAGACTAACAGATGTATTGGCGCATAAGCTTTCGTGGGCAAAGACCTACTTTGTCAAATGCGTTTCACGAGGCATAAGGGAGAGGTCGACAAAGGCTTCTCTTATCAACCAATCCACGTCTTAACTCGCGTGCTGTGCCGACGATCAGCTGAGCCGGCACAGCACAGCGGCCATTTTTATTTTAATGAAGCCGGGGATATTTAAATCCCCGCTTCACTGACTATGTCGGGTGGCCTATTTTACATGCCTCTGTTGGCAGAGGCATGTAATCTAGACGTACCCTAAAGTGCCACAAGACTTTTTGTTGCTTTTGCAGATCCAGACTAACACGGCTACCCCTCTGATGCTATACTAGGGGATTTGTATTGCTTTAATTGTACTGGTTTGTCTATGCTAGGAATTTGTACTGCTTTAACTATCCTGGTGTAGATAAAGCAGTACAGGTTGAACCTCTCTAGTCCAACACTCTCTGATCCCAGCAACGTTCCTGGTCCAGCATGCTTTTAGTTAGCTGAGTGTTCACTTATCATGGATGTGGCCACGTTTCCTGTAGACCCATAAAGTTTGTTTACAGTCACCAGTCCTGGCTCTCAGTGTTTTGTGCTGTTATTTAGCTGCAATATACCTGTAAATGTCTCCTAAGAGCCCAGCAAGCAGTGGAAGTGTTAGTAATGCTGCTAAAAAATATTACCTCCCATGGTTCGGCAAATTGGGACCCGTACTGTTCAATATCTTCATCAATGATGTAGATATTGGGATAGAGAGTATGCTTATTAAGTTTGCAGATGATACCAAACTGGGTGGGGTTGCAACTTCTTTGGAGGATAGGGACATAATTCAAAATGACCGTAGCAAGTTAGAGAAATGGTCAGAGGTAAATAGGATGAGGTTTAATAAAGAGAAATGCAAAGTGCTCCACTTAGGAAGGAACAATCAGTTCCATACATACAAGATGGGAAGCGACTGTCTAGGAAGGAGCATGGCGGAAAGGGATCTAGGGGTCATAGTGGACCACAAGTTGAATATGAGTCAACAGTGTGATGCTGTTGCAAAAAAAGCAAATATGATTCTAGGTTGTATCAACAGGTGTGTTGTAAGCAAAACTCGTGAAGTCATTCTGCCGCTCTACTCTGCACTAGTTAGGCCTCAGCTGGAGTACTGTGTACAGTTCTGGGCGCCACATTTCAAGAAAGATGTGGAGAAATTGGAAAGGGTACAGAGAAAAGCGACAAGAATGATTAAAGGTCTAGAGAACATGACCTATGAAGCCAGGCTTCATGACCTGGGCTTGTTTAGTTTGGAAAAAAGAAGATTAAGGGGGACATGATAGCGGTTTTCAAATATCTAAAAGGGTGTCACAAGGAGGAATGAGAAAATTTGTTCCTCTTGGTTTCTGAGGACAGGACAAGGAGTAATGGGCTTAAAATGCAGCAGGGGAGGTTTAGATTGGACATTAGGAAAAAATTCCTAACTGTCAGGGTGGTCAAATATTGGAATAAATTGCCAAGGGAGGTGGTGGAATCTCCCTCTCTGGAGATATTTAAGAACAGGTTAGATAGACATCTGTCAGGGATGGTGTAGACAGAGCTTGGTCCTGCCTTGAGGGCGGGGGGCTGGACTTGATGACCTCTCGAGGTCCCTTCCAGTCCTATTATTCTATGATTCTATGAAATTTTCTGGTTCTGCACTGGTCAGATGCCCAGGGCGCTAGATCAAAGAGGTTCAACCTGTGGAGTTCAGTACAGTACTGGGCAGATTCCAGTGTAGTTAGAGCAGTATAACTTTCTAGCACAGACAAGTACTAAGAAATTTTTTATCAGCCATTGGAGAATGGAAACATTGATATCAATTTAATCTTTATTTTATTGTAAACAGAATTGTACAGTCATTAGGAAATCAGTGTCAAGTGATTATTTATTGCTCATAGTTCCACATGTCAGGGCAGAGTCCATAAACTGTGCCGCAATTGATTACTTCCTTCAGATTTGAAAACTGTGTTCCTGTAAACACTTATTATAAGAAACCTCAGGGACATATTCTACCATGAGTTATCCCATGCAAACCTTTAAGTCATTAGAGGCCTGAAAGAGTGAGGACACAATTTGACCTACTTTTGTCTAACATTTAGGAGTGAAAAATCTTGCCACTGATGGAAGGCAATAGGCATTTTGCTATTGACTTTGGGGAGCCAGGATCTCACCCTATGGGTTGAAGTGCCAATCAAACAAAATCTACACTAATTATAGGAAAATGTATTGCTGACAGATTTCTGCCCCCTAGAAATATTTACTGCCATAACCTTACAAGCCTTTATCTCTGCATGTATCTCACATACATAAATGAGCTGACAGAGATAGTGTGTCATAGTAGCATTAAAATATTTGCACAGCCTTTTCTAAACAGCTACAGATCTGCTATTATGCCAGCAGCATGGCATTCCATAAGGCACCTCAAAAACAGAAAAGAAATGTGCCAGGATCACACTGTCTATCCTATGTAGTTCGTTCTTTCTATTTAGGTTTTCCACCAGAGCTATTCCCAGCAAGGCCTAAAATACCTTGTATTCGGGATACTTACAACTTGCAGTTAATTGATTTTGGAATAAGTTAATTTTTCTTGTACTAAAAATTAATACAAAGAAACACTAAAAAGAGAATGATTTCAGTGAAGACTACGTGCAGAGTGTAGTGTTGCTAGGTCTAACGACTGTATGGCAAATTTTGGATTGTTTCATTTTTTATTTAATACTCCAGCTCTTGGAGATAAGAGATTATATGAGAATCTGTGTTTTCACTTTAAAAACAGGTACAGTCCTAGCTCTAGTTACAGAGGAGAGTGAAAATGTGACCCAAACACACCCTCAGAGTTCAGAAGACAGAAGACAAGCAAAAAGGCCCTCACATACACTATTTTTTAAAAGTCTCACGAGTTTAATGCCAATCTCATTATTTTTGGCTGCCTGATTTGTGATCTTTGAATGCTGGGGATTGGAAATGCTGATAGCAAGTTACATTCAACTTGAGTAAGGAAGGTGGAATCTGGCTTGTAATATCATTATATCTTTTTTCTTTTCTCCCATGTTTCATTCACAGGATCATTTATATTGAGAAAAGGTTATAGTCAATTTCACCCCTCCCCCCAATTTAACACAGAAACCATGTAAGCAGTCCCTCCCTATGATGTCAGGTCTCCCGCAGCCAGATGTAGATTCACATCAAAGCAGTTTGATTTGCAACAGGGGAGAATTTGGCCCAGTGGTTTTCAAATTTTTCTATAAGGTGTCAGCCCGTGATTTATGAATGACAAAAAAAAAAAAGACATAAACCTACCCCTGAAGGGACAGGTAGCTGTCTGACCTTTAGTTGGTTAAAACGAGGCTCTGTACATCCAGAAACTCCTGGACTAGACTACAGCTGATTACAAGCATCACAACTAGAGGACTAGAATTATGTAAGCAGTTTACACTGAATAATTTAGATGTGAAGTTTACTCCCATTTCATCTTCAAGTGTGTTCACTGGCTATATCAGAGCTCAAACTTTTGATACAATGCAACTTTATGGCAACAGATGAAAACAAATCGACATACTGCATTTTACCCTGAGATATCTCTAGATCAGTGGACCTCAACCTTTACAAACTATTGTGACCCTTTCAGGAGTCAAATTTGTCTTTCATACCCCCAAGTTTCACCACACTTAAAATCTACTTGCTTACAAAACCAGACACATAATGCAAAAGTGTAAAAGCACACTACTACTGAAACAATACGTATTTTTTCATTTTGACTATATAATTATAAAACAAATCAATTGGAATATAAATATTGCACTTACTTACATTTCAGTGTGTAGTGCATTGAGGAGTATACACAAGTCATTGTGTGAAATTTTAGTTTATACTGCCTTCACTAGTGCTTTTTTATGTAGCATATTGTAAAACTAGGCAAATATCTGGATGAATTGATATACCCCCTGGAAGACCTCTGTGTGTCCCAGGGGTTTAGATTCACCTGGTTGAGAACCACTGCCCTAATTTCTCAGAAGTGTCAGATGGTAAATATACCTTTATTACTGTAATTACTTTAACAGCTAAACTGTAAACACAGCTATACATGTATTTATAAGGTAGTAAAATGTCATTCAGGTTACTTTCTGTTGAAAAAAAAAACAATAAGAAGGGCAAAGCTACACTAGAGCTCTTTATTTAGTGATTTATTTAGCACCCACCCCAAATGACATAAGTTCTACTGACATAAACTGTAGTGTAGGCATAGCCTAAGATACCGGACACTGGTCAAAAGTGTAGGAAAAAACCCATCTTGGGTCATATTTTGCTCTCTGTCACAACACAGTAACTACATAGACATCAATGCAATTATTCTGGTTCCGTAAGTAAGGACAGAAACTGGTCCTTATTTTAGAGTATTGTCACTGAAATCAAACCTAGGGGGGTTGTGAAATCTTCATTATTGGAGATATTTAAGAGCAGGTTAGACAGACACCTATCAGGGATGATCTAGACAGAGGTTGGTCCTGCTGTGAGGGCAGGGGACTGGACTTGATGACTTCTCGAGGTCCCTTCCAGTTCTATGATTCTAAGACTTGTCTCTATTAGAATATTCCACAGAAGAATATTATATTTGTCATGGTCAAGGCTCAACAAAGTATTGTATCTACTTGCCCGTGGCGAGTAGATTTCAGCTTGGTACTCCGTTCGCCTGCGGTGCACGCATGCACAATGCGGGGCATGTGCATGCTCTGTGCGTGGCTGGTGAGCGGCTTTTGCCACAATCGTCGACCCCTGGTCATGGTCATCCCTGTGATCATGCAGCGATGGTCATGTTTCACATTCCTTTGAACCACTATATTGACCACCTCTCTCCTTTCATGAAAAAGACCAAATTTAAACCTGGAATAAGTTAGGGTATGTTTACACTACAGTGTTATTTTGAAATATCTAATTTCGAAATAAAAGACAAAACTATATAGCACTTTAAAGACTAACAAGATGGTTTATTAAGTGATGAGCTTTCGTGGGCCAGACCCACTTCCTCAGATCAATATGTGGAAGAAAATCGGCACAACCATATATACCAAAGTGATACAATCAAAAAAAAGTGAACGCATGTGAAATTGACAAATCAAATTTTAGAACAGAGTGGAAGTGAGGGGGGAAGGTAAGTTTCTGTGAGGTAATGACATAGGGGTGATAATAGGGGAAGCTATCTTTGTAATAGGTGAGATAATTAGAGTCTTTGTTTAAACCCATAAATAAAGTGTCAAATTTAAGCATGAAAGACAATCCTGAAGCTTCTCGTTGAAGTCTGGAGTTAAAGTCTCTTTGAAGCAATATGCATGTTTTAAGGTCATTAAGTGAATGATCAGTCTGGCTGAAATGGCAGGCAACAGCTTCCTCTCTGTGAGAGGCCAGCAGGGCACCCTGGGAAGGGCTGGAGGCCCCCTCTTTTGAAATAAGCATCTACACAGTGCTTATTTTGAAACAGCAATTTCAAAATTGGTGCTATTCCTTTTGGAATGAGGGTTACCAATTTCGAAATAAGCCCTCCACTATTTTGAATTAATTTCGAAATAGTAGTTGGCTTGTGTAGACGCTAGGAAAGTTATTTCGAAATAACTTTGCTGTGTAGACATACTCTTAGAGATATAAAGGGTTAATTGATTAACCGGTTACCCACTAAGCATTCGCCTTACTGGCATGCATACGGGAGTAACCAGTTAACTGGTGGCTTGGCCCAGCCCGGCTGGAGTAGCCCTTGCCTACAGCACAGCACGGTGAGCCTGGCCCAACCAGAGCAGCCTCCGCCTGTGTCACAGTGGCCTCAGCCCCATGTGGCTGGAGCAGCCTGCAGCGCTGCGAGCCTGGCCGGGCTGAAGCAGTCCTCTGCCCACAGTGCATAGGGTTGCCAGGTATCCAATAATGACCCAGACAGTCCTGTATTTTTGCGTCTTGTCCAGTAAAAAAAATTCAGAAAATACCGGACACCTAAAATGTCTGGTATTTTTTGTTTTTTTCCCCTGCCAGGAGGCAAAAATACCAAACACCTGGCAACCCTACGACATACTCAGCAACTGGGCCCAGCCTCAGGTCCTCCCCAGCCCCTGAACCTCTGCCCCCGGAGCCCCTGCTTTCCTGGTTCCACAGGAAAGCTCCCTTCTGGCATGACCAAGAAAACAAGATGGCCGCTGGCAAGGGGAAGCAATGCCTTCCCTGGGTCTTAGTACTCAACCTCTCCTCTTCCTATCCCTATTCTGACTCTGCACACAATTAAAGGGGCCATGCTATTTTATTTATTTATTTTTTGCTTTGGTCTCCCCCTCTTTTTTCCCCCCTCAACAGAATTTCCCCCCATTTTTTGGGGGGGAATAAGATTTCTACAAAGATCTTTGTGGCCTTAAAACTATGAAAATCTGGTCCCTTGGAATTCATGGTTGCATCAGCAGGTGGACAGGGGAATAATAATCTTCATGGCTTCTTGATTTTCATTCCTGGGGTCAGGTTCTGATCAGAGGCATAGTAAGGGTGTTATGCACCCGGGGTCAAAGGAAAAATTTGTGCCCCACCCCATCCCCACTGCTGTGTGGCGGGGCCCCAAACCTGGGGCATGGCTGAGCCCTACCCTGGGAGGGGAGGGGAGCTTGTAATGCATCTTCCCCTGCTCCCTCCAGTTTGGGGCTGGGCCCCTGCAAACACTAACCCACCAGCAGAGACGGAGGAGAGTCAGGCTGGGAGCAGAGAGGCGGGGAGGAGGCTCCAGCTGGCAGCAGTGGATGGAGGAGAAGCAGGCATGCCGAGGGATGACAGGGAGAGCAGAGGGGGACTAAATTGGCATCCCATAGTGTGGCGCCCGGGGTCAACTGCCCCTCCCTGCTATGCCACTGGTTCTGATGCTCTGATTTATGAGAGTAAGGATATCAGAATCTGCCCGATAGGCGTGGATGTCACATTTGTGTTACATCAGCTGCTTAGTGTCCATAAGCAATCATTCTTTGTAGCATTTGTTGCTATTTACTTCAGGGCCTTTGTTGAACCCTGTTAATACCAAGGCACTCAGCTCTCTCAAGTATTCCCCTGTTAGCTATCACTTCCTTAAATCATAGAGATATCATGAAGATAATTACATGAACGGTTGTGAGGCATTCAGATACTGTGCTACTGAGGTTTATGGAAATACCATAGCTAGGACATTTGTCATTGGTGAAGAAGGCTCTCTACATGTAGTTTCCTTGCATTTGTTTGGAATTCATGCTGGTAACACTGCAGATACCAGAAATTTTGACGCTGTACCACAGTGCCACAGGCAGACACCAGCCTCCACAATTTAATGCAGCAAAAGGAAAGCACCAATGAGAAAGGCCAAGGAAATGTGCCTCTATAAATGCATGTATGCAAATATAATTTGCTTGCAATTGCTATAAAGGATTGTGCAATACATTTCTCGATAGTGAGGACAATGATTATGAGTTATTCTTTCTGCAGTTTTATCCTGGTTTATGTTTCCATAATGTCATGCCAGGCCGGATGTATACTGGATCCCCTTACAACAGTCAGTGGAAGACGGTAACAGAGAGACGATTTACAGCAGTTGTTAAAGATCACATGGCATCTGATACAAAACAGGCTTGGCTCGGCCGGTTCTGAGGAACCTACAAATGACGTTATAAATATTACGGTCTGATAGCAGCCACAGCAGGCTCAAATCAGACACACCTCATCTCGGTGCTTGTAAAATCCATTTTTCTCACTAGAAAGCTAGGCAGCCTATCAAGGTCAGTTGCAATCTGGCTGATAGAAGCCATGTGCAGACACCTCATTATAGTGCAGCTGGAGTCCTGGAAGGGTTCCCCCCAATTCAGCTGTGTTCCTGTAAGACTAAAGACACTGAACCTAATTCTCATTTCTATAAAGGCCCTTTCCAGTGCTATAGCGGGAAGGAGGAGGTGGGGTGACTGCCGCTCGGACCCTAAGTGCGTGTCTGCACAGCAAAGGAAAACCCACGGCTCACCTGTGCCAGCCCACCTGGGCTCACAGGGCATGGACTACCTGGCTGCTTCATTGATGTGTGATATCTGGGCTTAGCCTGGAGTCCAGGCACTAGGACTCTGCACGGCAGGAGGTCCCAGCGCTTAGGTTCCAGCCCAAGCCAGGAAGTTTACACAGCAACGAAACGGCCCTGTCGCCAGAACCTGAGTCAGCAGGTGCCAACCAGCCATGGGGTTCTCTTTGCTATGTAGACATCCCCTTGGTGCCAATAAAAATGTGGCCCTCTGTCTCTTACATGACTGGTGGAAATGCAAGTCTTTAGGACAGTAGGAACCCCAAGCACAGAGCAGACACACAAGATAACTCACCCCGTGATCACCACCACATCAAATGAGTCAATGTTTCAACTCACCTTGCTAGTGTATTATCCATGCAAACTGAACGTAAACATGGCAGATGAATCAAGCTTATCCAGAGACGCTAGCACTCAGAAGTGATTGGTGGGGCCCTTAAACCACAGTAGTTCTTTTCCCTGGCAGGTCAGAAGAATTTTCATATGCAGAGACAAGTCCTTTGGCCCAGCGGGTACCAGGGCAGTTCTGTTGCATCACCACCAACCGGATTGGAGGCTGGGAATCTGCAGGAATCTCTGGAGCATATTCCTTACTGGGATCTTTTCCCCTACAGTCATACAGCACGCAAGAAATCAGGAACACCAACAGCAGAATAACATAACTCGCTACCAGGATGATCAAGTTTAAGGTGACCGGGTCAATTTCCAAGTAAAACTCCATTTCGTCCCATAGTATTGAATGAGAACTCAGAGAATGAAGTTTCAGATACTCTAGTGAGCAAATGACTAGCTGATCAGAATAGATGTATTGGCTTTGCAGTAAAAATACACTAAGCCTCAGCATTCCTATAGCAATGGATTTTCCTGAACTGGATGATTAAAGCTGCTCAGTTTAATAACTTAAGCTCCTTCTTTTAATACCATGATGCCTACATTGGCAGAAGCTAAATTTGATTCCTTTACCTACAGCAGACTATCCATCTTGCTATTAGCACACATCTTCATTATTTTTTTTCTTGGCAGGCATGCATCAGACAATGTGTTTGTTTTATTTACTCAGCTCTCGAAATGGCTCCATGCATCAAGGCGAGTTATGACCCGAAAATTTTACTAAAGGCCACGAATAACACAATATCAGCTGTCCAAAGCTGTAAATAAATGGGTAGGTGGATTACAGGGGAAAAGATGAAGCAAAGCAGGACTTGGAGAAAAAATTATTCCAGCTAGGTTTATAGTATTTCACACGACTCTACAGACAAAAGAGACATTTTTTCATTAGGAATTTTTTAAAAAACACAATGTGCTTGATTCTCATTTATGCCAACGGTCTTTTGAACTGCCCTGGTAGAATAAAGGGGCCTTAATATGTAAATTATTATTGATTTTTCTTGATAGTGCCTAGCTGCCCCAGGCACAGACCACATCCTCATCGTGTATGGCACTGCATAGAACACAAAGATGGCCCTTACCACAAAGAGTTTACAGTCTAAATATAAAACAAGAGGAGGAAACAAACAGATGAGTAAACACAAAGATACAAGACAGTATCCAGACACATCAGAGGCAATGGTCTTGGCACACCGGTTGCTTTCCCCTTGTCTCGTTTTTGGTAGGCATCTTGGCAAAGGAGAGATTTAAGAAGGGAGTTAAGTTATGGCTCTTGGCATTACCTGAGCTATGGAAAAGGACATTAATATAAATGAGAATCAGGCCCCTTGTCTTTAAGTTGTGATGAGGAAATATATAATTAGGCCATCTTCCTGAAATGCCCCTCATTTCAAAGGATGCTGCTCCTTTGAGGTCTCATCTCACCTAGGTTTCACATAAATCCAGGGTCCTTTCTTGCTTTAACTGCCACAAAATTATTTACCTCAAAGCGAAGGTTCATGAACCTGAAGCTGCAGAAAGAGCTGAAGGAACCCCCACAGCAATTTAAAATGTTGGCATCAATCATGTTTGTGCGATCCTCATCTTGGATTTGTCACAGACTATGTGCCACATAGGTTGTGAGGCAGGCATCAAGTATAGCAGCTACGATTTGGTGGTTTATTAGAGATCCAGGCAGAGACTTTTTTTTTCATGTCAGGCTAAGTCATAAAAAAAATAATGGAAATTGGAAGTTGGATTCAAACCACCCAAATGACTTAGGAGCCCAAATGCCACTCTGGAAGTCAGTGGAATTTCTGCTCCTGTCTCACTTTGAGGCTTGGCTACACACAGAAATAGTGACGTCAGTTTTATTTCACATCTTCTATATTTTGGTGCAAGGCTGTGTGAGGACACTCATATTTCGGATTGACAGATAGTTGTTTTGATTTAATTTAAGTTGAGAAGGAATCGATGAGGTGATTCTGAACATCGCGGCCTGAATTCTGAAGGGATAGCTCTGTTCCTGCACAAGGAAGTTTCTGGAATTCTGAGCTGCTTTTTGGTGCCAAATAGCTTTGGCAATGATGAGAGAAATTGGATGAGAAATATTTCAGCACTGACAGTTCACTTTCAGATGTCTTTCTAAAAGCTGTTCTTCAATTCTTAAAATGTTTTGTAGTTTAGAGGCAGGGCTTTTATTGGGAAATTTTCAAAAAGCTAAAATCCATCACTAGCTTCATGGCAAAATGTTCAGTCTCACAGCCTCGATGAGTGTCGTGTGTTGAACAAAACATGCATTGATGCTGACTGTCGTTGCTGTTAAGTTGCTTTTTCAGGAAATATTTTGAAAAAGTAATATACTTTAGTTCTAGGGAAGAGTTTTAAAAAATACCATAGTGACTTAGGAACCTATGTCCCCATTGATTTTCAATGAAATTAAGGCTCTTAGGTGCCTAAATCATTGTTAGAAATGGAACTTAGGCATTTTTCAAAATGTTGGCATCCATCTAAGTTCATATTTCTCAAGGCTCAGGATTTTCTTCAGCAAGTCAGAAATGCAAAACTAAATTGGGTTCTTTTCCTTTTCTTGTTTGATGAACTAACCCTGGCATTTGATCCCCTAAAGAATTCACTGCAGTTGTTTTCAAGGCTGTCAGTACATACTGTATAGTCCTAAACAAAACCTAGTTAATAACTAATCTAAGGATCTGTATTTCGTCTTCCCTGACAGATTGGAAGGGCTGTCGCTATAAAACTGTAAAAGTTGCTTATCAGAGAGAAATTGCTAACAAGTATTGCTTTATTTCCGTAGATGACTTTCATATACATCATGTGCTGTCCAACTGAAATGCTTTTTAGATAGTTTACTCTGAGGCCCTCTAGTGGCAAGATATGACACTGTAGGGCACCCAGTGAATTTCCTCAGTGCACTGTCATGTGTTCTCAAATTTTGCATGTGTAAAGGTGCCTTGCTTAATGGCTTGAGCATGAAAACATCTGTTCATGTGCCTTGAGAAGCAGCGTGTGTGGTTTTGTGCAAGAAATCAGAAGCCAACTATGAAGGTTTATGTTTCTTATAAAATAGGAGTTCCTATTCTGCTGGATATTCCTTACAGAAAACCCCTATAGACCATGGGTGGGTAAGAATTTTTCACAGGGGGCCACTTCAGAAATGTTTGAAGGGCCCCAGGCCACCCTGGAAAGGGCAGGGCCTCAGGTGGAAGGGGCAGGGCCAAGACACTTCCGTGCTTCTCCGTCCACAGACCCTGATTGGTCTGTGGGTGGGGGAGTGCCTGAAGTCTTTGCCCCTGCTCTCCCAGAGAGAACCGCCAGATGTTCTGAACAGCTGGCAGTTCCCTCTAGGTGCCCGTACCCCTTGAAGTGGGAGGAGATTTTGTGTGCGCTCCCCACCGCCTCCAGGTCAATCAAGGCCTGGGAGTGGGGGGAGCACGCAAAGTCTGCCCCTGATCTGCAAGGGAGCACCTGACTCTAAGTGCCAAGCCCCTTGCTCGGTGGCAGGAGACTTTGCATGATCCCCAATCCAATCAGGGGTTGGGGGCGAGGGGAGTATGCGACGTCTCCTCCCATTCTGCCCCTATCCTGACTCTAAGTGCCACTAGGGTTACCAAATAGTTTAAAAAAAAATACCGGACACACTTGATTTCAGATCAGGTGTGGGGTGGGGGAGACTGGCTGGGAGGGTAGTGGGGCTGGCCAGGAGGGGGTTGGGGGGAGCGGAGCTGGCCGGGGGAAAGCAGGGCTGGCGGGGAGGGAGGAGAACCGGCTGGCGGGGAGCAGGCTGGCCCAGGTGCATGCAGATCCCGGGGTGCTACCTGTCCCATGCACGTTCCTGGCGGGGCGCATGGGTGAGTCTGGCCCCAGAGATTCCATCCTGCCCTGCCCCCGACCCCGCCCCCCTCCCCTCTACTGAGTAGTTGCGTACTGCCTGGCTGGTAGACACACTCACGCAGTGTGAGCGTATCTACCAGCCAGGCAGTACGCAACTACGTACTGATAGTCATGATAATAATAAAAACGTAATTAGAAAATACCGGACATTTATATGTCCAGTATTTTCTCAATTTGTTTCCCAGACAGAAAGCTCAAATACCGGACTGTCCGGTTCAAAACTGGACACGCGACAACCCTTGCAGTGCAGTGATTGGCCTGGGGCAAAGTCTCTCGCTCCCTGCCCTCTGGTGCATGGAGTTCCCCCATCCCTAGGTCCTGATTGGCCTGGGAGCGGGGGAATGGCAGGACCTCCGCGGGCTGGATCAACCCACTTGGCAGGCTGGATCCAGCTTGTGGAGGCCCATTTGCCCACGGCTATAGACAGTAACAGTGATGAAGCTAGTGCAGTTCTACAGATATGTGATACTGTTTATAGGAATTAACTCTAAAGGCAGTACGGATAAGAGCAGAGTGGGATTGTCTGTCCTGCCCGTAACCTGTTCTGTGATCAAGAAGTCACTTGCCTCTTTATTTCTCCATTTTTTCTCCCATTGTCCATTTGAACAGCAAGCTCTTTGGGAGCAGGCACTGCCTCTGACTATGTGCATGTGTGAGGACTAGAACGACAAGGCCATAATCCCAATGGTAGGCACCACTTTGATAAAATAATAACCTATGCAACAGCAAATAAGATCTTTTTTTAAATAATTTTTTTTAAAAAAAAATCCATTATACCAGATTCCATAGCAGGGATATAATTCCATCGCTGGGTTAAAAAAAAAAGAACCTTGAAAAAATGTATAACAAGACTTTCCTGAAAGGGATGATTTTACTACGGGCAGTTACATGAATTGGTGACTCCTGGATTAATCTGATTGCCAGTTATTTGGTGTAGCTGGTCATGACTCACCACCATGGTACCTCCATCTGGTCCATCCAAAAATTAGCTCTTCCAGCCTGGGCGCGCCCCCTGTTGGCCAGTGTCTCACCCTTAGTTACCTGGCTTCTTCTCTGCCACCGCAGCAGTGCCCTTTCACTCTGGGGTTCTCCCCTCCCTCCCAGGTAACCCCAACCTCCTATACAAACCTGGCTGCAGTGACCTACTGCCAGTCTTCATCTAGCCCCTGTCTCAGGGGCAAACTACAGCCTAGAATGGCCAGTCATCACTGGCAAGGGGGCGTGGACCTGCCGCCTTCTACTGCCCTGGCTGCCCTCTGCAGCCCTAGTACTCTCAGGCCTTGAGAGCAAGGCCTCAGCCTGGGAGTTTGCCTGGATAGAGCTCCCAAGCCCTACCTGCCTTTCCCCAGCACTGCTCTGTCTCAGGTACCCTCTCTAGCTTACCAAGCAGCCAGGTCCTTTCTGCTCCACAGCTGGAGCAATATTGAGCTCCTCCTGTCCAGAAGCCCTTCTTATAGCTGTTAGGCCCTGATTGGCTGTCTCTAGCCCTCTTCTGACTGAGTCTCAGCCCCAGCTTTCACCCAGGGCTGTTTTAATGCTTTATGAAACAGTGCAGAGCAACAACCTCATCACATTTGGATTGAGTGGGTAAAAACCTGGGGTTGTGCAGAAGTAACTGCCGATGGCTGGGATAGCTACCATGGAGGGACTTCTTAACTGCCTTGTCTGACCTGCAGATTGATTCTAATGCACTGAGTCTTGCATGGTTTCCTCAAAGACATCCTACTGATTCCAGCTGTGCGTGAGGCGATGAGAGCGAACTCTACCCAGAGGAAACATGCACGATCATCAGTGCAGTGGTTTGCATCTAACTTGAGCCAAACTCAAAAAAAAAAAAGGAATTATCACGCAAAGATGAAAAAAGATGTATAGGACTGAACCTGAACAATTAAGGAGGGTAAGGGTGGAGACTGGAGTTTTAGATCATAGTCAGGCCTGACTGGTGTGTGTGTGGTGGAGGGCAGGGAGAGGAAGCAAAAGGGACAATTGCCCCAGGGCCTAATGATTCAAAAGGGGCAGGGGCTCTCAGTGGCTGCTGCTACGGCCCCAGACGCTTTAAATCGCCACCAGAGCACTGTGCGGCGCACTCCCGACAGCACTGAGAGTGGGGCTGGGAGCACTGTGGTCTGGGCAGTGCTGAGGGTTGACTGACTTTGGCCCAACCCCTTCAGTCTGAGGCCCTGCCCCTTCTGGAAGTGCAGAGCTCTTCCCCTTTGCCCAGGGGCCTGGTGAGGCTCTTGGCCCTCTTGATAACGGTTGATTGAGTAGGCGATGGCCATAAGAATAATACTCACCTTAAAATGAAAGCCACAGGTACTGGTTATGGAGGAAAAAGTGTCACCTGGAATAGCTGCAATCCAGACTGCGAAGGAAGAACAAGCAATTGCTGGAGTGAAATCAATATTTTAAGAAAAAAAATACAGTAATGAGGAAGGAAGGTAAGAAAGCTGGAGTATCATTGCCAGTGGCCTGACTGTGACCAGCTCTCACGTGAGGACACAAGGGAAGGGGAGATGGTTCTGGGATCCTTCCCCCCAGCATAGGAATTTGCCACAATAGCAGCTTGTATTCTTTCCTGAGCACAAGAATTGTGCCTTGCATAGGTGCTGGAACTAGGCGTGCAGGGAGGTGCTACTGCGCCCCTTTGGTTTGAAGTGGGTTCTATCATATGCAGGATTTACAGCTTGGTTCATTGGCTCTCAGAACCCCCACTATACAAACTGTTCCAGCGCCCCTGGCTCCTTGCCAGCACCATCTGGGCACTAATCTGTTTGAACAGCGCTTAGTGGCCATGTCCCAAACCTCCCACATTTACTGCAGCCTCCTAGAGCTAAGCAGTTGCTGCATCCCCCACAATTTCATTTATTATTATTTGCAGTGTGGTAGCATCTCAGAGTCCCGGTCCTTGACAAAGGGCCTGATGTTAGGACCTCGGTCTCAAAACCTGGTCACCCACATCCAATGGGTTCTTGGAAATCAGCCTTGGCCATCACATTGCACCAAACCATCCAATTACCAGGCAATTCACAGATTTGGATGGGCCACATTCCAGGGGTCTGAGACCAGCTTCTTGATTGGCCACTTCATCTTAGCCCTGATTGGCTGGTGACCATATATAAGTTTCCTGTTTCTGTTCTGGTCTGGTGGAGCAATAAGCCATTGCCTGCTAGTAGCTACTCAGACCCAGTGGGTGTGTCTACACGGCAAAGTTATTTTGGAATAATGGCTGTTATTCTGAAATAACAATACGAGCGCCTATACAGCAATTCTGTTATTTCAAAATAATTTCAAAATAATGGATGGCTTATTCTGACTTCTGTAAACCTCATTCTATGAAGAATAACGCATATTCCAAAAAAGCTACTTTGATATACGGGGTGTGTAGACACTCCACTGCTGCTATTTAGAAATAGCCCCACACCAGGGACAGTCTCAGTTATTCCTCCTGGGGCTCTAAATTGAGATAGCACATCTACATTAGGGAAGCCTGCTTCGGACTAATTTTGAGGCTTCCCTGAAGTGTAGACGTTCTATTTCGAAATAAGCTCTTTCAGAATAACTATTCTGGACTAGCTTATTCCAAAATAACTGTGCAGCGTAGCTGTACCCAGCTTGACCCACTATACATTCCCTTATATTGGCTCTTCTGGTTATCGGACCCCTTGTGTGAACTCTGACCACTGATACAGGTTGGCTGGCATACCCTGGCCACTGCACCCATTGTGCTAGGCACTGTAAAATCACAGACCAAAAAGATGGTCCCTGGTCTAGGTATAAGCCGACACACAACAGATGGCAAGCCACAAAGAAATGACAAGACAACATTGTGCAAGTATGTGGAGTTCAAAGAATCCTAGTGCTCCATGCTCCAGGTTTGTGCCTTAGTGGCACAATCTAGATTAATAACTTTCTGGTGTTATATCTGGAAGCATATTGGGTCCTTCGGAGGAATTCACCATGCAGCATAGGCTTTTTGTTAAATAATGGAGGAGGAAGCAGTTTCCATCCTTGTCACTCTCCAGAATTAAATCCCAGCAGCCAAAGGCACAATCAGAGCCTCTCAAAAGCCAAGCATCACTCGACAGGTTACAGCATCAAAGCTAGCTGACAGTGATTTAGTTGTCATTATTAACAAGATAGGTTGATTGGTTTAACTACTTGTTCTGCCAGAGAGCAGAGTCATTGCTATGAATAGCCCCAGGATAAATAAATCCCTTTAATCTTAGGCCAGGTCTACACTAAAAGGGAAGGCTGAATCAAGATATGCAATGCCAGCTATGTTAGTTACATAGCTGGAGTCGACATACCTTGTTTTGAGTTTCCCTACCTTCCCCACAGAAGCAGGAGTACCGGCTGCTGACAGGCGCACCCTCTGAGTTCAATTTAGTGAGTCTTAACTAGACCCACTAAATCGAACTCCAGAAGATTGATTGCAGCAGTGTCAATCTAATCTTCCGTTTAATGACGACATGGCCTTAGTTTGGAGTGGAAAAGGGGAAGTGATGATGCCAGAAGTCACATTGTATGATGCAGAATATAATTAAAGAAAAAAGATTAGGGGTAGAGCAGGATAGGGTTCATTGACTGATGTATCTTTTTTCTGGATTCCTCTCTTTGCCTCGTAAGAAAATGAATATTTACAGTTGAAGATCTGCCGACACTCAAGTTCCAAGGTTGGGGTCTCTGGTTATAAAATTTGCCAACTCTCATTTCCACATGGTCATAACCCAGCCCAGAAAGTTGTCAAAAATAAAACAGCATAGGAACAAATATGCTGCAATGTTTAACCAAACTGTAGCTACTCCACGACTCCTGATCAAATGCACAGAACATATTATATCGCAGCAGGAAATATCATGCACATTATGAATGTTGGCAGCACTGTACATCTCCCTTCCATGGAATCATTTCTCCATTGTGTGGCAAATGTCTTATTTTACCTGGGCAAAACCACAGGGGATTGTCTGTAATAGGTAAACACATGCAGAATCGCATGCAGATTAATGTTGTCCAGCAGGGCTGACAGCCTTGCCAGGCTCCTGGGCAAGATGGGGAGGGGGACATCCTGCTCTGCACCCCAGGCAGGGGCAGGGCTGTAGGCAGAAAGGACAGGGGTGGGGCTCAAGGTTCCCTGTAAGCTGCACACCTGCTCCACTCAGAAGTTTAAAGCTCCCCACGCAGGCAGGGAGCTCAGCTGACCGGCGGGGCGGGGTGTCCTCTCGCTGAGCAAGCAGCTAAATAGAGCTAGATGCCTGTTTGAAACTGAGCAGCTCCCAGAGCAGGTAAAGGGAGATAAGGAGAGATTAAGGGGGGGGGGGGAGGGGGAGGAGGAGGAGGAGGGAGGGAGGGAGGGAGTAAGTAATTAATTGGCTGAGGGAGAGTCAGAGGGGAGGGGAGTTTGGAAAGTCCCGTCTGTGCAAGGAGAGAGAGGCAGAAACTCAGTATTCTCAAGCCTCCTGGGAAGGGGGAGATAAGGGGCTGACTGCATGGGGTAGGTGTGGGTGGATGCTGGCAATGGAATGAGGTGGAGATGGGCGGAGGGGGGGGGGGGGGAGTTTGTTTGTGCTGTGAGATGGGGGAGGTGTGGATATAGTTTGAGAAGCAGGATTTTATCTCAGCCCACACCTGGGTTGCAGAGAGCAGATTGCACAGGAGTAGGTGGGGGAAGAAGGGGTGGGTGGATTTATGTAGCGAGGGGTGGCAGGGGGCAGTTTGTTTGGGGTGTCTGGCTCACACATTGCAATCGTCTCTGGCTGAGTTGGAGGGGGCAGGGGGAAGCAGGCTGCACGAGGTATGTGTGTGTGTGCTAAGATGACATTTGCATGATTACATTTCAAACAAGATTGACATGGGTGTTAATGGCTTAAAGTAAGAAAGAAAAATATCCCTTTAAAAGAAATTTTTGGAGTGTTTCAGATATTTGCAAACTCTGATCTTAATGATCTTCAAAAAATTCCTGTTACTAATTAATACATGGCATATTATATTGCATTAAGGCCAGATCTTTGCCATGTAGTAGAGTTCTGGCTTTTATGAGTTGTAGGATGAAACCTTATTTGCAAGCTCTTTGAAACATGCATCTGTCTACAAACCCCAAAGCCATGTGTTAATTGGTTCTGGGGCTTCCACTCTTTGAGTTTTGTTGTGTGTGTGTGTGTGTGTGTGTGTGTGTGCGCGTGCGCGCTTTGGTAGACTAGGGGATGTGCAGTGAAGGTGGACCACCTAACCTTAACACTGCCCTTTTTCCTTCACTGCCCTCAAGGACCCCGTTACAGAAAGATGGTGCCATGTGTGCGTGTGCGTGTATTGGTGGTGCCATGTGTGCGTATTGGTGGTGCACATCCACACACTACCTCAATATGGGTGTTGCACATAAAAAATTTCAAGTGCCCAAAAGAAACTTCAACCCACTCAAGGATAGAAAATGTTAGAGGAACACTAGTGGGGCTAGGCAGCTCTCAGCATCACCTGGAGAGTGCTCCCCTCCCCCCGCCTCCTGCCAGTCCTCAGTGCTGCCTGGAGCACGCTGTGCAGTGCTCTGGCAGTGATTTAAAAGACCCAGGGCTCTGGCTGCTGCCATTGCCACAGTAGCAGCGGTGGCGGCTGGGAGTTGACCCCTTTTGAATTACTGGACCCTGGGGCAGTTGCCCCCTTTGCCCTGCCTTGTTGGGGGGGCCTGATGTTGCCCTTTTTTGATCTGTGCAGCCAATGAGAGCTGCTTGTTTACAAGACAGGCAGCACACGATGTGCCCCTTCCTCTCCAGGCTCCCAGCATTCAGAGTCAACAGAGCCCCCATAGTTGGTGCAGGGGCATGGAAGGCAGGGACCCTGGCTGAGTAGCTTGCTGAGCTGCTGGCTGGGAGCTGACCAGGTAAGCACCTCCCGGCCAGAGCCGGCCTCTGGCACCCTAGACACTCCCCCCAATCCTATACCCCTCCTCCCTCCAAAACCCTTCACCCCAATCCCTGCATGCCCTCCTGCACATCTGTCCCAGGTCACAATCCCTTCCCAGGCCTTGCACCCCCTTCTACATCCGTCCTCCAGGTCAGAATCCTCCCCTGCACCCATACCCCCTCCTAGCCCCCACACATCCTTCTGCAACCCACCCCCCTACCCCAAACTCCCTCCCAGATCCACACCTCACCTGCACCCCGATCCCTTACTCCAGGTCCCTTCTGCACCCAACCTCCACCCCAGACCCCGCACCTCCTCCATTAATATCACGGAAGAGTGCGGCCCTTGACCACTTTCCAAATTCTTGGAATGGCCCCCCATGAAAAAATTATTGCCCATCTCTGACCTACAGGGTGCTAGCTTCTGGGCAGACTTTGCTAAGCCTTGGTTTAAGTGTGTTCTGTTACCACTACCTTAAGGAGATGGAATGTTCACACATCAGTTTTAACACAACCTATAACAAGGTTTCACTCAGCTCATAATGAGGAACGTTTAAGAAGCTTAGGTTCAAAAGGATTAAAGTAGCACAGCTTATTATTATGCACAGATTTCATTTAAGTGAATGGGTGGTCCTGGTTTAAAGATGTTGGACTGAAAATCAGGACGTCTGGGTTGAATTCCGCAAATTGCACAGGTTTATTGTGTGACATTAGGCAAGTCATTCAGGGTCAGGTTTTGAAAGGATTAGGTGCCTAAAGAGGCAAGTAGGTGCCTAATGGGATTTTCAAAAGCTAGTTTGAATATTGGGCACTACTTGGGAAAGACAGAACAGAGCCAGACATCACCCCCTGACTCCTAGACAGCAGGAGGATATTTACCAAGAGCAAGCCAATGTGGCTTTTTGCCAATATCAGGGAAGAAGGAAATGAGTGGCAGTTAGACATCTAGGTAGGGCTGCCAACTTTCTACCTGCGGAAACTCAAACACCTTGGCCCCACCCACGGCCTCACCTCAACTTCACTCCTTTCCAGGGGTCCCCCCCATCATTCATTCTCCCCCGCCCTTGCTCACGTGCTCATTTTCATCAGGCTGGGGCAGGGGGTTGAGCTGTGGGAGAGGGTGAGGGCTGTGACGGTAGGTGCAGGCTCTGGAGTAGGGCCAGGCATGAGGGGTCTGGGGTGGAGGAGGGGGGATCTGGGCTAGGATAGGTGGATTGGGGTACCAGAGGGAGCGTGGGGAAGAGGTTCCAGGAAGGAGTTTGGGTGCAGGGTGGGGCTCCGGGCTGGAGGTGTAGGCTCCAGGCAGCACTGACCTCGGGCAGTTCTCAGGAAGTTGTGATACGTCCCTCTGTCTCCTAAACAAAAGACTGGCCTAGGGAGAACCACATGTTACCCACCCACACAAGCACCTTCCCTGTGGCTCCCACTGTCTGTGGTTCCTGGCCAACGGGAGCTGCAGAGCTGGTGCTCAGGATGAGAACAGCGCATGAAGCTGCCTTGGCTAACCCCCTGCCTAGGGGCTGCAAGGACATCCCGGCTTCTCCCCTGCAGCCAAAAGACACCAGGCAAGGAGCCTATCAGCCATGCTGCACTGCCAACTGGACTTTTAGGGTGTGTCTAGACTATCGACGGAGCCAAGTAAATTAGTTTATTCAGCTTAGTCAAAGAAGCAGGGATTTAAATAATCCCCGCTTCATTAAAATAAACATGGCTGCTGCGCTGTGCCGACGATCAGCTGATCCAACACAGTGCGGCAGTCTAGACGCAGATTTGTTGGCTGGGGAAGCCTTTGCCGATTGATCCTGCAAACTTCGTTTTACGAGGCATAAGGGATCGGTCAGCAAAGGCTTCACCAGCCGACAGATCCACGTCTAGATTGCCGCGCTATCTCAGATCAGCTGATCGTCGGCACAGCGCGGCGGCCATGTTTATTTTAATGAAGCGGGGATTATTTAAATCCCCGCTTCTTTGACTATGCCAAATAAACTAATTTATATGGCTCTGTCAACGGAGCCATATAGTCTAGACACACACTTATTGGCTTGATCAGCTGTGCTGCCCAGTGCCACTGGAGTCCATTTATAACGGGGTGTTTCAGTCAAAAACCAGACACCTGGGCACTTAAGTGTTCTGAAAAATCCCACCAGACTCCTCTCTGGATCTTTAGTGGCCTAAATAAGTGGCATTAATATCTCTGTGCTTCAGTTTCCCCTCTGTAATATGAGGTTCATTTTTTCCCCCTCTCTCCCATTTCTTTGTGTGGCTTGGCTAATTAGAGACTACCTTACTACGCATATGAGAGAGACAATGTGTATGAGCAGTGCCTCACACAAGGGGGCCTTGAGCTCAGCTGGGGCACCTAGGGGCTACTGAAACAGAAGTAATTAGAGAGAGATAATTTCTAAATGGCGCACAAAAACATAACAGAATGTTCAGTGAGATTCCAATGTACAGGGGCCACTAGTGAACAGAGATTTAAGGCAGCATCTGGTATGGCTTGGTGAGTGTTTGTTCCATTACCTCCTGCTACTCAGGATATGCTCTTTAATTTGGAGGGGCTATTAAGCTCGTAAATTACAGCCATGTATAAATGTAGGCTGGATACTTAACAAATGCAGCACCTAAGGCAATAGACAATCCATGATGAGAGGCAAACAAAGCAGTAACTCTCCTTCCTAGTTTTTTCCCAGTGGACCTACCCATCTCAAGTGAACAAAACTGTACCGTGCTCTGTTTGTACACTGCTGGAAACTTGGTGTGATGGTCCACATATGGGGTTCCAATGTGCTAGTGCGAGACAAATGGATTAGAACAATAAGGGTCTAGTATTTTGCACTTCTATAATAGCTAGATTCTGAGGCTTTCAAAGCACTTTCCCACTGTTAATTTATTATGTCACATAAAAGCCCCACTATTGTCAATGCCCACGGTTAAAAACATGTGATGGGCCCCAAAGTGTTATGAGCAGTGTTCCTCTAATTTTTTCCATCCGTGTGCAGAATACATTTTATATGCACTGGGGCATGTGTGATGCACCATCAATAGAAACATGCTGCAAACTGTGGGCACTCTGCCAATCAGCTGGGTGGCCTCCTAAGTGCTCAGCTTACAGGGAATGCTGGTTATGAGACTGGCTTATAAACCATGAAATGTTAAAAATTAGCACATGTTGGGTTCTTTCATCCCCTTCTGGTGTTGGAGCCCTTAGGGCTGAGGTTTCCAAGCTTTTCTCTGCTAGTAACTTTTCTTCTTTACAAATTAAAAGTTGGGATTCTCAGGTTTTTCACCAGACTCCAGGAGCAGAGGGTTGGACAAAAATGCCAAATGACATGAGATCTGTGATAAAACTGTGAGAATTGCACCCTTATGAGTAGTGTGACTTTGCAGGTGAGGCCCAGAGAGGGTAAAATTAGTGGTGCAAGGACACACAAAAAATTCATTTCCATACATATCTCCATGTATCCATCTCAGTTTTTGTAAAGCTGCCTATTGTACTGGTGTCTGAGTGATTAATATCCATTTGTGTTTCTTAAGGGCTATTATTGTACCTATAAAAAGCTATGACAATTCTCAATATTTCTAATTTGGAAATAGCAGATTTTTCAAAATTTCTTCCATGGATCGGATAGAATTCTGTGATGTGATGCTGAACACGACTTGTTGCACAATACCTCCTTGTCCAGTAGATGGCATAAAAAGATCATGTGCATTTGGAAATCTTGCATGCTTTCTTGTAAGAAACATACATATTCTTGATGAGGAGGGAGACCTGTATTTTACAAGCTCTTTTCATCCATACTGCCATTCCCATTCTGAAGAGAGAAAATTTTTTCCCACTGTTATTGTTCATGGTTTATGCTATACTCCCTTGTCTCAGGAAATGTTTAAGTGCAGTGGTTAAGCTATTTCCTGCTTTAGAGGGGCATTTTTATCTATTTGATCTGTACTACATGAGGAAAATACAGCTATTAAAACAATCACATTAATAAAGAAGGAATATAAACTCAGGGAGAAAGATGTAGACGGAGCTTGATCCTGCCTTGAGGGCGGGGGGCTGGACTCGATGACCTCTCGAGGTCCCTTCCAGTCCTATGATTCTATGATTCTATGAAAATTACAAACCAGTAACCTAGTTGTTGGATGCACTTACTCTTCCAAATATTATGTATTTGCATGGTGGTTTCTTCTAGTAGCACCAAGGCTGAGATTAGCTATGTTCACTTGCTTAAAGTCAGACACTTTGCACTAAAGGGCCAAATGAAGGTTTTAGGTCCCATCGTGCTGGGTGCGGTACACACACATAATGAAAAGTTGGTCCCCAGGGGTGGCTGGTATAGTAGGTGGGGGAAGGCATTGCTTACCCAAACTGCCAGCCTGGCTCTGCCCACTGGGGGGCAGCGTGTTGCTTCTCTCAGTCCTACTTTCACTGACTGCCCATGTTGGTCCCTGTCCCAAAGAATTTATAATCTTCGGCTACGTCTACACTACGAGTTTTCTCTGAAAAAATATGCTAATGAGGGACTCATTTACATGAGTTGCAATCTCATTTGCATATTTTCTGCCGATCCATTTCTGTGCTGGGGTTTTTGAGCAAAAACCAGCAGTGAGGATGTTTTCTTTTTGCGCAAAAACCCCTTTTTCTGCAAGATCTGTAAACTTCCTTTTTGGGGGCATAACGATCTTGTGGAAAAAAGTGTTTTTGCACAAAAAGAAAACATCTACACTGCTTGTTTTTGCACAAAAACGGATCGGCAGAAAATATACAAATGAGATCATGACTCATGCAAATGAGTCCCTCGTTAGCGTATTTTTTTCTGAGAAAACTCGTAGTGTAGACATAGCCCTAATGTTTTCCTTATCTGCCACTCCATCAAGCCTCCAGCTGCCGGAGCATGGCACTGAGTTACATCTCACTGTCTTCATCTGTGAATCGACTAAAAGGGAATGTTTAGATAAAGAAATCTGGACATAATTCAGTGCTCAGTGTGACCAAACTAGTTCCCATGATGTGGCATATTAGGATCAGCTGTTTACTCTTCCCTTGAGGCTACATCTATTCTTGGATTTGTCACAGACTTGCTGCGTGACTTGTGCTCAGAGCTGTCTTCTCTGCGTGCCACAGGGACTCAGCTCCTCACAGGCCCAGACCCATTGCTGTGGAAGCCATGGCAAGATGGAAAGACCAGCACTGGGGCAGCCATTTTGGAGTTACACTAAGTGATTTCCTGGAAGGGTCAAGTGCACCAGGCATGCGAGGGCAGTGTTAATGTCTGGGGCTAACACATGGAGGGTGGGTAACCAACAGTTTCAATGACCTTAGCAATGCTATGTGCCAATTTTTACTGTAGGAGGGGAAACTGTTGAGTAGGTCCCTTACCCTATCTGGTACAAATACTGAACATCTTTCTTCAGCAGTGGATACACATGGCTGCTGCTTTTCCTGGAGCAAACACGTCTGCTTGAAAAGCAAAGGAATACACTATTCATGCAGAATGTTTGAATGCCCTAAGAGAATGTTACAGTACCTGTGGGCAGTAAATCAGGACAGAATGTGGCTTCTGAACTAAGGCCTATTTGAGCAGGATCGGAACTCAATTCCACTGCCTTAGAAGTGCCTAGGTGCCTTCCCTGTCAGCAGTGCATTTGTACACGCATTCATTCACATGCTCTGATTTCCCCCACATACCATAGCCTTTGAAGGGCCAGAGATAGCTCAGAGGCAGGAATCTCCAGTCTGCAGGGACATCCTTAGGACTTATGGGGCCCTACACAGTACTATTCAACTGGTGCCACCATGTCCAACAGCAGCCTTGGGGGCAGGATGACAATTTTTTAAGAAATGTGATTTTATAATTTTCAGCAACATGCTAATGAAATATTTGTAAAGCACATTTTATACTAAGGTGTTGTACGTCACTCAGGAGAGATTCAGATGCTGCCCAGATGATTAGCCGAGTACCCACAGATAGGTTTTTTGTTTCTCCAGGTGGGGAATATTTACATATGCCTTGGTGCACATAAAAATATTTATTCCACATAGGATGGAAAAGATTAGAGGGAACATTGCTACTAAGCCACAACCTCTCTTAGGCCATGTCTTCACTTGGCAGAAGATTGATGCTGCTGCGATTGATCTTCTGGAGTTAGATTTATTGGGTCTAGTAAAGACCAGATCAATCGAACTCAGAGAGCACCCCCATTGGTGCTGGTACTCCTGCTTCTCCTGAGGAGTAAGGGAAAGTGACGGGAGCATTTGCTCCCATTGGCCTCCCGGTGCGGAGACTGCGTGGAAACTTAAATTAAGGTGTCAGCTCCAGCTACATAATTAACATAGATGGAGTTGTGTATCTTAATTCGACCTTCCCGCATAGTGAAGACATGGCCTTAGTCTCTCCACCAGGCAGGCTAGCTTACTGGTTAAATACTTAATAGTTTTCCCAATTGTAGGAGTTCAAGAGTGTATTGACTTTAATGGAGTTACAGTGGCTTCAACTGGAGCCCAGCGTATCAGAAAGCAAACTAGGGAGATATTAATATTCTCCTCTTGGCCTCTGAAAGAAAGCCTGATAAGATTTGATTCATGTTTTGTGTTTCAAGGCACTGGAGAAATCTCAATGTCTGGGTTCAGCTGGTTATAGCAGTTTGCCAGGATTAACAATGATTCCCCACCCCAAAAGAGGAGACTTACATATAAACCGAACACCAGATCTACAAGCCCAGCTATTCACAGCTGTTCTTTCCATCTTTTATTCCATTGTTTGCAGAACATAAGGAAGCAATCGAGCACCGAAGAGAGCTGAGCAGACAAAAGTACCCTTGTGCCCAGCTCTGGAGTACTTTGTAAAACGCAAATAACTTGAAAAATAGGTCAAGTCTGGACATCAACAGGAAATTGAAAAATTACATCAGTGGAAGAGCAGAAACAGATGTCAATCATTTGGCAATGGGCCTCATGATAGGACAGTTGATCACATGCAGGTTGGCTTCTAAACTTCCCATATAAGTTATTATGCCAGGTTATATAGAAGGTAATGGTCTACTTTAAAACATACACATATACACATGCATGTGCTTCCTCTCTCTCTCTCTGGACAGGGTGCGTCTGGACAGTGGTGCTATTTCAGAATACTTACAGTATCCTGAAATAGTTATTCTGCATCTTTTAAACAAGCCTGTTATTTTGAAAGAGCTTTCAAAATAATGGGCTTGCTATTCCAACATCCCTGTAAACCTTGTTCCATGAGGAGTAAAGGAAGTTTCGGAATATCGCTCTATTTCGAAATATACTAAAAATAAGCTATGCAATTTGCATAGCTCAAATTCATATCTGCAGAATGAACGGCGAGTGAAAAGTTAAGACCTTGGTATTCGGCATAATGTATGGTCCAAATAGGAGAGGCAGATCCCACAGAGAATGGATAGGCGATATAGTAGATTGGTGTGGAGCTAGTGTGCAGAAACTAAGCCACTCCGTGATGGACAGAGAAAGATGGAAGGAAATAGTGAGGGAGGCATCAGAAACCAAGGGATATTGAGCCCATGGTGGTTGTTGATGATGATGAAATTGCATAGCTTATTTCGAGCTACCGGTGCAGTGTAGACACAACCATATGGGAGGGAAAAGAGAGAGAGAGAGACACACACACGAGGGTTTTGCTTGCTTCATGATCTCTAAGAACAAATCTTCTAAAAAATAGGAATAAGATTAATTCTACTCCCTCAATCTAAATCAGCAAATCTTCTAAGACTTTCATTCTTTAGTGTTGAAATGATCACAAAATGTGTGTGTGACGGGGTAAGGCAACCCCACACTGACCTGGTGCGCCGAGAGGGCTGGGACGAGAGACGTCCCAAAGGGGATACCCACCGGGAGGTGGTTGGGGAGGATACCCCAGTTCCGGCCGGGGGATTGGCTGGGGTCGGGCCAAACGCCGGCGCAAGCGCAGAAGGCGCTACATATGCCAGGAAGATGGGCGCCGGCTGATGATGTCATCCGGCAACAGGCCGGTGACATCAGGACTGTGCCATGGATGCCAGGGGGTGGGAGGAGAAAAGCCCAGATGGGGTTGGGGAAAGATAAAAAGGGCAGAGGATCCGCCAAAGGGGCGGACAGGCCGTGGCGCGCTGAGGAAGGCACGGCCACAATGGTTGGGGGTTTATAAGGGAATATCCTTTGCCCCAAGGGGGGAAGGGAAAAGCAAAAAGGCCTGAAAACGTAGAGGTAGGAAGTAGCCCAGGGCAGGGTTGTGGAGCCTGCAGGCTGATGTGTTTAGGGGCAACTCCCCAGTCAGCCGGGCCACAGAGAAACTATCCCTGCCTTAGGGCCCTAGGCTGGGACCCGGGAGAGTGGGTAGGCCCAGGTCCCCCTACTCCACTGCTTGTGGTCAGGTGTCTCTGATCCGGAAACTGTAGTTGCTAATAGAAACCTGATTTATTTGGTGTGTACGGTGCCGAAGGGGGTACCAATGGGGATGGGTAAATCACAATAAAAGGGAGCATTGATAGAGCCTCCCCAAAGTGGCCTGTGTACAGTATGATTTTACATAAAAGGAAGAGTAGTCTCATGCCTGGAATAGAGAAGCGGGATTCAGTCCTGTCTGAGCGAGCAGGCACAGAAATGAAAAGCAGTTTGAAGAACTCTGGTCTTGATACTCTTGGATAGAAATGTCGAGATTATCAGGGATGCCAGACCTCTATTCCACCTAACCCCTTCTCTTCACCCACCCCTAACAACTCCTTTCCTTCCCTCGTGTTAAGTCTATTTTCCGGCTGTATAGTTTTCTGGACTTGCAGCTGTGACAAGTTACAAAATTGCATAACGCCATCATTTTATTGGCAATCCTGTGAAGTAGCTGGAACCATATACAAGCTAGAAGTCATTTATATTTTTGTACTTTTCAATGTCTGCTTCTCTATGAAAATCAACAAACAATTAATGCCCAAAAGCATATGCTTAAACTCACCACTATTCGGCAGCATACTTTAAAATCAATGGGACTTAAACAGGTGCCTACAGTTCAATGGCTTTTTGAAAAGGGATGAACTGCTAGTTGTTGCTTCTGACATTTGCCCCGGATTCCTCTTTTCCCATATTCCATCTGTGTCACTCTCTCTTTCATCCCTCAGTGTGACTTTCCAAGACACTGATTTTATTGGTTGATTTGGATTTACTCATCAACAAAAAGGAGGAGACCTTTCCAAGAAGTCTGATGCCCCTGCTGGCAGAACAAAGATTACAGTTAAACACTGGAATAAATTGCCCAGGGAGGTTGTGGAATCTCCATCTCTGGAGATATTTAAGAGCAGGTTAGATAAATGTCTATTAGGGATGGTCTAGACAGCACTTGGTCTTGCCCTGAGGGCAGGGTACTGGACTCGACCTCTCGAGGTCCCTTCCAGTCCTAGTATTCTGTGATTTAAATAGCATCTTACCTCTGGTACAGCCAGTAAAATTTAACCCAGAGGTCCTTTCTTTGCAGATTCAACCCCTGTCAAGGCAGAGAGTATCTTGCAGCCAGCCCTGAAGACCAGACTATGGCTACTTTGAACCAAACGGCAGCTTGTTTCCTCATAGAAACTTTATTTCCAGCACTTTTTTACACACAGGCCTTAAACTCTTCAGGGAAGGGATTTTCTCTCCTGAGGGCAAAGGCTGACAAAATACAAATAGTAAAAATAAATGATTTCAGCCCAGTTTTCCTCCCTCCATTCTATTCCAGACATGCTCACTCCTGTGCTCTACCCCCTAAGGATATGTCTACACTACAAGGTTTTTGCGCAAAAACCGGCAAAGCGTCCACACCTCAAGTGTGTTTTTGCGCAAGAAAATTTACAGTGAATCGACAGAACAGAGCGGGTTTTGTGGTATAGGTATTCCTCTTTCTGTGAGGAATAAGTCTTTTTGCGCAAGAGCTCTTGCGCAAAAAGGCATGTGTGGACGGGAAACGGGGTTTTTTGCGCAACAACACCCTATGGAAAGCAGCACAGGTGCCCTGGTGGCCATTCAGTTAACGGCAATCAGAGCTTTCTTGTGAGAGAGCGCCCATGCAGTCTGGATGCTCTCTTGCCCAAAAGCACATTGCTTTTCCGATGCACTTTTGCAGTGTGGATGCGCTCTTGCACAAGAAGTTTTTGCAGAAGATCTCTTCTTTCAAAAGCTTTTTGTGCAGGAAGCCTGAATTGTAGATGTATATTAGGCTTAACTGGCATGTTTTGTTTTATTTAGATTAATAACTTACTTTGCTCTGCTACTACTTTGCTATTACTTGCAACCACTTAAATCCTACTTTTTGTAATAAAATCACTGTTGTTTATTAATACACCCAGTGTAAATAATTGTTACCTGGGAGGCAAGCAGCTGTGCATATCCTATTACACAGGGCAGACCATAGGAGCTTGCTCTGTGCAAAACTGTTTACAGAGTAAGATGGATTCATCTGGGGTTCTGGTCCCACTGGGGCTGCACACCTGACTGCTAAGGCAAATCCCTTTGACTGAGCCTTCCCAGACCTGAGATGATCTCAGTGCTTGTATTACACTGCCCAGAGCTGTGTCCCCACCCTGTGTCAGTGCTGCAGGAGGCCAGATGGCCTGGCTTAGCACAGTAAAGGGAGTGCCCAGGAAGGTTGACTCAGTGGTATTTGAGCACACCAAGGCTATATCTACACTGGAGGGTTCTTGCACAAGAAAATCTTGCACACGCATCCTTGAGCAAGAACTCTTGCGCAAGAACACGTCCACACTGCCATGTGCTTTTGCACAAGAGCATCCATGGCAGTGTGGATGCTCTCTTGCACAAGAAAGCTCTGATGGCCATTTTAGCCATAGGGCTTTCTTGTGCAAGAAACCCGTCGCACGTCCACACTGCCCTCTTGCACAGGAGCTCTTGCGCAAGAAGGCTTACACTGGTTTGAAAAAAACATAGCTCTTGTGCAAGAAGCCCTCTCTTACCACGCTTTACTGTAACTCTTCTTGCGCAAGAGCGGGCGGGCAGTGTGGACACTGTGGAAGAACTGTCATTTTTGCGCAAGAACTTGCCAGTGTAGCCCAAGTGACGGTCTCAAGGGGATCTCTGTGACCGAACCCATCACACCAGACATTAAATTGGTTCCAGTGTGGGGGTTCCAAGTCTCCTACCATATAAACTAAGGTATAGGTACCATATAACTCAGGTAAGCCCTCCTCAGCCTACTCCCAAGACTCAGCTTGCTTTGCATCCTACCTCTACCATTTTGAAAGGGAGTCAGAGGGTGTAGACCTCAGCCTGTGAAGACCACAAGTTCTGCCTCCGTTCCATGAGTTCCAGACCCATCACCAACATCCCAGGTTTTTTTACTTCTGGGAACTGTTCTGACTGTACCGGATAAGGGCTGCAAATTTACAAGTCAGCTAATTACCTCAGTTAGGTACTAAGCATCTTCCTTCCTTCTTAACCCGCTGTGGATTGAAGGTGTGGTGAGGAAGGCAAAACAACTCCCCACTCCCTTTGGCGACTGGCCCATGGGTAAAATAAGTTCCATCTTGACCCCCAACCAGTGAGCCGCTAAACCTGCAGCATTTGGCAGGCTGGTTTCCAATTCACAGAGAGTAGGATGGGGCTGCTGGAATGGAGTCCAAAGGGATTCTGCATGGGACCCATCCCAAACTAAATCTTGGGAGCTGGGAAATTCTGGCCAATCAACACCCCTCTACCCTAACTGGCCATAGGGTGTCAGAATCTCTATAGGGAGGGGAGGAGCTACCTGGTGCCCTCCCAGCAAGTGCATCACTCCAGTTTCCCACATTTCTTGAGACAGGTGGGTGGCATTTCTCCTATCTGGTAGCAGAACTGAACCCTTAGAATTGGGGAAGTTTGGAAGTGCATCTGAACTCTGCTCCTCAGCCTCATTCAAACTACACTCTCAATTCAGACACTTCCTATTATGTTGTTTTCAAGCCTTTCACATTCCTGATTTTTCTTTCCTGGAATCAGTCACAATATTTGGTTTTGAATTTAGCCTCCATCTTTTTTTGCATTGTGTCCTTTCTTATCAGTATTGTATTGTTCCTTTGGGACTTCCTATCATGTTACATCTCTCTCTCCTTCCTGGTCTTTGTGTGTAGCATTAGAGTCAGGACTTCAAGCATGTTGTTTTCAGATGATTTCATTGGGACTCATGCCGTGTTCCTTTCATAACATTCAGGATCAGCTCCAGGTCTGTCAGTGTATAATGATTTCTCTTACTGCAAACTCAACTGATCTCAAACCAAACACAGTATCGCCTACAGCTGCACTGTGAGGAAAAAGAAACTGACATGGAAACAGATTGTGAGACTGTGACCCACGTTCACAATGAACCCTCTCCTGCCTGACCTTTCATGAGAAACTCAGGACTTGGCCCAGGTTCACCAAAAGGCATGCTGTGCTTCTCAGACCTCATGTCACAAGCACATTCAAAAGGACAATTGCTGATTCTGTTTGGAAATCATGCAACATTCATGGTTTCACACACAGTGTTGAGTTTGTTGAACATCAGTAGCTCTGCATTGCCATTTTGGAACATGAGCCTATTAATAGTACAAATTGAACCCCTCTAGTCTGGCACCCTCAAGATCTGACTGGTGCCAAACCAGAGAATTTGCTGGACCATGGGAGGTCAATATTGTCTAGAAGCATTACCAACATTTATAAGATATTTAGGGGTAAATTTAGCACTAAAGAACAGCACAGAACACTGACAACCAGGACTGGTGGGTTTAAACAAACTTTTTGGACCATGGGAAACTTGGCCACAGCTATGGTAAATGGACAACCGACTAACTAAAAGGATGTTGCTGGATGAGAGCGTACCGGATTAGAGAGGGTCAACCTGTAATGCATTGATATGTTGATACATCCCACATCAGAATCTTTCCATCTCAAAATGTAAAGGTGAAACTCAGATCAAAATAAAATAGGACCTCGATCTTGCAAACACTTAGGTAGCCACATAACTTACGTGCCTGGAGGACTGGTGCCTGCATTATGATGTGAATCCTATATATCATCCCTCCTCCGGAGTTTTGCACTGCTCTGGTGCAATGTGAAGGAGTGAAGGGGCTTGTTCAGGGCAGTGGGAGGGGGCATAACAAGGAGGAGTGGGATGAGAATAAGGAAAGGGAAACATCAGTTGAGTATCAGGGAAAGCTTTCCAAACAGTCTCCCAAGGGAAGCAGCACCAGCAACTGGGATATTTAAAAGCAGAGGGGAGAGGGTACGTATAGACATGGGTTACAGGTTTGTATATTTTTTTGGTGGTGCCCACAATGGCCCCTTTGGCTTTAGAGGGCCCAGTGCTTCAGGGGGATAGGAGACCCAGTGTGGCCTGGGAATTAGCAGGGGGCTTGGCACTGGCAGCAGCAGATGACCCGCCGCAGCCTATCCTGCCTCTTTCGGACTTCTACCCCTCCCAAGCAACACTGGGAGACAACAGGTTGGAGCGGAGCAGAGCAGGGCGAGCTGGATTCGGGTTGCTTGCTGCTGTGGGAGCCAAGGCCACTGCTAGCTCCCCATGCCACCCTGGCACCCATATCCCCCTGAAACTTAGGGTCCTCCAAAGTGCCCTGGTCCATACTATGGATGGGACAACTTTGAAAATATAAACCCAAACATTGAGGCAGCCGGGCCCATGTTCCTGAATATTAGTGGATCATGGACACCCCAGGCCACCTCATCCCTTGTGGCTTTACAGGTTGAACCACTCTAGCCTGGCACCCTGGGGACCTGACCAGTGATGAACCAGAGCATTTGCTGAACAACAGGAAGTCAATATTGTCTAGCAGCATTACCAGCACGTCCACTGCTTCCTGGGCAATTAGAAGACATTTAGGGGTAAGTTTGAGCTAAACAATGGCATAGAAAAATGAGAGCCAGGGCTGGTGGCTGTAAACAAACTTTAGGAGACCATGGGAAATTTGATCAGACCCATAATAAGTGGAAATCTAGCTAACTAAAATCATGCTGGACTATGGATGGTGCCGGACCAGAGAGGGTCAAACTGTATAAACAATCCCGCTTTGGCTAGGGTGCTGTCTTACGGTCTCACCATCCTTATCTTATATAATTCACATCTTTCCCCACACTGTTCAGCAGCATGCACACAGACAGCTCAAACTACATCAGGACAGCAACAGCAACAATTTGGCCAGGCCCTACTCCAACAACCAGGCTACGTCTACACTGGCCCCTTTTCCGGAAGGGGCATGTAAATTTCACCAGTCGTCGTAGGGAAATCCGCGGGGGATTTAAATATCCCCCGCGGCATTTAAATAAAAATGTCCGCCGCTTTTTTCTGGCTTTTAAAAAAGCCGGAAAAGAGCGTCTACACTGGCCCCGATCCTCCGGAAAAAGTGCCCTTTTCCGGAGGGTCTTATTCCTACTTTGAAGTTGTGCTCTGACACGTCTGGTAAATACTGGGCTCTGGGGCTACGTCTACACTGGCCCCTTTTCCGGAAGGGGCATGTAAATTTCACCAGTCGTCGTAGGGAAATCCGCGGGGGATTTAAATATCCCCCGCGGCATTTAAATAAAAATGTCCGCCGCTTTTATTGACTTTGAAGTAGGAATAAGACCCTCCGGAAAAGGGCACTTTTTCCGGAGGATCGGGGCCAGTGTAGACGCTCTTTTCCGGCTTTTTTAAAAGCCGGAAAAAAGCGGCGGACATTTTTATTTAAATGCCGCGGGGGATATTTAAATCCCCCGCGGATTTCCCTACGACGACTGGTGAAATTTACATGCCCCTTCCGGAAAAGGGGCCAGTGTAGACGTAGCCCCAGAGCCCAGTATTTACCAGACGTGTCAGAGCACAGCTTCCAAAATCCTCTGGGCATTCAAGCTCTCTTACACATGCTTTTCACACCGGGAAGAGAAGGAGGAAACTCGCTCAAGACGTTTCTTTGAGCTGAGTGGCTGGTGTTCTCCACCCAAATGATCTGTCCCTGGTTTCATTTCCTCTTTTGGGTGTGTCCCACAGTGACACCCTGGGAGTACTGGCTCATTCATCACTTGTCAAGCCCGAGAGGAGGCTCAAAGTGTAACGATAGAACTTTGCGTTCTGAACCATTTCTTGTGCCAAATTGCACAACCCAGTTACGTTACCAAGTGTTTGTGGGCAAGGCTCCCTGATGGAAAAAAGGGGCAGGCAGGCCACTTTCAGTTTCCATTGGCCCAGCTGTGGATTCTTATTTTCTAGGTTCCCAAGCTGAGGATCACTCCAGCTGTGATCCATGCTCATTTTTTCTTTCCATACAGCAATTGTGTTGGTGTGGACAATGTTCCAAGAGGCTATTATCTCCTCCCTCCTCAGGATGTTCAGTAAAGCTCTGACTTACAAGACACTTAGGCATGTACCTAACTTTAACTATATGAATAGTTCCAAACCTCAAGGACAATACATGCAAGTACCCTAATTGCTCATGGAGCCCAAAGGGCATTGGCTGACCCCAGGACACCCTTTTAGCCAGGCATGGCAGGTTTCTCATTTCTGTAGCACCCTCCACTGATGCACACACCAGGGCTGTGTCTAGACTGCCCAGTTTTTCCAGAAAATCAGCTGCTTTTCCAGAAAAACTTGCCAGCTGTCTACACTGGCTGCTTGAATTTCCACAAGAGCACTGACTTCCTACTGTAAGAAATCAGTGCTTTTTGTGGAAATACCATGCTGCTCCCGTTCGGGCAAAAGTCCCTTTTGCGCAAAAGTTTTGCGCAAAAGGGCCAGTGTAGACAGCTCAGATTTGTTTTCCACAAAAAAGCCCCAATTGCGAAAATGGAGATCGGAGTTTTTTGCAGAAAAGCATGTCTAGATTGGCCACAGACTTTTCCTCAAAAAGTGCTTTTGCGGAAAAGCATCTGTGCCAATCTAGACGCTCTGGTCCAAAAATGCTTTTAACGGAAAACTTTTCCATTAAAAGCATTTCCAGAAAATCATGCCAGTCTAGACTTAGTCCAGCACTGTAGCAGTTTCTCTTCCAGTAACTTGGGCCTTCAGCCAAGTCACAGCCTTAACTCTACCCCTTTTTAGGGTAACCACAGTCTGAACTAAACATTCCCTAAAATAACTCCCAACAAACATCCCTCTGGGGCTATTGCTCACCAGGTCTAGAAGACTCAGCCCTTGTCTAGGTCTAGTGGGGGAACTCCATCCCCGCTCTAACATACCAGGTCAGGGACCCTGTACTGAATGGCTAGGTCTGGTCCTCCGGCTATGCTGCAGTCTCCCTTAGCCTCTTCCCTACTGCCTATGCCTAATACAGACTTTTCTCGTACTCCCCATTGCCTTTGGGCCTCCTAGTTCTTTCTGTTGTATTGGGCCTAAAGCCCTTTCCCAGTACCCACCTTAGGGATTAGCTCACTGCCCTGCCCTTCTCCCATCAACCTATCCTGGCAAAGCCAAGTTCTTTCCCTTTTCCCTCTGCAACCTCCCCCACTGCTTCCTTTCTTGTACTGAGCTTCCTGGCTTTCTAATCAGTACCCAGCCTCTTCTCAATTACACTTAATCTGAGATGAGCTACAGGTCTCACAATTTACTGCAGCTACCTCCTGCTCTTTATAGGGAATTCTTGCCTGATTCCCCTCAGGTGGGGCTTATTCTATAATGAGGGTAATTCAGCTCCTGGCTTTCCCCACCCACAGGATGGGGTCCCACCAGCCCCATGAGAGCAAACTGCTCACAAGATTCTTGTAATTAACCACACAGATGAGGTGCTTTGTGACTGAAGGGCCTGACAGAGAAATTTTAGGAGTTCAGGCTTTAAATCTTAAAGATGCGATTTCCAGACTTTATCCAAGTCATGGCTTCACAAATCAGCCTGTGGCCAGGGTAAAGGATACATTACTAAGACTGATGCATTATGAGCCAGCCTAGGGGTGGATAAATATATTTCAGCTTCACCTCAACAGGAGGGAGGGGTTTTATGGGTTATTTGAATGGCTTGAACCAATTCTACAAGCTAAATACAGAGAGAGGTATTGGAATTACAATTCATCCACAGATTCAGTTCTTAGACTGATGGCCTCATTTGAGAGGATGGCTGGCACATTATCAACCTAAAATTCAATGAAGGTGCCAACAGCTCTTTGTCTTTGTAGATTCTTGCATTAGTACCCTTCCTATCTAATTGCTATCCTATGCTACTTATCTGCTTCTTTTAACTATCCAATCTTTAGGTGCTTATAGATTACCAGCTCTGCCTACTTGTTTTTCCCTTTGATATTTTCATACCCTCTGCTCCTTGTTTTTTTCATCTCTCCCCCCTTCCCCATTCTCCCCTATTTATTTTGGTCTGCACATCCTAAACTCTGGACATCTGAAGAAGTGGGTTGTGCCCACAAAAGCTCATGATACCATCTACATGTTTTATTAGTCTTTAAAGTGCTACTGGACCATTTGTTGTTTTTTAAGTTTATTATTGTTATTCACAGTTATGCCCAAAGCTGACTAGCCTTCAGACTAGAGAGGCTCCTTTTAGGGATGTACAGGGTTAATGGGCTAACCAATTACTGGCATCAGGGCCGGCCCACAACATTTTGGCACCTGAGGCGGAGAGCTCAAATGACACCCTCATGCGCCTTTTTCTTCTGCCTGCTTGTTATGTCTCTTCTGCCCTCCTTCCTCCAGCACAGCACTCCACCATCTCTGTGCATCTAGAGCAGAGAGAATACATATGCACCAGCAGCAGATAAAATTTTCTACACTCGGGTCCTAGTGGCACCCCCACACAGTCTGGTACCTGAGGCAGTTGCCTCAGTTCGCCTCATGGTAAGGCCAGCCCTGACTGGCATGCTTACTGAGGTAACTGGTACCCAGCTGAGCCAGAGCAGCTTTCCACGCATGGTGTAGTGGGCTCCGCTTGGCTGTAGCAGCCCCCTGTCTCTGGCAGGATGTGATGGGTTTGACCTGGGCTGGCTGGAGCAGCCACTGCCCATGAGGTGGCAGGCTTGGCCCAGCCTGGCTGGAGCAGCCTGCGGCAGGGTGGGCCCAGCCGGGTGTCACACTGCAAGTGGGGGGCTGCTCTGGCCAGGCCCATCCTATTGTGCTGCAGGTGGGGAGGCCACTCCAACTTAGCCAGGGCTGGTTAACCTGTTAATCGGGGGCGGTGTCTAGACTGGCCAGTTTTTCCGGAAAATCAGCCGCTTTTCCGGAAAAACCTACCAGCTGTCTACACTGGCCGCTTGAATTTCTGCAAAAGCACTGACTTCCTACTGTAAGAAATCAGTGCTTTTTGCGGAAATACTATGCTGCTCCCGTTCGGGCAAAAGTCCCTTTTGCGCAAAACTTTTGCGCAAAAGGGCCAGTGTAGACAGCTCAGATTTGTTTTCCGCAAAAAAGCCTCGATCGCGAAAATGGCCATGGACGCTTTTCTGCAAAAAGTGCTTTTGCAGAAAAGCGTCCATGCCAATCTAGACGCTCTGTTCCGAAAATGCTTTTAACGGAAAACTTTTCTGTTAAAAGCATTTCCGGAAAATCATGCCAGTCTAGACGTAGCCATGATGTTTAACTGCTTAGCTTTTTAACTGGAATTTTACATCCCTAGATTCATTAGGATTCTGTGGAGAAGGCTGCCACTACCCACAGTCAAGACCCCTTCCCTCCTGTAAGATTAGTGTTCTAGCCCTCTGGAACACCATTTCTTGCAAGTCTGCACCCTCTACAGGCAAAGAGGCAGCAAATAAAAACCAAAATCTTCTGAAGAGCAGCAAACAGAAGAGGCCAAGTGGATGACTGGTGTCACTCAGCTTCCTGCACTTCTTTTACACTGGTTTGAATTTGGTGTGTAACCAAACATACCCCCAGGAGGTGAAATCACTCCAACCCACAGGCTATGTAGTTGTCCACATTTGGGCTGTGTTACCACAAAATAAGTGCAACTTGGTCTTGTTTTCATTCTTAGTCTAACAGATCATCTAATTAGGGAGCACAATAACATTCTTATGCTTGACAAATCCTTTAGATGTGGAAAATCTCTTTCCTTTATTTTTTTTTTCATAGACAACATGGAGACCTAGTGCTAAATAGCAAAAACTAAATTTAATATCCTATTTCAAACAGCTGCCTTTGGGTCTGGAAGCACTTCAATGGATTGCCCTGGTTCAAAGATGTCGGAATGATTTCACTTTGAAGAAAACAATGTTTTTCAAGCAGCACACTGGCTGACCTGTGTTGGATCACAGCCTCTAGAACTACACTTAGGTATGTTTGAAAACGAGGTGGGTGTCTTACCTCCGCAAATAGATGATCAGGTTTCTAAGCAGAGGCAGAGGGAGGGAGTTGCTTTTTTCCATTTTGAAAAGATGGAAGAGAGGAAAATAATTATTCTGTGCTGTCTGTGGATGGGCTGATTCCTTTACTATCCTCAACAGTTAGACGCCAATCCTGGAAGAGTACCCTGGCTACCTAATAGGAAGATATCTCTTTAAGAGCCCCATGGGAAGAGGGAGGAGTGAGTTGTGGCTAGGTCATTGTTGCTAGGCAGATTTAGCAGTGCACACCCAGAAGGTGTGGTAGTGTGAAGAGGGTCCCTTCCACTAGCTTATTTCTTTGCTGCTGGGGTCAGACCCTAAGGCTATGTCTACAATGGCGGTTTCTTGTGCAAGAAGTCTTTGCAAGAAAACATCCACACTGCCATGTGCGAGCTGTGCTTTTGCACAAGAGCACCCATGGCAGTGTGAACGCTCTCTTGCACAAGAAAGCTCTGATGGCCATTTTAGCCATAGGGCTTTCTTGCGCAAGAAATCCCTGCCGAGCGTCCACATTGCCCTCTTGTGCAAGAGCTCCTGCGCAAGAGGCTTACACCTGTTAAAAAAGAGCATAGCTCTTGTGCAAGAAATCCTTTCTCACCATGCCATACTGTAAATTTCCTTGCGCAAGAGCGGGCAGGCAGTGTGGACGCTCTGCGGATTCTTGCACAAGAACGGCCATACTTGAGCAAGAAGCCACAAATGTAGACATAGCCTAAGAGGGCAATTAGGCAGGCCAGCTGCTTTCCTAAGGGTTAGGTGCAGGTGTGAGCTGGGAGAAGCTGAGCTCAGGACCAGGAAGGAGGCTGTTGTCCCTCACTCTGAATCATTTTGCAGCAGGTTAGTGCTAATCCTCTAGCAGGGAACATGGGCAATGTTAAGTATAATGAGGGGAAACTGGGAGGGAAAAATCACTTTTGTTTTAATGGGATGCTTTGAATGTTGCACTGATTTTAGCCAAACTGTCCCAGTTAACTTTCTCAGCTAGTATGATTCATCGGCTTTTCTTTAACTGTGCAGCGAGGAAAGTCATTTCTATTTTGTCACTTTCAGTTTTTGTATTTTCTTTAAACCTGTATACTTGTGACATGACTGTTTCTTCATAAGAGTTTTATAAAGTTATTTAATTAAATACGTTTCTTTACTTCCATTTGAGACTTGAGTGTGGGGAGGCTGACCCCTGAGCAATCCTTAGAGACTGAATTCTGGGCCTCCAGCTGCTTTTCTACGGGAGGGAGCTGGGTTTTTTCAAAGCACTGCAGAAGGGCAATGAAACGATTTCTAGTCCACCCAAGATTACAGAGGCACTTGGGCATGTACGTCATGTTATCCATGAATGATTCCATTGAAGTAAATGATGCTGCCCAGATGCAAAGAGAAGCATGTGAATAAGTCTTGGGGTTTGAGTGTCCAAACTCACCCAGCTCATCAGGTTTAATCTAATTGGTAACTGAAAAAAGCAGTAAATCAAAATAAATTAAGCTTGGCCGTTCCTAGAATTCCCATGTTCCCCACCAAATGCCCTCTGCCCTCACTTTCCCACACCTACTGATTTTCTTTGTATTCGCTCCACTTTTTATCCGAGTCAAAGCTCATTATTATGAGTCAGCTGTAGCTACTGTTCATCTTAATACACCTGAGCCTTGGGTGGAATAACTCTGCCTTAACACTGAGCATATACTGAGGCAACATAACTTCTATCTAGTTATGCTGGTGTATCAGTAAATGCAAGGACTGATTTTGCAATAACCGTTCTGATGATTCCAGTCTCCCTGCATATGGCCTGGACACATGCTCAAAGAAGCAACAGAGGAAGCTCTGCAAAAAGCAGAAAACCTATGGGAACTGAATTGGGGATTAAGGTGGAGCATGTATAACAGTGTATCTCACGGATCTGTCTGGAAGGCAGGTGGCATGCACTGAGGGATGATGGCCGTGGTGGTGAGCAACGACAGCTTTCTGCTGGTTTGGTTCAGGGGTTCTGCAGTAGGCAGGGCATTGTCACAGAATACCAGCTCTGCCCCTGGTTCTGGAAAGTATGTCTGTCTCTAAAGGAGACTGCATATTAGGCTCTACCCTTTGAGGAGCAGAGAGAGACTTCTCTAGAAAAGGCTGAGAAAATTCTACAGGAGGGTCCTCTGATCTGGGCTATCAGATCCATCCAGAGCAGGATTTCTTAAACTGTGTTCTGTGACACACGGGTGTGGCACGGTGAACCACAGAGTTCAAAATGGTCACCCTTAAAGGGGCAGGCAACCCCCGCTCCCCCCCCCCCTTTTTTTTTGGCTCAATAACTTTTCCCCGGCCTCTTTTTTTTTTTTTTCAACAAAAAATCCTTGGTGTCCCTCAAAAAAAAGACTGTTTGGTGTTCCTCCATCTTAAAAAGTTTAAGAAACACTGATCCAGAGGATGGCTGGCGAGGAGTTGGTCTCTCCTAGAGCAGAAGCAGTGTCCATAGTGCAGACTGCCATGGTAGTGGGACTCAGCCAGCTATATTAAATTACATTACTCCCCCAGTGCACTGGGAGAGGGGGACGTGTTCAGAGTGCCGTGGCTAACAGTTGGCGCTATATCCTTGGGCTGGGGCAATTTTGTTGCTTGCAAGATTTAGACTCTGGCTGCACAAAGTCACCCCCTTTGGTCTAGATTCATATAGCAGCCAGGCAGAAGGAAGCCATTCTGCGCTTCATTTTAAAATGAAGTTTGGAAAAAAGAAGATTAAGGGGGGACATGATAGCGGTTTTCAAATATCTAAAAGGGTGTCACAAGGAGGAAGGCGAAAATTTGTTCCTCTTGGTTTCTGAGGACAGGACAAGGAGTAATGGGCTTAAAGTGCAGCAGGGGAGGTTTAGATTGGACATTAGGAAAAAATTCCTAACTGTCAGGGTGGTCAAATATTGGAATAAATTGCCAAGGGAGGTGGTGGAATCTCCCTCTCTGGAGATATTTAAGAACAGGTTAGATAGACATCTGTCAGGGATGGTGTAGACAGAGCTTGATCCTGCCTTGAGGGCGGGGGGCTGGACTCGATGACCTCTCGAGGTCCCTTCCAGTCCTATTATTCTATGATTCTATGAAAACCCTTGAGAAGTCTGCTTGTTTTCACTAACCAGGCGCCTCTCTTTCTCTGCTATTGGTCCTTCGCTCTCATGAGAGCCAAAGGAACTGAATCCATCTTCTTCAACAACCTACCAACCAAAATAAAGGAGCTTATAGCTTAGGAAGAAGTCCTAGGGGCTGGCAGCAGAGCAATAACAAGAGTTAAATAAGGTGCCAGGGTCTTCAAGGGAGACATTTGTTGTTCAGAGTGATGGTAAGTTTCACAGTGTCCACTCTGACACACAGACTCCATGTGGACCACCCAGTTGCATGGCAAGAAATCCATTTTTCTCATGGTTTCTGCTGCCTCTAGTCCCTTTTTTAGGCAGGCTCAACCTCTGACAGCTCTCTTGTTTTCCCAGCTGTTCTGTATGTCCAAGATCAGGTCACTAACAGCAAAAGGGCCAGTATCAGAATCAAACAAAAAACTCTTAAAAATAAAAACATATCTGCAGGGGGGCTCTTCCCACTGAAAGAGCCATCTCTAAGCTCTCCATGTGGAACTGGCTTGCGTGTGTGGCTGGAGAGTGCCTGAGCATTTCTCTATCCCTGGGGAAAAAGAATCACGAGAGAGAGAGACTGAAACAACTGAGAAAATGCACAATAATCTGCTGATGGAAAAAAACATGCAGGACTGAAAAGGAGAGAGCAGATCCCTGGCCAGAGTAGCAGTAGAGAAAATTAAGAGACCCTAGCAGGCCAATTAAAGGAAGCTTGGATGACCTAGTGGCTAAGGCACTGGGCTGGGACTCTGAAGAGTGGGTTATGTCAGCCTCTAACTTCCTATGTCACCTTGAACAAGAACTTGGGCTGTGTCTACATTGGCATGATTATGTGCAAAAGCACCCGCTTTTGCACAAAAACATGCTGCCTGTCTACACTGGCGGGGAGTTCTTGCGCAAGAACACTGACGTTCTAATGTATGAAATCAGTGCTTCTTTCGCAAGAACTATGATGCTCCCGCTCAGGAATAAGCCCTCTTACGCAACTGGTCTTGCGCAAGAGGCCAGTGTAGACAGGCAACATGAATTTCTTGCGCAAGAAAGCCCGATGACTAAAATGGCCATTGGAGCTTTCTTGCGCAAGAGAGCGTCTACACTGGCACGGATGCTTTTGCGCAAAAGCACATGCCAGTGTAGATGCTCTCTTGCGCAAATACTTCAACGCAAGAACTCTTGCGTTAAAAGTATTTGCGCAAAATCTTGCCAATGTAGACGTAGCCTTGGTGTTTTGAGGCTAAAGTTTAACAGGGACTGTGAAATGATCAGAAGTATAAAAGTATGTAGGTAAGAGAGGGAAAGAGCCCACAGATCACAACACCCTCCCCCAGAAGTTCAATTAACTTTCTCTTGTGTGTCTTTGTTTTGGGAAAGCGTAAGGTCAGGAATTTGCACCCCAGATAAAAAATAGCACATTAACAGCCCTGTGAAAGGGGCAAACATATAGGTTTCTACCAGGGCCAGAATAAGCGGGGGGGGGGGGGGGGGGGGCTAGCCAGGCAGCTGCCCAGGGTGCCAACCTATGGGGGGTGCCTGATTGAAGTGGTAAGGGGCGCCGCGTGTCCGGGGGCAGGGCTGCGCATACGCCGGGCGCGTGGTGTATGCGCAGCTCCACCCCTGGATGCACGGCGCCCCTTATCACTTCAAACAGGCACCCCCCATAGGTTGGCGCCCGGGGCGGGGCCGCGGGGACCCTTACCATGTCTATTACCATGTCAATCAGGCGCCGCGCACCCGCTGCCCGGGGCGCAAGTATGGCTCGGTCCGGCACTGGCTACAACAAGCTAGACTGCAAAACTTGGGCAAATATTCTGAAAACAAGGCTTAAAATAATGAATCAAAATTGTGAGAAGACATAAACTTTGCATAGCAGTGGATATGGGAAAGTTTCTCATCTCATCCATGTACAAACTGGTCTGTGTGAGTGATAGCTGTGTACATTGTGTATGTACACACACACTCTCGATATTCCTATGTACAGTGCAACAAACTGACTACCTGTGTAAGTATACCACTGCCCTCTATTGGATGGAATCAGCACCGTGTTGCTGTACCAAAGGCCCCATGTTGCCAACGTTTCTTTTCTGAGGCATTGTGCTGTTGGAATAGGAGAAGCTGAATCCCAACCCTGTTGAGGCAGTGAAGTTTCATATGATCATGGGGATGCAATATAAGGACATGTGATGTCCCAGATGGCAACTGATTTGTGATAAGTTGGGCAATATTTTATCAGGAGGAGGGTCTTGCATGGGGATGCAAGAGTGTAGTTGATTAACCTATTAATCAACAAGCAAAAGCTTATAGGTTAATACTATAGACTAAATGCATTCCCCTCTCTCCCTTGCCAGTAAATTTTTTAGCAGACTGGCCAGCAGCCTGGCTCTGTCCTGGTTTGTGCTGGAGCCAGGATCTACCCCTGCTGTGGCTCTGCATTTGAAGTGTATTAGGAGCCAGGTGGATAGGTAGCCTGTCTCAGTTCTGGGTCATGTCAGGTCCAGGGGTTCAGCCCCTCCCCTGGACATGGGCTGCTGCCACCCTGCACTGCTGCCTCTGCATCCAAGGCAGCAACACAGAGAGACAGGCAGCCGGTTTGTGAGGGGAGCTGGTTTTTAAAACTGGCTCCCCTCGCAGATCAGCTCCTGCTAGACACCTAGTGCTGCTGCCTCTGATACAGAGGCAGCAGTGTGGAGTGGCTGGGGGGCTCCTCTGGAGTGGGGCCAGACTGCACTGGCTGCTGGTCCTGGCCCCTGGGATCAATAGAATAGTCGAGTAAGCGATAAGAATGCATGAGGTTAATCGACTATTCAGTTAACCGATATTTAACATCCCTCGTCTTGAACAGCTGCCTCAGTCTAAAACAGATGGCAGAGGTTTTTATTTTATACAGAGGCATCTGTTTTACCAACACCTTCCTCCCAATTTCCCCTTCCCCAGGCAATGGGCCAAATTCTGCTTCTAGTGACACTCTCTAGACTCTTCTGCATCACGAAGAACAAACAGGATCTCACCATTGGCTGTTGAGTAACATGAACCATTCCCATTGAGGGACTGTCATGTATCGGTTGCCTGGTGAGCCAGAGACTGGGAGACCAAACATGGCTGCTCAGAGACTTAGCAGCCGTTGGGCTGCTAACTCGGCCTCCAGATTGCAGAAAGCTGTGCACATCTGAGCTGGTTATTGGTGGTGTCACTCATGTGATCAGCAGAAGTAAATGTATTTTTGATCTTCTGCATGTGCCGTGCCCTACTTGGATAGATGATTTGCACACAGAGAACTTTGCCGCTTTCTAGAGTAAGCTCCTGTGGTCAGGGTCTGTGTTTTGGCACCGAAAGTCTGATATTGGGGACCTGTTGATGACCTGCAGTTTATAATGTATGCTTTCAATTTTACCCCTAGACGGGATTTCTAGACATTATTGTCATGTCCATTCAATGGTCCCTTTTTCTTGAGTCCTGAAAGCAAAAAAACCTACTTTTCCGAGGAAAAAGCAGGTTGACTAATGAGAGCTCTGAATCTCAGGCTTTGGATGAATCAGAACTGCTGAAGAAAATTGGGGTGGGAGGTATAAAATTTGCAAAAATCTTGCAAGAAAAGCCACAAAATTCCAGTGAAACTGCTGCATGAACAGGTCATGTGTATTCAATTCCCGTATATTTTATGTGCAGGGTTAAAAGACACTAGCTTTTTTTTAAACAACAGGAGTAAGGATTTTGTTCTCATGGAAGCTATTTTTTAAAAATATCATACTCCTAACCCCTAATCCCCATTCTTCCAAGTGTATTTTGGACCATGGCCATTTTGTACATGTGTTGTAGGAAGCTGCAACTCCCAGCAAAATGTGAGAACTGGGTCAGAATCCACAGACTTCTGTGATATTTGACACAACACAAAAGAAAAGGAGGCAGCATCTCTCCAACAGAAGGAACGGCAAGAAACGATGTAAGTCACTGCCATGCAGGGAAGTTGCTGATGTTAGAGAGAAGGAGCAACACATGCAGAAAAAACACATGGAAGCACAAGCTACTTTGGTAGCCTTAATAGCACACTCAGGAGAAACTTCCTGGCTTCATATTTTCCATATAAACACTCCACCGCTGGATAAATTTAATGGTTCCCTGACTGAAATGCAGAATGGCTTGATCACTTCAATTGACGTCACAGATTGAGTGTTTTAATAAAATGTGCTGTGCTTCCCCCATTTAAACATTTGACCCTAACCTTTACCAGATGTTCCTCTCAGACTCACACACACAAAGTAAAGTGTTGTGTTTTGGAGGCTTTCAGAAATCTGTGCCGAAGTGGAAATAAAATCCTCTGACATCAACTCTTTTGTTTTAGTTGGTCCCCCACCCACATGTGAAATTACTGATGCATGAAGGGCTCTATTCTGACATCTCTTACATGGAAGAGTAGCTATGTAAGAATTGGCAGCTCTAGTCCTTAAGTGCTAGGCTGTGCCCTGGACTGTTTGCCTGTACAGGAGCATATGGGAATGTGTGAGGGGGTTGGGCTTACTAGGAGGGGTACAGCCTAATGGCTAGGGGCCTGGGTCACACGTTTTCCCCATTTCTAGTGGTCCCTGCCAAGTGTGGCTCTAGCACAATTGTCTTCTAATAGATAGTAACTCAGGCTTCCGGCCAGTTTGCCACTGAAGTCCATCCTTTTCTGAGGTAACGAAGTCTGGCAAAGTATACAAGTCCAACCCTCCCCCCATACATACACAAAGGAGCTTGTGGCCCAGCTCTGGGCCCCTAAAGGCCTTCCACTCTTACTTCAGGGCTTACAAAGTTTTTATCTCCCATAGTCCTCCCCCTCTTTTGGAATATGCCACCTTTGTATTGGGCTGGCAGGGGAGCCCAGACACTCTCTCTCTCCCAGGGCTGTTCACATGGCAGCAATGACAAGTCCTCAGGCGTGCCCTGAAACTGCCTCCTTGGGACACTTCCTATCACTTCCTTTCCCAGTCACAGCCTCACAAACAATCCAAGACAAGATAGAGCCAAGAGTCTTAGCAATGGGCTAATCCCTGCTCCAGGTCCTGGGATGGCTGCTGCGTACAGACCATCCCTCCTTCCCTGCAGCAAAGATTTGTACCAGGCCCTGACTCAGGAGCTCTGAAGCTAGGACATGAGGGTGGACTTACCTGAAACCCCCCTCTCTGAGCTACCTGGCTCTCTCTCAAACTCCTTGTCCAGCTGGAGCAGGTTCTGCAGGGGCAATGGGTGGCAGGAATGTTAAGGGCTAGTCAACTATCTGATAAGCAAATGCTTATCAGATAGTCAGTCGACTAGTGACTAGTCACTAGTCAATTTCCCCCCCCCCCTCTTCCTTGCTGCCTCTGTTAGATAGGGGAAGCAAAGAGTGCAGGAAGACGGGGCACTTCAAAGTGGCAGTGCTGCACAGCTGAGCCTGGGATCATCTGTGCTGCGTTGCTGCTTTGAAACACAGAGGCGGCATTCAAAGGGGCAGCGCCACACAGCTGAGCCGGGGATCAGCTGTGCAGCGCTGCCGTGCATGGAGCCCGGAATCAGCTGGAGATTCCCCAGATGATCCTGGACTCCAGCGTGGCATTTCTGCAGAACCTGGGATCAGCTGGAGAGTCCCCATCTGACCCTGACTTCTGGGGAAACACCACATGGAACCCGCAGTCAGCTGGGGAGTCCCCAGCTGATCCTGGGTTTCACTGAAATGCCGCACAGAGCCTGTGATCAGCTGGGGAGTCTCCAGCTGACCCTGGCTCCATGTGGCATTTCAAATCAGCAGCACAGCATGGAGCCCGGGGTCAACGGGGTACTCTTGAGTCCCGCGCTGACCCCAGGCTCCATGCTGCTCTGTCGCTTTGAAATGTACATTTCAAAGCTAGCATGCTGCATGTGGCTGGAAGTGAGTGGGACTTCCTGCTGGCCCCGGGCTGCAGGCAGAGTTCCACATTCCTCCTTTGAAATGTACAAGAGCCCAGTGGGGATTCTTGTACGTTTCAAAGGAGGAATGCATAAGTGTTTATTGACTAGTTGAGTAGTCGATGGAAATTCCATCCACTACTCTACAAGTCTATTAACCATTACTTAACATCCTTTAGACCCAGAAACTGTTTGTTTGGTACCTTGGACCCAGAACTGTTCTTTAGCCCATTTTATCTCAGTATGGGACATCTATACCCCTACTACAGGGGTAAGAATTCTTTCACTGAGCAGAAGCAAACTCATCTTTCTAGGTCTGGTAGCTTAACCATCAAATGATGCCTGTGATTTCATCAAGGAAGGATAGTCTTGTAGCTAAGGGACTGGACTGGGACTTAAAAATATTGAGTCTGGTATGGGCCTTGTGATATGGGATGCCTATGATAGGAAAGAAATAGGTTAAACTCCACAGGTATTCTGCCTGATCTTGGAAAAGTCACTTAATCTCTCTTTGCCTCTGTTTCTCGTCTGTAAAGTAGGGGCAATATCTCCTTTGTCTGTTTATATTATAAACTCTTTTCCTTTCCTATATGTTTGTACTGGCTGAACATAATGGGGCTTCGATCTTGGTTGGAGCCTGCCATTGTTATTGTAATACACGTTCAGAAAACCCTCTTTATTCAGACATAAATGAGTAATTAACATGGCTTTAATTCTGATCTCACCTAAGCTGGTGCAAATCAGGAGTACCTCCTCTGAAGTCTGGGCATGTTTTGGGCATTTACACATTCCCCAAAGAATTTATGGTTGGTTTCCACAAGAGCTGGAACCGGCTTGTAAGTTATTGTACTCAGGAAAACAACCCACATCTCACCTTCCAGCACAATTTAAAAGCAAAGAGGAAATTTTATGATAACAATCCCCACCTCCCTCGAGTTCAGATAGTATAAGTTAGAAGAGACATTGCCTTTGGCAGGGTTTTGAGCAGTGACCACTGGTGATAAAAGCGCCATGACTGAATTCCCACTTCTGTAACACAGCTTCAATATTTTGCACATGTATTTTTTTTTGCAAGCGACGACAGTATTGCCTGTGATGCCCCTGTTTGCACTGAGCCAAGAGCTCCTGACAGGCCCTCACATAGTGCTCGTGGTGCTCACATAATTGGGCCATTTCCTATTCAGAAAGTCAGGACTGATGAACCACCCCAACGGCCATGTTATTTGCCAATAATAAAATAGTGCAAACCTCTTGTCTTTTCTCTCAGAGAGCACAATCCCAAGGGTATTTCTTATCTCTCAGAGGTAGGGGGAGCTTCACGGTAGTTTGGAGTGTTTTAAAAAAAGAGTTTTATATTCTCTATTTTTGGTTTTGTGTTGCACTTTACTGTAATCCCTCACTGTTTGTAATTAATGGTCAAATGACCTGCTGGACATTTGGAGTAACCCCATTGCCATTAGTAGATTTACTCTGGATATTCACAGGTGTGAGAGCAGACTCTGGCCCATGTATTGTAGCTTAGTTTCCTTTAGCATGCTCTTCTCTATAAAAGCAGGAGATATTTTTTTCCATTGACTATTCACTTCATTTGATATGGTTTTACACTTTTTCAAACCAAAGTTTAAATCTCTCTCTTTTTTCCCCCCCTTTAATTAGGGCTTGTCTCCACTTATCCCAAGATCGCTTCAGGGATCGATCTCCCGGGGTTCGATTTAGCGGGTCTAGTAAGGACCCACTCAATTGACCGCTGATGGCGCCCCCATGGACTCTGGTACTCTTCTGGGTCGTGAAGGATGAGGGAAGTAGATGGGAGAGTTTCACTTGTCAACCTCCCACAGTGGGTATGCTGGGGAAATTCGACCTAAGGTACGTCAACTCCAGCCATGCTATTCACCTTGACTTTTCCCCCTTGTATAGACCTGGTCTTAGAGATATGCTACATGGATAATTTTGAGTGTCAGTGACTATCTGGGACACAGGGATCCCCTCAAAATTTTTTCATTGAGTCAGCAACTCCTATTTCAGCACTGAAATAAATGTCCAGATTTTCAAAATCCCACTTAGGCCCAGTGAAAGAACGTGGCCTAATTTCCAGCACTTAGCAACTCTCACTGAGAACAAGAGGAGTCCCTCTGTGCTGAATCCTTTTGAAAATCAGGCCCTCCATTATCACTATGTAGTACCATGGACTAGGACCTCTTTGTGCTAGGTGCTGTATGAATACAGAATGAAAAAAGTCCCTGCCCTAAACATCTAAATCGCATCTTCCCTGCTCTGCCAGATGAAAAGCTGATGTATCTCACATTACAATCCTTCTGAGCCAGTATATTGTTCGAGGCAGAGCGTCAAAACACTTAAAATAAAGAAACCCTAACGGATGATTTTTTTAAGGGATTTTTGGTTTTACACATATTTTGTTACTAGAAAGCCTGACTATCAGCAAATATAGTATAGAATCTTAGTGATTAGTAGGAATGAGGGTTCGTTTTCTCATGATATTGGAGAAATCTGCTTTTTGTATGCCATGCACTGGATGACTTGGGTTTTCCTCTTGAGGAAACGGCTATCATTAGTCTCTAAGGGCATGTCTACACTACATGGAAGATTGATGCTGCCGTGGACAATCTTCTGGGGTTTGATTTAGCGAGTGTGGTATAGACCCACTAGTTCGAACTCAAAGGGCGTCCCTGTTGGTGCTGGTACTCCTGCTCCTCACAAGAAGTAACGGAAGCCAATGGGAGCATTTGCTCCCATCAGCCTCCCACTGTAGGTCCATGATTCTCAGCAGTTTCTTCTAGTGTGAGCTGGAGGGAGCAGATTCAAATTGTCTTGCTGATGGAAAAATAGGGCACAATGGGCTCCTCCATGGACATCATCTCTTCTTCTCCTGCTCATGCCGTACTCCTCCCCGCCATCCCCAGCACATGCCCTGCCTCCCTGGCATTGTGAAACTTGTTTCCTGTACAAGAGCTGGCGGAATGGCACAGCAGAGCTGGTGACTACCAGAAGCTCTGTGCTGCCACGTGTCTGGGGAGTGCTCTGGTGCGCATTTCCATCCACTTCCGGTTCCCTTCCAGCTGCTTACGCATGACTGTCAGTGTGACTCGCTGCATTAGCAACTGCTCACCAATGTGAGTAAGGGGTTGGTAATCTGGCTCTCAGGATGCATCAATATTTAAAGCCTTGTGGACCATTCTGCACAAGACTAGAACTTTTTAAAGGCAAGTGAAAAATTAATTGTCTTCCTTTAATTGCTGGAATCCATAAAACCAGAGGGGGCCCAAACTAAAATCCTGAGCTCTGACCCCATCAACTTGGGGAAATCCGGATCCAGCCCTACACTCTGTAATTCTGAGCATCCTCTAATGAAAAAGCATGCACCTGCATAAGCTACCCCATGTGACGGATTTGATCACCGGGGTCCTCTTGGGACTGTCACCCGGTATTCTTATCATGCCGCTGAGCCTGCTTGCCTGGGCGCTCCACCACCCTGTCTTGCTAGACCAGAAGCTCTGGTTTCCCTCAGCAAAGGCAGAGTTGGGATAACAGTATTGTTCTGCTGTGGGACTGCTAACCCCCCTCTGTGCCTTAGCTAGGGGAGACCAGAGCTTCTGGCCCAGCAGGGAGGTGGGACGACCCAGAGGGCAGGCAGACAGGCTCAGTGACATGAACAGCACACCAGGTGAAATTCCCAAGGAAACCCCTGTGAACAAATCTGCCATACCCCATAAAGGAAGGAGGGCAACTAAGAAAAGCCTTTTACCATTTTGTACTTCTACTGGGATGGAATAGTAGGGTTTGAGGTGTGAGCAGGATCTGAAGGAATGTGCGCCTTACAGCTTGCTGGAAGTGGCGAGAGATTCTGGGTGTATCTGTGTAAATACAGTTTGCTCTGCTAAATATACCTTTACAGGGATGCTAGCTAAATTGCAGTCTTGCTTTCTCAAACAAGGGGCAGGAAAGTGGAGATGGGGGTGGTGACAGCAGCAGGCTGCTTCTTTCAAGGCATAGGAATCAGAAGAAATAATTCTTCTAGATGATCCCTAAGAGCAGTTTCTGTAAGTGCTGGAGGATCACATGGGCAGCGCGTCCTCTCCAGCTTCCAATACGCAGCTTCATTTTCAGTAATGCTGAGTCGTAGAATGTGTTAGCAACTCAGACTAACATGGAAAAAGGTGGTTGCACCATTTAACAGATTTGCTCATAAAGTAGACATCCCTAAAACACTGCTTCAGCAAAGCACTTAGGCAAATGCTTAAGACCTGTTGGCTTAAAGGTAAAGTTTTACCACCTGCTTTGCTGAATCCGAGCTGGAAGATACATGGAAGATCCAACAGTGCTTACATACACAACGGTGACAATACACATAACAGTAGCTCTTGCTGGATCCTTTGTTGTTGATAGTGAGCCTATTAACGCAAATACTTTTTATAGCAGGAAATCCTGAATCCTAGCACCAAGATGTTAATATCATTACACGCCGATTGCTGCTCTTGCAAATTTCAATCGTGCCTTAACCTAAAACAATCTAATATGATCCCTCTTGTGGACTGTAAAAAAAAAAATTCAAGTGGGGCTTTTGATAAGACATCTCTATAGTGGCAGAGGCACAGGCAGCAAGAAGAGCAGGAGAGCCAAATACTGCAATCAGCGGACTTGCACATTTGGAATCTGTATCGCTTTGGAGCCCAGCCAGCATTTCCTGATTTATTTGTTCTGGGCACTAAAATGCTTAAAGTAATAATCTGTAAAAGCCAAACTGGCAAGATCACATATGAGGCCGTTGTTACAATGAAAGCTCAGTTCTGCTTACAGCATAGTCGTCACATATCACCTAAATCTAATTGCAAAAGGGAATTGTCTCAAGACCAGGAGAGTAGAGCCAACTGACCAAATTGAATAATAATTGTGTAGGCTTTTTGTGTTTACACAGTTGGGCGGGGAAGGCTGACAACTCTGATTTATAGTTTGGGTTTATAGTTTTTGTTGTCTCCTAGCAGTTGTTTTCAAAGACCAGAGAGCCAAGAACACTCACGCTGGGGGAAAAACCGGCTTGGAGTATATTAGTGAAATTAATCAGACTTAATGCAGTATCTTGGAGGAAAGCACATTTATCATTTGCTCTTCAGACATGAAATTAAAGTCCTATTTCTCTCTTGCTAGAACCTTCGTTGTTAGCTAGTATAGTTTACAGATGCAGTTGGGTTAAGGATCCCTCAATCTCAAGGCTTCTCTGAATCCCCTGAGTTTGCAAAATTGGGCTGGAGCTCTCAAGAATAAAGGTTAAAACAAAAGGAAAAACTATGTAGCACTTTAAAGACTAACAAGATGGTTTAATAGATGATGAGCTTTCGTGGGCCAGACCCGCTTCCTCAGATCTGAGGACATGATCTGAGGAAGTGGGTCTGGCCCACGAAAGCGCATCACCTATTAAACTATCTTGTTAGTCTTTAAAGTGCTACATAGTCTGATCTTGCTAAAACAAAAGGAAAAACTAACACGGCTACTTCTCTAAGAGTAAAGGTTGTTTCTAAAGATTCTGTCCAATGCTTTTCCCACTGGGTTCTGGCCAAACTACAGAAAAATAATGAGGTTCAAGAAGAAGAAAAGAGGAAAAAAGGGCTGATGGAACTTTTCCAGGCTCCTAACTGTTGGAGGCAAAGGATGTTGTTCTCTTTTTCACCTGTTAATGATGTTATTTGGTTCCCTAAACTGTTAAAGTGTTATCTGTTAATCCCCTACCCCTTCCCTGAGTGAGTGCAGAAGAATGTCTGAGGTGGACACCAGAGGCAGGAAAACTCTGAGGTAAACAGCAGGAGTAAACAACAGCGCACACGGCCCCAGTAGGGACCAAGAGGCCCAGAGACTCAGAGGCTGCATGTGGCTGATCCTCAAAGGAGAGAGGGACAGAGACTTGGTGGGTTGACCATCAAGTGGAGCCTCCCAGAACGCCCTCTGCTCAGATTGCCTGGCCAGCAGACCAGCTTAGGAGTCAACTTGGGAAGATCAAACAACATGAACTGCCTTCTGCTCGCCTTATCATCCTGCCTGGGACTGTAAGTGTGGTTGAGTGTATGAGTGAGATTTCCCCTCCCTGCTGCTGTTCGTCCATCGAGGTCGATGAGGACCACCCAGTGTCATCAGTTTAGTTAGAGGTGGGTTTGGAGATGGCTAATTAGTCCAATCCGAGCCCGAAATTGACGGTTACAGTGGGGACATGGAAGATCAGACTACTGACCGGAGGAAGAGAAGATACCAGCCCTGGACTTGTGAAGAAGACGTTTCTCTGCAGCATAACGCAGTCTCTTTTGTTCGTGGGCTATTGCACCATCATGTATTCGTCTGAGCCAGGTGGAACGGTCATCAGCAATACTCTCCCAGTTTCCAGGATCTATGTTACAGTTCTTATGGGAGGCCTTAAGGGTGTCTTTGAATCTCTTCTTTTGACCTCCTAGAGATCTCTTGCCATGTTGTAATTCGCCATAAAGCATCTTCTTGGGCAATCGATCATCGGACATGCGCACAACATGGCCAGCCCATCTGAGTTGTGCCTTGCAAAGCATGGTGTGAATGCTTGTCATATTAGCCTGTAGAAGAACATCAGTATCTGGAACTTTATACTGCCATCTTATCTTCAGCAGTTTCCGTAGACAGTTAAGGTGGAAGTGATTCAGCTTTTTCGCATGACGACTATATACAGTCCAGGTCTCACAAGCATAGAGGAGGGTGGGCAAGATGACCGCAGAGTAGACTTTTAGCTTGGTCTCAGTCTTAATGCCTCTTCGATTCCAAACATTAAGTTGAAGCCTTGCAAAAGCTGCACTGGCTCTGGCGATTTTAGTATTCACCTCCCTTCTCAGTTTTAACTGAATAAACAAATCCTTTACACTCCTATGTAGTGATCCCCTCTCCTTAGTGTTTACCTCAGAGTTTTCCTGCCTTGCAGTTGCAATCCACATCCCCTTGCAACACTAACAAGGTTTGATCTTGAGGTGTGGAAGACCCCAAGGCCAAGATCCTACAAGGTATTTAGTCACCTAACTCCCATTGGTTCAAATCAATTTGAAATTATTTGAGTTAAGTGACAGCACCTAGTACACGGAATCCTGGTCCATGACCGGGCCTCTTAGACACTAATAATAATACATGTAATAAATAAATAGATACATATATTAGATAAAAATAGTGTTGAGGATCTGGGCCCAAATGATTTGTCTGGGGTTCTGCTTGGTTGCTAGATTTGTGGGCCCCAATACTTGGCTCAAGGCTTCCAATATAACTAGCTTTAACAATCGTATCCTAAGGACCAGGATTTTTCAAAACGGGCCTGCTCAGAGGAGTGGAGGTAAATGGACAGCACAGCATCTTCACCAACCAAAGTAAGGACTTATCATGCCAGCCTTTAACCACAATACTTCCTAATGGGCTAGTTTGGTTGATTGTCTCCCAAATGGCTCCCATGGGAGGAAAAATTCTGTATTTTGAATGAGATTTGAAGATGCCTGTCCTAGGATATGTTCTGATCTTGCCAAAGTCAATGGGACTTCTACCATTGATTTCAGGGGGAGTAATAATACTTGGGTTGTTTGCATGTAAATGTATATATGGTTTTGATCCAGCACATTTCATTATTGTCTTGGCTCTGCTTCTTCAGTGCACTTAAGAAGCTGCTAAATTCCTTTATTTATTAGTCTACAGATCTTTTCTGAACTTGATTGAAGTCAATGGGAATGCTAACACTGATTTCAATGTATTTTGGATCAAGCCCCTTTGTGTCAAGGGTTATATATATACACATAATACAAAACAGGTAGGGACACTTAAGGTTATATCCCTCTGATCAGTTTTTAGACTGTGCTTCCATTTAACCAGATGGTTATGTTACATAGGGTCAATCTCTAGTGCAGGGGTGGGCAATAATTTTTTGCCTGGAGTCACACTGGAAAGGGCGGGGCCAGTATACTTCCATGATGGGTCTGGGGGTGAGGAAGAGCCTTTGCCCGCCCCCCCACCCCCCAGATGTCCATGCCCCTGTCTGGGAGGAGACTTCCCATGCTCCCTGCCCCCAGGCCAATCAGTTGCGCTTAAAAGTGCCACATGCTCCTGGAAGGGTGGGCGGAGGCTTTGCGTGGTCCACCACCTCCAGGCCAATCAGGCCCTGATTGGTCTGGGGGCAGGGGAGCATGCGAAGCCTCCTCCAGCGCTAGAGCAGCTGAGTCAGGGCAGACCACTGAAAGGGAAGGAGGCACGGAGAGAGTTCCAGAGATGGAGGATGGAGTGAAGTCAGGCCACCTAGTGGCTGCAGGACCAAGAGGAGCTACCTGCAGAGCCCCAGAACCAAACTAAGACCACGGAATACGTAGTTACCAGAGGATGGTAGGAAGTAGCCCAGGGTGGGGAATTGTTCTCCGGGTGCTCAGCGTGTTGCAGCTGGGTTCCTCGCTGAGTTGGACGACACCACTGATTGCACCACTGCTAACAGGGAGTAGGAGGGCCAGGTCTCCCTACCCCCTCTGTAGCTAACCTGTGGGGGTGACGTTTGTCATCAGACCACTGGAATAGGCCTGCTATGCCATATTACCCCTAGCATAGGGGCTTGGGTATAGACTCTGGCTGCTGTGCCGTATTAACCCTAGTACAGGGGCTTGGGTTTAGACGCTGGCTGCTAGGCTGTATTACCTCTAATACAGGGGCTTGGGTTTAGACGCTGGCTGCTAGGCCATATTTACCTTAGTAAAAGGGCTTGGATATAGACTCTGGTTGCTATGCCATATTAACCCTAGTACAGTGTCTTGGGTTTAGACTTTGGCTGCCAGGCCGTATTCACAATGGCTACGTCTACACTGGCCCCTCTTCCGTAAGGGGCATGTAAATTTCAAGAGTCGTCGTAGGGAAATCCGCGGGGGATTTAAATATCCCCCGCGGCATTTAAATAAAAATGGCCGCCGCTTTTTTCCGGCTTTTAAAAAAGCCGGAAAAGAGCGTCTAGACTGGCCCCGATCCTCCGGAAAAAGCGCCCTTTTCCGGAGGGTCTTATTCTTACTTCAAAGTAAGAATAAGACCCTCCGGAAAAGGGCGCTTTTTCCGGAGGATCGGGGCCAGTCTAGACGCTCTTTTCCGGCTTTTTTAAAAGCCGGAAAAAAGCGGCGGCCATTTTTATTTAAATGCCGCGGGGAATATTTAAATCCCCCGCGGATTTCCCTACGACGACTTTTGAAATTTACATGCCCCTTACGGAAGAGGGGCCAGTGTAGACGTAGCCCTTAGGTATAGACTCTGGCTGCTACGCCATATTGCCCCTAGTAAAGGGGCTTGCATATGGACTTGGGCTACTAGGCTGTGTTACCCCTAACAAAGAGGATGTGACTCGGGGGGGACTCTGCGGATGAGTTATCCCCTTAACTGGGAGCTGTGATTGCCCAAAGCTGCGGAGGCGCAGGTAAACAAAACATCTCGCGGACAGCTAGTGGCTTGCCGGTACAAGCCACAGCCCAGAGTTTGAAAACCCCTGAACTAGGAGAGCTGTGGGTGCTACCGTACCCTCTGGCTTTAAATGGTTTCCATCATATGCAGGGTTTACAGTTTGGTTCAGTGGCTCACAGCACCCCCGCAATACACATTGTTCCAGCCCTCCTGGCTGGAAGGAAAGTTCCAGGGACTTGCTTCAGTTCAAAGGTGGTGATTTACTACTGTTAACACAACAAATCATGTCCCATTACTCTGGCATTGCTCAGGATCTAGCATCCAGCTAATGAGCAAGCTGAGTCCAATCAAGTTTAATGACAGACCTACTTGAGTGGAAAACCGAAGGAGAGGCAAGATATACCGTGGCCCTCAGGCCCAAGCTAAATTGTTGCAATCTGTGTCTTCCCTTCTTGCCAGATGGAGCCTCCCACATTGGGATGGATCTCCAAACATATACATGCCCTGTTTTCACTGTGTGGCCAGCTGCATTCATTTGGATGGAATAAAGGAGCCAAAAGTATTTCCATAACATGCCACTGTCTAACATTAAACAGTGTTAAACAAGATTTGGTATACAGAGGCCTCAGTCTGCTTAGTATAGCAAACACAACAGTAAAAAGCCTTTTAACTTTTTATTAAAGATAAGAAGGAAAAACAGTTATGCAAAGTCTTAAATCTGGCTTTCATTTTAAAAACCTCCCATGTTCCTTTCCCCTGTAGCTGGAGAGTTTTAGAAGGAAAGACTCCCTCCCCCCCCTTGTTTGACAGTCTCTTAAATGGCAGCAAAGATGGTAATAACTGTATTTTGAAGGGAGAGAAAAAAAGTTAAATGAGATGGGCTGGAGCTGTTGTAAATGGCCGATCCCATTTCATCTCAGGGGATGTTTGGGATTCATCTGGAGCTGGAAGGAGTGGCGATGGCATCTAGCTCCTTCTGCTTAGTCCGATCTGGTCAGGACATCCGCAGGATTAGGACAAAGGAGATCTGGGGTCCCATAAAACTGGGGTTTCAGCCATGATCAGAGGAGCATGCTCCAGTAGCCTCAGCCTGTTCTTCCCTACTCTCCCCTCCCTCCGAAGTCTATAAGGAGCAAGAAAGGTGTGATGGGCGGAATAGCCTAGTCCATCAATATCATGTCCACCAATTAGTCCTAGTACCCCAAATTTCAGTTTTGAAATATCAGTTGCTGGCTCCATACCTTTTGTTTTTACCAAGCTTGATTTCAGCATAGTCATTGAGTTCTATCAACCTGGCCTTTTTGTTTGGACTAATTTAGCCTCTTAGTCTAATTCTCTTGCACCTGTTTATAACATTTATTATTGAAAAAAACTTGACCTACTTTCCATCAACATTTGTTACAGTAACATCTTAGGAACTTTCATAGAGTTCTTACACTTGCGCTTAAAAATAGGGTAAGCTTGTAGGCCCAATTATCACAACAGGCCCAGCATGCTGTATAAATGATCTAGAGAAGAGACTGGATCATCATTACAGGAGGCCTCCGACTTGCGACCGCCCAAGTTCCAATCCCCCGCACTTACAACCATTTTTGTAAGTGCGGAAAGGGCTGAACCCCCACGACTTACGTCCTCGGCCCGCATTTATGACGGTGCACGGTGCCTATTGTAAACGAAGGTTCGAGTTACAATGCCCCCAACTTGCGATGCTTCCCCAGGAACCAATCGCATCGCAAGTCGGGGGCCTCGTGTATTAAAGTTGGGTTCAAGTGGCAAAACTAGAATCTAGTTTATGCCTCCTGCCAAAAACATACTGTATGATCAGTCCAGCCTTTTAGAGAGGCAAGGCCTAGCTATGAAGTTCAGGCCTGGATTCCAAACTGGAACTTGCATCCCCTTCCCAAAGCTTGGGGGGGGGGGGGGCCCTGCACATCTGGAGAGATTTGGTTCATGCCCATCTCTGGTTGCTGTACCAGCATCTGCTCTCCCCTCAGTTGGTCTCTTATTTATGTTGCTTTCTCTTAGCTGTTTAATAACATGGTAGTGGAACATAGAAATGGGATGTTCTCTGTATCTTGTGATTGGCCTCATCCTACTGAAGGATGGTATCAAGGAGATGGGGCTGGAAATCAGGTTTATGAAGGTATTTCTGATAAGCAAGCTTTGGTGCAACCTGGTGTATTCCAAATAGCAGATGCTCCCAAATACTGTCAGAAACCAGGTGGTCGTGCCTGCGGATTGGGGCAGGAACTGGTAGCTAGAAATAAGGAGCCCAGGGTCAAAGTCAGAGGCCAGAGCCAAGGATCAGAACTGAAGTCCAAAGTCAGGAACCAGTGCTGAGGGTCGGGACCAGATTCCCCAGAGTGAGGCAGGTCTGGGGAGAAGCAGGAGCAATCATAGCACAAGCAGATGTTTTGAGCAGCCACTGAACTGCTAGGGCGGAGCTTACGAGTTAGTCTGCTGACTCCTCCCACCAATCTGCCACTGTAGCCAATCAGACAGCCTACGGCAGGCCAGCTGTGCTCATTAGGGTGCCCAGAGACTGGCTCGGCTGTGAGGTCTGATTCTTGACACCATTCTCAGGGAGTACAACCTCCATCCTATGACAAGGGCATTTTAGCCACAAGCTGATTAAAGGGCGGTAGAAACCCCAGCACGATTAGGGTTGCCAGATGTCTGGTATTTGACCTGGACAGTCCGGTATTTTTGCCTCCTGTCCAGTAAAAAAATTCAGAAAACACTGAGCACATAAAATGTCTGGTATTTTCTGATTTTTACCTGGCCAGGAGGTGAAAATCCTGGGTGCTTACTGGGTTTTGCAGGGGAACTGTCTGGCCCGGCGTAGGGAAGCAAGATGGCAGGTGGCCGCTGGTTGCCTGTTAGGACCAAAAAGCCTCAAAAGTGTTTATTAAAGGGGCCACGCTTTTTTTAAAAAATATTTTTTTTGCTTAACAACTCTTGGGGGCCTTTTTTTTCTCAACAACTTTAGTCTCCCCCCTTTTTTTCTCAACAGATTTTTTTCCCTGGTGTGTTTTTTTTGAGGGGGGGGAGGGCGTTGGTATTTTTGGTTAAACCATCTAGCAACCCTAAGCACGATATCATATCCAAGAGTAAGACTGCTTATTGCCTCTGTCTCTGGCATGAAGCACAGTACCCGAGGGTGTGCTTTTAACAGGGGAAGGTGTTATTTGAGATAGGGTGCTTCGTTCCACCAAAGAATGGAATATTTCACTTGGACATGGCTCATTTGAATCCTCATCAAAAGTGGATCTTTGGCTTAAGGAATCCTTTCTTCTGTGCACTCAATAAAATCATCACTCAAGGTTTTGTTACCAGCTGATCGGTCTCATCTAGCACTGAATGTCCTGCAGCATCCTCATTTACTTAATGCATTTGTTCCAATTTAGAGGAGTGCTGCAATGGCATGTGTCCATAAACTCTAGGTGCCCTTGACATAATTTAGAAACACAAGTTGCAGTCATTTAGGATAACGCACCATAAAGCCTCTTCTTCCTGATCCATTTCCTACCCATACAGTTATGTTTATCATACCCTAATCCTACAGTAATCAAACAGCTTTATTTTACATTGCATTTTTATACAAAGTGTACCTCAGAGCACTTTATATATTTTTATGTGTGTATTTTAAACTTAAGAAATATTTTTTCTCTCCTTCACTCTTATTAATTTGTATAGGACCTAGAAGAAAAGATCTGGTTCCAGATATTTCAGAAGGGAGTTAGAGAAAGCAGATAATAAATATAGCAACACCTAGCACCCACATAGTACTTTTCAGGGAGGTTAGGTCCCTCAATGGCTATTAGCCAGGATGGGTAGGAATGGTGTCTCTACCCTCTGTTTGTATGGGGCTGGAAATGGATAACAGGAGAGGGATCACTTGATGATTACCTGTTTTTGTTCGCTCTCTGAGGCATCTGGCATTGGACGCTGTTGGAAGACAGGATACTGGGCGAGATGGACCTTTGATTTGACTCAGTATGACCTTTCTTATGTTCGTCAGGAGATCTTTAGCTGTTTTACAAAGGAGATCAATATCCTTATTCCCATATTGGAGATAGCAACTCTGAGGCAGGAATGCTAAGAGAGTAGGGATGTTAAGTAGCGATTAATTTGGTAGTCGAGTAGTTGCTGGAATTTCCATCGACTACAGGCAGTCCCCGGGTTATGTACAAGGTAGGGACTATAGGTTTGTTCTTAAGTTGAATTTGTATGTAAGTCGGAACTGGCTCCAGATTCAGCCGCTGCTGCTGAAACTGACCAGGGGCTGACTGCAGGAAGCTGGAGGCAGAATTGCTCTGCTCCCTGCTTCCTGGAATCAGCCACTGATCAGTTTCAACAGCGGCTGAATCTTGAGCTTGGGACAGAACAGCTGGGTTGCCAGGTAGGTCCCTGCAGGACCAACCCGGCAGCACCCCAGCTGCTCTACCCCAGGGTCCACAACAAAAGCCTGGTCTGCTGGGGGGGGGAGGTGCATTAGCTGCGCCTTCTCCCCCCCCCCCCCCCAGCAGACCAAGGACACCCGGAGCAAAGCCGTAGCGGCGGAGTTCCGCGCCTCCCCGGCTTTGCCAGAGCAAAGCCTCAGAGGCGCGGGACCCCTCCGCCTCCGCGGCTTTGCTCCGGGTGTCCCTGGTCTGCTGGAGACGGTCCCCAGCAGACCAGAGGCACCCGGAGCAGCTTTTCTCGCCCCAGAGGTCGAGGTGGCGGGACCGCTGCGCTCTGGGCGGTCCCGCTGCCTGTGAGCTCCGGGGCGAGAAAGCCCCGTTCGTAAGTGCGGATCTGACGTAAGTCGGATCTGCGTAACTCGGGGACTGCCTGTACTTGACTAGTCAATAAGCACTTCTGCATTCCGCCTTTGAAATGTGCAAGAGCCGCTGACCGAGTGCTGAGTCTTATTTGCAATGTCGACCTGCCTAATCTGCATCTCTCTGCCGACAGAGGGATGCAGTCTAGACATACCCTCTCTGTTAAAGGCCATTACCTTAGCTTCCTTTTATCTCCATTCCATCCCTGCAATGAACCTTGGCAACCTTTTGAAACTCTCCCGGAGAGGAAACAAAATCTCACAGGGTCTGTTTATGCTGAAATGAAACTCCTGCTTCTGGCTCACGTCAGCTGGCTTGAGCTTGCAGGGATTGGGCTGCTGGGCTGTAAAATTGTGGTCTGAACATTCAGGCTTGAACCTGGGCTCCTCCTCGATGGCAGGTTTCCAGCCCCCCTGTAGCCTCTCCATGTAGCGACCACAGAGGGCTAATTAGACAGGATGCCTCTGGTTTTCTAATTGAAACACGGAACAGTAGTCGCTTCATTGAATATTTGCACTGACATACAAGAAAAAATATCTGTCCAAACTAGGCAGGTTACCTATGGGACTTGTATGGTCCCTGTGATTCTAGCACCTCGTCTTTTTAATGTATTTATCCTCTCCACATGCTTGTGAGGTAGGGAAGTGCTATTATCCTGATTTTACAGGTGGAGAACTGAAGCACAGAGCATCTACGGCTAGGTCTACACTATGAGGGGAGATTGATCTAAGTTATGCAACTACACGTACCTGAAGAGTGTAGCTGAAGTCAACGTACTTAGAGCAACTTATTGCAGGGAAGTTGACAGGAGAATGTCTCCGGTCGACGCACTGTAGCGAAGACACCACGGTAAGTAGCTCTAAGTACGTTGACTTCAGCTATGCTATTCAGGTACCTGGAGCTACATAACTTAGACCAATCTCCCCTCTTAGCATAGGCCTGCCCTTAGATAGCACACCATGCCATCCTTACTTCAGCACCTCTGATACTGGCGGTGGCTCTGCCTTCAGCTCGAGGCTCCTACTCAGCAGCCACCAGTCTCCAGCTGCTCAGTTCTGGAGGCAGCGCTGCACAGCAGTAAGGGCAGCAGTACTGCAAGCCCCCTTTCCCCACCCTTCCCAACCCCAAATACTCCTGTGATCCCACCTCTACCACTCCTTTCTGGGTCAGGCTGCCTACATGTACAGTACCTTGAAATTTGAGATTTAAATAGCTGAAAGAATGATTTAAAAAAATCCTAGGGCTGTGATATTGACCAGAGTGGACTGTGAGTTTGGTAGGGCCCTATGTATAGGAAGCCCAAGTATCTGACTCTGCTTTTGTGAATACCGGACTTACCCTGTAGAATAGTGAAAGAGATGCAGCCATGTTAGCCTGGTCTAGCTGAAACAAAAGACAGAACTATGTAGCACTTTAAAGACCAACAAGATGGTTTATTAGGTGATGAGCTTTTGTGGGCCAGACCCACTTCCTCAGATCACTTTGTGGAAGAAAATTGTCACGACCGTGTATACCAAATTTATGTATGGGTCTCAACAAAGATGCTAATTTTCTCACCCATTACAAAGATAGCTTCCCCAACTATCACCCCTAATGTCATTTCCTCACAGACACTAACCTACCCCCCTCACCCCCCCTCTGTTCTAAAATTTGATTTGTCAATTTTATATGTGTTCACTTTTTTTGATTGTATCACTTTGGTATATATAGACTTACCCTGTGATTTTCTAGGAGCCATGATGCTCAGCCCCTTCCCAGATCCCACCCGCTGTCTCTGCTACAGTGAACATTTCTGCTGAGCCACGAGCCAGAATTGAATCCAGCTCTCGCGGCCACATCTGTGACTGATTTGCAGGGATAACAGGAGTTAAAAGCGACAGTGATTTATTTTGATCACTCTCATGGGGAGGTCAGACTCTGAATGCACCCAGGGAGCAGCTCTGAGGATAGAGAAGGTGCCAAATGCAGCCACTTTACAGTACAGAGGTGATCTTTAAACAAATATGACCATTTGCACCTTTTCTTTTTTGTGTGACTGGGTAATGCATTAAAATTTGCCATTGTGGTGCAAAGGATGAAATCTGCTTCATTCTCCACTTGGAATATTCGCCTTGGGAGGGTTTAAGCTTTTAAAGCTGCAAATGAATTCCTGCTGCTTTCTTTCCTTTCTTTGCAACATGTGTTCCACATCTGGGACAGACACTGGAGTGCCTACAAAAGTTGGGGAGGAAATTAGCAGGACAAGGGTCCTTTTTGCATAACCTTTGTCTGTTTGTCTTGATGCTTTTCTAGTCTCTTTCTCAAACAAATTCTGCTTCACTAAGCCTTCCCCCGTCTTTCCAAGAAACTGATCGGAAAAACCAATTTCCTTACTCCTTATTATGAGCAGTTAATATTTGTATTATGGACACATCCAAAGGCTTTGTATGGGACAAGGCCCCGTTGTGTTGGGTGCCCTGCCTGGAGGACTTAGAATTTAAGCACTCAAACAGAAAAAGGCTAGCAGTTTGGGATACAGCGTACAAACCAATAAATATGGTGAAGAATTGGCACAGCTTTTAGATGCACGTATTAGATTACACTCCCCACCCAAAGCTGGGAACAGAACCCAGGCGTCCTGCCTTCCAGCCCTTCCTTTGATGTTTTCCCAGGCTCACAGACCCCTCGGCATTGGGGGAGGGGCAGTTCCTGACCTTCCCCTGCTTCCTGTCCCTCCTCATCCCCCCCCTCCCAGCTAAAGTTCACACACCCATAGCCAAGGGTGAAGTCACCCACAATCAACCCTGCATGTGCTGTTCTTATGCTACTGACATCTGTAGCATCTATTAATATTTATGTGTTTGTAAAGATTCATTCTGCCCTCGGTAATTGTCAAGCCTTTGAATAAGCCAGAGTGAACAGAGTGAGCAAAAACAAAAGTCAGAGTCGAGTAGAATATCCTCCCCCGAGCAGAGTTTATACCCCCCCAAAGTAAGATGTACCAGAGAGTTCATGGAGTCCATTAGGGGGTTGGTTATTGGTATCAATTTTATGAAAGGTCCTCTAATAATGTGGTGATGGGTCAAAATAGAAAACTTTGAGGTAGGTGAAAATCCTTGCTTCCATTTCACAATTAACCTTATAAAATAAATAAGCTCAACATTTCCTTCTGCTTAAAATACTTTTTATTTAGAAGGCACCTCTTATGCAGAATAGCAGCTTTGTTCTTAATGTGTATTGTTACATTGCTTTGTGCTCTTCAGATGAAAGATGCGAACAAATGTTGCCATCACTATTAATAAATCACTTGAACATCTATGGATGTTCGTACAAGACGCGGATACTTCTTGAAATACAATGAATACGCAGAAATTACAATTATATCTATAAAACCCTTGAAAACCTTGGAGCATTTTTAAAGGAAGCACTGTATATTGCAATAGATGGCAGCGTGACTGTATAGTGTAAATGTCTTTAGTGTATTCCTAAGCATTATCTGTGACATTCGTCCTTGTGCAGATGGGCCAGCACAAAGTCTGTGGTACCTGGGCTTATGTGGGGTTTAAATGGTGACTGTAATTGTCTCTGACCCTTTCTAGAGTGCCAGTGAGTACATAGACATGTTTCTATACTCTGGAATAGCGTCATAATAAAGCAGCGAGTGGGGACAGGCAGGAACTAGTGCTGGCGGGAGGTGGCTTAAAAGCTGGTTCACCCCAGCACCAGCTCCATGGTGCTGCCTGCCTCTTCCCCGCGCTACTGCCTCTATCAGAAGCAGCAGTGGGGGGGGGGGGGGAAGGGAGCAGGAGAGGTTGCCGCAAAGCAGTCTCTGTCCGCAGTGGCCTAGGATCGCCACAGACTCAGGCTGATCCATGGCAGCAGCCCCTGTCCGGGGTGGGGGTGTCCAAGCTCTCCCGCAGAGAGAGGCTGCTGCTACGGAGCACCCTCTGTCCACAGGGAGCTCGGACCCGCTGTGGACAGTGTCTGCTGCCACCGAAGCTATATCTGAGGCAGCAGTGCAGGATGGCAGGCAGCTGGTCTGTGTGGGGAGCTGGTTTTTAAATTGGCTTCTCTGGTGGACCGACTCCTGCCTGCCACCCACACTGCTGCCTCTGATACAGGGGAAGTAGCACAGGGTGGCAGAGGGCTCCCTAGGAGTGGGGCCACGAGTGCACTGGCTGGTAGCCCCACTCCTCGGGGACTATAGAACAGTGGTGTAGGGAGGGCAGGGGAAGTTGCCCCCGGGCATCATGCTAGGCAGGTGCCAATTTACTCACCCTCCACTCTCCGTGTTATCCCTCGGCTCATCTGCTCTTCCTCTGCTTGCCGGCTGGACCCACCTCTCCGCCCCCTGCCTGACCCTCCTCCATCTCCGCCAGCGGGTTAGTGCATGCGGGGGCTCAGCCCCAAAATGGAGGGGGCGGGGGAAGATGCGGTACAAGCTCCTCTCTCTCCTCCCAGGGTTGGGCTCAGCCATGCGCCAGGTTCAGGGCCCCACCACACAGCGGCAGTGGGAGGGGGCGCAAATTTTGTCTTTGCCCCCAGATGCATAACATCCTCACTATGCCTCTGCTATAGAATAGTCATGTAACTGCTAGATGTGGTTATATGACTATTCAACTACATGCTATCTAACATCCCTAGCTGAGGTGGAGAGGAAGACATCACTGGCACAGAGCTGGTAATTGAACATACAGAAGGAGCTAAAGTCACCAACAGAGAAAGTTTATAAAAAAAATAGAAAACAGAGTAGATCTTTGGTTAATAATGGAGAGTGAGATAAAGTAAGTGCTGAACAAAGGATAACTGAAATTAACAATTTAATAACAAAATGCGAATGTATGCATTGTGTAGTAAAGTCTCAGTTAATCAGGGTGAAAACGGCTTAAGCCAGAGTTGAAGCAAACGAACCAGAGAAAACTAGAAAAATTATGGATTCCAGAGGTCAGGAAAGCTGACTGATATGAGAGAGCTCCAGTTTCAGGATGCGGTATGTTTATATTTTCTCTTTTCTCTCTTTTGGACCAATCTTTATAAAGTGTAACTACTAAAAGCCTGTTCCAAAACTTGTTCAAATCAGTGGCAAATCTATAGACTAACTGATGTTGATATTAGGGCTCTCAGATCTCCATACTTACAGAAGTACTAGAACAACATGTAGAATAGTGATAGAAATGTAGCTGTGTTAGTCTGGGGTAGCTGAAGTAAAATGCAGGACAATGTAGCACTTTAAAGACTAACAAGATGGTTTATTAGATGATGAGCTTTCGTGGGCCAGACCCACTTCCTCAGATTCCTCGGATCTGAGGAAGTGGGTCTGGCCCACGAAAGCTCATCATCTAATAAACCATCTTGTTAGTTTTTAAAGTGCTACATTGTCCTGCATTTTGCTAGAACAACATGGTTTGTTTTCTAGCAGGGTCTTGACACTTTTTTTCCAGCTCCTACCACTCTGCAAACAGATGCTTAATTAAGACAAATAATGTGTGCTCCCCCCTCTGCCCATGTAGGGCTACTTCATTTGACTGCTGTTAGTGATGTTTTTCACTGTATCTTCTTCTAGTCATGTAGCCAATAAAGTTTAAAAAGAACATGACCCTAGCTAGTGATGAGCTTTGGTGATGTGCTCTCTTCTCTACTAGGTTGTTCCGGATCTTGCAACTTTGGGGAGGCAGGAATTCTGCCAGGAGCCTTAATATTTGACTCGTCTGTCCCAATGACTCTATTAACATGTGGCCATGGTTTACTTGTGGTGCAAACTAGTGGAACTATGCACTCAGATTTTTCAGTGGGTCTATTTTCCCAGCCCCAAGCACCAACTCTGAGCCTGTTGTGGCTTAGCAAATGGCAGTCCCTTAGACGAAATTGCTGGAAGAGGGCAGCCCGCAGGAAGTGGAAGCGGGATTTCCTGTCAGTTTTCTAGCCAGCCATGGTTCTGAGGGATGGAGAGGCCTGCTTTTCTGCTCTGTCCACCCGCCTGCCCAAACTCCAGAGGCTGAGCCAGTTTTTTTAGTGCTGCTGTTGATGTATGGAGTCAGGGCTCCGCACACTCCACAAAGTTGAGTATGGCGCTTGATAGGCCATAATTATATGGACTATTCTCGACAGTCCAAGGCTTTGACGTTGGCTTTGATTGCAGCAGTTCCTGGCCTGTGGCTAGTTTGTTAGGGAAGGTGGCAAGGGGCATGTGTTGCTAAGTGATTTCTACCATGCTTCGCTAGCCCTGGAGTCAAATGTTGTACGCATAGAGTGCTCAAAGTTTATTGGCCTAATTGGAGCCAGCACCTATTTAGCAGTGACTTAGTTGGGGCTAATTGTATGCCATTTCCCCAAAGAGCACTATCTCTATTTTGAAGCTCTTGGTGCGCGAGGACTTAAACAATGCATTAAGTAGTTTTACTGCCAGTTTTGATACCACATTTAGAAAGACGGCAGCTTTTTAGCATTGGCTCCTTCCCTGTGCTGACCCTAGAGCCACCAGATGGCGTTTTTCTTTGTCTTTTCCACTGCGCTGCTTAACTGTGTATTTAACTTTCTGGTGACATCTCAGGAAATTGTACTACTGGGATCCATTATTCTGTTCCGCTGGCTGTGACTTACCATTACTGGTAGGAATTCTAAAAGCTGTCGAAAGCAATTTTCAATTACTTTTACCATCTCGCCGCTTCTTTCTCATTTACAGCACCAGGCAATCAGAAACTCGGCACAGAATTTATATAGGCAATGATCCAGTTATCTCATTGGTAGACATTACTCTACCTTTGATCCCAGCACATCTGTAGGAGAACCAGATTGCCTCATAAAAGTGTGTGTGCCCCTTCTGTTGTTGTTGAAATAAGCTAGGAGATCAACCTTTTGCACTTCAAAATTGTTCTTGACAGAGGAATCTGAATCCTTGGGCAGGAAATAAAATTTATTTTCCCTGTCTTTGAATTCTGCATGTAAAATAATTCCTGGTTTTACGGTACCTTATCTTCCTTCTTTTGTGTGTCTAACAGGATCGATACAGTGAAATAAATCAGAGCTCTATTACTACATGAATACTCCAGGTCAGCACATTAGAGGAAATAGTTTTCCCTGCTCTGTTTACCAAAAGATAATAATGCAACTATAGAGAAATTGACAGTCCAGCTTTGATGTTATTTGAAGGCAGAGTTTTGACTGTGCAAAAGTAAATAAAAACAAAAACACCACCCTCCCAAACTGTGCCCTTATTTCATGTGCACTTACTGCAGTGGTGTGACTACATCTGCAGGCAGATTTATTACAACTAGGAGTGTAAATACATACTTGCACATTTAAATATCCATTACCATGCATGTGTGAAGCAATTTGCCTGTGCAGTCATGGCAAAAACATGGCTAGTTACACTGAAAATGTGGTCTTCCGTGTATAAAACGAGACATGTTTAGAGGGGCCAACAATGCTGGGCTTTCCCATCCCCTTTCATACCAACAAGTCAAACGCTGTTTTTGCATTGCAGCTTTGGTTCTTTTCACTTCGACTAGCCATTCCCTTCAGAACATAAAGAGCCCGACTGGCACACAATCTCAAACAGGATATCCTCTTGGGAAAAGACTCTATGCTATAGACAAACAATAGATTTCTGCCTTTTGAATCATAGGCAGCTTTTTAAAGGATATGTGGTGTGCCCATTCTTTATCTCTCTGACCCTTACATATTTTGGATATGTCTATTATCCACATAACAGTGGGGGCATAGTATCAGGTCCGGGGCATCATTTGCTTCCTGTAGGATGTGAGTAATTCCCATCCACTTTTGAGGGATTCCAGTGTTGAAAGCCTGAATTATCATTTTAAATGATCAGAGGTGTGCCACAGGGCGAGCACTCACTCCCACAGCGCCTCCTGCTGGTTGCTTTGGGAATTAGCGCATTCGCCCTGGAGCGCCCCCTTTCAGGTGGTGTCACGCCTGCTGGTATCATCCTAGGTCAGTGCCCCTGCACTCTAGGGTCCTCCCCTCCCAGGATACCCAAATCTTTCCTATACCCACCTTACCACTGCCAGTCGTCATCTAGCCCCTGCCTCCGGGGCAAACTGCAGTCTGAAATGGCCACTCATTATTGGCAAGGGGGTGAGGACCTGCTGCCTTTGCCTATCCTTGCTGCTTCTCTGCAGCCTTCGTACACTCAGGCCTTGCTTCAGGCCCTGCAGCCTGGGAGCTTCCCTGGCCAGAGCGTCTCCCAGCCCTGCCTGCCTTTCCCCAGTCCCGCTCTACCTACAGCCCTAGGGCTGGGTCTAGACTACACCTCTCTGCCGACAGAGAGATGTAGATTAGGCACGTCGAAATTGCTAATGAAGCAGGGATTTAAATATCCTGCGCTTCATTAGCATAAACATGGCTGCCGCTTTTTTTCTAAATGGAGCTTTTTTGAAAAAAACCCCCAGCAGTCTAGACGCAGATCTTTCGAAAAATAAACCCTTTTTTGAAAGATCCTATAAACCTCCTGTAAACCATCAAAAATTATTGCCCTTCCCTGACTTAAATCCTTCTCTGCACGGGACCAGGTTTCACATCTGGTGTTGTGTCCAGAAAATCAAGTAAGAGATGAACAATTTACTGATACTTGCAGAGACATTGTAGCCATGTTGGTCACAGGATATTAGAGAGTCAAGGAGGGTGAAGTAATATCTTTTATTGGATCAACTTCTATGGGTGAAGAGACAAGCTGCTTTGGGGCTTACACCAAACTACTTTTCAGCTTGAAAGCCTGACTTTTTCACCAACATTTAGTCAAGCTGTGTCTAACCTACTAATATGTGATGGTCTTATACAAAAGTGCAGATGATCATATTTTGCTAAAACACAAAAGTATTAATAGGAAATAAAAAGATAATGACTGGGCTGCATCACTATTCGTCAGCAAATTGAAGATTTTGAATCTTACTCAGTCCTGATCTGCTTGGCTTGGTTCCTGTCCTTAGACTGGCAGATTTTCTCCCTCTGTGAAATAGTGCTGGATTTGAACACATCCTTCCGCAAAGCTCCATCGTGGGTGTGCAGACCTGGATTTTAAGCAGGGAGTGCATGTGACAAGAAGGATAGTCTCTATTTACAATAGATAGACAATGGGCAACCTAGGCTAATAAGTGGGCCACATGAATGGCCTTCCTACATTTCAGTGGACTGAAAGATTGTCGTAACTACGATGCTCTCCCAAGATTAGGGTCGTTTTGCTAACTATGCTTGCGCACCTAGAATTTTTAGGGTGTGCCCACTGAACCAGAGTAGTGCTTTGATTGGATGCATGGGGAGCGTACGGCTCTCACAGTTAGTGGTGTGTGTGTAAAGCCAATGGACCCTGGTCGTCAGTAGATGGGATTGAACCTGTGACTTTAGGGGTTTACGTTGTAGGCCTGTGCGGCATAAGCTAAAAGCCAGCTGATTCTCATATAAGGCTGTACAGCAGACTGCACTTTCCCTTGACTTTCACTTTGAGTTGCATGTGCAATGAGTTTACACCTCTCTTCACCTGCCCTTGTTTTATGTGCTTATCACTGTAGCGGTACTGGTAGGCAAAACCCTATGTGATGGAAACCAGCAGAATCTGGCAACCGTGTGTGTGGGTAATGGTAAACAAAACGTCTCCTGGGCCACAGATGGAAACCCAATGAGCCGCATGCAGCCCGTGGGCTGCCGATTGCCTACTACTGTAATAGATATTAACACGTGAAAGGGTTAAATAACGTTTCACCTTCGTCCTTTGTTATTTTTGGCACTTCACCAAAAGCATTAGGCTGGACTTAGAATCATAGAAGATTAGGGTTGGAAGAGAGCTCAGGAGGTCATCTAGCTCAGGAGGTCATCTAGTCCAACCCCTTGCTCAAAGAGGAACCAATCCCAACTAAATCATTCCAGCCAGGGCTTTGTCAAGCTGGGACTTAAACACCACAAGGGATGGAGATTCCACAATCTCCATAGGCGACCCATTCCAGTGCTTCACCACCCTCCTAGTGAAATAGTTTTTCCTGATATCCAACCTAGAGCTTCCCCATTGCAACCTGAGACCATTGCTTCTTTTTCTGTCATTGGCCACCACTGGGAATAGTCTGGTGTTCTGTATATGCTGAGCTTGACCCTGGACACATTGAACTCAATAGCAAAGCTCCAGTTCACTGGGAGCAGGACTGGGCCCTTGATGTCAAAATGCACATTGTTCATTTGCTCAGTCGAGACTCATAGCGTTGTTGTCTGACACTTTTCCCGGAGAGATTCAAGAACCAGCAAGTCCTAGAGTTCCCCAACATAAATCTTGTGCCAGACTTTCTTACTGCCTCTTTGGTGTCAAGACTCTTACAGATGTGCAGTGATATCATACTGAAACTCTTCCAAAAGTTTTGAAGAGGCCTCCTCAAGAATTTTTGGAACACCTGAAGCACCAGATGGAGGAGCAACTTGTTCAAAGTAATCCTAGGAGATTTCAGCCACCTATGCAGTATATACTGGATGAGAAACAACTCGTATTCATATTCTTCTCTCAGTTATGCTAGTGTAACTCTGGTGTAACTCAGTTGGCTTCAGTGCAGATGGCAATATATGTGAGGAGTAACATCACTGATTGTAATGATGGTACTATATATTTACCCTCATAGTAATGAAAAGTATGCTCTCTGGATTCATTTTGCTATAATTCAGAGCAGATCTGAACATTGGGCTCCTGAGTATTCTTCATCTATAAAGAGAAAATTATTTAAAATCTAGTCCTGACTTGGTAAACGTTTCCCAAACACATTTTGAATTATGGTGCTGTAAGTCATTTGACCTTGTCTACATTTACAGATTGGCATGAGGATGCCAGCCTCTTTTAAGGGGAGTCCAGTCCCAGGATGAGAATTTAAGGGGAAAGAGCCCATCTACATAGTTAATTGAATCACAAGCACCTGCACCTGATAAAATGCCATCAGTTCTCTGTTGCTTACAGAGGAAGAAGCCCTCCTAGAGGAAAAGAGCTCTCAGGGACTACAACTCCAATGGAAGAGAGCAGTGCAACTCCCTGTGCTGGGGGAGGGGTTTGACTTTCTTGCAAATTCAAGTTGATTTAGTAAAGTAGAACCCCAGCAGAGAAGTTTTAGACTGTGTAGAATTGTTGGGGGGCCCTGAGAGCAGAAAATGAGGCAGAAAATACCTGCAGTGCCACTCTAAATCATCAGGGGGCACGATAGAATGCTTTGTGATACAGATAAGCTGTGGTTGGACATCCCTTCTTACCAATGGGCAACTTTTGTAGTGTGGAAAAGGCTTAAGTTTGACAGGGCATAGGAAAAAGATTCCTTTAGGAAGCCTTCTCAGTGTTAAATCAAATGCACAGTATGTGTCCAGTGGGAATTTTGCCATTGACGTCCATGGACCCAGAACTTGGCCTGGAGGTAGCAAGCAAGTCTTAAGCTGGTAACAATTCACTCAGCAGTGCAGGATAATAAATGTAAAGAATTAGAGTGATTTTTCTTCGGTGTGATTTACTCACCTTTTATCTTTATGGCAAGTTTGCTGGAACGGATTTGTTGACCTACCCATCGGAGCGAAGCCTGTTTATACTGCATTTTGGAAAGAAAATCATTAGCAGAAATCTGTGCTGCTGTGAGTCGGTTCCACACACATCCAGATGTCTTTCCCCTGGCGAAGGCTGTGTTATCTTTGGTGTGCCCTTTCCTACAATGGAACATGAGCCACTCACAGGTTTTACAGACATGAAGAGAAACGGTATTTAGTCCAATAGGAGAGAAACAGGAATAGGAAAATGATACCATTTGTGTCCCAGCCACACTAACACACAGTATTTGCATGAAATGAGGTGGTACTGTTAGCTGCTAGGATGGTTAAACTGCTAAACACTGGAGATGTGGATTAACTCCCTGTAGTGGACTCAAATAAATCACTAAAGCCATGTCTACACTATAGAGCTGCATTGACAGAAGGCAGCTGATGTTGGCTTAACTAATGGGGTGTACACAGGACAGTGTTTCTTCTGGTGCTTTAACTCACTCGCTGTGCTGACATAATGAAACTAACCCAAGGAGATGCATAGAGTGAGGCAGCGTCAGTGTAAATGAGGGGTGGGTAATAATGGCCCATGGGCTCGATACAGTTCATCAGGTTTAGCCCCTGGCGGGCCGCAAGTTACTTTATTTACCTACGCATCTGCAGGTGCGGCCACTCGCAGCTCCTGTTGGCTGCGGAGCACTGTTCCTGGCCGATAGGAACTGCAGGAAGTGGCATGAGCCCGGACATTAATGGGCTGCCTATTGCTCACCTCTGGTGTAAACACAGCCTTACGTATGTCAATTTACACGGCCTCCGGGAGGCATCCCACTCTAGTCACCATTTTGAACTCTGCTGCCCTGCAGCCAGGTCAGTGAAAGTCCCGGCCCCTGTTAGAGCCCCTGGAAGTTTTGAACTTGCTCTTCTTGTTTGCTCAGTGTGACTGAGCTCAGGTAGCAACTGCCCAGCTGAGTGTGCCAGCTCCATGAGGCAAACACGCTCCTGTCTGGAGTACATTGGACGGGGTGTGTGCGTGGGGGGGGGGGGGGGAAGATTTCCTGGGTCTGTGGGAAGAGGAAGCTTTTGCAGGCCCAGTTCTGCTCCAGCCACAGGAATTTGCTCAGGGCATGGGGGGGGGGGGGGGGGTCTGATAAGGCCATGCAGCAGTGCTGTGTAAAACTCATAGAGCTGCGGCAGATATAGCAGAACACGATGGCCTTTGGTGTGCAGCTGCAAATATATTACTCTTACAAGGAGGGGAAAGGGCCAGAGTGGTGGTGAATACTATCCCCCTCCTTTTGTGCTCCTCTTATGTACACAACGTATAGCACAATAATCTTATGTACACCCCATACAGCACACTATAGAAAAGCAGTGCAGGATTCATGCTGTCTGACAAACCAAGCTGAAAGATCATGTCATGTGGGGTCCCACGGAGATCTGGTCTGGGTTCAGTTCTATTCTCTAGCTTCATAAAATATTTGGCTAAGGGCATACCGAATATACTTACAAAGCCTACAGACAACCCCAAGGTCAGAGGGGTTGCACGCACTTTGCGGGACAGGATTAGAAATCAAAACTACCTTGACAAACTGGAGAAATGGTCTGAAATAGAAAGACACGTGCAAAGTTCTCCACTTCAGAAGGAATAATCAGTTGCACAAACACAAAATGTGAAATGAAGGCCTAGAAAGGACTACCGCTGATGGATCTGGAGATTACAGTAGATCACAAATTAATACGCGTCAACAATTGTAGCAAAAAGAAAACATTTTGAGATGTGTTAGTAGGTGTAAGCAACACAATTCTACCACTCCACTTAGCATTGATAAGGGCGTGGCTAGAATCCTGCCTCAGTGCACAGAAACTGGTGTAGATGATTTATTAAGGCTCCTTCCAGTCCTACACTGCGATGATTCTGTCACGGATTGTGTGCCTAGCTCCATCTCCAACATATCTGGGGTCACATTTTTGACATCCTTGCTCATGATGAGCAGAACTTGACTCTGCATTTAGACCTACTGGCCTCCATGGAACGACTCAGAAAATGGCACTGGCAATGGAACATTTCCTAAGATGGAGTAAATCAATTACCTCATCTGAGGACTAGGTTTATAGAGAGTTGGAGCATTAGTTCCTATCTCTTTGAGACCCTGGTCCTCCTTGAAGTCAGTGAAGCTATGCTAGTTTCAAGCAGCTGTGGATGTGCCCTGCCTGTCCCTCAATGTACCTCTCTTTGCAATGGGCTGATATACTCATTTTGTGAAGGCATATTAATTGGAAAACACTTTGAGATCCTTAGAAGAAACTATAGAAATGAAAAGTACAAGGAGACCCAGCAAAAGGCAATTTACAACTAATACATCACAGGTAGAATTATTTATGCGTATTGTTTACCTTTTCAGGGAAATGTGTTGGAGTTGCAGTTTGTATGAAAAATGATATTAAACCCCGCCCCCTCAAATGCAATCATGAAACAATGAAGCTAATTGCATTTCACATCAATAGGAATGTTTTGCCTCGGCTCCCAAGAGGAAATAACCATGTCAATGTGCAGTTACTCTAGTGGCACATTTATTTCATTTTTCATCTGGCAGCCACTGCAGGATTTGCAAGCATTTAATAATTCCAAGAACAAGCGCGTTAGAATGTCAGAGCAAAGGGAAAGCACTTTTCCTGCCCAGGAGGCATTTTATTGTCAAAACCCTATTGTTGTAGTCAGACTCACCACCCTTCAACGTGGTTAATGGATAAATCAGATATTTTTGTGTGGCATGTCTGTGGGTGGAGTCTGCTCCCATCCTTATCTGAGCAGCTGATCTTTCCCACCACAACCCTGGTGCCAGGGTGTCCCATAACTCACTAACTGCTGGAAGCTCCCTTCAGAACAAACACAGTGAAATACAAGGAGGATATTTACAACTGCTGATCAGCCTCCCAGTTTCCTTGGTAAGCCTCACAAGACAATGCACTTCAAGCACTGGCCTCCAATTGTACTGTCACAAATTGATCCAGGCCCAAGAATGGGGAAATATTGTATTTAGCTTTGTGATATGCAAGCAAAACAAGGGAGCGGAGCTTCTCCAGGGCTCTTTTGCTTTGTGTTTATTTGTTTTCGTAATGATATCATTGGTTGATGGGAGCTCAGAGCTTCTCCTCCTTAAACATCCTGCCCTGTCTGCCGACAACAACTTATGAAGTACACATTGGGAGCTGGCAGTAGACTGATTTCCCAACTAATCAGGAACCTAGGGCGGAGGAGAGTTTCTTAAGCATCCACAATAACTAAGCCAAAAATTTATTTTCTATACAGATTCATTAATATGCAGTTTCTTATGTGTTCCATAGTTTGGAAAGGCAGCTTAATTTCTACTGTGTGCTTGCTCTGTGATACCAGAATGTAAGTGGATGCAGTGTTAGTGTAAACCTGGCCTAGGTAATAAGTGGCCCATGGGCTGGATACATTTTGCCAAGGTTAGCCCCTGATCAGCTGCCAGATGCTTTATTTACCTGCACATATGCAGGTATGGCCACTTGTAGCTCCTGTTGGCTGCAGATCACCATTCCTGGCCAATGGGAGCTGCAGGAAGTGTCAGAGGTCGGGACACCACTTCCTGCTGCACCCATTGGCCAGGAGTGATGAACCATGGCCAATAGGAGCTGTGAGTGCTATAACCCTACACTCAATACAGAGATGGGATTGGCTGCTGTGCGATGCAGAGCCATGCTGATTGGCTGTGGGAATGACAGGCAAAGCACTGTGATCTCTCGAGTCAGGAATTGGATGACCTTCCCTGGGTGATTGATTTCCAGTTTCCAATGTTTTATGATGAGCAAGAGTGCAGTTCTCCCCTTGTTCCATTAAAATCCGAGTCACTCCAAACATACACTGGTGTAATTCAGTAGAATTTGGCTCATTGTGCTCTCATTTTCATTTCACTAGTGTCCCTAGGCCCAATTTTGCCGTTATTTACACCAGTGTCCATTTAGAGTGACTGCACTGAAGAAAGTTACACCCGGGTAAAGATGACCTGAATTGGGTTTTACGGCTTAAGTGGTAATAACTCACCCTGTACTCATTGCCAATGCACTAATGACTTCCAGCAGTATAAATCTCTCTCCAAACCTTTGTCAACCTTCCCTCATAAGTTATCCAGGGATCAAGGTCTTTATGTGGAAAATTTGTAAAACTGACAAGCTATGCAAGATGTGAGTTTTGTGTAGCACAGATTTCCCTATCGCTGTACTCATTTGTTTGAATGAAAGACTCCATGTATCATTTAATAGATTAAGAAAAATCCACCAAAAGACAGGCAGCCAGCCTGATGCTGATCTTAGTTAGGCCAGTTCAGCAAAGCACCTAGATCCAGATTTTTTGTGTTTTGATGACTTTGGGCCTTAAATCATTGTAAATCCAGAATAATTTAACTCATTTCAGTGGCGTTACCTATGACTTTCAGAGGAGTTGTTTCAGATTTACAATCAAATTCTGGCCCCCAAAGAGAGAGTAAATTATCCATTTAATGACATCTGGCTGGATTCTGTAGGAATTGTGTACTCTGCTTTTTTCCCTCACTCTCTTAATTAACTGCAGGCAACCCAGACTAATAGCTAAGACATATGACAGACACATTGTGTGTATTTATACTGGTTCTTGTTGTAATCTGCTTCAGGGTATGACCCAGCCTACATCACTCAACAGATGTACCCTATCACAATCTGGCCTGTTTCCTTGTGCAGTTATAACATACACTGCTTTTCAAATGACTATGCCTGCACAATTGAAAAATCAGAGAGAAAATTGGCTCCATGAAATCAGTCTTGAGACTCTGTTCAAATGTACCATTGCTTAAGTGTTCCTGTAAATATGTATCGGCATGGAGTATAGACAGAAAATTGTTCCCCATTGCCAATAAGGGCATCGTCAGAGCATGCATGGAAGTTATGAGCATTTGCATCTGTGTCACTTGCCATGCCTGGTGAATTACATATATCTGAAAGCCTGGGTCATTCATCATTTTGACCATTGCGGAAGATCATGCGCAGAGATTGTGGCGGAAGTAAAATCGGGTTATATTGTGAGAGGAAATCTGACTGTAAAGAAATCCTCTAGCATCATTTCAGCTTTCCTAATGCCTTAAAACAGCTTGTACATATGGTCTTCTTCAGCAGACGCTGTTAAGGTCAGTTTACATCTGCTTAGAATTGTTTAAAAATCACTTGGAAGATTCTGATCTTATTTCTAAGATCAGATCCTCTGGTAGTGTAAACTGGCATAGCTACAGTGCCAGTGTAATTCTAGAATAACTTTGCACCTTCAACATTTACTCCAGATTTACATCGGTGTAATCAAGATTAGAATCTTGCAACTTACTAGTAAATTAGGGAGAGCGAAGGAAATAGTGGACAAGTTACTGGACTGGGAATCAGGATGGAGACTTGGATTCTTTTCTCATTCCACCACTGACCTGCTGTGTAACCTGTGGCAAGCCACTCCAACTCTCTGTGCCTCTGTTTCCCCTCTGGCTTTGCCTGACTTGTCTATTTAGATTGTACACTGTTTGAGGCAGGGACTAGGGGTATAGACATATAAAATAGGGTCCTCATATTAGCTGGGGCTTCTAGGAGCTGGCATAAGGTAAGTGAAATCTTGAAGCAATTTTTTTCTTTAAGTTCACATGTTTTGTGTGTGTGTGTGTGACTCAAAACCAGGAATATCAATGAATCAGAATCCCATGCAATTCACATTGGCCCCACTTTCTTACATGTTAATTAAACTTTTTCAATTTCCAGTTAGATGGATTGCTGTAGCTGTTTTGGTAGGAAGGCCAGGGAGGCATATCTATTGTGGAGTTTAACAAATTACAAATATTGGGCCAGATCCTAGTATCAAAGGAGCTATCCTGATTTACACAAGCTGAGCATCTGGCCCAAGGAATAAAAGCCAAAATTCATGGCCCTTAACTGAGCAAAAATATCCATTGACTTCAGTTAAGGACCTTGGAAACTGGTCTTAACTACTTGGGTACTGTCTCTCCTGATTTCTTAAAGGGTGAGAACCCCACACTTTGCAGGCTCTGTGGTGTTAGCCCACAAACACAGCTCCTTCTATCATTTCCAAGCATTGTGTCAGGATTGGGCCCCAACTAGACACACTATGGAGCAGAGATTTTTTTTTTATAATGGAGCTAAAAAGGTCATAGGCACTGCTCTGATCCAGTATGGCTATTCTTGCCTTCCATTTTTTGAAAACCCAAATCAGCCCTCAGATATCTGACTCACCTCCTATTTAGCAGATCGAACTGCACGTCAGTGAGTGCAAAATGAAGTGGCGTCAGATGATGCCAAGAACTAGAATGAAAAAACTGAAGATATCTGAGCAACACAATTCAGATCCAGATGACTGAACACCAAGATTTGAGAGTGTTTGAATCTGAAGGTCTTGGGTCAGGCCCCCTCAAAAAAACAAAACAAAAACCCCATTACTTTATTGTGCCTTGTTTGTGCTAATTATGTTCTAACATATAATAGGCAAAAGCTTTCTATAATCTCAATCAGTCTGTACCAGAATTTACCTCCATAGCGAAAAGTGTGCTGTACAATGCTGATGATTGCCCTTAACAGCACATCTACTGCCAAGAAACAGTAACTTATTCATGTTTCCTCTCCTCGAACTGGAAAGCCTCTTATTCAACCACCACACTATAAATTCCAGATGCCTAGAATGATCTCATTCTTATTCAGGTCAGTACTTCTGACATCTGCTTGTGCGATTCCCAGGACAATGTAAGCCTGCAGCAATGCCAAAGATTGCAGGTTTCCATATTGATGCTCTTTTATATGATGCTGATTTTTTGAGGCAGTTTTTTCTACAGTGTCTTTCAATCAATATCTAATGAAAGGAGAACGGAGAGTCGTCGAGTTGTGAATGTGAACTTTCTCTTTCTGAATAATTACTCAGTTGTTCTCCTTTAACATCCGCTGACCCTTGCACTCTAAAAGCTGTATGGAGTTAAAATCCCAATTTTGGAACCCTCGTGCTGAATAGCACGAATCTGAAGAGAACAGGTTTTATCCTACAATGGAGTGTTACAAAATTAAATACACTTGAACCTCCATACTCTGGGTGTCCCTAATCAGGGAACACCCATGGTATGGAGTAGGAAGTGGCTCCAGCTGGGAGAACAGCAAGGCAGCAATGGGCTCCTTCTGCAGCTTTTTCCCACCACTCCCATAGAGGCAGGAGGTGGTTCCTGGGAGCAGCACAGGGCATGGAACCACTTGTGTTCCCAGGAGCAGGGTGGCAGGTAAGCACCTCAACCTCATACCCTGCAAAATCTTTAATCCGGGATTAAAGAGGTCCAGGCATATAATACTGATAAAATAGCTGGACTTCAAAGGCAGTTGTATATGCTATTTAAATACAAGAACCCTTCGACTAGCTTCTTGGAAAAATGGTGCTATTCATGCAAACTACATTTGAGAATGGGAAAAGGTGCTGGTTTTCAACCACTGAGCTATCTGTGATGTAACACCGGTACAGGTGGAACCTCTCTAATCTGGTACTCTGCTGAGGCAACATCCATGGTCCGGAATGTTTTCAGTTAGCTAGATTTCCATTTATCATGGGTGTGTCCATGTTTCCGCAGTTCCATAAAGTTTGTTTACAGCCTCCGGTCCTAGCTCTCAGGGTTCTGTGCTATTATTTAGCTCCAGTTTACCCCTCAATGTCTTCTAAGAGCCCAGCAAGCAGTGGAAGTGTTGGTAATGCTGCTAGATAATATTGACCTCCTGTGGTTTGGCAAATTATCTGGTTCAGCTCCAGTCAGGCCCTGATGCTGCCAGACTAGAGAGGTTCAACTTGTAATATCTTTTGCACTAAACTTAAATGACTGCACAGCAAGTTACATTTCTAGAAAGTCTTATAACATTCAAAATCCTGGGGTCACAGAAGTGGCATATATGAGCTAACTTGAGAAAGGCAGCTTTTGGAAGCTGTTACCCTTAAGGAAAATCTCTGTAGAAGTTAATATGGGTGGAACCAATTGGGTTCTATATGAGTTAATTTGAGTTCCATAAGAATTATTCTAAAAGTTCAAAGAGTGTAAATCATCCTGAAGGACCTAATAGAGTATCTTATCACCTCTACTGAATTCTAGAGGCTGGCTTAAAAGTTGTATAGACAGGCAATTGCTTTCATGTCTATACAGTAATTCCTCATTTAACACTATAGATGCGTTTCTGAAAATGTTCGTGCTAAGCAAAAACTATATGGGGTCAATTTTCGCATTAAAAATAATAGAAAAGGTGGGGGTGGCATTTCAGGTGGTGGTGGCAAAGTCAATTTTTTGTTGGTGCTGGGTCGTCAACGTCAAGAAACATTAGATATCTAGCGACACAAGTTGCCGCGGTTTGTTAAAACACAAAGATAAACACAGGAGTGAGTGGAGGAGCGCTCTGACCACATGTATTCATCCACTCATGCATATTACCACTGTTTTCACCAACTTATACTGCTGCGTGAAGTAGTCCGCCACTTGATTATTTTTGTGTTATTTCGGGGATGGTCGTGTTATTCGAAAAACAGTCCCTAAAATAAAATCGTGCTATTGTGAAAACGTGTTAAACGGCCATGTGTTGAACGAGTAATTACTGTATTACTTTTTATAAGGGAACAATGAAATGTTGTTAATGATCCATTGACATCTGGTGGGTGACTGCAAAGAGGAATGACTTGGTAGGTCCCAGTTATCACTCTGCCATGTGCAGTTCACTTACTCTGATGCAGCGATGCCTCTAACCATGTACACAATTTTAAACACAAGTTGACTTACTGAAACTGGTTTAATTATTATCATGCTCCAGGTTAGGTATGTGCTTGCATAGCTTGTGAATGAGGGTCTTAATTCTCTGAAATCATCTGCTTTCCTAGTTCGTAATTATTCCCAGCCTAATACAAACTCACCACACTTGCTTGTTTTTAAAAATGAAGGCATATGGTGGTCATTTGAATGCCTATTTTCTCAAATATGTCAGGATTTAAAAAAAAATACAAAGCAGTGGAGTTGGCTGAAAAATGTATGCCTTTGGGGAAGGAGAAGTTAATTAATATGATACACAAGACATAGTCTGACTGCTGCTAAATATTATTTCCGAAGTTAAAATTTTAGTAAACTGATGTAGAGTACAGGAAACATTGGGCTACATTGTTGTGGTTAGTACTGCGGCTTTCTTAAAAGGAACCGTGCTTATTTTTCCTTGACCTTTTCCATAGGAACTGTGCCCGTGCATATCTAGAGAAACAGGATTTTTTCTTCTCTTTTTTGGAAATGGCTGAGAGAGAAGCACGTTGTTTCTTGAATGGCTGTAGAAACAACATCTTACATGTGTACCAGAACAATATTCTGTGTGGTACATCTAACATCAATAGTGAAGTAGCTTGCAGTTGGCTTATTGGAAACAAGTGCTTTCTGACTGGTGGAGAGCTACTTGAGTACAGAAGACTTCAACATTCATCAGTGAAAATATCTTTGTTCAACAGAGTAACATGCACTCAAATGTGTGCCATCTTAGTCCAAAAGCTCTTTTCCTTGTGACAGGTGAGCACTAGGTTACCTAGAGATGGTTTCCTGCACCATCGGGGAGTTAATGCGCAATGTCATATATGAACTGAACTTTTATCTTTATTAAAAATATTTACTTCACTTGAACACTTCTGTTCACATGCACAGTTGTTCTAATGTAGGAGTGTTCCTGTCAGATCTGACATTCTAGCCCAAAGGCTATGCTAAAACCCATTCTGTTGTTGTAATATAATCTGTTGTCATGGAGTGTTTTTAGTACAGGCACAAATTAGCATGAGCAGCACTATGGTACTGTAATGCCTGTATTTCTCTAGGCACCCTTGCTCCTGGCTGACTCGGTATGTCTCCACTGTGGACTGGATCGATGTTATGTCAATTGATCCACCAGCAATTGATTTAGTGGGTCTAGTAAAGACCCACTAAATTGACTGCCAATCACTCTCGCATTTACTCTGGTATTCCACTGGAATGAGGTGAGTAAGGGAAATTGACGGGAGAATTTCTTCTGTTGATCCAGCCCGGCGTGGACCTTGCAGTAAGTAGATCTAAGCTATGGTGATTTGAGTTATGCTACTAACATAACTCACACTGCATAGCTTAGATCAACCTGTCCCTATAGTATACACCTGCCCTAATGCTGTACTCTTAGCCACTACTACCTGTAGAAAGGAAAGATAATCTTGCAGTTAAGCATTTGATTTGGACTCAAGAAATCAAAGTTTAGTTCCAAGCTCTATCACAGGAAGCGGAAATTGTAACAGTTTATTCTGTTGCTAAGAGCCTCAATAAGGACTAATATGTTAAAGCCTTTCATAAGTTTTGCATATACATATATACATTCATTAATGTTTTAAGGTGTTCAGCTGATATTGTGATATAGGACATACAAATACTTAAGGATAAAACCAGTGCCCTCTAAAAAAAAATCTCAAAGGCACAATGGATGAAACATTTCATGGAGGTTAGGTCCATAAAAGGCTATTAGCCAGGGGATAAAATGGTGTCCTTGGCCTCTGTTTTTCAGAGGTTGGAGAGAGATGGCAGGAGGCAAATCGCTTGATCTTTGTCTTCGGTCCACCCTCTCTGGGGCACCTGGTAAAGCCACTGTCGGTAGACAGGATACTGGGCTAGAAGGACCTTTGGTCTGACCCAGTACGGCCGTTCTTATGTTCTTATAAGACAACACCCCTACTCAATAAATGGTCTAAAATGACTGAGCCAATTTTAGTTTTTCTTAAAATCTTAAAGATCTGATTCAGATTCCTCAAAGTGTTAACGCACACAAATTCTCTGGGAGCATTTTTCCATGGAACCTGGAGATGTTATAACACCTGTTTATAAACACTGCAAATCCAAAATTAGCAGGGATAAGGGGAGGCATCATTTATCATCTTCTGGCCTCCTGAACCATCTTTTAAAAATGTCACAGATACATTGACACTTCTGCTGATGATTTAAATAGCAACCACCATCCAGCATCAACTGCTTTCTGAGCAGACCAATACGTAGTTTCTGTCTGACTTCTTCTATATCAGATGACTCAACAGCATGCCTGAGAAACTCCCTTAGACTACGGACTCCAGTAGCAACCCCACAACAAACAGTTGTCCGGGGCTTTTGATAGTATATGGAGTTTAGGACATAATCCTCTGGTTGCTCAGAGAATTGCTGCTAAACTTGATTGCCAGCTTTTATAGGTGCCTTGTGACCAAACCACTACTGGAGTAGGTCTTGAGTGATATAGGCTGAATTCCCAACTTTACCTGAGATCACACAGGAAGTTGTGGTAAGTCACTCAAATCAATTTCACCCTCAATAAAAGGAGGATTGCAATATTTCTTTTGTCTGGTTTGTTGGTTTAGATACAAAGTTCTCCAGGTCTACGACTGTCTCTTACTATGAATATGTATTGTGCCCAGCTATACAGCCTGCTATTGTAAGCCAGTAATTTAAGTGGGAGCAGGCCTCTAACAGCTATTCACTCTAGTACTTTTACATACTGTGGCAAGACTCTGGCCTTGCTCCATGGGTCCTGTGCTTCTAGGCAGTTATTGTATGTCTCAGAAGCTCGCTATGACCCTCCATACTGCCTCTTATCTCCTTCCAGAGGCTAGAGTTACAGCTCACTGAGCCAAACTCATCACTGGCAAAAATCAAAGGATTGGAGAGAAAAACCCTTCATAATCCTGGTCTCCTTTTGATGGGGAGCAGACTTTTTAGTGATGTGAAGCAGTTTGGGGGGAACCCAGGCCTGCTCACTACTTCAGGTTCCGGCCCTGGTACCCTAGGTAGCAGCAACTGATTGGGCTTTTTCCCTTTAGCCCCAGTACAGTTCCCTGGCCATTTCCCCAAACACTCCCCTAATGCATTCTCCTTGGTACCTGTGTGAACCTTGCCTGCTTCTGCACAAACACGCTTTCCCTTCTCATTTCTCAGCAGCACACTTCCTCCTCTCAGTCCTTCACTTGTCTCCTTTCCCTCCCTTACCTGAGGGGAAACCTTTTAAAGTAACCCAGGAGGCCTTAATTGGCTGCAGGTGCCTGATTAGCCTGCTGCTTCAGGCAAGCTCTTAATTAGCTTCAGGTGCCTGCATGCCTTGATTACATGGCAGCAGTCTCTGGCAGTTCACTCAGGCTATGTCTGCACTACAGATTTTTTTCAGAAAAACGGTCATTTTTCCGAAAAAAACTCGTGGAATGTCCACAGCTCAAGCACATTTTTATGCAAAAGAAATCGAAAGAACAGAGGGGTTTTTCCAGCATGGGTATTCCTCTGGGACGGGGAAAAGGGTTTTTTTGCGCAGAAAGAGGAAAAAGTAAGTGCCCTGGTGGCCATTCTGTGCATAGCAATCAGAGCTTACTTTCAAGAGAGTGTCCATGCAGTCCGAACGCTCTCTTGCGTAAAAGCGCATCATTTTTTCTATGTGCTTTTGCAGTGTGGACGCACTTTTGTGCAAGAAGTTTTTGTGGAAGATCTTTTCGGATAAAAGCTTCTTGCGCAAGAAGCCTGCAGTCTAGACATAGCTTCAGGAAACAGAAAAGCATTCACCCGCCTCCCACTATGTCTACCCTCCACCAAACTATTGTAGCCAGCTGCCCTGCATCTCTCACAATACTTACAAGGGAGTCCAACTACCATCACAACTGTTTCATAATCTTTTAAAAGCTGTATTCTCACATGATGCCTTGAGACTTCAAAGTACTGCTTTCCTATTTTATGGATAGGAAACTGAGTCACGGGGAGTCTGTGACAGAGCAGAGACTTAAGCCCTTGTCTCTGGTGTCACAGACAAGTGCCCTAACACCTGGGTAATTCTTCCCTTGTGTGACAATGCTCAATACTCTATGGGCTGGCTCAGTAACCCCTGATAGCTTTGCTACTGTATGTTGTGCTGAAGTTCTATTTTATAGTATTGTGATGCTGTTGTCTTTCTATATGGTGACACTCATCAAAATAAAAATACACGCAGTGGTAGAGCATGGTGGGGCATTTGAATTGACAATGTGCCCCTTGCTGTGCCCTAAAGAGGTGGAAAGAACATATTATAACCCAGTTTGTAAAAAGGAAACTAGATGCACAAGGCTGCATTTCAATCATATTACGGTTCTGACTCTCACTGGGAGAGGAAGGAAATTCAGTGTTGAGGCTGTCGCGCTTAGGCTTGCATTCCCAGTGGTGCATTCCCAGGTTCTGGTAAGAAATACCAAAGGCTCGTCTGAGACCCTTACGGTTCGTAGGCACAGAAGGGTCAGCTAAGAAATGTGGCAGAACTAACTCTGAATACCTTTATTTCTGTCAGTTTGAGATTGACCCTTAAGATTGTCCTGGGGCCTGGTAATTCAAAAGGGCCTGGAGGTCCCAACTGTTACTGTTACCACAGGAGCGGTAGCGACCAGAGTCCCGGGCCATTTAAATCACATGTGGCACATTCCAGGCATCTCTGAGAGCTGCCAAAAGGAGGGGAGGGAAGCGGGGGACTGTCACGGTGCATTCCAAGCAGTGCTGACCTGCCCCTTCTGCCTATGTCCCCGTCCCTTTTGGGATTGTGGAACCTCCCCCTCCTCACCTTGCCCTGGGACCCAGCAAATCTATCGTCCCTCCTGCTAATACTTAGCCCTCTCTTCTTGTAGAAATTAAAGCTTCGTGCAGAATGAGGAAACATCACGTCCGGCCCTTTAAAAGATGGGCTCAGTAAGGCTCGGAGAGAACAGGTGATGTATTCCAGTTACGCTCACAAAGTTATGAATAAAATTCAGACCTCCAGGGTATGTCTAGACTACATCCCTCTGTTGCCTCATAAACGGAGGTATACAGGATCTGTCGCCAAAGGCTTTAGTGAGCGATAGAACCGCGGCTAGACTGCCACTTTTCGTCGCCAAAGCTCCGTGGTGACAAAAAGTGGCAGCCATTTTTATGCTAATGAAGTGCAGGAGATTTAAATCCCCGCTTCATTAGCAATTTCGGTATGTCTAATTTACATCCTTTTGGTGCTAGAGGGATGGAGTCTAGACATACCCCCAGAGTGCCAGTCCTGTGCTCTATTCACTGGGCCTTAAACTGTGTCTCATTAGTGTGTCCCCTGGATATTGCCAGACGGGTCAACAAGAGGTTTTCTGAAGACACTTCATTCTCAGTGATAACGCACAGAGTGGTGGAGTGGTAATGAGGAGGATGGGGCTGTCTTTCAGAGCAATGTGGATCACTTGGTTAAGCTGGGCCTATTCAAATAAAACACATTTTAATGCAGCCAAATGCAACGTCTTACTGTTGAGGACAAAGAATGCAGAACCTGTAGAATGAGTGGTTGTATCCTGGAAAAGGAATTTTGGTGAAAGGGATTTAGGGGTGATAGCAGACAAGCAACTGAATGTGAAATCGCAATGTTGTGCGTTGGCAGAAAGATCACATGTAATCCTGGGAGGTATAAACTGAGGAGTCGGAGTGTGGGTATGTGTGTGGGGAGTGATCTTTATGTAATTATTTATTTTATCTATATACACAGCGTGGGTCAGAGTGACACTGGAAAACTGCATGCATTTCTGGTGTTAGCCTTTTAACGAGGCTCTTTAGGAAAATTTGGAGAGGGTGCCAAATAGAGCCACGAAATCAGCAAATTAAAGATCTGAGGCGGGAGATCACACTTTGCAGCAAGTGACCTTCCGACATGTCTGCTCTTAGAGCTGGACATGTAACTTCCAGCTTGAGAATACGCTCCTACCAGTGGGGCTGGCAGAATTGCTGGGCCCTGGGCGAGGTCGGGGAGGGTGGCTCCATGCTCCTGGAAGGAGCGGGGCTGGGGCAGCCAGCCCTCAGCACCACCCAGACCATGCCACACCCTCTCCAGCCAGCCCTTAGTGCCACCTAGAACACACTGATCATGGCTCTGGTGGCGATTTAAAGGTCCTGGGGCTCTGGCCGCCACTGCTGCTGCAGTAGTGGCAGAGGCAGCCGGGAGCCCAGAGCCCTTTTGAATCGCCAGGCCCTCCGGCAGTTGCCCCCCTTTGCCTCCCTTCCGCCCCCATCGGCGGGCCTGTGTGCTAGCTCTGATCAAGCTACTGCACTGGAAATAGCATAGCCTAAGAGACACAAGCCCAGGGTGGGGCTCGCCACTCTGAGTACATATCTAGCATCTGGGACAGCTTGGTTATGGTGTTGAAGTTCCTTGAGGGGGAGAAAATGCCAAGTGTGCAAGGAGTCTTTAGTCGACCAGAGAAAGGCAAAGCAAGACCCAGACAATCCAAATGGTATATCAGGCACACATATTTCACCCTGAGGGTGTTTCTCCCTTTAACCAAATGACCAAGGGACGAGATAGATTTCCCGTTTCTTCACGTCTTCACATCAAGCACGGTTGCCTTTCTGGAAGGTTATGTTCTAATCCAGCAGTTCTCAAACTGCGAGTCAGGACTCCAAGGTGGGTCATGATGCCATTTTAATGGGGTCACTTGGGCTAGTGTTAGACTTGTGGGGGGGCCTAGGCCTGTAGCCTGAGCCCCATCACCCAAGGGGCTCCATTCCAGGGCTAAGGCTTCAGCCCTGAGCAGGAGAGCTGAGGTTAAGGGACCCCTGTCTGGGCTGAAGCCATTGGGCTTTGGCTCCCCTTCTCAAGACAGTAGAGCTCAGGTGGGCTCAAGGTTCAGTCCTCTCTCCGGGGTCATATTTTTGCTGTGAGAAGGGAGTTGTGGTACAGTGAAATTTGAGATCTCCTGCTCTAGTCAAGCAGAATTAACTGGGCACTATGCAGGCCTGTCTGGGCGACATTTAATGGCCTATGCTATGCAAGAAGTCAGACTAAATGATATAATGGTTCCTTCTGGTCTTAACATCCTTGAATTCATATTTAGTGTGGGAGTGAAAGGATAGAAAACCAATATTTTTTTAATCTTTCTCTGAAAATGATCCTTGGCCTACTCAAGGCATAAGCCCAGTTGCATGTTTGCCAAAGTCATAACTACAGAATTAGAAGAGAACTTTTTTTCTTTTATTCTCAAGTACTTGCAAAGCCACAGTTACCGCAAGCAATATTTTCTTAGCATAGCCCATCACACGCGCTATTTCATTGGAATAATCTGTCCTGTATTTCAAATGCAGGATACAAAGTTCCTTAAGTGAATTTGGCAAATACTCTCGTGTTCACGCTATCAAATGTAGGCGCTTTGGTTGTAAAAGCCCTGTGGGGGTCCCAGTTCGCCCTTCTAAATGCTAATTGCAAAATCTTGTGACCGTGCCTTTACCCAGCTTTGGGGAGGACACTCTTGAACAAACATTTCTCTCATCTAGACCAAGAGAAACTGCAGAACTTCCCATTACATCACTTAACCATTGGTTAAGCTCGCTGCAGCTTCATCACACACCTTAATATTTCTGTCTGAGACCATGAACCTGTGAACCTTTAAACTGGAGCAATCTGTGCTCATATATAGTTTTACTGGCTTTAGAGGGGTAATACGTATGAGTAAGACAGCTATGGAGTAAGGGTTTGTAGGATCAGGCCCTAAACTCTTAAAATTATCTGGATCATTTTAGTGCACTGATAAAACATCTGTTTTTCAGCTGTTAGAACAGAGGGGGGGAACCTCAGGCCTGAGGCTCAGCATTGGGAAACCCACGTTGGCACTCCAGCCCTCTGCCACCCACTTGCAGGGCTGGAGCACACAAAATCTACTAGCCTGGGCCTTCCTAGGTTCTGGTGTGCAAGGGGAATATGAGGAGTGTCTTTCTCCTTCTCAGTCAGGGGCTTCTCACTGGTGTGGCTCCCAACTGATTTTTTTTTGTGGGTCAGTGGCCCCCGACCCTAAAAAGCTTCCTCACCCCTGTGTAAGAATATCAGGCCTTTCTGAGCACTATTAGAGGAAACAAACTGTCATTGATTCATGTGTTCTGACAATGAAGGTCTACTAGATAATGATTTCATATTCTGTACAAATTGGCATCCCATCAGTTTGACATAAATGCTTCCAAGAAGCTTCTACATCGGGCTGTGCCAGTTTATATAAACTTGATGTACTAGGTACCCGCAATAATTTATCAAAATGAAAATGGAGGTAGTCTTCTGGAATAGGAAACCAACTTCCTGATGTGAAGATGACACTAAGCCTTTATTTTGCTATTCCTAGAATGCTACACCCAAATCAAATACAGCAAACTCTTTTTTCAAACACTATACAGAATTTTTTTTTCATAGAGATTGTTTAAAAACAAAATCGAGAGGGGCAAGAGATTCAGCTGAAATTTGATGAAAAATTCCATCCCAAAATCTGAAATTAAAACACTTTCCATTTTGAAATCATTTGGCTTCTTGAGGCGTGCTAATGCTGTCCAAAACATGGTGAATTTTTCTTTAAATTTTCAAAAATCTGGAAGAAAAACAATTAAATTTTTTGAAAAACATTTTGGAAGAACTGTCTTCTGGCTTGTAATTTGGACAGGTACCTAAGGGAGAGGTGAAAGGGTAGGGAGATGTCAATTCAGATAGGCTATGTCTACACTCGCGGCTTCTTGCGCAAGAACATCTGAAGCAAGGGTTCTTGTGCAAGATGTCTTGTGCATAAAACGTCCACATTGCCATGTGCGCACTGTGCTTTTGCGCAAGAGCTCCCATGGCAATGTTGACGCTCTCTTGGGCAAGAAAGCTCCGACGGCCATTTTAGCCATAGGGCTTTCTTGTGCAAGAAATCCCTGCCAAGCGTCCACAGTGCCCTCTTGCGCAAGAGGCTTACACGTGTTAAAAAAGAGCAGAGCTCTTGCGCAAGAAGCCCTCTGTTACCACGCCATACTGTAAATTTCTTTGCGTAAGAGCAGGTGGGCAGTGTAGACGCTCTGTGGATTCTTGTGCAAGAATGGCCATTCTTGCACAAGAAGCCACGAGTGTAGACATAGCCATAGAGTAGGACAGTGGTCTCCAACCTTTTTACACCCAAGATCACTTTTTAAATGACAGACCAAGCCAAGATCTCCTGCCCCGCCCCTTCCTTGAAGCCCCGCCCTTTCTATTCTCCTCCTCTCCATCACTTGCTATCCCCAATCCTTATACTGCTACTTAAAAAAAAAAATTCCCACCATTCCTCGCAGCTACTCACCTGTGCTGTTGCTCGGTGAATAGCTGCTCCTCAAATGAGGAAATCTAATGTAAATGTACTGCGCAGGTGTGCAGTTCAGAGAGGGCTCAAGAGCTACTCTTAGAGCCTCCGAGATCTACCGGTAGATTGCGATCTACTGGTTGGTGACCACGGGAGTAGGATAAGTGGGCATTATAAATCCAGTGCAGATCTCCGCAAAAATGCTTGCTTCTAATTAAGATGGGTTACAATTGTATTTCATATGGGCACATTCCTGCAACAGTCATTCCTGAGTAAATCTTACTACTGAACAACAAACAGGAGGACTGATTTGTGTAAGGTTAGCCTGCCACTGGTTGTACTTTTGAGCAATCTGTTAGTTCAGAAGGATGCTCTGTCAGGATGCACTCTCATACATACAGGCTTCCCTGCATTTGCCATCGAATGCTGTCTTTGGAGCCACTGCACTGAGTTATGAAGTGTGCCTGCATTGCTGAAAACAGCATTGCAAGGACTAGTATTACTAACTTGTAACAAGTATCTACATGTGTTATAAACAGGCGTGGATGCTCCTTATTACCCATAGTACTGGAACTGGTATTATTATATGATGCAAACTTAATTAGTCCTATGTATTCAACAGACCCCAAGCCTTTGTATATTTTCAAATGGATTTTTGATTAGCAGCCCCTTCCTTGCACCAGCTACCATATGATGTTTATCAGGATTTGCAGCTCACTTCCTCCTTAAAGAAAAATATTGAAATTTGTGCAATAAACAACTTGCCCAGTAAACAAATCCATATGTAATCCTATTGCAGGATGTCCTCAGCCTCTCCTTCAGAGCAAACAAAACCTGAATTTACTTATTCAATAGTAGTGGTTTGTGTCTGTGTGGGCTGCTTTTTTGGGTACTGCAGGAATTTTGACTGAAGTCTTTAAAAAAATCATCTTCCCTGACCTCTTGCAGTGCTATGGGGCCCAAATGTTACATACACATACATATCTTTTGGGGTTTCATTTCTTCTTATCCCCCCTGAATGTAGGGGTTGCCTTTACCAGACCCCAAAGTTTAAAACCAGTCAGTTAAAAAAAGCCAAACTCTCTCTGCACCCAAATGTACTTTCTAAAAAGCCAGCAGCCTGCTGGAACAAGTATTTGGCATATTGGGATACATTAGTGGGAACATTGCCAGCAGATTGAGGCAGTGATTATTCCCCTCTATTCAGCACTGGTGAGGCCACATCTGGAGTACTGCATCCAGTGCTGGGCTCCCCACTACAGAAAGGATGTGGACAAATTGGAGAGCGACCAGTGGAGGGAAATAATTAGGGGGCTGAAACACATGACTTATGAGGAGAGGCTGAGGGATTTGGGCTTATTTAGTTTACAAAAGAGAAGTGTGAGGGAGGATTTGATAGTGGACCTGAAGGAGGGATACAGGGAGGATGGAGAGAGGCTGTTCTCAGTGGTGGCAGATGACAGAACAAGAAGCAATGGTTTCAAGTTGCAGTGGGAGAGATCTACGGCCTTGTCTTCACTTATTGGGAGATGGATTCTGTGGAGATTGATCTCCCAGGGGTCGATGTAACAGGTTTAGTAAGAAGTAGGGATGTTAGGGTACGTCTACACTACATGCCTCTGTCGGCAGAGGCATGTAGATTTGTTTATTCAGCAAAGGTAAATGAAGCCGCGATTTAAATGATCGCGGCTTCATTTACATTTACATGGCTGCCGCGCTGAGCCAACAAACAGCTGATCAGCTGTTTGTCGGCTCGCCGCTAGTCTGGACGTTCCCCCTGTTGACATCAAAGCCCTTTGTCGGCAGCCCCGGTAAACCTCATTCCACGAGGAATAACGGGGCTGCCGACAAAGGGCTTTGATGTCGACAGGGGGAACGTCCAGACTAGCGGCGAGCCGACAAACAGCTGATCAGCTGTTTGTCAGCTCAGCACCGCAGCCATGTAAATGTAAATGAAGCCGCGATCATTTAAATTGCGGCTTCATTTACCTTTGCCTACAACCCTAATCTACATGCCTCTGCCGACAGAGGCATGTAGTGTAGACACAGCCTTAGTGAGCAGTTGACTACCCAATAAGTGTAAGCTTATTGGGTAGTCGACTGGAGTATTGATTACTCATTCCCTCCTCCCTGTTTCTGCCTGTATGAGAGACTGCAGTGGGGAAACAGGAGCTGGTGCTGGGGGGAGCTGGCTTAAAAGCCAGTTCCCCACAACACTGGCCCCGCGGTGCCACTTCCCCTCCCAACTGCCTCTATTAGAGGCAAGTGGAGATAGGGGAGGCTGCTCTGGTAGCAGCCCCTGCTCATGGCTAGCCCTGGCCACTGCAAACAGGGGCTGCTGGATTCAGCATGAGCCGGGGCCGAGCAGTTCCAGCTCACCCTGGTCCAGGACACTGCACCTCTGCATTTTAAATATAGTAAGAGCCCAGGGGCTCATACTGAATGCAGAGCTGTAGCTTGGGTGGCTCCGGGAGTCAGCATGAGCCAGGACTGCTCAGTCCCGCTCGAGCTAGCTCTGGGAGCTACCCCCTGCTGCAGCTCTGCAGAGCGGCCCTTATCGACTAATCATGTAGTGAATGCAAATTGTATTGACTGCATGATTAGTAAGATAACCACAATTTAACATCCCTAGTAAGAAGACACTAAATCAACTGCTGATCGCACTCCCGCCAACTCTGGTACTCCACGAGGTCATGATGAGGAAGAGAGTTTCTCCCGTCAAGCTCCCACAGTGGGGATGCTGGATAAGTGGAACTAAGGAACGTCACCTCCAGCTACTTTATTTATGTAGTTGGAGTTGTGTACGTTAGTTCAACTTTGACCTCAAGTGTAGATCTGGCCTAGGTTGGATATTAGGAAAAGCTATTTCACAAGGAGGGTGGCGAAGCACTGGAATTGGTTGCCTAGGGAAGTGGTGAAATCTCCATCTTTACAGGTTTTAAGGAGGGGCTTGACAAAACCTGGCTGGAATGATTTAGTTGGGGTTGTACTCAACTCCATGTGGTTGCCAGGGAACTATCCCCCCATTCCGCCATGGAGCTCCAGCTACCGTCCCCTCCCCACGTTGTGATCCTAAGTTTGGGATTCACTGGACCATATGGCCTCCTGAGCTCTCTTCCAACCCTAATCTATGATTCTATGATTTCCATTTTCCAGAAACCCTCTATATAGTCTTTGTGATCATGTTTTCCCCTTTATATTAGATTTCCTGGGGTACCTTAGCTTTGAGAACTAAGTAAAAGTCTCAGGCCTTCAGTGCAAACAGGGCAAAGATTCACTGAAGTCAATGAGTCTCCTGAGCTCGTGCACAGTCATGGGCCTCACTTTGGAGCCATATGTGTTTCCTGCTGAGCCTACTCACTAGATCTTGCATTATTGTTAAGGTGGATAGGCTTCCCAGCGCTGTAACTTAGCCGTTACAGTGATTACTCTGACAATTTCTCAAATAGCTGACATAAAATTGAGTTTTGAGGGTTTTTTTAATGTCTCGTGAATTCTATTGCATGAAAACTGAACATAACTTTACCGTAATTGACAGCAAAGTTATGGATTTGGGCAATTGGGGAAATGTCTTTTATTCTCAGTTGGGATTGACACAAGGGATAAGACCAGTATCCTAATTAAGTGATGTGTCTCCTTGTGCTGAAACTCTGCAAAAGGGTGCAATAGAAAGAAACCCTTCTGTAGCTTTTCTTCAATGCTGAAGTGAAGACTTTGGGCCTGACCTTGCCACGTGCTGAATAGCTCTTAGAAAATCTTCCCACAGTCTAAAGTCATAAACCTACAATCTCTCTCTCCTTTTATCTGTGCCATTTAAGCCTGTAAACAGTGCAGAAATGAAGAACCAGCTGCATGTGTCTTGTCCTAGTTAGCAGTAGCCAAAACATTTGTTCCAGTTTTGGCAAGGAATCTAATTATTTCTTGGCTTTCGGTCTTTAGTACCACAAAGCTTTTGAAGTTTAATGTATACACACTACAGGCCAAAGCCACAGTTGGTATAAATTGGTGTACTTCACTTGGATATCATGAAGTAGGGCCAGTTCACACCAGCTCAAGATTTGACTTCAAATTTTTTAGCATTAGAATGAACTTGGAATCTGTCTTTAGGGTTGCCAGATACTTTTACAAAAAATACCAAATATGGAGGGGGAAAAAATAGGACCAAAGTTACTGAGCAAAAAACCCCTCCCAAACAAAAACCACACCAAAAAAAAAAAAAAAGAATCACTGAGCCTTTAAATCCCTGCTCTCCCTGCTCCTGCACCCCTGCCAGATGCGGCAGGGGAGGAATGTCCCAAGCGGAGGAATGTTCGAGAAAATCAGAAAATGCCGGACATTTTACATGTCCGGTATTTTCTGTTCTTTTTTACCAGACAGAAGCCACAAATACAGGACTGTCCAGGCCAGTACTGGACACCTGGCAACCCTATCTGTCTTCATGAATGCTTCCTGTCTTCATGGGCAGAGATGCAAAATACTTCGGGTAAAAGATGACTTCTAATGTAGCATCTTTCTGTTGGATTTGGGCATCGCATGGGCTATTTAACCTTGTTTAGAAAAAGATTTATTTGTAATGGAATTTCAGGAAACCAGCAAATAATCCTTTTTTTTTCTTTCCTGGGTGCAGGTAATTGGTGGCATAGGCACTAACTTCCTGAGTTCCCAGGGATGCTCCACCTTCATTCTGTCCCTCCCCAGCCTCTTCCCAACATGCTTCTCTCCTTCCCCCACAGTGCCTCCTGCGTACCACTGATCCTCAGCAGGTGGGAGGCACTGAGGCAAGGGGGAGAAACTGATTGCTGGGGCCACCAGTGGGTGCTGTGGACCCATTATCTTTTTTCCATGGGTACTCCAGCTCCGGAGCACCCATGGGGTCAGTGCCTATGATTGCGGGTGAATTTTATAGACTCTAGATTAGGGCTGGATGTGGTTCACCATGGTTAGCCCCTGGTAGGTTGCTGGCAGCAATAGCCACTTGCAGCTCCCATTGGCTGTGGCTCGCCATTCCTGGCCAATGAGGGCGGCAGGAAATGGTGTCCTGGTCCATCTTGGTTCCGGCAGCTCCCATTGGCTGGGAATGTCTATCTGCAGCCAACAAGAACTGCAAGTGGCTGTACCTGCCCATGTGCAGGTAAATAAAGTGTTGGCAGCCCATCAGAGCTAACCCTGGTGAACTGCGTCCAGGCTGCAAGCTGCTTGTTGCTCATCCCTGCTCTAAGGCGGTGTCTAGACTGACATGATTTTGCGCAAATACTTTTAACGGAAAAGTTTTTCCATTAAAAGTATTTGTGCAAGAGAGCGTCTATACTGGCATGTGCCTTTGCGCAAAAGATTTGCTTTTGTGCAAAAGCATCCATGCCAGTGTAGATGCTCTCTTGCGCAAGAAAACTCCGATGGCCATTTTAGCCAGTGGGCTTTCTTGCGCAATAAATTAACATGGCTGTCTACACTGGCCCTTTTGCGCAAGAATACTTGCACAAGAGGGCTTATCCCTGAGCGGGAGCGTCGGAATATGTGCGCAAGAACCACTGATTTTGTACAGTTCAAAGTCAGTGTTCTTGCGCAAATACTCGCAGCCAGTGTAGACAGGTGGCAACATTTTGCACAAAAGTGACTGCTTTTGCGCAAAATCATGCCAGTCTAGACGCACCCTAGATGTTTACTTGTGTGGCTTGTAGATGCATTTATGGAGCTAGCAATGCGTGCTGTACAATGAGCTTGCAATTATTTATACCTCTTAGGCACTGGTAAAGTTAAGAAGTGACATAGCCCCTTGTACTACCCACAGAAAACCACTAAGAGGAACATACCCCCATCAGTATTTGGTACTCTACAAGAGAAGGTTTTCAAAACAGGTCTTTAGACCTCGCCACAACCCTGGAAATATAAGAGAAGCTTTGTAACGAGCATTGACATTTTTCAACAAAAGCCACTAGGGACATGGAAGTGTTCAGTGAGCAATAAAATGATTATGATTAAGCACCTGGAGGTTGTTAATGTCCTCCACATGAAAGGAGAGAGAATTTCCTTTTTCTTCTTTTCTTGATAGCCTGGATTAAAAACAAAGCCAGCTGTTCGGTCTGAAATGACTTTAGTTCAAATCTTTCTTGCTCAATAAGCCTTTCATGATGCGTTTCCTGCTGAGATAATTTTGAGCCAACCCATGCTACTGAACATGCAGCCTACTCTCTCAGCAGTAAGCATGTGTCCAGTTAGTCCCGAATCCACCCCTCTTCCTTGAATCATTAAAATGTTTTTGTCTGACAAGGCACAGCAGAAATGTTTCTTTTATAAAGCAGGGAACAGAGCGCTGCTCGTTAGAGGCTAGTTCTGTGCTGAACGCTTACGTAACATTCTGAAGGAGAGTCAACAGGAGGGTAAAGAGAGAGAAGCTGGAGTAGCAAAGAGAGAGTGGCTGGAGCCCCAACCCCTATAAATGGTTGCCTGAGTGCTGCCCCGTACACTCCAGGCAGTACTAAGAGCTGGGGGGAGGAGGCGCATGCCGCGTCCTGTGCAGCACTGAGGGCCAGCTGCCCTGGGCCCTGCCCCTTCCAGGAGCAGGGACCGGGCCCCCTCCCTCACCTTGCTCGGGGGCTGCAGCTGCAGTCAGCTCCACTGTCTGTGGTGTAACAGGCTCTGCCTATTGTCCTGCACTGGGTTATACCTATAGCATAGGCCCTTCCAGCCTTACATGACTATGAGGCTATAGGTTTTCCCACTGAAACTGCAATAGGCCTCTGCCATCTCTGAGCTGGTCCAACGGGGCAAATGCTCCTAAATGAGCTTTGGGTCAAGCTCTAGGCTGTGTGGACAGGAAGAGGGAATATGAAACGCATCCATCAAGAGGCCTAAGTAACAAATTTGTGGCGCAGGAAGATTTGTAATTGTAGGGAGGGTGAAAACTCCCTGCCTGCCCTCTTCCCTCCTCCCCGCGGAGTCTGGAAGCAGGGCTCTTTCTCTGGGAAAGGGAGGACCTGGACAGGGGCCAGGGAGAAGAGCCACAGGTAGGAGTGGGCGTTAGGCCAGGAGTGGAGCCTCAGGCACGGGACAACAGCGGGGACCCCACTTGTAAGGCCAAGAGCAGAGCCCTGACTGTGGAGCCAAGCACAGGGCTCTGGGGAAGGATCCCTGGCAGTGGGAGGCCAGGCACAGGGCCAGCAGATAGAGTGTGGAGGTAGTCCCAGAGAAAAGCCCCACACATGGGGCCGGGAGCAGGGTGAGCCCGGAGACCAAGAGGATGGGGCCAGTGGCCAAGACCCTAGCCCCAGGTGAGGTGACAGATTGGGGAGCAGAGAGTGGGTGAAGGGCTGGAAGCAGCACATAGGTGCAAGAAGCACCCCCAGCTTTTATGCATGGGGCCAGTGGCCCACATAAAACATGGGCATTCTGCAGCACTGCCTGCACTTATGCAGATGAGCATCTAATCCTCCAAAATTCGAGAGGGAGGTGAGGTAGTTCTACACTGGATATTCTAGCATGGGTGACAAGAATTGTGACAAGCAAGTCAGGCTTGGATAACCAGCTTAGGGATGTTAAATTTCGATTAATTCACTAATTGAATAGTCGATGGGATTTCCACTGACTATTTGATTAGTCAATAAGAACTTCTGCATTCCACCTTTGAAAAGTACAAGAGTGACCAGTGGGCTCTTTTAAGCCAGTTCCCTCTGGCACCCCTCTTCTCCCCCCCCTTGCTGCCTCTTTGTGATAGAGGCAGCAAGAGGTGGGGGGGGGGGGGAGAAGCGACTAGTTGCTTACATCCCTAAACTGGCTCCCAGCTCCTGTTATTTCAGGGAGAATTTGTTTAATTTGAATGAAATGTGGCTAAGCAAGATGCAAAAATGTACTGGAAGGATCATTTTAATTCTAGTTATTGAACTCTAGTTACTGCATTTTGTGCACATTAATGTTGTCAGAATTCCTTTCTGTACCAAGGATGATGACAACTAAATACTCATAACTTCCATATCTGGATCTTTAACATGGCTGGCACTGATTTTCATTGTAAAAGATTCGCTTGCAAAAAATGACAGATTTCACCCTGAATATGCTTGAATATTCACAGTCTCATAGCCCTGGTCTGTGGCAGTCTCTATTGGTTGATGCAGCTACTAATAAAACTGCCTCTGGCTACTTGTTGCTTACAAATTCAGAGTGAGGACAGTGTTTTCTTCCACACCAGTAAATATCTTCATTATATGGTATTTGGCCTTTAGAATACAGTGATTAAAAAGAATGATATAATTCCAGGGCAAGCTGTTGATGCAGATGAGCATGGACATGTTATTGTGAGCCTGGAGCAGGCGAGCACTATCTTAGAAAACTCCATCTATCTCTGTCTGGGTTGCTGGAGGACTTCCCACGCTAGAAGAGTGTCATTGTCTGAAGGCAGTTAGTATATTACATGAAGAGCAGTCATCTGTGCCCAGATCGTGCACTGAATGTGTTCTGCCATTACATATCCACTTGTAGTGGTATGTTATATTAAAGAAACTTCAGATATTATTCTATAATCTCATCTAAGTAGTGCTGGATGAATAATGGAAAATAGTTCCATTTATGTTCCTTCCACTTTGAAACTTGCTTCCTCTTTTACAGCCATTTTCGGTGGTTCTCAGCTAATTGCTGATAGGTTCTTTGTTTCAAAACTTTTAGTGGAAATGTTTTTAAATGCATCAGAAAATGCTTTGTGTGTCATAAAACACCCCTTTTTAATTTAAACTCTGGCTCATGAGAATGGTTCAGTCATTTGTGATGTAAATTTTCTTTGAACTTGGTTATAATATTCTCTTAAATGACAAAAAAAATTGAGAAGGTTTTCTCAATATTACTAAACACAAATATTTGGTTTTTCCCACTAGCTCAGTTGGTTGTCCCTTAATAATGCACAAATATTCATCTTCTGAGTTTGGTTCTGACTTTGAATAAGTCTCTATTATAGGATGGTGAGGGGAGATTAATTGTTTCACTAAGGACTTTGTCTGACTCAGAAGTGGAGTCCTTAATGACCCCATTGAGAAACATAGCTAAGTTCTTGACCAGGTTTTGCTTTACTACTTCCAGTGAGAGGAAGTTTTCCTAGTTCTGTTATTTGCAAGAAATATGATGTATGAGTAAGTCTTTTAATCATATTAGAAACCTGTGATCATGCAAAAGGCCCTCTCAGCATCATATCCTCACTGCGTGCCCAAACATAAATAAGACAAGGTGGTCAGAAAAAAAGTGCTGACCAATCAACTAAGCAATTGCAAATTGTGATGGACTGAAGCTACATTTGGGGAAAGCTTGCTTTAGCAATAGATTATGTGCAGAGTGAACCTCAAACCCTTTGCACTGCTCAAACCTCAAACCAACTCTTGTGCAAGCTGACACACAAAACATCAGTCAACGGCCGGTTGCAAATGATCATGTTCTCTACTAAAGCAGCATGTATAGAGCTGGAGTTCATGGATGGATCAACACTTTCAGCATGAAGAGCCAAACCTACTGTACTATACCCATGTAACCCTGTTGACCAGAGTGTCATGTGCACTCAGTAATACTCATGCAGCAAAGTTGTTTTTATATTTATTTACGGGGTTTTTATTTATTTACGGGGTTTAGTTAGTTTAAATGCTTTTGGATCCAAACAAGTTGATGAAATTGGAGAAATTCCTATTGGTCCCCATGAAAATGACTTAGTTACTGACTATGAGCAACCCTGTGGTACCTTAGAGACTAACAAATATATTAGGTCATGAGCTTTCATGGATAAAACCTACTTCATCAGTTACGAACATTAATGGAGGCTCAGGACGGTTTCATTCCTGGTGCTACCACATTCTTCCGTTTGTTTGTACATTTTTGCTACAGCTGCTGTTGTTCTATCAGGCCTGATGTCTGCTGAAGTAACTGACAAGATCACAGATGAGTTCTCACACACATGGTCTAGCAAACTGAATATGTTTGGATTCCTTGGGGGGTTATATACTGTACAGCAGACCTCACAGGGAGCTGAATGCGATGCTGCCTTTCATAGATCAGTCAGTGGTCTAAATAAAAGCCTCCTGTTCATTCACTGAACATGGCAATGAAAATGTTCCCTTTCCTGCTCAAAAGTACAAGATTAACTACTAATTAGGTGGATTAATGACAGTTGGATTCCACTGACTAACTGAGATAGACACCACTGAAAAATTTACCCCCTGCTTCTAAGTCGCAGTGACTTTTGGCACACTTTCGTACACATTAAGGGCCCTTTATAATAATCTAGTCTGACCCCTGCATAACAGAGGCAATAAAATCTTACCCAATAATGTCTGCATCATGCCAACGATTTTCTGGCTGAGTCTCTCTTAAGCTTTCTCCTGTTTATAAGATTTCAAGTGATAGAGAACCCATCAAATCCCATGCCTGTAAGGGAAAAACATCCCTTGACTGAGGTACTTCTGTGTGGGGCTTCTGCTTTTAAGCCAAGCTAAATTAGAACTGAAATTAAAAGATACCAATTTTCAACCAGATTTAGTTTTTAGATATCGCAAGTAAAGTAATGTGCAAGCAGAAAGAAGTGGCCCCAAAGTTCAATAGTTCTTTGTGATGTTATTACTATTACATAAGCAATTAAATCATCGAAAGTCTGCCAGAGAGCTGTTATCCCACACCTTCGTCTGATGTAGATCATAGCTGTTAGAGAACAGCTGTGTTTTCTGGAAATGATTTCATATTTCTGCATGTTGTCTGCCACTCCAAGTCTAACACTTTCAACAGAAAATAACGCTCTTCCTTTCACCCCCAGATTCCATTTCCTAAATGCAGTAAAGGTGGTAGATAATTGTTCACTGTGCAATGAATTATTTTGGCTGCCTTTCCTCAAAACCTTGTTTGCACTGGTTAAGTAGCTGCAAATGTCATGCAGGCATGTGGTGTTTGGTCCCGATTGGAACAGAGGCTATGCACGCTGGATCCAATTTGCCTCCCATTTGCACCAGTTGTGCTCTGGTGCAAGTCCTCTAATTTCAACAGAGCTACTCCTGAGTTACACTGATGGAAGTAAAAGGGGACTCAACCCCCCATTTCCCTTCTGGAGGCTTAGCTTTATGAATAACTCAAGCAACAGAACATAAATCACACACTTAGGCTTTTTTTCCAAAGCATGATTATTCCTACGATTACTCTGTAGGCCCTCCTTTGTCCTAGAGCAATGCTAAGGGCTAGCATGATCAGCATGCTAGTTTGAGTCAGCAATAATTAATCTGCATTTTTTTCTGGTTTCTAGGACTGGAATTTAGAGCAGGGCTGAGCAATGAGCAACCCGCGTGCTGGACGTGGGTCGCCAGAGTTAACCGCTGGCCGACTACCAGATGCTGCTTTCATCTGTGTGTCTGCAAGTATGGCTGCTTGCAGCTCCCATTGGTTGCAGTTTGTTGTTCCTGGCCAATGGGAGCTGTGGGAAATGGTGACCTGGCCCGTGGCGCTTCCTGCAGGTCCCATTGGCCAGGAACGGTGAACCGCAGCCAATGGGAGCTGTGAGTGGCCATGCAGGTAAATAAAGCATCTTGCAGCCCAACAGTAGCTATCCCTGCTGAACTGAATCCGGCCTGCAGGCCGCTTATTGACTACCCCGACTTAGAGTATTGCAGCAAAGGAGCTTTGCTTTACTGCTACTTTATTACAGTCCTTTTCTTCTTGGACCCTTTCACATTGTAGTGCACACACAACCTTGTCTCCTGTCTTTTATCACCCCTGAACTAGCGAAATGTTTTGTAGTTGCAATTCCCTTCACTCCTGTTGGTCAGGTTGAAAGGGCTGTTTATGTGTATACTAGAACTGTGATGGGCACCTGCCGAAAGGACACCCATGTGATTGTGTCAGAGATCCCATATATTGCACAGCTGTAAAAGCTTGGGGATTCTACCCAGCTAGCAGATTCCATTTATGGAAGTAGTGGCTATATAAATACTTGCAAGGCTACTTAGCAAATGATAGGGGAAGAGAGAATAATACTAAAGCTGTAGCTACCAGGCACCAAGTAAAAGTAGAGGGACTAATCCCATTGATTCCTTTTAAGTTCAGGGGAAAGAACGGGTATAACCAAAAGCAGAATTTGTCCTGGCTTAAACTACTTTAGGGGTCCTCAGCTTGCCACGGTTTGGTTTGTGCCAAGTATTTTGTTAATTTCAATGTAGTGCTAATCGGTAACAGGAGGACCAATTCTGAAGCAATTACTATCTTATAGACATTCTCCATGATGAATGGCACAGCTGAGCACCACTCCATCCTTGGTACAGATGTACAACTTGTTCTCCACTCTGGTCAGTGATGGCAAACAGTATGAAGGGCTGAGGGCACAGGTCCAGTCCAGCCGCGTTTTCTGCAGCCTTGCTGTTGGGGGCCAGTTCAGCCCAGGAGCAATTACATCAACTGAAATAGTCCTCTAGGAGCCATATTGACTGACCAACTAGGAAGTGGACATGTTCCCTCATCCACCTTAAGTGTCCCAGGTCAAGGGGAATCCCTAACTACGGCTCAGGACAGTTCTCCATATGCTTTGCACCGCCTGCACCTTCCTCCAACTAACTAACCCCATTTCCCAAGCCCCACTGCCTATTCCTGGCCTGAGGGTACAATTTCTGCTCTGCTCTTTCCCATCACACAGATGCATGTCCATCCTCTTAGCAGGATCCTAGGACCAGCACCACCAACAGGGGAGCCAAGGAGGCAATTGCCCTGAGGATTCAATTTAAAAGGGCCCAAGGCTCTGGGCCTTTTAAATCACTCCCGGAAAGGCCTGCCAATTGGGGGGTGGGGAGGGGGCTGACAGGGCAGTTGACTTGGGAATTCGAAAGGGCCTGGAACTCTGGTCACCACCACTGCTGCAATAGCAGCAATAGCAGCAGTGGTTGTCGGTTCTTTATATCGCCACCGGAGCACCACATAGTACACTCCAGGTAGCTCTAAGGGCTGCCTTGGGGCAGGGGGGAGGCGTGGCATGGTGCACGTCAGGTAGCACTGAGGGCTGGCTACCTTCAGCCCCGCCCCTTCCACCCAAGACCCCATTCTTTCCAGGAGTGCGGAGCTCGGTGCCCCCCACCTTGCCTAGGGGCCAAGCAAGTCTGTCAGCTCCCCTGCCACCGGAGCCCCCATGCAGCATGGTCCAGGCGGTGCTGAGGGCTGGCTGCCTCTAGCTCCCCTCCCTCCACCTGAGGTCCCATCCCTTCCGGGGAGTCCAGAGCCAAGCCCCCCCCTCACATTGCCCAGGGGATTCTGTTGCTAGTCTTGCCTAGGACTTGAGGGCTTGGTGGCCCGAGTCACACTGATTTGTATGTGGCTTACAAAGGGGTTTAGACTCCAAATTGAGTCAGTGCACAGACTTAGTGTGCAGCATGGATGTGTCCACGGATGTTAGCGTGAAGCACAGCCTGAAGTCAAGGGCTTTAGTCTCCCTGTATCATTCCTGTCAGCCATGTTTGAGGATCTGCTCCTTTTCAACTGCCTAGTTCTTTAGAAAACTGTTCAAACCGAGTTGCAAATAACAACTGCAAAAGATTTCTCTGTTCCACCTACTAGCATATGTGGAAGAAATGAATAAGTGTTGCTTTCAATGAAGCAATCTCTTGCCCGTACTGCTACCTCCAACTGGTCTGCTTGGCTGGGCATTGACCTGGAAGGCAGCTGGGGTAGGTCTACACTACAGCACTAATTCGAACTAACTTAATACGAATTAGTTAATTCGAACTAAGCTAATTCGAACTAACGCATCTAGACCTAAAAACTAGTTCAAATTAGCATTTTGCTAATTCGAACTAGCAAGTCCACATTGAGTGGACCCTGAACCGAGGTTAAGGATGGCCGGAAGCAGTGCCGGCAGGGCATCAGATTAGGACTTAGAGCGTGGAGCTGCTGTCTCAGGCTAGCCGAGGGCTGTGCTTAAAGGGACCTGACCCCCACCCTGGACAGGCAGTTCTCAGGGGTTTCCCGCTCGCTTGTCTAACTCGATGAGGAACAGCAAAGCAGTCCTGACTTGGAGTGCCCTGAATGCCCACACTCGGCACATCACAGCACTCAGCCATCAGCCCAGCTGCACTTGCTGCAGGCTGCCATCCAGGGGGGTCAATCGGGGGGCTGCAGGAGAGTTTCCACCCCGAGGAGCCTGCAGAGCCACCCCAGTCCTCTTCATCAGGGGCTCGTACCCCATTCCTCCCTCACATCCTTCCACTTACCCCTCCCTAGCCCCCCTTCCTGATGTAAAAAATAAAGGACACGTGTGGTCAAAAATAGAAACTCTCTTTATTTAACAAAACTCGGGGAGACTGGGAAAAGGAGGTGGGAGAGGAGAAGACAGAGGGTGGGAGAGGGGAGGGCAATTAAAATGATCAGTGGTTTGGGACAGGTCCCATATGAAGAGAGGCTAAAGAGACTGGGACTTTTCAGCTTAGAAAAGAGGAGACTGAGGGGGGATATGATAGAGGTCTATAAAAGCATGAGTGGTGTGGAGAGGGTGCATAAAGAAAAGTTCTTCATTAGTTCCCATAATAGAAGGACTAGAGGACACCAACTGAAATGAATGGGTAGCAGGCTTCAAACTAATAAAAGAAAGTTGTTCTTCACAAAGCAAATAGTCAACCTGTGGAACTCCTTGCTGCAGGAGGCTGTGAAGGCTAGAACTGGAACAGAGTTTAAAGAGAAGTTAGATAAATTCATGGAGGTTGGGTCCATGGAGTGGTTTTAGCCAGAGGGTAGAAATGGTGTCCCTGCCTTCTGTTTGTGGAAGGCTGGAGATGGATGGCACGAGACAAATCGCTTGGTCATTGTCTTCGGTCCATCCCCTGCAGGGTCCCTAGTGTTGGCCGCTGTCGGCAGACAGGCTACTGGGCTAGATGTGTAGCGCCTATTAAAGTTAATCCGAACTAACGTCTGTTAGTTCGAATTAACTTTGTAGTGTAGACATACCCCTGGATTCCTGTGAAAACCAATTGGATTTGTGATGAACAGAGATTTAGAAGAGTTCAAGGACTAGACTGAATACCCAGTAGCTTATGTGCAGGATTTACCCTGGGATGCTACTTACTAATGTGACAAAGCGCCTCCTCAGCCTTGTGATAGAAATGTAGCTGTGTAGTCTGGTGTAGCTGAAACAAAATACATTTCCTCAGCATTGGTGGGTCCTGCACTTTCAGGTGGATGATTTACCTCAGAGGTTCACAGCAGCCCTCAAGTTAGACACCAGCTTGCTGTTTGTTGAGCTATTTTCATCATAGGCCAGCATGGGGAAAAAAGAGGAAAAGCCACACTTCATAATCTCTGTGGCCCCTCTAAGTGGTCCAGGGGAGGACAAACCCTTGTACTAAAGCCAGTCTCTTTCTAGAACTGGAATGGGGAATTAAAGATGGGGGGAACCTGGTCCTCTCCTCTACTCTAGGTTCCAGCCCAGGGAACCTGTGGTAGCCATTGTTTGTAACGTCTCAGGGCAGGAATAGCTATGAGACAGCTACAAAATGCTTTGGCTACTTCCCCACAGCCTTCTCCAGCACCTTCCTTACCTCAGGTTATTTTTTTCCGGAAAAGTGCGTCTACATTGGCCACAGACGCTTTTCCGGAAAAAGGCTGCTTTTCCGGAAAAGCGTCTGTGGCCAATGTAGACGCACTTTTCCGGAAAAACTGAAAACGGAATAGTATTCCGTTTTAAGCATTTCCGGAAATTCATGCCAGTGTAGACATAGCCTCTATGTTTAACAAATCTGGCCCTTTGCAACTTTGGAGCCCAGAGCTCATCAATTTTCTATTGGTTTAGTCCCCTAATACACTTAAGTACTGAAAAGCCCACCTTAAATTTTTCTGACCTCATTTGCCTTGTGGTGCCAAAGCAATCAGAAGTTCTCTACACTGAAAATAATGTCTGAGACTAGTGAAAATGATGCCTTAATTAATCATTAAACAGCAAATTATACATACAATAACAGAGAGATGCAGAAAGGACACTACAGAGAACATCTTCTATATGATCTGTCTCTATCTAGTTTAAAAACTAAGGACAAGCAATGGGAAGGGAAGTCCTCACTGAACACGGCCAGGAAGGATGGCAGAAAAAAATTACTGATTCTGCCACCCTAGCTATCTTGATTAGTCTTATGGAAATTAGTTGCATAAGACTGCTGAAGGATTTGCAGAATCGAGATCTAAATATTTGTGCAGTGTAGGCACCTGATTCCTCAGTAGTGCTAACCACCTACTAAAATCTCCAAACCTACTCAAAACTGCTGAAAAAGCAAGCTATCAGCACCTCAGTAGAATACATCTCTGTTAAAGGGTGTACATGTACTTCCCCAACTGTCCAAAATAATCATTGGAAAGGTTATGTTCACAGGTGCTATTACAAAGAGGAAATAAAGCCTGTGCATCATTTAAATTGCAGAGTACTGTAGAAATGAAAAGTAAAGTATCTATGCTCAAGAGCAGAAAATGGACTTTGTTTCAGATGAGCACACTCACTCTATTGGTTTAGTTTGCTGAACAGTTGAAATGTCAGTTGTCCACTGTAATCTCTCCCTAGACTTTGGATCACTTAATGTGGATGCCTTCCAGCTTACATCCATAGGAGCAATACTGGTGCTGAAAGGAAGAATGCAGAAGTTGGGAGAAGTCCAATCAGACTGTCCTATCAGAGGCTGCTGTTCTGTCTGCTTCTGTCCGCATGTCTTTTCTGCCAGCACTTCCTTACCTTCCTTTGAAATTAGAGCCACACAGGAGTCCTGCAGACACTCAGTCTCTCATTTACACTTATTTCCTTAAAATAAGTTCATTCTACCTAAAGTTTTTTTTTCTCACCTCAACCTTGATCGCTCCATACAAGTATTTTAAAGACTATCTTTGGGTCCCATTCAGTTGCGATGTAATACAACATAGCACTGTTGACTCAGTGGAGGATTCTACTTGCCTTTGAACCTCTTGATGATGTCCTACTTTGGAGTTTGTCCAAGTGATTGGAATAACAATAGATCCGAATTTGGTTTATCTAACAGCTGGAACATTATAGGAACTTGTCTATTTATGTGCATAAGGATTTTTTTTCAAAAATGGTTAAGTGACTTGGGTGCCTGAGTCTTATTGACTATCAATGGGACCAAGGAGCTTCTTGTCTAGTTTTAGTGTCCAAGGGTAGGGTCTTGAATTGAAAAATGTACATGTGAAATGCCCCTGGAGAAGAAGCAAGGTAAACAAGGAAGAGGTAAGGAATTGGTGCTGGCTGAGTATATTTTAGTTTTCTGGTGCATTAAGTAACCCAAAGGGATTATTTTTCCTGTTTTAAATGAACAGATACAGTAAAATAAAGGTCAGCAGTGGAGTTGATTATATTCATATGTATTTGATATATGATTGCTGTACAAGATCTAGTCCTCTCTAAAACATGCTAAAGCCATGATTTACCTCCAAATGCTTCTGCATCAATCCATGATCCTGGCTACACAGATCTCAGAGAGAAATGTGCATTGTTGATACAAGATATGCAGTGCAACTGGGAGGGTAGAATTTGTACACTAAAATATTTAAAGAATGGAACGTCATGGTTTAATCCTACAGTATGATGCAGAGTTACCTATGGACTTGATCAGTCTTAGGGATACTAGTTGTATAAGACTATTGAAGAAGCATTTGCAGAATTAATATGATGCAGCATATCTATGGTACATCAGAGTCATCTATGGACATCCGAGCTGACTGTCTAATACTGTACAGTACTCTTGTACATTTCTAGTGATGATGGAATGAAAATTCCCTGTTAGGGAAAGATGGGATTGATTAGTTGTCCTCTGTACCAAGGAATATATGAACTGGAAAGCGATCTAAAAGTAAGTTGATCAATTACTCATTCAACATGGACAAAGTTGAGTATTGCTTGGGCTCAGTAACAAGAAATATTTAATTGTTTTCTTTCAGACACAGATGATAGGCCAGGTGAAGTATATTAGTTTCCCTTTGTCATCTGACATCCTTCATTTAAAATTAAGACCTTACTACACAGAGGTCTGAAAATCAGTGTGACAGGGTTGCCCTACTTCTTCCAGAAGAGGCCAGGTCACATTCTGCTGATGGCATTGAGGCTTTGGGGTGTGCTGGGAATGCAGGTTGAGTTTCAATGTATGGATGCCAGGCACGAGAACCCTAAAAACCAACTATGGTAAATATCATCTGCAGACCCACTGGAGGTGGAGGTGGGATGAACAACTGCCCTGGGGTCTGGTGATTCAAAAGGGTCTGGGGCTCCCAGCCACCACTGCTGCTGCGGTAGGGGAGGTGGCAGGAGCCCTGGGCCTTTCAAATCACCACTCAAGCGCTATGCAGTGCGCTCCAGACAGCTCTTAGGGCTGCCTAGGGAGGTGGGGGTGCAGCACGGCATGCTCCCAGCAGCACGGGAAGGGGGGTGCATGCTGGGCTTTGAGTGGGGCTGAAGGCCGACTGCCCTTGGACCTGCAGCCTTCTGCCTGAGGCCATGCCCCTAATGGGAGCGCAGAGGCAGCTGCCCCCCACCCTGCCCAGTGAGATTGTTGGCTCCCCTGGTAAATAATTCAGCCAATCAGTGGCTCACTTGGTCACTTTCATTTAAGGGAGAAGCGCAAACAGTGCTCGTGTCCTTTTGTGCTCCTTTAGAGATGGCCTCTTCTTTTTAAGGAATAAAGAAATGCCCTGATACTTTTTACCTCATGAAGGTGTTGCCTTGACTTCCATGTCTTTATTGGAGACCTCTTTGGAGGCCAGGGATGGGGAAAGTAAGCTGGAATGTGTGTTTCAACTTTCCCAGCCCCTGAAGGGTAAGGAGGGGGAAGATGCTGATCTGCTTGAGGTTCCAGTGCTGCAAAGCCTCACACCCAGATTCAATTTGTCATACAATGAGCGGTCCCATTGGCTTCATTGGCACTACTCAGAGTATGAGGGCTGGATTAAGAAAGAGGCTTTAGGGGCTGCAGCCCAGGGCCCTCGCTAAGGAAGCTCAGGGCCCTGGACTGCAGCCCCTAGAGATCCTGCCTTCCAGACCAGCTCTTCTTTGTGGGATGAGGGTAGTGGCCAAGGCTCCTAGGGGTTCAGAGCTCCACGCATGGAGCTGCCTGGCTGGGGAAAGGGCACTTCTCCCTGAGCAACAGCAGCTCCCTGCCAGGCAGCTCCGTGTGCAGAGCCCTGAGCCCCTGGCTGGACAGGGCTGATTAAGTAGCTGCCGGGCCGTGCAACTGCGCAGCTTAGAGGGAACCTGGGAGACGGCTCCATGTGCTGTCATTCTTTCACCCCACCAGGCTGGAGTTGCTTTGCTGTCAATGCTGGGAAGCTCTGTCCCTGCGATGCCCTCACCTGGAGGTTCTGCCCCCATAGGCTGGGATTCACGGTCAATGGGAGTTGAGAGAGCTGGTACCTGCAGGCAAGTGGGGTGTTGCCTATCCCACCCCACTAAAGGACGGCAATCCCACACCCCAGCCTCTTGCCCTAGACCTGAGCCCCCTCTGCTTTCCATCTTCCTCCCAGACTCTGTACCCTAATCCCCATCCCTGAACACGTCCCACACCCTAAGTCCTGCCCCGAATGTGCACCTCCACCCCAACCTCTTACCATCAGCTTACTCCCACACTCCAAACCCCGTGGCCCCAACTTGGAGCTTCCATACCCCCAAATGCCTCATCCCCAGCTCCACCCCAGAGCGTGCACCCTGTTGGAGCTCTGCCCCTTTGTCTCAGCTCATAGCCCCCTCCTATACATTGAACCCCTCGTTTTTGTCCTTAACCCAGAACATGGAAGGACTCACAAAATCTAATATCCCCGAGCCCTGAGAAGAGTTAATCTGACCCTGCGTTCAGTGTCAGAAAAGTTGTGAGTCTTTTCAGGATTAGAATCTGCTTTCTTTTCATCCTACTTGTGCTCCTTTGGGCTGGAGCGCACAGGGCAAGATGTTGAATCCAAACTGACCTGAATGAGAACTACTTCACTGGGGCAGGGGAAAGGTAAACTTCTTCCCCCTGTACCATACCTTTGCTGCCCAAGGTTAGCATTTGAAGTGCAAGAAAATGTAATTAGTAAAAGCCAAATCTTCAGATGAGACTGATGTTAATGGAATAAAAAAAATCAATATGACTTCCACAGCTATGAGAAACCAAACATGAAAAAATCTAAACTGAAAGCTCCATTCTCCCTGTGATGGGGGGCGGGGGGAGTACTACTCTTTTCTAGATAGGCTCTGACTGCTTCAGTTCTTGGTGTGAATTCAGAGCAGAAGCTGGGGGAGAGATGGACTGAGCCAAGGAACAAGATTTTTCAGTGATATGCAGGCCTAAGAAGAGACTAAACCTTGGAACAACAGATGTGAATACAACCGGGATTGTTTAGTTACATGTGATCAGGTGATTTTCTTTATCTGGGGATTTTGTTAAACTCCTCTGTGGCAAGCCCATGTGCCCTCCCTGAACCTTGTAACTTTTAAACCGAATCCCAGGGAAGCAATTCTCTGTGCTTTAATCTGGTGTGTTTTTTTCAGTTGTCTGTAACACCTTGCAGCCAAGTGTGTTTTACCAAATATATACCTTTGTTTTGTTAATAAATTCACCTTTTAAAACTGAGGTCTGATTCCTGTGTCCTAGAAGGCAGGAGGTTCTGCGTGCACATGCCTAAGACTGAAGATCAGTTATTAAGAAATTTCAGTTTGTTTTCAAGCTTTCTCCAGATGGTGGGTTAAAGAGTTTGAGATTACCCCACCGGAAGAAATTCCCAACTGCGTCTTCCTGGGTTCTCAAAGGGATTTTTGCGTTTGTGTGGTGGCAGAGTACCACCCAAAGTCAAGGGATCTGTGACCTTGGGGAGTTTTTTTTTAAACAGAAGACTTTAGTGGCAGGGTATTTTAAGGTCTGTTGTGGGCCCCTGCCTTCTGCACTTGAAGCGCCAGAGTGGGGAACAGCCTTGACACTCCTCTTTATCATAAAGCTCACGTTGCAAAATCTTTTTAGATGGCTTATTCCAGTCCAGCGGTTTCAAACCACATATGGACACTCTCAAACAGGGGCAGATGACCATTTTGCAGGGCCCAGGGCAGCCAAATTTCGCAGGGCCCCCCTTTGCCACAGCACATGCGTGGGGCTTCTTGAAGCGCGGGGCCCGGGGCGGCCACCCCGCTTACCCTGCCCTATATCCGCCCCTGCTCTCAAAGTTTTCCTTGAAGAACAGCAGATAAGATTGTGCTCTCATTAGCTTGAAAACTATATTCTAACCCTATAAAAGTTCTGTTCGTAGACTATGGTGGAAAATATCTTAGAGACTCCTTTAAGTTAAAAGGTTTAACTGAAAAATCTCTGATCTGTCATTGAGTATGTATCATAAAAACTATTTTCTCTCGTCTGCATGATTGGTTGTGGCATCCTATCACTACATGATGAAGGTATGAGCATCAAGACGGGTTTTCTGTATGCAATGTGCACTTGCTTAAACTTCTATCCAACAAAGCATATGCTTAACCTTCAGCATCTGAATATTGCTGGCTGGCTGTGGGATTAAAGCAAGCTGATTTCCCAAAGTTCAGTTCCCATAATGTCTTTTATTTGAACCAAATGAATCCAACATAGACAAAGAAATAACGGAGTTTGGTATCAAATTTGATTCTGGTAGTGTAAATATTAAAATAAGGTATCACTGTCGTACATCAGAGTGGCCCTCTGACATCTGTAAAAACAAAATAAACCTCTTCAGGGACACTGCTGGATGCATGATAGTTTTCTTTTTTCTTTTTTTAAATGGGTTCAGTTCACGAAATTTCCGTGTTGTGCTGGTACGTTAGCAATTATCATAGAGGAAGTTTGTCTGGGATCAGGCCCAGCTCTCCCAAAACTGCATTTGTAAATGGTCTGGAAGTTGATTTTCCTATTGGTGATATACAGATTGACATTTATCAACAGGCTTTTCTTCCGTTTGATTGTTTTACCATTTCACCAAGTGCGTGGTGTGATTAGATTGTGGTTTTATAGGAGGCTGAAGTTTTGGGATCATAGAGGGCCACAACCCAATGGATTTTTCTGCATGGGAACAATCTGTATGGATTGTTTAACCTATTTTAATTAGGAATGTAAAATCCCATTTAATTGGTTAACTGGTTAACTGATTAAAGGGAGCACGGGCAGGGCTGTGTGCTCCAGGCCCACTGGACTGGAGAGGCTCCCACTGCCTGCTGAGGCCGGCTGGAACGCCATCCCCAACACAGGCAGGGGATGCTCCCACGCAATCAGAGCAGCCCCTGCATGCAGAGTGCCTGGTCTCACTGTAGACAGGTTGCTGTGGACGACCGGAGCAACTCCTCTCCATGGCGGCCCCCCCACGTGGGGCTGGAGTCCCCACCATCTAATCAGAAGCCCTAAGCAGCACCCATTAAGGTTAACTTTTCACATCCGAGAATTTAGTATTTTTTTAGTGTCTGTATCAAAAGAGCTCCCTATTTTTTGGACCTGATTTAGTTCAGTGGACACTGGATCAGGCCCTTGGGTGAATATACATAAGATCTGTGTTGCTAAATAATTTGTCATCTGGTATATGAGAAGTGATTTCTCTACTTTGATAAGGAAATCAGAGCCATAAAACAGCTATGAACGTCAGATGTCTCTCAGAATGACAAAGCCCATTGGTGTCCAAAAGAACAAATATTGTAGATGGGAGTTTATGGAAGTTTTGCCATTAATTTCAGCGGGGCCGAGATTTTCCCCCAGTGAGTCTTGTGTGTGATAGAAAAAACAGCCAAACTACTTTACATCATACATTATGAAAGGCACAATTCATATAAGGCATGTTTCCAGACTTTGACAGTTAAGAGACTCAACTCATTTAGCTTATTGAAGAACAGATAGAGGTGATGTGACTATGAAGTGTATGCACCTAGAAAGAAAGAAGATTAGTGGAAAAGGACATTAAAAAGAGCCAAAAGCTGGAAGCAAAAGTTAGAAACACTCTGACTGGAAATGAGGTGCAAGAGTCTAACAAATCTGTTTTTAATTATGTAAATATACCCAGAAGCGTAAGCAATAGACACATTTGGCAAACTTGCTATTAATATGTTCTATCATCTTGTTACAAAATTAAATTGTATTAGGAGTGGGGGAAGGACCAGGGCATGGGATTGCTGCCCATGTAAGCTTTGGACAGTAAATAAATGCAAATAAGGACTAAAGGAACATACTAAAGAGGGAAAATGCAATTTCCAGTCTTCATACATGTGGGTGATTTGTAGAGAAGACAGATATGGGGAGTAAACTCCATTCATATACTACTAAAGGGCAAACCCTCTGCATTGGAAAATGGATTCAATCTTTTGTCCTCTCTTTCCCCTCTCCCCTTGCCTTGGCAGCATCTCCGCACATTCTTCAGGCAGAATTTTAACTAGACAAAAAATCGCTATCTGGGTGAATGCATTATTTATTTTAGTAGACTTTAAAATCCCTTTAAATATTCTCTGCAGTTGAAATAATAGAATCATAGAGCTGGGAGAGACCTTAGGAGGTCATCAAGTCCAGCCCCCTGCCCAAAGCAGGACTAATTGCAACTAAATCAACCCAGCCAGGGCTTTGTCAAGCCAAGACTTAAAAACTTCTAGGGATGGAGATTCCACCACCGCCCTACGTAGCCCATTCCACCCTCCTAGTGAAACAGTTTTTCCTAATATCCAACCTAGACCTCTTGCACTGTAACTTGAGCCCATTGCTCCTTGTTCTGCCATCCGTCACTTCTGAGAACAGCCTTTCTCCATCCTCTTTGGAACCTCCCTTTAGGAAGTTGAAGGCTACTACCAAATCCTCCCTCACTTTTCTCTTCTGCAGACTAAACAAACCCAGATCCCTCAGCCTCTCCTCATAGGTCATGTGCTCCAGTCCCCTAATCATTTTGGTTGCCATCCACTGGACCCTCTCTAATGCGTCCACACCCTTTCTATAGTGGGGCCCCCCAGTATTGGACACAATACTCCAGATGTAGCTTCGCCAGAGGGGAATAATCTCTTCTCTAGATCTGCTGGCAATGCTCCTCCTTATCAACCTAAGATGCCATTAACCTTCTTGGCTACAAGGGCACACTGTTGACTCATATCCAGTTTCTCATCCACTGGTCCTTTTCTGCTGAACTGCTACTTAGTCAGTCGGTCCCCAGCCTGTAACAATTCTTGGGATTCTGCCATTCCAAGTGCAGGACTCTACACTTGTCCTTGTTGAACCTCATCAGAATTCTTTTGACCCAATCCTCATTAGAAGTCTTCATGGTTTCTCTCCAATTCATAGCCATCAGCAGCCACCTACTTTATCACTGTCTTGTAATCCTGCTCATTCTAGCATCCCTTAGTGAATGCTTGCCAATACTTTAATATAACCCTTCCTCTTGAAGACAGTTGTCAGATGGCTGTGACTCCTGAGTTGTGATACAGTTCACATAGCCAGGAATGTGACTTCATGCATACAGGACTGAACTGAAAGCTCAGAGTTTTGGCTCCATGATACTTAATCCCTTCGGCCTGGTCTACGCTAAAGGGGAAGATTGACTTAAGATATGCAACTCCAGCTATGTTAATTATGTAGCTGGAGTTGAAGTACCTTAAATCATGTTTTGGCAACGTCCACACAGCGGGAGGTGCTCCCGTCGACTTCCCTTACTCCTCACAGGAGCAGGACTATCGGAACCGATGACAGCACCCTCTTGGTTAGAATTAGCATTCCCTACACCCACTAATTAGAAGCCCGGAAGATTGACTATAGCAGCTTCGATCTTCTCTGGAGTGTAGACAAGGCCTTCCATGTCAAACTTTGCTGTAGTGGCATCCTTTATTTTGAGGTATACCTGCTATGTTAGCCCAAGGGAAATATCATTATGGGGTTCCCTCTGAAACTTTTAAAATGAACCAACTTCCAGCTTAATTTACACAATTGGCTGTATTCTCTTTAATGTGATTTATGCTTTTGTACATTATTGACCGTTTAAAATTCACCCTTCTTCAGTAACAATGGGTTTTATGCCTGACTTAAAAACACACTATAATAGGTCACTGTACACGTTTTCTGATGGTCAGTTAGGATAAATGAGGGCAACTTTTCCTTATAGGTTTGCAATACTTCTCCACTAAAAAACTTCTAAGGCAAATAAAAATATATATCTACTATATATGTAAGGGTATGTCTACACTACCACCCTAGTTCGAACTAGGGTGGTTAATGTAGGCAATCGAAGTTGCAAATGAAGCCCGGGATTTAAATATCCCAGGCTTCATTTGCATCTTGCCAGGCGCTGCCATTTTAAAATCCCCGTTAGTGCGGACTCCGTTCCCGCGGCTACACACGGCACGGAGTAGGTAGTTTGAATTAGGCTTTCTAATTCGAACTACCGTTACTCCTCGTGGAAAGCCTAATTTGAACTACCTACTCCGTGCCACATGTAGCCGCGGGAACGGAGTCCGCACTAATGGGGATTTTAAAATCGCGGCGCCCGGCAAGATGCAAATGAAGCCTGGGATATTCAAATCCCGGGCTTCATTTGCAACTTCGATTGCCTACATTAACCACGCTAGTTCGAACTAGGGTGGTAGTGTAGACACACCCTGAGAGATTTTGTGTGTATGTCTGTCTGTCTGTCCAAGAATTCCTTCTAAACAATGAGAGCTAGGACCATGAAATTCACTATACAGCTTCCTCTTATTTAAAGCAAGGCCAGGGTTTGGTTGTGCCAGGAAAACAGGGTATGGCTGGAACGGGATTTCTTCTCATAAAATCAAATAGAAAAGAGACAGAATCACAAGCAGGTGAAAGAGGCTGGCTGGGTGTGCCCCCCCCAATTTGGGACTACCACCCCCCCAAACCTCCCACCCCGCAGGCACCCTTTAAGGAGGGTGGGGGGGAGGAGTGTCTGCAGCTCTCTCCCCCCCCCCTCGATTTGTACGAGGACATTGCTGGCAGTCCTCGTTCATCAGGGAGCAAGGGGAAAGTGCACAGTTTGCTGCATTGTCACTGGCTGGGGAGCACAGGAGACAGATAAGCCTGGACCTGTCCCATCTAGGGGATATGCACTTTGCCCACTGGAGCTGATGGGGCCATAGAGAGGCACCTCTCACCTGACCCCAAGCTGCTGCAGTGGGAGCAGCAGGGTTGGGGTTGTTCTCTCTCCCTGGGGCAGCCTGCACACTGAACCCTCATCCCCAGCCCAGAGCAATGATTTAAATGAAGAGAAACAAAAATGAATTGAGTTAAGGACCTGAGCAATGCCGGGTAACTCTTCTAGTTATTATCAATGTCTCTTCTATGCTAAATGCCTCGTGGTTGATTTGATGTAGTACAGCTGCACGTAAAGACTCCAGCAGAGAGTTGTGCAAGGTGTTATACAAATATATATTTAAGAGACTTCCCCTGCTCTGAAGAGTTTGCAGTCTCATGTGCAAAGCAGACAGAGGTTGGGAGAATTTTATTCCCATTTGCATCTGGGCAAATGAGGCAGAAGGAGCCAGGAACTGAACACAAGTATTCCGAGTTCTCCTCACTTAGTGTCTTGCCATAAAACCACCCTTGTGTTACCAGTATTTCAGCTGGTGAGGGGAAGTAGCTGTGACGACAGGAATGTGAAGAGTGTCTTGGCAAGCAACGTGGCACTTCAAATGGCTCAGACTGCCACTTCCTTAGAGAGATGCTTATGATTAAATCCTGACTGGAAACAGCACCATGCAAACAAATTACCACAGGCACCCTGGCATGAGATAGGCGTAATTAATTGCACACAAGGGGCAGACCGGGGCAAAGCAAGCTTTGAAAATTGATTCATTTGAATGATGTGGCCTCTCCTTTGTAGGATAAAAACTGGCTACATTTTATAAAGGCTAGAGGTTGGCTTGCTGGGCTGCTGCTTACTGTATCAAATTCAGCCACTTCACTTCCCCCCTCCCTCCCCCCATCCCCTCCAGTCTGTTTTATTTGTCTCTGCAGCCACTTACCATATGTTTTAAATTGTAACCTCTCTGGAACTGTTCTATTATTATATATGTATAGTGCGTATCACCATGGGTGTCTTAATGGTGGCCTCTAATTACCACCAACATTTTAATAAAGAGGCCCCAAGTGGGTGGTTTTTATTCCTTTCCAAATGGCAAATAAATAGAAGAAAGAGGTCTGTCAAATTCACCTGCAAAACTGCTGCTGGTTACATTTGCAGAGTTCTACTGTTAAAGAAGGGGCATGAGTCGCACATGGAGACAAAACCACCATGCAGCTCAGGATCCGACGTAGCCATATTTAGAAATCTATATGCCAGATGTCCATGTTGTTACTTGTATTATGATTGGAATTCTCTTGTACTCCTTGCTCAATAACCTGTGATGCGGAAGCGCAAACGCGCTCTTTCGAGGAATCCTGTATACCTCATTTCACAAGGCATAAGGGCTCCACCGAAAGAGGAGGCTTTTCCACCATTTGGACCTGTCTAGACTGGGCCAAATGGCGGAAAAGCCTCTTCTGCAAAAGCAATCAGAAAAAGCTACGCAAATGGCAAAGTGCAATTTGTGTAGATTTTTCTGATAAAGCCCTGTAGTCTAGACCTAGCCTGAGTTCAGAGAATGAACACATGGTGGTGGGGGGGGAGGGAGTATGCGGGGTCATGTAGCCTCCCTTTCCCCAAGCCGCTGCGTTGCTTGTACTGAGCATGTTCACACACACTGAGCATGCTCAGTAACACTACTGAAGCTGGCTGCCCTCATTCTGCTTCCACCCCAATCTTATGGATAAGCATGTGGGTGATAGAGAGTCAAAAAAGACTGACTGTATTGGAATTCCTGATCATCTTCTCCCTCCTCCTGCCCCTGTCAACAGCCTCCCATTTGAAATCCTCAGTACCTATTGCAAAAATGCATTATATAAGAGAGGTGTATGTGTACATATGTAAATAGATAAGGTGCCAGTAGATGGCACTCAAGAACATGCAGCATTGTTTTTGCATTTGGTAGAACCGCTAGATCTTCTTGGTGTGTAGCTCTTTATGTCGCACTCTTAATAATACCAACATCTTCTATGTGTACTCTGTATGCTACTTATGCACAGTTGAACTTAGCCCTACATACCTTGATGAAAGTATCTCTAGTCCCATTACGACTATGAAGCATACTCCTATTGCTAGAGTGGTCAAAGTTTTGAACAGAGGTGTGTCTGTATGGCATGTGTGGGTATTTAAGGCATTCTATTGAGATAGGTGGGTGACCTAAAAATTCAGTTCAAGTTTCTGGTACTGGATGCAAAGATTAGCAAATTCTGGGACAAAGGGGTTCAGCTCAGTGCAATGCTGGTTCAGTAGGGATTCTTTAAGAGAAAATCAAATAGTTTTCCTGCGACCAATGAATTTTTATTTATGTAAACTCACTGTAAGACTAGATGGAAAGTTGATACCACTTTGAGTCACTGTTTAGTGGTCTGTGGGCCCAGTTCCTGTTGAAAAGCCAGCCACAGCATGAAAGCAACCACCACAATTAGCACTCGCAAATATGCATTGTGATTTGGCCAGGCCGCACAAGAAGTCTAGAGAAGTTCTGCATAAAAACCAGATCTCCTGACTCATTCACGTGCTTTATGTAAAAGTAAAACAAAGCCTGTTCTATATACATGGAACATAATTAGCAGCAGGGCCTCACCAAGCTGTCTGCCAGCACTTCAGGGCTTGTCTAAAATAAGTTGAGGCCAGATCTATAGTAAAAGGGAACGTTCAATCAAGATATGCAAGTCCAGCCACGTTAATTACATACCTGAAGTCAAGGTGCCTTGTTTCAAGTTTCCCCACCATCGCCACAACAGGAGGCCAATGAGAGCAAATACTCCTATCAGATTCCCTTACTTGCAGAAGCAGGAGTACTGGATGCCAACAGGGGAGCCCTCTGAGTTTGATTTAGCGAGTCTAGTTAACTAGACTCACTAAATTGAACTTCGGAAGATCGATCACAGCAGCATCGATCTTCCGTTTAGTGAAGACATGGCCTAAGCCATACTCCAGGTCTTTCACTGTGCTTAGCAGTGTTCACACAGCAACTTCGTGTGCAGCAATCTGGTAACCTGTAGATTCACACACCTGAAATGTGTTTCATTCATGAACTACGAAAATACTTTCTATGCCCATTCACTTTCTGCTGAGAGAGAACTATAATCTCATTCCATAGGTGAAAATTTCTGGTCAAGACTGAGGCCTCTGCCTACCAATGATGGCAGTAGAAAAGAGGAAAGCTTCCATCAAAAATCTGTTATTCAAAAGATTTAACATGGAAGATATTCCTCTGATTGGAATTCTTCCCCCGTTGCTTTAACCACTAGGCAGCACTCTTTCATGCAGCACATCATTATTTTCTATTCCCCAAAGATGTTTGAAAGAAGAACTGCAAAAATTTTGCACAGGGTAGAGTGTTGTAGATTTTTGTAAACATCCCAAATCATTTGCAGAATTTTAAAAATTGTAAACATAAACCAAGTAGTTTGGAGGGAGGGGAGGGAAGTGGGAGGAATCTGTCCTTCCTTTTTTTTCCTCTTCTTTTTTCCCCATTAAGACCTGAACTAGGGCTTTGTGCTTCTCCTCAGCAATTCTTCACTTTATAACCATTTGACAGTTGAAGTAGATTTTTCAGGGTCCTGAGATATTCCCTTCTATTCCTGTCCAGGATGTCTGAATAACCCCCCAAAAGAGGCTGAGATCCTATCTGAGCCTTTACTCAAATTTGTACACCCTGGGCCAGAACTTCAGGAGTTTAGTCAATGTTGTGTAAATAACTCCTAAGGTGCCATAAAGTTTTCAGTTGATGAATCTTACAGTCCTTGATTTAAGAGGCTCCTGGGAATCAGGGCATGATAGCTATTGTGACATCAGCTACTACATTGTAAAGACTCTGGACTCAGGTGCTGGCAAAGTAAATTTTCTAGGATTTTATTTTAAAAGAAAAATTGAGCATTTTATCTGCCAAAACTTTGCAGCAGATCTAACCAACCACTTGAAATGTTACCAATGGTATGTCTAATCTTGCAGTCATTGCACAGGAAAAACACTCACTGCCTTGAACAGTTTTGCTACATAATGTTGAAGGATAGGAGGTAATTTAACTGTCTATTTCTAGCATGGATTGATTAACCCCTTTTCATGGGGTAAGCTTGCTGCTCCAGTTTCGTTTCCGGATCAGGAAGCAATCGATCCAATCGCTGGAATTTCTTACGAAAACCATCTATTTATAGGTAAGTGGCTATGACAGCAGGATGTCTATTTACAAATCTATTTCAATGAGCCAGAATGACGATTCAAAGACCTTTCTGCTTGCGTGATGGACAAAGATAACAGATACTTAGCAGAAAAACTAAGCTTACTTTTCTTTTTAAAGGGACAGATTCCCCTCCGATGTAAATTGGAATAATCCCAGTGACCCCAATGGAACAACATCAATTTATACCAACAGGCATCTAGTTCCAAGTATTCTAAAACAATAGACTCTTCTCTCGAGCTAAGTAATGAGACATTATCAAGAGTTCTTTGCCATTATAGGGGGAGCAGAACCCCCATAAGCCTAAAGGCAGGATATAGAGAAATGCAAAGCTTGTCAGTTTCAGCTTGCATGAGGTTTTGGGTTAACTTTTTCTCAGTCCACTTGCTCTGTGTTTCAGGTTCATTACACCCAGTTTGATGGAATAGAGACGTTGCTTGAGTGCGGTGAGCTGTAGGAATGGATAAGCTACTTTCCTGCTTAGAGGCAGCTTAATTAATTGGAGCACTGAGAAGTAACAGTAAAGGTACCTTGCTCGGAAAGCCCAGACACTGCCTCCCACAGAGAAAGTCAGAGGAATAGTCTGGATGGGCACAGAAACCCAGCGAAGTGTAAGTCCTGGGGATCCTAGCACATCACCAGCACAAGAGGGGGATGGGATGCAGGGGCTACATCTGATTCCCTCTATTCATTTTTCCAGGTGTGCAGGGGTAAGTCTTGACTCTTCCTGCTGCAGTGTCAATTTCATACCTCTGTGGCCCCTTTTAGTTGTGTGTGGCCTTGATTCCCAGTGTGAGTTAAGCCTTACTAATTCCTTGCCAGAATGTTATGGGAAATCTGATGGGTTGGCAGGAAAACATGCTGTAGATTGGGTCTGGTGCTTGCTTGCCTCTTTCTGCCACCAACACCATGGAGACCCAAACACAGTAGAGGGGAACCTGTTGATTGCAAGGCAGCGCATCTCTGTGGGCAGTGAGGAGAATCCTGCGTGGAAAGTGACTCTCCACTGCATCATAACTTCAGATATGCAGGGTGTCTGTCTGGTCGTGTGACCTGGACATGCCTCAAGATTTCAAGCCAGACTAACAGTAGTTTTAAACTAGCAGACAGTTGCTTTTTCCTCCTCTCTCAGGAGATGGCACTCTTCCGGGGCTCTTATGAAGCTCGTTTTAAATGAGAGGTAAATTGAGTTTGTTGCACAAGGGTGGCAAAGATTCATTCAGCTCTGAAGACCAACAGTGTGACCAACAGGCACACGTTTTGTTATGAAACTAAGAAACCTAATCTCAGCAATACCGTGCTTGTTGAGAGAGAGTAAAAAACTTTTGCTTTGCTTTTCAAGGAATGTTGTGGGCCCCTCTGTGTGTGTGTTTGTGTGTGTATGTTGTGGGCCCCTGTGTGTGTGTGTGTGTGTTTGTGTGTGTATGTTGTGGGCCCCTGTGTGTGTGTGGGGCGGGGGGGGAGGCTCCATAAAAGTTGAACATGAAACTGTCCTGAGTTAGTTCCCTGTGGTTTGGCAGTGTTGAGATGAAAGGCTGGCACTCGTCTAGCCGAACAGGAAAAAGCTATTGCCACTGGATTCCTTTGGGCAGATCTCTCATTGAAAGTGAACAGGAATGTTGCCAGAGGAGGGGCTGTGGAATCAGCCAGCCGAAAAAGGGGAGGATGAGGGCTTGCTTACAAACAAAGAGTTTCCTTTCAGCTGCAATCCCAGCATGCCATTCCAGCGCGTCTTTTGGCTCCTGTCCACTGGCCCCGGAAATGAGGGTTCTTTTTTTCCGTAGCACTCTTGTACATTTCGATTATTAGAGTTCCCCAGCTCAGCTGTGTGCTCCTCTGTGTAGTCAGGGAACCACATTGCTTTTATTCAGCCTCTGAGTGCTCAAGATTTTCAAAAGTGACTGTTGGATGCCAGAATGATGTGGCTTCTTAGAGCCAGGCTCCTTCAAGGTATCCAAAGTCAGGCACCCACCAACTGTGGCACCTGAAATCAGAGACCGTTTTGGAATGTCTGGTCTTAAGGCGCATGGTTATCACTCTCAAGAATTTTGACGGAAGAACCCAGCTTGTGTCCTGCTCTGCATGAGGAAAAAGGGTACAAGGAACATTCCTGCTGCCTTGTGAAGGGGTTCTATCTAAACTAGGGATGTTAAATAGCGAGTAATTGAATAGTTGATGCATTTTGCATCGACTATTCGATTAGTCCATAGAACGCCTCCGCCTTTGAAGTATAGCAACAACCCTAGGGCTGTTGCTACACTTCAAAGGCGAAAGCACTGGTGGAGCCCGGGGTCAGCTGGGGACTCCTTCACTGACCCTGAACTCCCTGCGGCACTGCCACTATGAAATGTGGTGTGCAGCCTGAGAACACCCCAGCTGGCCCCATGCTGCACGTGGCATTTCAAAGCAGCAGCGCCACATGGAGCTCGGGGTCTGGCCCCAGGCTCAACACAACACTGCTGCATTGAAGTACCCCCTTCATACCCCCCCCTTGCTGCCTCTTTCTGATAGAGGCAGCAAGGGGGGGGAATTGACTAGTTGACTAATCTGTTGACTAGTCCTTCACCTCCCTAATCCAAACCAGTTGGGGAACTTGGACAGTGCTTCCTGTTTAACTCCTTGATGGATGGTAGCTTGCCAATGCTGGCCAGCATGGAAGAATGCACACTGCAGTGCACACACTGAAAGGGTGGTAGCATTCTTTGCACTACACTCCACCATAGGCTGTGGCTTAAAACCCTCAGTTTGGTCCTAAATTGCCCTGGATAGCTTTCATTTTCCCCACCACTCTATTAAAGCTACCAATGACAGCTGTTGCACTGGTACCAGCTTGACTTCCCTTTCATCTAACAGCTATAAAATAGAGATTAATGGGTCTGAAAATAATCGCTGGCTGTGGGGGGTAAGGAGGTTTGTTTTGGTTTGTTGTATTTTTTCCCACCACATTGATATATTTCTTGGTCTGTCTGTTGGAAAACGAACCTTAATGGTGGTCTTAGCTGCAGTTTTTAGGGTCATCATTGAGAATTTCAGGTCATTCAGACATGGATGAAGTAAAAATTTGTATTTTTGTTTGTGTTTTAACTAGCCAGTGTGTAACTCCCTGTCTAGGAGCGGGCAGGCAAAAGAACAAAGAACTGCATGACAGTAATAGCCAGAGATAATGTGCCACTGTCTCTTCCCATCCAGCGAGGTTTCTGCAACCCGGCTGGCTGTTATTTTAATAGCTGTGCATCCCACCCCTATGTGTCTGTGGGCCCAGAAGCCAATCTGCAGTGACGCGTTGCAAGCATGAAACGTATTCATGTTCAGGAATGGGAGGGTCAGGGCCATTGACACACACCGGTATCCGGCTGCCTATTATTTCCTGCCAATGCTGGCATCGTACCAAGCGCTAACATGACAGGTGGATGGAGTTCACAAGGAAATCATGTCATGGGCCAGTTTTCCAGGAAAGCTGTTAACTCGATTCACAAACCTGGGACATTACAGCAAAGGGTAGCATGGCTGGGCTGAGTACTGGTGGCCTTTAAAAAAACCAGAAAGTCTGGAAATTGTTTTACTGTATAAAGTGGCTCTGAAGCTTGGAGAGATTAAACTGTGGTTTAGCCATGGCGCTGCATCCATTTCACTGGAACATGGGACATTCTTTGTGAGATTCAAAGAGCTGTGTGCTTGATTGTAATGAATACACCTGGTTATTAATTGATGTCCGCACATTAAACATATTATGATAGGCTGGCTTCTAGTAATGGGTGAATGGAGCGGGAGGAAGAGGGGAGCAGATCTTAAGCTGGTGGAAATGACGAAGCCTCGTTAACTTCACTGAAGCTAAACTGATTTACAACAGCTGATGATTTGACCCAGTGAGTCTTCCAAATAAGACTTTATCTTCCATAAACCATTAAATTTAATTTCTTCCAGCTGGGCAGTCAACACGCACTTTTAAAGCTACGGTATCTTTCCATATTCTTATGTACAGTAGATGCTCTGATTTTATATAGAACTAGAAGAGTTACCTGGTGTTGCCTGGGTCCTTCCGGGAGGGGGCTGGTGGCGTGAGGGGTGCAGGAGTCAGGGCAGGACCTTGAGGATGTTAGGGGGCAGGCCAAGGTTGGGTGTGCGTGTGGGGAGGGTGCAAGAGTCAGGGCAAGACCCTGGGGTTGTGCGGGGAGGAGAGAGGCAGGGCAGGGGGCTGGTGGTGTGGGGAGGCGAGAGTAGGGGTTGGGAGGTGAGGAGCTCAGGGCAGGGCATCCCATCCAACAGAGCCTTCCCCACCCCACCCCTCCAGCCAGCAGATATCTTCTCTCTCCCACAGCCCTCCCAGCCAATGGGGGCCTTCTGTCACTCCCCCTCCCCCAGCCACCAGGGGCCTTTTCTCCCTCACTTTGGTGCGTCACCCCAGGACCAGGAGGTGGAGGGGGGCTACTTACCCCATCTGATGGCAGGCAGGTCCGAGTCCTGCTCGTCACTCTCTTGGTGCTGCAGCTAACCCCTGTGGTCCCTCTGCGGTATAGCTCTCCCCTGCGGGCTCGCTGCCCCTCTGTGGCCACTTTCAGTATCGTGTCCCGCCTCTCTGTGCCCCTCCCTTTTCACATTATGGAAAATGGTCCCATTCCCGGCACTTCCCATTTTCTTGGCACAGCCAAACCCTGACCTTGCTTTAATCTAGGCTAAGAGGAAGTTGCATACTGAATTTTGCGGTCCTAGCTCTCACTGTGTAGGAGGAGTTCTTGAACAAACACCCTCACAGATGGACAGCATAGTCCCCACAAAGCCATGCTTTTGAGGGGGTTTTATACAGTTATGGGCTCGTACTGCACAAAGCATTGGGTGGGGGTGTGAACAGAATTGACAGAAGAAAAGTGCTTTGTGAAATAGAAATTCAACTCTCCCTATAGGAATTCTTTAAATGTTTTGGCTGGCACTCTAGAATTGCAGTTTCCCTCACGCGAGAGATGTGATCAGTCAACAGTTGTGTTAATAGTGACATAATTGATCGCACCAAGAGCCTAAAATTCAAATTGATGCTGCGTTTTAAGCAGCTTTTTCTGCTTTGACTATGTATTCTTGTCTATGTAGGCTGAGCTACACTATATGTAAGATAACTGGCAGTTAAGGGGCTGTGTGTAGTGGTTGTGTTAGCTGAGTTGGTCCCAGGAGACTAGAAAGAGAAGGTGGGTGAAGTAATATGTTTTATGATCAACTTCTGCTGGTGACAGAAACAACCTTTTGAGCTTACACAGAATTCTTCACATCTGGGAAATATATTCCTGTCACAGCTAAATACAAGGTGGAACAAATTGTGTAGTATAAGTATTTAACACTGATTTCAAAAGACCATTCAAGGTGAAGTCATCAGTTAACACGCCTCCAGTCAGAGGAGGGAAAGGATTGGAGGGGACGGGGAATAAGTGGGATGGGGTGTTTAATAGATTATAGATTGTTGTGATAAACCATAAATTCAGTAACAACTTAAACAACAAATAGTCTAGCAGCACCTTAAAGATTAACAAAACATGTTGATGGTATCATGAACTTTCGTGGGTACTGAAGAAATGGGTTGTTTTTTAAGTTTTTCCAGTTACAGACTAATTTGACTACCCCTCTGAAGCTTTTGAACATAAATTCAGTGTTTTCATTAAGACCATGATTTTTAGTGTTTAGCAAAGTTATGAATTTAAGATCTCACATTTGTCTTTTGGAGGTGTTTTCCTTGAGGACGATAGGTCAGATACAGTGTGATTGCTTTGTGAAAAGTTTTCACCGGCCCAGAGATAACAGGGTGTTTTTGTCATTTACCGTTTTTCCGTGTGAGTTCATTTGAGAGCACAGTGATTGTCTTATTTCACCCATGTAGTTGTTGTGAGGGCATTAGAGCACAGGGGAAGGTACGCAGGGATCTTGATATGCGAGTTGTGGAGGGTACTGATCAACATTAGCAATGAAGCTACATCTGTACACTTTGCATCTGTTCTGGCAGTGTCTGGTGTCACTTCAAGTTATTGTACCCTGGTCTGTTGGGTGTTTGCTTCAGATAATGAGCTTGGAGAGGTTAAGGGATTGTTTAAAAGCCAGAAGAGGGGTACAAGAAATTTCTTTCAGGATGTGGTCTCCATCAAGCATGAATTGTAATTGTTTATTGTTATGCCATAGGGGATCCAGTAGGAGGTGATAAGGGACAACTAGGGGTGTATGGTTGGGGAGGTGTTTTATTTTCATATTGAAACAAGTTCTCTCAGGGTATTTGGATAGCCTGTTCAAGGATGAGCTCTATGTCTCCAGTGGAGCATCCTCATTTGGCGAAAGCAGGTTTGTGTGTGAAAGTGTATGTCTTAACTAGACTTGCTAAATTGAACTCCGGAAGATCGATGCTGCCACAATCAATCTTTGTTTCGTGAAGATGTGGCCTCAGTGCCTCTGCTCTCCACCTGCGAAAACGAGGCTCACAACACAGCCTTACCTCATGGAGTGTTGCAATGGTTGATACTTCAAGGATTATGAATTATTCAGCTACTGTGGTTATAAGAGCTACATTGAGTAGCTGGAACTCATTCAATAAGCCCATGAAGTACCGGTAATTATTTTCTTTTTAAACTAGACAAATTTTGATTTAGAACCACAGTCACGTACCAAATATGTATAAATATTGAGCAATTTGGGAATAATTAATTGGGCATTTTGACTTGAACAAATTCAAAGCATTGTGATACGGAATTGATTATTATTTTAAAATATTGTCCCAGGCTATAACAGCAGGTATGTAAAATAGCAATCTAGAGTATAGGTGCAGACGCAATTTCCTGTAGTTAGATTTTTAAATTATTATTTAAGATCCCTGTATGTTTGCCTGGTGCACCTGAGCAATTCCCTTACTAGATAATTTTGTATCCGTGTGCAGGTGATTTTTTTTTCTTGTGTGATGCAGCTACAGCTTTCAGAAAAGAAGGGAGAGACAGGCAGTTGCGACAGTAAAAAGTGTATCGACTCCAACCTAAACTCATGTAAAACTGAAGTATCATTTGTTGCATTCAACATCTTTTCATACAAGGAGAGAAAGCATTTTAACTGCAAACTTATATTGATCTCTGAGGGGATTGCGCCATCAAAGTTGAATGGTGAGTTCTGGATTGCCTATGAAAATGCCAAGTGGAAATCAATGCAAAAATTCCTGCGTTCCAAATGGTTGAGCATTAAAACCACGGGGACTGCATGACTATGACAGGATACCACACATCAAATTCTGATTCACTCATAAGGCTCATGGACCTCAGCAAAGTTTCTGTCTAACAGGGTATGTCTACACTACAGCGCTAATTCAAACTTAGTTCGAATTAGTTAATTCGAACTAAGCTAATTCGAACTAACGGATCCAGACTAAAAAACTAGTTCGAATTAGCGTTTTGCTAATTCGAACTAGCATGTCCACATTAAGTGGACCCTGAACCGGGCTTAAGGATGGCCGGAAGCAGTGCCGGCAGGGCATCAGATGAGGACTTAGAGCGTGGAGCTGCTGTCTCAGGCTAGCCGAGGGCTGTGCTTAAAGGAACCCGACCCCCACCCCGGACAGACAGTTCTCAGGGGTGCCCCGCTTGCAAAGCAGTCCTGGCTTGGAGTGCCCTGAGTGCCCACACTGGGCACATCACAGCACTCGGCCATCAGACCGGCTGCACTTGCCGCAGGCTGCCATCTGGGGAGAGGAGACAATTGGGGGGCTGCAGGAGAGGTTCCACCCCCAGAAGCCCGCAGAGCCAGCCCAGTCCTCCCCATCAGGGGCTCGTACCCCATTCCTCTCTCACCTCCTTCCACTTACCCGTTCCTAGCCCCCCTTCCTGATGTACAAAATAAAGAAAACGTGTGGTCAAAAATAGAATCTCTCTTTATTGAACAAAACTCGGGGAGACTGGGAAAAGGAGGTGGGAGAGGGGAAGAGAGAGGGGAGCGCAACTAAAATGATCAGAGGTTTGGGAGAGGTCCCATATGAAGAGAGGCTAAAGAGACTGGGACTTTTCAGTTTAGAAAAGAGGAAACTGAGGGGGGATAGGATAGAGGTCTATAAAAGCATGAGTGGGGTGGAGAGGGTGCATACAGAAAAGTTCTTCATTAGTTCCCATAATAGAAGGACTAGAGGACACCAAAGGAAAGGAATGGATAGCAGGCTTCAAACTAGTAACAGAAAGTTGTTCTTCACAAAGCAAAGAGTCAACCTGTGGAACTCCTTGCTGCAGGAGGCTGTGAAGGCTAGAACTAGAACAGAGTTTAAAGAGAAGTGAGATCAAGTCATGGAGGTTGGGTCCATGGAGTGGTATTAGCCAGGGGGTAGGAGTGGTGTCCCTGCCCAAAGTTTGTGGAAGGCTGGAGAGGGATGGCACGAGACAAATGGCTTGGTCACTGTCTTCGGTCCATCCCCTTCAGGGTCCCTAGGGTTGGCCGCTGTTGGCAGACAGGCTACTGGGCTAGATGGACCTTTGGTCTGACCCAGTATGGCCATTGTAAGCTCAGGGCTCAGGGTCGGGGGTCTCAGTGGACCACCTTGATTTTCATGCACACCTGTTCCTGGGTGGCCAGGCTGGCAGCTTTCCTGCCCTAGATGGCCACTTTCCACGATGTCCGCACTAGCCCAGGCGGGTGCCCGCCTCTTGCGGTCCCGGGCAAGCTCCTGGGAGCTGCCAGCCTGGTCCCGGGAAGAGGGGGAGGGCTGGGGGGCATCGGGTGTCTGGCTCGAGCCGTGCCAGGTGCAGGGTCTGCTAGCTGGGTGCTGGCAGGCTTGCACCTGGCACGGGCACCGTAGCCAGCCCGTGCCACTTTAAGGGGTCCAGCGCCGGGAGCGGGGCATACGAGTTTCCCTGGTGTTGGCCAGAGTGGCCACCAGGGAAAGCTGGGGAGGGCTAGCCTCCCACTAGTTCGAATTAAGGGGCTACACACCCCTTAATTCGAACTAGTAAGTTCAAACTAGGCTTAGTCCTCGTAGAATGAGGTTTACCTAGTTCGAACTAAGCGCTCCGCTAGTTCGAATTAAGTTCGAACTAGCGGAGCGCTAGTGTAGCGCCTATCAAAGTTAATTTGAACTAACGTCTGTTAGTTCGAATTAACTTTGTAGTGTAGACATACCCACACAGACTAAGTTTTGTGTTTGTAACTTCCTGATTGTGGGTGAAGGGTGGTGGAAGTTCACTTAATGCAGCTTTAGTTTCATCACAGAAGTTCAGATCTATAACATAAGAACAGCCATACTGGATCAGACCAAAGGTCCACCTACCCTAGTGTCCTGTCTTCTGACATTGATCAATGCTAGTTGCCCCAGAGGGAATGAACAGAACAGGTAACCATCAAGTGATCAAGCCATCAACCATCAAGTGGACCACAAGTTGAATATGAGTCAACAGTGTGATGCTGTTGCAAAAAAAGCAAATATGATTCTAGGTTGTATCAACAGGTGTGTTGTAAGCAAAACTCGTGAAGTCATTCTGCCGCTCTACTCTGCACTAGTTAGGCCTCAGCTGGAGTACTGTGTCCAGTTCTGGGCGCCACATTTCAAGAAAGATGTGGAGAAATTGGAAAGGGTACAGAGAAGAGCGACAAGAATGATTAAAGGTTTAGAGAACATGACCTATGAAGCCAGGCTTCATGAACTGGGCTTGTTTAGTTTGGAAAAAAGAAGATTAAGGGGGGACATGATAGCGGTTTTCAAATATCTAAAAGGGTGTCACAAGGAGGAAGGAGAAAATTTGTTCCTCTTGGTTTCTGAGGACAGGACAAGGAGTAATGGGCTTAAAGTGCAGCAGGGGAGGTTTAGATTGGACATTAGGAAAAAATTCCTAACTGTCAGGGTGGTCAAATATTGGAATAAATTGCCAAGGGAGGTGGTGGAATCTCCCTCTCTGGAGATATTTAAGAACGGGTTGGATAGACATCTGTCAGGGATGGTGTAGACGGAGCTTGGTCCTGCCTTGAGGGAGGGGGGCTGGACTTGATGACCTCTCGAGGTCCCTTCCAGTCCTATTATTCTATGATCATCCTGTCGCTCATTCTCAACTTCTGACAAACAGAGGTTAGGAACACCATTCCTACCCATCCTGGTAATAGCCATAGATGGACTTATCCTCCATGAACTTATACAGTTCCTTTTTAAATCCTGATATAGCCTGGGTCTTCACAACATCCTCTTGCAAGGAGTTCCGCTGGTTGACTGTTGTGTGAAAAAATACTTGTTTATTTTAACAAACTGAAATGTAGTACCATCATTTTCTGGTATAGAGAAAGCAATAACACTAACATTCTATCTTTCTCTCACAGCCCTTGGAACAGCCTCTGTTCTTCAAGTATTGCAACTTGTGTATTATGTCCATTGGACAGAAAGAAGCATAGAGGGAGGCTAAGGACAAGCTTTTCAAAAGAGGTCGCTCACTTGTGTGCCTTTATCTTTGGCCATGCAACATGTGTTACTGACACATGCCTCAAATTGCCCCAGAACTGAGGCACCCAAAATGAACAGCCACTTTTTGGCAAAGTGTTGGCTAATCTTTAGGTTGATGGCAAGTCAGTGATAAAATGGGAACAGGATCCAGAACTTCCAGGCAAAAGACACGAGTTCTCTGACCAATCCCTTGATAAACTGCCTCACTTCTGAATGAGACCAGAGTAAGGAGCTTGTTTTCCCAGCATATTACGATTTTGGTTGCCTAAACTAAGGAGAAATTCAGAAAGAAGCCTTTATAATGCTACAGAGCATTAGATACATTTCCTCTCACCAGTGGATGTGAAGAGGTCTCTGCTATGTACTGCCTCAGGCCATGTCTACACTACATATAAAATCGAAGCAGCCATAGTCGACCTTCTGGAGTTTGAATTAGTGGGTTTAGTGAAGACAGGCTAATTCAAATTGAGAGGGTGCTCCTGTTGATGCTGGTAGTCCTACTTCTACAGGGAGTAAAGGAAATTGAGGGTAGGGATTTTAAATATCGATTCATTGAATAGTCAATTAACCTCATGAATTCTTATTGGTTACTCAACTATTCTATGATCTCCAAGGTGGGGCCGGCAGCCAGTGCACTCCAGCACCACTCCCAAGGAGCCCCCTGCCTCTCCACACTGCTGCCTCTGTATCAGAGACGGCAGCCCAGGGTGCCAGGCGGGAGCTGGTCTGTGAGGGAAGCCAGTTTAACAACCACTCCCCTCGTGGACCGGCTGCCTGTCACCCTGCACTGTTGCCTCTGATACAGAGGCAGCAGCGCAGGGTGGCAGCAATCCCTGTCCGGGTGGGGTCTGAGCTCCCGGACCCAGCACAAGCCAGAAATATTTCAACGTAAGCTATGCAATTAACGTGGCTGGAGTTGCATATCTTAATTCGAACTTATCCCCTAGTGTAGATCAGGCCCCAGAGTGCTGCCCTGCCTGAGTGATTACTGAGTTCTGCAGACAGAGCTGCAATAGTCCCACACTCTTACACCTCTCCCTGTCTCAGGGTATGTCTAGACTACATGCCTCTGTAAAATAGGCTACCCAACATAGTCAATGAAGTAGGGATTTAAATATCCCCGGCTTCATTAAAATGAAAATGGCCGCCACGCTGTGCCGGGTCAGCTGATTGTCGGCACAGCGCAGCAGTCAAGACGCGGATTGGTCGACAGGGGAAGCCTTTGTCGACCGCTCCCTTATGCCTCGTGGAACGAGGTTTACAGGAGTGGTCGACAAAGGCTTCCCATCTACCGATCTGCGTCTTGACTCTCGCGCTGTGCCGACAATCAGTTGAGCTGGCACAGCGCGGCGACCTTTTTATTTTAATGAAGCCAGGGATATTTCAATCCCTGCTTCATTGACTATGTTGGGTAGCCTATTTTACATGCCTCTGTCAGCGGAGGCATATAGTCTAGATATACCCTTAATGCTTCTGTCCTGGGCACACCCATTTGGTATGGGCAACCTAAGCTACAGGGGCATCATCACAGAGATTGGTCTTCGTATGCTGAGGGAAAAGAATATGGAGTTGATCTCTGCCAGGCTGATCACAAAGTAAAATTCTACCTCTGTAAACTCCTATGGTCATTATGTGCCTCTACTTACCCCATAGAATTTGGCCTTTTAATCCTCTTGGGTTCTAGCTAAGTTTGTGTTTCTAATTTGTTTTCACAAACCTGAGCTCACTCGTTGGTACGTTAGTGTCTCCAGGAGAGACCCAGTCCCTTGAAATAACTCTACTGTCCAGGGTGAGAGGTCTGGATCTCTTCGCACTCCTGGTATAATTGCATGGCCCTCAGTGCAGAAGCTGCTGAGTTACACAAATGGCCCTGAAACTCTTGCACTTCAGAAACCCACGTGACACAGTTTCCTTCACGGCAAGTTCATCAAATTCCACTTTCAAAAAAAGAGGCAAAAAAATCACTCTCTTTCCCATGAAACCCAATCGGCAGGCCTGGTGGAGCTGTGTCAACCAGACTACCTCAGCTGTGCTGATGTCAATCACGTCTCTCGTTTTTAATCAGGAAAGACCCTTCTTGAATGCACCTGTTCAGTTATGTAGCATGCTATGTGTTTCCTGTTAATTGTTACTCATGCAAAGCCTTTATGTTGTAAGGGGACACCCTAATATTTTTTAATGACCTTAAGCAAAGTGATTGACACTGGATACCAGTGTCAGATGTTCTGGTGACGCAACATGTTCTCCCAGTAGCAGGAGAGCTTCCTGCCGTGATTAAGTTGGTGCTATGAAAGTGCTAAAATGTGTTGTCAGCTTTCCTCTGATGCAAGCAATTTTATTATCGTGTCAAGTAACCAGGGAGTGTAGCAACGCAAATACTGACTCCAAACATCCCCTGCCTCACATACAGCCTGCGCTATTTAAAACCCAACGTGCGCTTTGCAAGTCCCGAGGTAAGGCAGGGAATTCAGAAGCAGAAGCCACGCTGGGGAGGAGGGGACGAAGGCACCCAAGGGGCCGTGCCTAGGTGGTGTCAAGGCATGGTCTCCCTCTGGCCAGAGGGTGCCTGTGGAGGGTTTCCCCTTACTGCACCTGTCTCCCCTTACAGTGCTCCCATTCAGGGAGATGGAGGTACGTGGGAAGAAATGGGAGCATGCCAGGCCCTTGTGCAAATGCATTTGGCAGGCAAAGGGTTACCTGCAAACTCTCTCTCCTTTAGCATGTAGATTGAGATGCCAGTTCAGTTACATCTCAATGACTTGAATGGGATTTGAGCATGTGTTTAAATATTTAGCTGAGTCTTAATGGGAAGCCTAAATGAGCCCATTATCATAGAATCATAGAACCATAGAGCTGGAAGAGACCTCAGAAGGTCATCAAGTCCAGCCTCCTGCTCTAGGCAGGACCAATCCCAACTAAATCAACCCGGCCAGGGCTTTGTCAAGCCGAGACTTAAACACCTCTAGGGATGGAGACTCCACTACTTCCCTAGGTAACCCATTCCAGTGCTTCTCTACCCTCCTAGGCTGTGTCCAGACTCAGGGTTTTTTTCGAAAAAGTAGCCTTTTTTCGAAAAAACTTCACCTGCGTCTAGACTACAGCCGTGTTCTTTCGAAATTAAATCGAAAGAACGCGGCTTTTCTTTCGACGGCGGTAAACCTCATTTCACGAGGAAGAACGCCTTTTTTCAAAAGTGCTCTTTCGAAAAAAGGCGTTCTTGAATGCCAACAGGGCTTTTTAGAAAGAGAGCATCCAGACTCACTCGCTGCTTTCTTTCGAAAAAGCGACTTGCTTTTTCAAAAGTTCCGCTTGCAGTCTAGATGCTCTTTTTCGAAAGAGGCTTTTTCGAAAGTATCTTTTGAAAAAGCCTCTTTCGAAAGAGGCTTGCAGTCTAGACATAGCCCTAGTGAAATAGTTTTTCCTAATATCCAACCTGGACCTTTCCCACCGCAACTTGAGACCATTGCTCCTTGTTCTGCCATCTGTCACTACTGAGAACAGCCTCTCTCCATCCTCTTTGGAACCTTCCTTCAGGAAGTTGAAGGCTGCTATCAAATCCCCCCTCACTCTTCGCTTCTGCAGACTAAACAGACCCAACTCCCTCAGCCTCTCCTCATAGGTCATATGCTCCAACCCCCTAATCATTTTGGTTGCCTCCACTGGACCCTCTCCAATGCGTCCACATCCTTTTTGTAGTGGGGGGGGGGGGCAGAACTGGACACAATACTCCAGATGTGGCCTCACCAGAGCCGAATAAAGGGGAATGACGACATCTCTGGATCTGCTGGAATGCTCCTCTTAATGCAACCTAATATGCCATTAGCTTTCTTGGCTACAAGGGGACACTGTTGACTCATCCAGCTTCTCATCCACTGTAACCCCCAGGTCCTTTTCTGCAGAACTACTACTTAGCTGGTTGGTCCCCAGCCTATAACAATACTTGGGATTCTTCCATCCCAAGTGCAGAACTCTGCACTTGTCCTTGTTGAACCTCATCAGATTCCTTGTGGCCCAATCCTCCAATTTGTCTAAGTCACTCTGGACCCTATCTCTGCCCTCAAGCATATCTACCTCTCCCCCTAGCTTAGTGTCATGTGCAAACTTTCTGAGGGTGCAATCCATCCCCTCAACCAGGTCATTAATAAAGATATTGAACAAAACCGGTCCTAGAACCGAACCTTGGGGCACTCCGCTAGAAACCGACCGCCATCCTGACATCGAGCCGTTGATCATTACCCGCTGGGCCCGGCCTTCTAGCCAACTTTCTATCCATCTTACTGTCCAGTTATCCAATCCACATTCCCTTAACTTGCTGGCAAGAGTATTGTGGGAGACTGTATCAAAAGCCTTGCTAAAGTCAAGGTATATCACATCCACTGACTTTCCTACATCCACAGAGCCAGTTACCTCATCATAGAAGCTAATCAGATTGGTCAGGCACGACTTTCCCTTTGGGAATCCATGCTGACTATTCCTAATCATTTTCCTCTCTTCCAAGTGTCTCAAAATGGATTCCTTAAGGATCCCTTCCATGATTTTTCCAGGAACCGAGGTAAGACTGACCGGCCTATAGTTCCCTGGATCGTCCTTCTTCCCTTTTTTGAAGATGGGCACTACATTTGCCTTTTTCCAAACATCCGGGACTTCTGCCTTTTTCCAATCTCCGGGACTTCTCCTCACGACTTTTCAAAGATAATGGCCAAAGGCTCCTGAATGACATTTGCCAACTCCCTCAGTACCCTCGGATGCATTAAGTCTAGACCCATGGATTTGTGTACGTTTAGCTTTTCTAAATAGTTCCTAACCTGTTCTTTACCCACCAAGGGCTGTCCATCTTCTTCCCATCTTGCGTCACTTAGCACATTAGCCCGGGAACACACCTTGTCCGTGAATACAGAGGCAAAGAAAGCATTGATTATGCTGACTACAATGACCAGAGGCTGCATGAGAAAGGTGGTACCTCGGGTATCCATGCTGCCTGGCTGCTGTGAGGCATGGAGGGGGCACTCAAAGCATTTTCCACCCTGGCCTTCAAAACACCTAGGGCTGTGGTGGGAAACTTACCATTTGCAGACCATCGGGGTTCTACTTGTGGCCCACAAGACATTTTGTTTATCGTTGCCCACATGCAGGGTTGCCAGATTCCGCTGGTTTCTGTCCACATCGTTGTTTTCCTACCACTATGACTAAAGTGACACACGTGTAGAGCAACAGGACCTGAAGTGAGGTCTGTGCTGATTGCACGTAATACTGCGAGAGCCATGTGCTCCCTCTGCATCCAATCAGAGGGCAGCTGCAATTCCATCGGCACACCCTGCACATTATACATACGTAAGTGCAAGGGATGGAAAATTCAGTTGAATTAGTTAATTGGTTAAATAGTATGTTTAGCCAATTAACTGATTAAATGGGGTGGGAGGGGCAACCTAGAGTGGCACCCATGCCATGGGCAGGGGCTGCACTAGCCGGACTACTTCCAACCCCATGTTGAGGGGGAGGCAGGGAGCTGGCAGCCAGGTGGGGCTTCTGCTGGGGAGGAGAGTCTGCAGCACTGTGACTGTGACTAGGGTTACCAGATGTCCAGTATTTTCACCATCTGTCCGGTAAAAAAAATTCAGAAAATACCAGACACCTAAAATGTCCGGTACTTTCTGATTTTTTTCCTGGCCAGGAGGTGAAATTCCGGTGCTGTCCGGCTCAATATGGAAGCAATGGAAGCAGTTTGGCAAACCTAGTGCTTACCGGGTTCCACAGGAGAGCTGTCTGGCCTGGCACAGGCAAGCAAGATGGCGGGACCAAAAAGCCTCACACTGAGTTTTTAAAGGGGCCACGGTTGTTGATGGGGTTGGTTGGTTGTTTTTTTTTTTTCTTTAACTCAGTATTTTTTTCTGAAACCATCTGGCAACCCTAACCGTGGCAGGCCACAGGCAGGATGCTGCTCCCAGGTAATGGTTAACCTGAATGGCTGATGCTTGGCAGGTAACCAGTAAACTGATTATCCATTTACATCCCTAGTAAGTGTAGTTAGCAAAACTACCAATCTTGCAGCCCACTGAGATGCAAGAAGGCCACTTATACGGCCCACTCACTAGCCTGGGTTGCCCATCACTGATCTAGGGCCATCTCCAGTATTGCCATTGAACCTGCTGCTCCCCCTTCCCAACATTTGCAATGTCGGCCTTTGTTTTGAACAACAGCCTGGTCCTAGCTGCCTTCTGGTTGCCATTTTAAAGCCCATTTCAGCCACTTGAGTCTCTCAAAAAGAAAAGAAAATTCTGCCCATTGAACTGCAAGTGCCTGATACGGCAACCTATCTTTCAGGCAAACAGAACTGCCATTAGCTTCACAAGAAGATGTACATCAGGTCATTAGCCTTGGGCCTTGCTGGAAAGGCATCCACATTAATCTTTCATACTATCACTTGAGAACAGTTTATTTTTCTTTCCTTCTTTGCCAACTCATCTAATTAACCAATAGAGCAAGACAGATTTGGAAAATGCAGCATTTCAGAATACAAACCTGAATCAGCAGGACAACTGCACCTGAAAATGTTGATTGTCCCAATTCCACACAGTTTGAAACAGAAAATGAAGTGTGTCACTTGAGCCTGGGTTGATGGCAGATCTTGCCAGTTATCAGTGATTAAGTTGCCAGTGCTTGCCTGCTATGAATAATGACCAAAAAATTGTTTGCAAGGCTACAGCCTGTAAAAATATTCTATAAATTCAGAAGGGACCAGTGTGCCAAATAAAAACGGACTTGCAGCGTCATTACTTACAGCTATAAAAACAGCATGGTCTTCAATTGCAATCCTGTTTTGATTCAGACTTTTCAGCGAAGCAAGCTGTTTGGTTTTTTTAAGCAGTAGATTGCATTTCTATCTCCTGTCATGGCCTCTTGGATCGCTCCATGAACATTAAAATCAGAGGGCTGACCAAAGGAACTGTGTAAAAATGGCATCATCTTAGCCCACAAATCTGCTCGCTGTGTGCTGTCAGTCAAATCGTTTTTTCTTTCTCCCTTTCCTATTTGCTGTGCTGACCCAGGCCAGCGAGGGGAACACAACTCTATTCCTCCTTGTGTAGCATCCCCAGAGAGGTTTGCTAAGTACCATTCCCCTGTGCAGAGCAGTTAGTAGTGTTGGATTGTCACGGATGCCACCAAGGCCATCCTGGGGCTTGCAGAATCTTTATAACTGGGGATGATGCTTGAGAAGGGCCCAGATTGTCAGTCAGGTCTCTGGGTGAGGTTAGGTAATGGGCAGGAGGCTCTTTAAAATCCCAAACAGAGTTAGGGTTGCCAGATGGTTTAACAAAAAATATCGAACAACCCCCCCTCCCCCCAAAAAAAACCTGGGGAAAAATTCTGTTGAGACAAAAAAAGGGGAGGGGGAGACCAAAGTGGTTGAGCAAAAAAAAAAAAGGGGGGGGTAGGGGGTGCTGTGCATTTCAAAGGCCCTGCGCTCCTCATGCCTCCACCCCTGCCAGATGCAGTAGGGGAAAATTGTCCCCACCGGTCTTCCGTCCAAGGGAAACAGGAAATAACGGACATTTTACATGTCCTGTATTTTCTTTCTTTTTTTTTTTTTTACTGGACAGGGGACCCAAATAACAGACAGTCCGGGTGAAAACCGGACACCTGGCAACCCTAAACGGAGTATATTTGATGTAGTCACTATGAGAAAATAAATGCAGAAGTCCTAGTTAGTCACCACTCGGACGAGAAAATATGCCCAGAAAATGACTTTTCTTAGGGCCAGACTGCCCTCAGCATGCAGAAGGGATGTGTCCAGCTTTTTCAGCAATAGGTGTTTTCCCTGGAGAAACACAGCTCCATTCTGCACAATTCAAGGCACAATTCAGCCACTAATCTGAAGCGGCAAATTAATTCATGTTCTTTTCCCATAATGCTTGTAAGTGGATAGCTGATGTTATTGTGGGCTTTGTGCTGACTCTGTATATTACACAGTATCACAGACAGGCAGGCTGTCCATTGACCTAAAAACATAAAACTCATTGAACTGGATTCTCGGCCACATCCTATAAAATCTTACCGAGCACACTCAGTTCTGGGCAATCAAATAAAGATTCCCCGCAGGAAACACTTGCTTATGCCTCATTGACTTCAATGTGACTTGAGTACTTAACTTTAACACATGCTTAAAAAGGGAGATTCAGCAAAACACTTACACACATGCTTTGCTGAATAAGAGCCAAAGTATGTTGCTGAAGCCAAGGTATTAAAGTCTAATGAAGATGAAAGAAACTTTCCAAACCTAACAGGGTTGCATGTAAGTACAAGGGACCAGGTTAGCAGATGAATTGCAGTATGCGGGCCTTAAGTTTGTATGAATATGAAAATATATTTGCTCTTTTGGATCTTTTAATAACTGATAGATTTCAGTGAAAACTGTAAAGAAAAATCTCAAATGATTATTTTTCTTTCCTTCCATCCTAACTGGAAAGTGTTTCTTCAAAATGAACAGGATTAAAATTAATTAAATAAGATAAAACTGTAAATAGAGCTGTGCCAAGAAGATGTTTTGATTTGATGATGAATTTGAAAAATTAAAAAAATTTAAAATTTTCAGCAAATCAAAAAGTCAAATTTTTTGGTCAAATTAAATGTTTTATCAACAAAAATCCAAAAGCTTCATTTCAGTTTTGACCACCGTTTTCAATAAAATTAAAGGAAATTTTGAAACGGTAATTTTGCATTTTGAACTTAAAAAAAAAAAAGAAAAACACAAGGCTTTCATTTACATGTTGAAACAATGTTTTGTGGTTTTGGATTTGGTTTGGACTTTTTTTAACCAAAACAAACTGCTAAAATTAGCACAAGATCACAAAGCCTTTTGGTGTCACCAAATCTACATTCCCTGCTCCCACACTGCCAACTGACTGAAAATTAATCAGCTACTATCGTAGGAAAGTAGTCAAATTTGTTCTCTTGTTCTGTGAAGGAATGTCGCTTTTCTTCACGATTATCTCATTGCTTTCAACAGCACAGCTTACTGAGTCAGGTACTTCTGCGGTTTGTAGACTCTGGCTTCCAGGTAAATTGAATTAGAAATTGAAGAATTTGTTAAACAAAACATCTGTACAATTGTTCAAAGTTGTTTAACTACCAAAAAAAAAAGAGACATTTAAAAACCATTAAAAATATGATCCTGTTTCATGCTGTTAGGAATCTTAGAAAAGTCTGGTTCATTCCTGAATTCTTGCCTACCCCAAATGTAGTCACTGGAAAAAGACTCCCATGGATTTCAATGGTCTTTGGATCTGGTCCCAGATCACTGAAGGATCAGGTTTTAAAAATAAAGCCTATTCAAGTCAGGCAGTCATTCTTGAAAGCATTTAAGCATGTGCTTAAGTCCAATTTTATTCAGGAAACTATTTAAAAGTGTGCGTAGTGTAATACTGAATAAGGCTGCTCTCCTAGATCGGAGCCCGAACTCTACTAGATATGTTAAATGTTGTCTGTATAATAGTAAAATACAGAAACCTCTTTTTTTTTGTCCTACATCTTCCCCTGGCCCTATGCATCAGAAGAAAGTCATGATAATGTAATATATATATATATATATATATATATATATATATATAAAATTCTGAGCCTCACTACATAGTATTAAGGACTGTGCCTTCTAGGCTGAGCTTTCCAGACAGAATGTAGACAGGACTGACTGAGTGACCACAAAATACCACACAGCATACAAACAGTGCAGTGCTTGGTACTGTGAGTGGATCCAGTGACACCAATGGATTTACTCATGTTGATGAGCCCTACATCCAGTGTTGAGTATTTGCAGGATTGGGCTCTCCATATATAGATAGAGTAGCTAATGCATCTACTTATGCATGAGTAACTTGTTAGTAATGCCATTGACTTCACAGGTAATATTTTGCTCCCATGCACAAGTCTTTGCAAGAATGAGCCTTATTATTTTGATGTAGCTTCCTCTTTACTGAAGATGTAAATAAGAAAACCATTATCCAAGCAAAAACAGGCTTTGTAAGTATAGCTGAGACAGACCAGTATGTGTTCAAAATTATTAGCACAACTATTGCTCTTCAAAGCAGTGTCATAAAAGACGACCGTCAAGCTTGTGAACCAAATCTGAAAGTACAAGCTGTCATGGTGACAATGAAAAATGCCAGATTTTCTAAAGCTCTAGCAGCACTTAAATGTTTATTATTTTAGATGAAATGTACATTTTTAATCTTTTTTTATATCAAAGTCATCAAAAGTGCTAAATCCAACCACTTTCATTTACAAAAAAAACTCATTTTTTAAGCAATGCTTATACCTCCTTATTTGTGTTGGACAAATATAGTTACAAATAGCCACCTACCTCTATTCAAGAGCAAAACAAGTTTAATATTACTGTTTTTTAAAGTACCACTGACAACTCATTGGAACAAGCCAAAATGACCTGTCATCCATGAATCAGCTTTCTAAGCAATCACAGTTGGTTTTTTCCTTTGTTTTTCCACTGAACAACATAAGTCAAAGGCGACTTAGCCGCATGCTCTTTCTTTTTCTTTTTTTCTTTTTTTTGTCTCATCTCTTCAAATGCTACAACTCTTCCCTTGGTCAGACCTCACAGTGTGTATTATTTTTAAGCGGGTTTCTGGCACACCAGGTCAGGTGAAGTTATTTTCTTGATTGTTCACAGGGCTCCCTTTCCAATGGTATCCAAATGTTGACTAATTAACCGACTGCAGTTATGACAAATTTGTTTTCTGTGAAGGAAAAGAAAATCCACCATTTTTCACTCTCTGTCCTGGAAGAAATACCATTTTCTGTAAGTCTGTGATAAGACAGGTACTAACAATTCCAAAGAGGCTGCAAGAGTCTCTCAATCCAACCCATTTATATTCCAAAAAACGTGTGCAGTCTAACTTATCGATAAATAGTCAAATCGATTTACAAGGGAGCTCTCTTCTGGTTGAGGTTTTCCTGGTAGCCTCTAACCAAACAAGCTTCTTTGATTTGCCACAAGCGCTGTCTGACTCTCCCGTCTTTTGGCTTTCTTGTGTCGTTGCCTGATTTTCCAGCACACAGCACTCAAAGCCAGCAAGAGGAGTCCAGATGACAAGAGAACCAGTCCAAACACGGAGATGACTGAGCCGTGGGAGTTGAAGCTGTATGCCACGGCGGTGACCACCACTCCAGCTATAAGAATGACCACGCCAAAGGGGACGGTGCAACGATAACAGGACAGCTCCGCTCCTCCAGTTGCTGCAGTCAACTGGCACTCACTGACCAAAGGGACAGTGGTTACCACACAGTCATTGTTATTGCTCTTCTCCATCATTACAGGTTCGGGGTGCTTGGGAGCACCTAGAACCTCTTTAATTGGCTCATCTGTCATCTTGTGCTGCTGGAGTTTCTGGGCAACTTCTTAGGCTAGACTAGGTTCTGCTGATTAAGCCTTACACTGTGGAAAGAAGATGCAAGCATTCAATTGACAGGTCTTCAACGATCACACACATTATGGTAGCACAGAGAGATTCCAGTCCAGATATGCCCCCCCTTCCCCATGCTTGATGTTGCACAAGCTTTGATTGTACAAAGACTGATGCATGGGCTTAACTTTCAGCATGTGAGTATTCCTGTTGATCGTAGTGGACTGGATGGAGTTGATTTTAAATAGGGCTACTCCAGGGGTGGGCGATCATTTTTTGCTGAGGGCCATTTCGGAAATTTTTGAAGTGGCCCCAGGCCGGACAGGAAGGGGCAGGGCATCGAGTGCAAGGGGCAGGGCCAAGATATTTCCGGGTTCCCCACCCCCAGACCATGATTGGTCTGGGGGCAAGGGAGTGCCTTTGCCCCCCATCCCACATTCCCCCAAGGTGCCCATGCCCCTGGTGTGGGAGGAGACTTCCCTCGCTCCCCTGCCCCTAGGCCAATTAGGGCCTGGGGGCGGGAGGAGGGCACGAAGCCTCCTCCGCTCTTCCCCCAATCTGCGAGTAGTGCGTGGTGCTTCAAAGCACCACATGCTCCTGGCAGGATGAGAGGAGGCTTCGTGTGCTCTTCCATCCCCAGGCCCTAATTGGCCAGGGGGCAGGGGAGCAGCAGGGCCTCCGTGGACCGGATCCACCAGCTTGGTAGGCCGGATCCAACCTGCGAAGGCCCTTTTCCCCACCCCTGGGCTACTCCCATGCCTCAAGTTAAGCACATGCAAAAATCTTTGAAGGAACTGAGCCATTCAACTAGACAATTGCTTGTCCTGAGGGGGCCTGGACCAAATCTGTTTTCAGTTATATCTGTTCAACCTTACGTCAATGAGCTGATGTAAAATAGATGTGACTTCTTAGACTTCAGTGGAATTACTCCTGGTTATGTTAGAATAGAATTTGGGACAAGGAGTTTGCCTGTGTGAGTGAGCAGAATTTGGCCTGGTCTTTTCACATATCTTACACTAGAAGACTTATCGGGTGATGCTCAAGTCCTTAACTCGATTAATTTTTGGTCCTCTCTCTCTGCAGCAGTCTGGCGCCAGGTGAGAAGTCTCTCTCCATGGCTGTTGCAGCTCTAGCGGGCACAGCCAGGGAAAGGGTGTATTTCCCCTGGCTGGGGCAGGTACAGGTTTGTCTGTCCCTAGTGCTCCCCAGCCAAGCAAGGAATGCAGCAAACTGTGCACTTTTCCCTCCCTCCCTGTATGAATTGGAGAAGGGGGAAACTTCAGCCCACCCCCGCCCTTCCTAAAGGACACTTGGGAAATGGGAGGCTTGGGGCTTCTCTCTTTACTGTATGGTTTTATGAGAAGCAATCCCATTCCAGGCACATCCCATTTTTCCCAGCACAAATAAACCCTGATCTTGCTTTCAGTTATGATAAGAGGAAGCTTTAAACTGAATTTGGTGGCCCTAGTTCTTGCCATTTAGGAGAAGTTCTTGAACAAACAGACAGGTGGACAGACACAGATGGACGGACAGACGGACGGACAGACAGACAGACAGACTTACTCTCTAAAACATATAGTAGATATAGGCATTGCTCATTATCACAGCATCTACACTTAAGCCCTGATCCTGCAAAGACTCAAACAATCATTTAATTTTAAGTGAGCCTAGTCGCCTAAAGTTAAGCACATTAGTAAGTCTTCAAGGTTTAGGGCTTAAAAAGAAGGGGGAAAACATGTAAAATACAAGAAGCATCTAGAAATAAAACTATAAACTAGCAAGCAGTAATATAACAGCTTGATCCTGGGAGACGGAGTTTTTATTTGTAGAATAATTAGCTGTTTTTTCTTTTATTATTTTATTTATATACATAAAAATAAATAAAATCAGGAAGCTTTTTGCAGTATAAAGTGTCTGATCGTTATTAATGAAATTACTAGATTCCACATCTAGATTCCACATCTTTTCTTACACCTTTACTCTCGATACATAAATAGCACGTCACTATCTAGATCAAGAGATGTCTCCCGGCAGTAGGGAATATGTCAAATAAGCAATGCCACATATTTATTTAGTTTCATAATAGAGTGTTGCAACATCCATAACCGTACTTTACTTGCATTCCTCCTGAGGGACTGCATGCGGATGGGCTCTGGGAGTCAATTTTTATTGCAGCTTCTTGAAAGCACATTACAAGCATAAAAAAGGGCCAGATTCTGCCCTCTTTACTCAGAGTCAGTAATAAATAAGTAGCCCCATTGAACTAAATAAGACGTTGCAGAAGCAGGACCTAAATGCAGATAGGAAGTCGATGATACCATCTTCTCGTTTTTAAGGGGAATTGGACATCCAAATTCCCAAGTGACATAGAAAATCTCAGCCTAAAACGGTCTATAGTGTTAAACGCCCAGTTGTGATCAAATGTGTTTCGACAGTTGTAATATGTATTTCAATGGGGGAAGCAGAGTTTGAAGCTGGCCATGTAATTAATGAATGATTCAGAAAACAGACTTCTCATTTGATAAGTAAAATATGTTTGTTTTCTTTTTAAATGAACAGACATTACTCCTTTCTTTTAGGCTCTGCCACTGAAGACAAGGGGTATGTCTACACTAGCCCCCTAGTTCGAACTAGGGAGGCTAATGTAGGCATTCAAAGTTGCAAATGAAGCTTGGGATTTAAATATCCCGGGCGCCGCCATTTTTAAATGTCCCTTAGTCCGAACTCCGTGCCCGTGGCTACACACGGCAGAGAGTAGGTAGTTCGAATTAGGATCTCTAATTCGAACTACCTACTCCCTGCTGCATGTAGCCGCGGGCCCGGAGTTCGGACTAAGGGACATTTAAAAATGGTGGCGCCCGGGAAGATGCAAATGAAGCCCGGGATATTTAAAACCCAGGCTTCATTTGCAATTTTGAATGCCTACATTAGCCTCCCTAGTTTGAACTAGGGGGCTAGTGTAGACATACCCAAGTAGAATTGGACACGTGAGTAAGTATCTGTGCCAACTGGTGCGCGCTCAAGGCTTTCTAAATATTTAAGCATTATTTCAGGGGTTTTCCAAAGAAAATAAGTAAATGAGGTGCCCAGATCCCACTGACATTCAAACTCCTATAGGCTCAGTTGAATATCCCAGACTGAGGGTTCTTTGGAGCAGAAACTGTGTTTTGGTTTTCATCTGCCTGGGACCTAGGCTCTCATCTTTAATCAGGGTTCCTAGACACTACGACCATGCAGTAATGTACAAGGTGCTTAGCACAGTGGAATCTAAGTGCTGGGAAATACCAACAGCTGCTTTATTTTAAACCACTCCAACTCCTCCCTTTCAGCCATGCTCTCTCAACACCCCGCCACTCAAATCCCAGCTCATTTTGTATATTTGACAGCTCACTTTTCCCCCTGTGTCCTATTGGCTTTGAACAGTAAACTGTCTCTCAGGTCAAGGATTATTTAGAGAAAGGGGGTTTGATTGAAGGTTTCTAAACTTCAGATGCACCTGTATAGGGGAGAGCTTATTCTATGCCATAAACACGCTGTTTCAATGCATCTGGTCTGCGATCCTCAAAGGGATTTAAGCCCCCATTTCCCACTGAATTTCTAACTCCCGTAGGCTTCTTTGAAAAACACATGGCTACGTCTACCCTGCCCCCTCTTGCACAAGACAATATGCAAATGAGTGAAGCCGTGAATATTGCCGTGCCTCCTTTGCATACTTAATGAGCCACCATTTTTGCGCAAAACCCCTCTTGCACAAGAGCCGGGAGGAGGGGGTTGCGCAAAAAGGAGATGCCCCTTTTTGCGCAAAAGCCCCTTGTGCAAAATGGTGGCTCATTAAATATGCAAATGAGGCATGGCAATATTCACAGCTTCACTTCATTTGCATATTCTCTTGTGCAAGAGGGGGCAGTCTAGACATAGTCCATCCATTAAACTGCCCAACATCCATCCTTAATGGAATAGTCAGTTTTCTACATTTGCAGCCAGGGGTGTGATTCCCAGTCATATAGACGTGCTCACACTAGCTTTCATCGAGCGAATGCACTGAAAATATTGTAGCCACAGTGACATGAGCTAGCAGCTTCCCAATCACAAACCTGCCTGGACCCCATGTCTATATACTTTCTGTTAATTGTGCTCCTGAAGCTATACACTATTTATAGTGCAAGAGCTCGATGCGAGCTAGCACGTACATTGAATCATAAAATACTGGAACTGGAAGGGACCTCAAGAGATCAAGTCCAGTCCCCTGCACTTATGGCAGCATCAAGTACCATCTAGATCATCCCTGATAATGGTCTACATGAACTGGGAATCAAATCCCCAGTTTCAAGCACAGATGTATCTGAGAGGGCTCCAGAGATTGCAATAAATCTGAACAGATTTCAGAGGTAGCCATGTTAGTCCTTTTCAGCAAAAACAACAAGGAATCCGGTGGCGCATTAATAACTAAAAATGTTATGATGGCATAAGCGATCATGAGTTGCAACTTACTTCATCAGATGCATTAAGTGAAAGAAAAAAACAAATAGTAGGGGTACAGAGATTGGAGCATGACATCTGTCAAATTTCACAGAATAAATAGACACAAATCAGACATCAAGAATGGTAATATACAAAAACCAGTGGGAGAACAATTTTAACCTCCCTGGACACACAATTATAGACTTGAAAGATGCCATCCTCAAGCAAAACAAAACAACCCTCACACTTTCAAGAACAGGTTGCAATGTGAAACTGCTGAGCTGGAATTAATATGCATATTTGACACCATCAGAGTGGATCTGAATAGGAACTGGGAATGGCTCTCTCATTACCAAAAGTAATTTTCAACTTTAGGTATTCTCACCTTCTTATCCACATCTAAACCTGACTTAATTAGATCTGATGTAACGCTCCCATCTCTAGAGCCCTAGTCTCTGGGGTTTTTTCTTTCATTTCATACATCTGATGAAGTGAGCTGCAACTCATGATATCTTATGCCATAATGAAATTGTTGGTCTTTGATACAACTGGACTCCTTGTTGTTTTTGATAAATGTGGAGTTAGCATGCTCTAATTGCATCGTATGTATTCAGGCATTTTCAGACCATAAATACCCTGTGTAGACATGCCCCTTGTTTGTTTAATAGACATATAGTTTCAGCCCCCTACACTTGTTCTGTGCCCTCTTAATTTGTGTGGGTTAACTTAATACATTGTACCTCTCCTTTAAATGCCTATTGCTGACTCCCTAGAGTCCCTGTCCCTCTGAGTATGTAACCCACACACCTTCTGGGGGTGCTGTACTATCCAATGTAGTTTAATTGAGACCTCTTAGAGAGAGATTAATGTGTCTGCTAGCGTTTAGCTCATCATGTTCTAAGCTCCATTGGTCCCAGGTTTGATTATGTCTGTTGGCATTACAGTTCCATGACAGTCTGATATGCACATTCCTAATAAACCTTGTATCACACTGGTGCATAGTCTCAAACTTCACAAAATCAGGATAAGTAAGTGCATATTAAAACAGTATGTGGGAAGAAGCTAACTTGCCTGCCATGAAGCAATGTCGGAGTTACAAAAAACAAAAATAAGAAACACAAATGCCTCCCTAAAAAGTACCAAAATCACCTACAGCCTAAAGCTGACCCACTCAAACTCTTATGCAAATCTCCCATTGCCTTCAAAGAGGCAGGCTGTTTCTTTACATCAGGGCATAAGTGCACAAATATTAATTAACAAAAACATGCTAAGCCTATCCTGAGTTATTTGACCGGAAATAACTGAAACTGCTCCAAATGTATGATGTAAATGTGCACGCTCCTGGGAATGCAAGGGCCAGATCCATTGCTGGTGAAGATCAAATGAATTCTAATTGACATCACCTGGAGAACTCATCCAGGGTTATAAATAGGAGCTTCTAGGCAGGGCACACAAATATACCAACACCACTGTGCCTTAGTTTGCTTTTAGTGGTTACAGCATTCTTTGTAGTCACAAGGTTTTTCTCCTAAGCAGCTATTTTTACTGGGGCAAAAAGGTTACAGCAGTTATTCAAAAGGTAAAGCTATAGAAGGGGGAGTGGGATGTTTTATTCTAGTATCCACTAATAAAGGTAAAATGAGATTTGCTTAACCATATCCAGCTGCGTGTGCACCTACCATGCCCATCTGAAATCCATCACAGCAAAACACTTGGTACATGACTACAATGGGGGGAAGAAAGGGGGTCAGGGAACTTGGTTTTAAAAAGACTCCTCTGTCACTATGAGGCAGCAGAAAGAGCAGCTCCAGGCTTTGAAGTGTTAGTGGTTGTTGGATGATGAATTGGACATGATACGGCTCTAGCATGGAGGGTTCCTACAAGAAAAGAGTTTGGGTAAAATCAGCTTTTCAGAATAAGGCCCCTGCGAGGAAGGAAGGGTCTGCTCTATATTGCCTTCTGAACAGTCTGGGGGATTTTCTACCTCCCTAGTGCTCCACTTTAGTCCCCTTTCTTGGTGCCAGCAGCCTCTTGCATGTGACCTGGTGTATTTCCTTGGATGGCCACCCTCAGGCTTTGTCTACACTGCAGGGTTTTTGCACAAGAAACTTTTTGCGGAAGAGATCTTCTGCAAAAACTTATTGTGCAAAAGCGTGTCCACACTTCAAAAGCAATGTGCTTTTGCGCGATAGCATCCGCACTGCATGGACTGATGGCAATTCACAGAATGGCCATCAGAGCACCTGTGCTATTTCTGGTAGGCTCTTTTTATGCAAGAAACCCCTGTGGAACATCCACGCATGCCTTTTTACGCAAGAGCTGTAACTATTCCTTATGGGGAGAGAATAACTCTACCAGCAAAAGCCCTCTGTCCCATCGATTTACTGTATTTTTTTGTGCAGAAACACGCTTGAGGTGTGAATGCGCTGCCGGTTTTTGCGCAAAAACCTTGTAGTGTAGACATAGCCTCATTGAGCACTGGAACCCAGGGCATCCTGACCCATTAACCCATCCAGCAAAGGAGCTTGAGGGAAGATGGAGTGGAATCTTATTTAGCTGAATAATGTAAACCTTAGCTCCTCATCATGGATACTAGGTTATTTCTAAGCATGAACCAATTAAAGATAGCACTCTGGGAGAGACTCAGGAGATGCAGGTTCTAGACTCCACTTTTCTGCTGGATGACCTTGGGATGTCAGTTCACTGCTTGGTGCCTCAGTTTCCCTACATGGAAACTCTGGATCATGATACTGACCTCCCTTTTTAAAATACTTTGATTGACTGATAATGTCCTGCTTTTCTACAGGACTATTAGGGTTCATCTACACAGTAGCACGTAACTTGAAATAAGGTATGCAATTTGAGCTACGGAAATGGTGTAGCTTATTTCGAGAGAGCCTATTTCGAAATAGAACATTATTCCGACAAGTCCCTTAATCCTCGTGCAGTGAGGTATACGGGACATTGGAATATAGTAATAAGCCCGCTACTTCAAATGTATTTCAAAATAACGGGCTTGCTGTTAAGATGCGCAGAATGCAATTTTGGGATAACAAATAGCGCTGCTGTATAGACGTATCCGTACACTGAAAACTTTCCCTTTTACTCAATCCAACAGAATCCCCTGTTACAAGTTGATGAGCACTGTTTCACTGTATTTAATGTAAGGCTCTCATTTTCTTTTTTGCGTTTTTAAATACAATTTCTAAGGGCTCAGAACCAGAGCCAGAGATAGGCAGATCTTGGAGCAAATCAGTGGGACGGCAAAGATTTATGTTACTAGGCATATTCACCATTGGGACGGCAAAGATTTATGTTACTAGGCATATTCACCATTGTGTGTGTGTGTGTGGGGGGGGGGGGTGTCTAGGATCCTTCTAACTCTGCAGCATGGCCTTACATTTGAGGAGGGCAATAAATACATGGGAATAATTAAACTGAAGTTATTTTTTTAGATGTTGCCTAGACTGCACAAATATCCCACAAATGCAAGTGTGCATTTGCACAAATACCATAAGGCTCTGGAGAATTGAAGAAACTAATATGCCCATGAATCTCTAAAATACATTTAGCTATCACTAAGATAAGCTAAGATCTCCTTTCTTATCCTCTTGAATAAGTTGTGCCTGATGCCTAACAAAATGACCAGCTGAACTTTATATACTCCCTCCCTCCCCCAAAATTGTATGGTATTGTCCTGCTCTAGGAAAAAACTGAATTACCTTCAAATTCCCACTAGGTAGTTGTTAAAAAAAATTCCTTATAAAATGAATAGGATGGCACAAATAGTCAAATCACTAAGTATGATATTTGTACTAAACAAATTATTGTCCTGTACCACACCTAGAAATAGATATGTTGTTCTGGGAATGATTTGCCTCTACCCTTGAATATTTCAGTGGAAGAGCAGTGCTTTTTTAAAAGATATTTCTCCCTCCTACCCTGCAACAAAACTGCATCCACAAAGCAAACTTTTTCCCCATTCCCCATCAAAGTAGGAAAGTGGATTGGGAAATAAATTTGAAAAGTGGAATTTGTGAAATCTACAAATTAAGTCTCATTTTCAAACTCTGAAAGGTTCCAATGCGGTGCTCTCAGGAGGTCATGCTGACTACCATTGGAAAAGTGTAAAAATAGTTGGAGTGTGCCACCCTTTGCAGCTTTTTGCATTTTATGCAATAGTGGTGGAAGGTGATTAAGTTTGTTACACAGACGTTCTGGTCCTGATTCTTTGTAATTCCTTTGCACTTACTCTTGGGAGTAAGTCTTCAGGATCGGTTCCTGGGATAAGAGGTGCATGTATATATATTCATGCAGGCTGCATCAGAATGTGGATATGGATGTTGAAGTTGGTTGCTAAACCAAATTCTGGCATGCAAGAATTACAAACAGCTTATTGCTCTTTTTCATTTCTCAGTCACAATCGGGGAAGAGGGGAGTCTGCACTGTATGCCGTTCCAAATTGCAAACTTTTCAAGACGGAGACTTTGCTTTCACACGTGTTTGAAATATACCATGCACCCCAAATGTACTGTAAATGAATAAATCATGCCTATAACCAAATGCCAAATATATAAGAGGAAGCATGACAGAAGCTGTCAGACACCCCACTATTACAGAATAGAAGCAATTCTTTCAAAGAGCCTTGATCTCAGAAATTCCTATTCCACCTCCAAGTGAAGAAGAATGACGTGCACTACATATTGTACCTTTATGGGGGAAAGTTCTACGGAATGTAACAAGATTTAAACCAACGGACTTTTAATGGGGTGCGTTAGCCACTGCTCTAAACAACTTCAGAATTTCAGAGAGAACGAAATCCTTTCTTTAGTTCGCTCCCCCCACCCCTCGTTTGCCCAACCCTATCAAACAGCAGGTAAATTCACCAGAATGGCCCGACCCCCCCAAGTTACCGAAGTCTAGTACATTCGGGGAGGGGGGGTGTCTTTCCCCCCAGTGGCGCTCCTTTCAGGAAAGTTTTGCTGAGTGGGGGAGAACGTTTGTACCTGCCGGAATGACAGCCACCGCTCACCCGGGCAGGGGACTACGTTCCTCGGGGCTGTTCTTTAGGCACCAAACCCCAGAAAAAATCCCTCTCCGCATCTTGGGCTGCAGCAGCTGCCGCGAACGTTCGGAGCCGGGTTCAGCTGCCGCGAACGTTCGGAGCCCGGTTCAGCTGCCGCGAACGTTCGGAGCCCCATTCAACAAAGCGCCTCCGCGGGCCAGCGCCCCCTCCACCAGCTCGCCCGGCCAGCCCCGGCGCTCTGAAGCCGGCTGCTGCCGAAGCCCCGGCTCGATGCCCAGCCGGCTTGGACCGGAGGCACGACAATGCCCGGCGCTGAGCGCGCTGCTTACCTTCCCCCCAGCCGGCGTGGAACTGAGGCAGCCAGCCCCTTGCACCGCCGCGCACACGGCGGGGGGCGCCAGGCGCCGCACAAGGGAGCGTGCACAAAGTGCCGAGCCAGCCTGGAAGACCATTAAGGGACCGGAGGAAATGCGGCAGGACGGAGCTTGGCTGGACGGGCCCTGCCTGCGGGAGGGCTGTGTCTCTTTGGAGCAGGCGGGCCGGAGTTGTGGGAAACTTTGTTTCTCCAGCTGGGCAGGAGGGGCGCTGGCCCGGGCCATCCAGCCCTCAGCAAACGGGGCCTGGCCTAGATCCAATGGGGCCTTGGGGTGCTGGGGGAATAGGAATAATAATGGCAACTATGTACTCCCTCCTCTGCCATCCACCCTGCACGGACCCCCACTCCCACTTTCAGGTCACCACGCAGAAAGTCAGGCTGAGCCCAGCTAATGGGCGCTGGACAGTCACCTAAAGCAGTGGATTTCAGACTTAGGATCATGACTCAGTACTGGGTTGTGTAAGGTCGGGCACTGGGTCTCATTGCTGCAGGGTGACCAGTGGGGGTGCTAAGGCAGCTACCTGCCTGTCCTAGCACCACAGATTGCGCTGTGCCCCAGAAGCAGCTGGCAATAGGCCTGGCTGCTAGGTGGGGGGAGGGACGGGAGGGAGAGCACACAAAGCTCTGTGCACTGACTCTACCCCAAGCACTAGCTCCGCACTCCCACAGAAGGAACCTGCTGCTGGCTGCTTCTGGGGCGCAGCATGGTCTGTGGTGCCAGGAGAGGCAGGAAGCTGCCTCAGTGCCCCCGCTGCACCGCTGACCCGGAGCTGCTCAAGGTAAACCCCTCCTGCCCCAGCCGTGACCCCAAAGCCGAGGCTTCCCTCTACAGCCCAAACTCTCATCCTCAGCCCCATCTTGGTGCCCACACTCTAGTGAAATTATGTTGGGTCGTGGGCCTCAACAATTTTCTTCAACTGGGTCATGAGAAGAAAAACCTGCCATAAATAGAAAAAGCCTGAGGAAACAGGTACATTTTCACAGCAGCTCCGGAAGGTCCCCGTATCTGCTCCCAACCCAGCAAATCCAAGGGGTCCCACAATCAAAACATATCCCCATCCTTGTAGGAAAGTTAATTTAACTATGGTAGTAGATGCTGCTCCTGCAATGTATTGCACGTGGCAGGACTGCTGTACTGAGCCCCATACAGTTCAGAGGGGCACTGAGGCGTGTGTGTCTGTTCAAGTGGAGTTCCTTGCAAGGTCAATATCATATGTTTTTTTTTAAAGCTGTGCCTCAGCGCAATGCCTTTGAAACCTAGAGGGGTTCCTAATTGCTCAGAAATCTGGTGGGAAGGATTGCTGGTTTGCATCAGCTTTTATGTTAATGCAATAACGTCTGAGCGTGTTGGTCAATCAAAGGAATTTCTAGGCTTCATTCAGTTGACTTTAATATCAAAGATTTAGTTATTTTTCATATCATGGATTCTGTTGTTTACCTTAGATCCAAGCAGGAAAAAAACTGTCTTAAAGACTAGGCAAGGGTCTGTTTGATTTTTGTGGTTAAGTTTACACACAGCTAACATTTACAAAGCACTATTTTATACATGGGTGACAGACCAGCAGTGCACAAACCAGATGTATGTTATCAGCCTCTGTCACTACAAATATACATGTACTTTTGACTCCCCTTTCTGGGGTGACATCCTGGTCCCAGTGAAGTCAATGGAAATCTTGCCATTAATTTTGTTTGAGGCGTGTTGATGTTGCAAACTTCTTTCTGGTGGTGGAGATGCAATCCCTTTAGTTTGCTCACCACAGGTTCATTGAGTCAAAGTCTGAAGAGGCATTCTGGAGAATTGCCACGACTTATACGAGAAGTCTGCTATTTTCACATTTTGTCTAGCACTCCTTTCTGTTGGTTATATTTGCAGTGTCTTTCATACTTCCCAAAAGACAGTCCAACTTCCCCAGAATGGAGCCTCATGTTCTGAGACTCTGACTGTACTAATTGCTTAAATAGTGGATACCACCACTGTTAGCTTGAGCACCGCCAGCCAGAATTTTTTTAAAATCTCTCCACAGCTGGTTGTTAGCATATTACAGCGAGAAAGTGCCATCTAGAAGAGTTTGGCAAGGAATATCTTCTTCATCCATGTTACTTACTCTACAATCAGAATTAAAACCCTGTACAGGCTGAATCTCTCCAGTCCTGCACCCTCGGGGCCTGAATAGTTCCAAACCAGAGAATTTTCCAGACCATGGGAGTTCAATATTGTCTAGCAGCATTACCAACATTTCCACTGCTTATTAGGCTGTTAGAGGACATTTGGGGTAAATTAGAGTTAAATAACAGCACAGAACACTGAGGGTATGTCTACGCTACAGCGCTAATTCGAACTGACTTAGTTCGAATTAGTTAATTCGAACTAAGCTAATTCGAACTAGCGCATCTAGACTTAAAAACTAGTTCGAATTAGCGTTTTGCTAATTCAAACTAACGCGTCCCCACTGATTGGACGCAGGGGCGCATTTAAGGGCAGCTGAAACCGGTTCTGGCAGGGCATCAGGTCAGTAGTTGCTTTGTGTGGCTGCTGTCTGAGGCTATCTGAGGCTCGTGCTTAAAGGGACCCCCCCTGGACAGCTGGTTCTCAGCTTTTCCGCTTGCTTGCCAACCTCGCCGAGGGACAGCAAAGTGTTTTTCTCTGCGCCCGTCTGTGTCGGTGCTTCCCTTTGGGGACGCCACCGCAGGTGGCAACATAGAGTCAGAGCTCGCCCTGCACTTTCTGGTGCAGTTTATGGACTTGCTACTGCAAGCCTGCCAGCAATAGCTGGAGGCTGCCTGGTTCCACCTGGTGCACGTCAGCTCCCTGCCTCTCTGCCTGGCCACCCTGGGGGCCATGGCGCAGCTGTGGAGGTGCCTGGGCGCCGGCGTGCCCCGCCGCATCTGGCGTCTGGACACCAGCATCATCCTGGAGCGCTGGGGAGACCAACAGTGGACCCAGAACTTCAGGATGAAGAGGGACACCTTCCTGGAGCTCTGCGAGTGGCTCACCCCTGCTCTGCGCAGAAGGGACACTCGCATGAGGCCCACCATCCCCCTCCAGAAGCGTGTGGCCATCGCCCTCTGGAAACTCTCCATGCCGGACAGCTACCGATCCATCGGGAACCAGTTCGGCGTGGGGAGATTCACTGGGTGCTCATGCAGGTATGGCACTCGCCGGCCACTGGGCCGGGGGTGAGGGGGGCTGCAAGGAGGGGATGGGCCGCCCCAGGGAAAATGGGGGGACGAAGTGGGGAGGAGGCAAAAGTGCTCCGCACTGGAGGGGCCAGTCTCTCCTGGTCATACTACATGCCGCCCGGGGGGGTTGCTCCCAGAAGTGGGGTGCAGGGCACTGCCAGGGCACGAGCACTCCCAGCCACCCGGGTGCCCCACTGATTCACGCTTTGCTGTGTCTCTCCGCAGGTGGTCAAGGCCATCAACCGGGTGCTGCTCCGCAGGGTGGTCCGCCTTGCCGACCCGGACGCCGTCATCCGGGGGTTCAGCGCCCTTGGCTTCCCCAACTGCGGGGGGGCCATCGATGGGACGCACATCCCCATCCATGCCCCGGAACACCAGGCCTCCCAGTACGTGAACCGCAAGGGGTACTTCTCCGTCCTCCCTGCAGGCCGTGTGTGACCACTGGGGACAGTTCACGGACATTAATGTGGGCTGGTCCAGCAAGGCACACGACGCCAGGGTGTACCGGAACTCCTCCGTGTGCCAGAAGCTGCATGCCAGGACCTTCTTCCCCGACTGCCACATCAGGGTCAGGGACGTGGACATGCCCGTGTGCCTGGTGGGGGATGTGGCCTGTCCCCTACAGCCCTGGCTCATGAAGCCCTACACGGGGCACCTCAACCCCTCCTGCCAGGCCTTCAATGCGAGGCTGACCAGGGCCCGCATCATGATTGAGGGGGCCTTCAGGCGACTGAAAGCCCGATTTAGGTGCCTCCTCACCCGCCTCGACCTCGCCGAGCACAACATCCCTCCCGTGGTGGCAGCATGTTGTGTGCTGCACAATTTGTGCTAGAGGAAGGGGGACGCTTTCCTGCCAGCCTGGATGGCTGAGGCTGACCGCATGGCTGGCCAGTATGCTCAGCCCCGCACCGCCGCCGTCCGGGAAGTCCAGCGGGGGGCTGTCCGGATCCAGGAAGCCCTGCGGGAGAGCTTCCATGTGGAGGAGGAGGACTGAACTCTCCTTGCATGCCCCACGGGGCCTTCTTCCACCCTCCTCTCCTTCCCCTTTCCCCTCCCTAACCTCCCTTCCTAATGTCAAATAAAGACACCTGTTTTGGCAAAAAAAACCTCTCTTTATTTTACATAACTGGGGTGGGAGGAGTGAGGATGGGAGAGGGGAGGGGGAAACCTGGGAGGAGGGAGCTGGAAGGGGGTGGAAGGGAAGGAAGGGAAAGGAAAGCTCAGGCTTGGGGGTCCGGCTGGCTCTCCCGTCTCGCAACACTGCGGGGGCGGGGGCCTCAGGGGGGAATGAGTGTGGAGGGTGGGGCAGGAGGGACGGGGGGTGCGGAGGAAGCGGGAGAGGGAGCAGGGGCAGCAGGGGTGGGAGGAGGAGCGAGAGCTGCGGCAGCCGCAGGAGCCGGAGCAGGAGGAGGCAGGAACCGGTCCACCAGGGTCTGGAGGTGGCCTCTGAGGCCACGGCCCTGCTCCTCCAGCGCATCCACACTCCGCTGGCGCAGCCAAAGGTCCTCACGGACCCAGTGCTCCTGATTGCGGAGCAGCTGCTCCATGAACCGGAGGTGCCGCCGCTGGTAGTCCTCCTGGTTTCTGGCACGCCGGCTGGCCCGGGCGCGGGTGGCTGTTGCAGGTGGGGTGGTGCGCCCTGCAGTCCCAGGTGCTGCGGCTGTGGTGAAACAAGAGCAGCAGTCAGTTCTCCCTGGGGACAAGGTGGGTGAAACCCAGCCCCCCTCTGCAAGGCCAAGGCCCCTGCATGACACCCAGCTGCTGCTCCATGGTGTACAAAGCCCAGGCGCACGGTCCCTGGGCTCCTTCTCCCTCCCAACCCCCCGTACACATAAGGGGAGCATGATGGTACTCACAAGTGGAGGCCTCCCCGGCCTCGGACAACACAGGAGAAGTGGTCTGTGGGGTTCCTCGGGGGTCCTGGGTCCTGGGCACGCTCCCGGCAGGCTCCTGGCTCTCGGCGTCCTCCGGCTCCTCCTCAGTGTCCAGGACGGGTCCCTCTGCCCCGGGGTCGATGACCACCTGGGGGGCAGGCACGGCGTGAGCCCCCAGGATGTGGTCCAGGGCCTGAAAGTGGGGGCAGGCCTCCGGGTCAGCCCCTGGCAGGCAGGCCCGGGAGTAGGACTGCCGCAGGTCCTTTATTTTACAGCGGACCTGCTCCCGGGTCCGCTGGTGGCCTCTGGCGGCCAGGCTGTCAGCCATGCAGCCGTAGACAGCTGCGTTCCTGTGGCTAGTGCGGAGATCGTGGACATTGGAGGCTTCCCCCCAAACCTCGATGAGGTCCACGATCTCCGCACCTGACCAAGCGGGCGCCCGCCTCTTGCGGCCCTGGGAGCCCACCAGGCTGGTCCCGGGAAGAGGCGGAGGGCTGGGTGGCATCGGGTGGCTGGCTCATCTTGTGCCAGGTGCAGGATCTGCTGGCTGGGTGCTGGCAGGCTTGCACCTGGCACGGGCACAGTAGCCAGCCCGTGCCACTTTAAGGGGTCCGGGGCCGGGAGCGGGTCATACGAGTTTCCCTGGTGTTGGCCAGAGTGGCTACCAGGGCAAGCTGGGAAAGGTTAGCCTCCCACTAGTTCGAATTAAGTGGCTACACAGCCCTTAATTCGAACTAGCTAATTCGAACTAGGCGTTAGTCCTCGTAGAATGAGGTTTACCTAGTTCGAATTAAGCGCTCCGCTAGTTCGAATTAAGTTCGAACTAGCGGAGCGCTAGTGTAGCGCCTATCAAAGTTAATTCGAACTAACGTCTGTTAGTTCGAATTAACTTTGTAGTGTAGACATACCCTGAGAGACAGGACTGATGGCTGTAAATAAACTTTATGGGACCACAGGATACTTGACCACACCCATGAAAAGTGGACATCCGGCTGGACAATGAACGTTTCTAGACCAGAGAATTCTGGACTAGAGAGGTTCAACCTGTAGTAACTCTATTGTAAACGATAACCCCCTTTGATCTTTGCACGTAAGGCGTAAGTGGAATGGAGCTTAGCGTATGAAAGCTGTGAATATTTCACCCTAATATGTTAGGCCAATGCTTTAATAGCTCTGTATAACTATAGCACAAAGCCATGGTAACTCCACCGAACTTTGTCACTGGCAGGATGTCTGATCACATGACTGCAGGACAGTCATTGGAGTCCTTGACAGACCTCAAGACCCCTGTCCCCTTCTCCAGGTCTCAAGGGTTTCATCCTGTCACTCATCTCTTCTGAGATGTCCCTCTAGCAGAGCTATGTGGGGTGAGCAAGTTTTACAATGGGTTACTTGGGTGAATCAGGCAACCCAGGCTGCTTCCTCTTCCTCCACCCCTTTCTCTCAGCTTACTATCACAGTGGGTTAGAGAGTATCGGTTGCCCCACACTTTTTCTCATCACCACCTTGGCTCATCAGAGGGGAGGTGTGATAGAAGTTCTTTATGCATGTGCAGTAAAGAAAAATAAGAGCTGAGGTGGGAACTGTGGTAGGTGGAGGTGAGGTGGGGAAACAGGATCTAGGCCACCAAGATTTGCGGAAGGAGACAGAGCAGAGAGAGAAAGGCAGAGTAGGCAACAGACTGCAGTGGGAGAGGAGCAGTGAAGAAAGGAAAGAAAGACCCAATGTCAGGCAGAGAAAGAAAGACAATGGCAGAGAATAAAAAGAGACAGGAGAGACTGGGGTAAAAATAAAGAGGAGGAAACACCGTAGGTAAAAATAAAGGAAAGGTATTTCTGTGGTTGATATAAAGGACTTGGTGCTCAAACTCCTGGTTTCTATTCATGGCTCTACTAGAGACACTGAGGCTATGTCTACACTGGCGGGTTCTTGCACCAGAAATATGCAAATGAGGCTAAGTGTGGAATATCGCCGAGCCTCATTTGCATACCTAATGAGCCTCCATTTTTGCGGAAGAGGCTCTTGTGCCAGAAGGAGCTGTCTACACTGCCCCTTCTTGTGCAAGAAAAACCCTCTTGCGCAATGCTGCTACGCTGATTATTTTCAGGAACAACGGCATTGCGCAAGAGGGTTTTTCTTGCACAAGAAGGGGCAGTGTAGACGCTCCTTGTGGCGCAAGAGCCTCTTCCGCAAAATGGCGGCTCATTAGGTATGCAAATGAGGCTCGGCGATATTCCACGCTTAGCCTCATTTGCATATTTCTGGCACAAGAACCCACCAGTGTAGACATAGCCTGAGTGACCTTGGGTGAGTTACTTAACTTTTCTGTTCCTATCAGTGACATACTTACCAACCTCATAGATCCTTGGGTGGAAGGTGTTAAGTAAATGTTTGCTGTGGCCATTCCTATATTATTATTAGACAGCGGGATGCCATCCACCTGAATTAAAAAAAAAATCCTCAGTCACCCGGCTATGAACAGGTCACTGGAAGAAGTCCCAGTGGAAACTCTTATGGGCCTTTGAGAAAGCAGAGGGCGGTGCCCATAAATTGAGCAATACTGTTGCTCCACTAATTACATGACGCACTTGCAGTGCTGTATGGCTGCCTTTGAGATTTTGACTGCACATCAACAGCCTCCCAGGCTCCTCTTCATAGCAAAGCAGAAAGTGATTCATGTATCTGGCAAAGTCTGACCAGTGTGAGCTCCATGATCAATTAGCCATTCTTCTCTTTTCCCCACCCTTTGCTGCTCCCCTCCCCCCTTTTGTTGGTCTCCACCCTCCCCTGCGCCAGTTGATTCTGCTTGCTGGAATGTTTGGAGAATGATCTTTGATTTTAATGAATTTAAATATGTTTTAAGTGGTTCTTCTGCTGTTGTGGAATGTGAATGCTTCGGGTTGGGAGTGCAGTGCTTAGTCAAGTCAATTAGTATTATGGGCTGGATCCTCCTGTGGCACAGATCAGCACAGCTCCACTGATGTTAAAGCAGCTGTGTCAGTTTGCACCAATGGAGAATTGGGCCCTGTTCCTTCATAAGTGCAGAACTGCTGAGAATGAAATTAATGAGCTGCTCCTTGTAAAAGGATGCCCCTTGGGATGACAGCAATATTTAAAGGGTTTTTCTTCATCTCCCCAAGATGAGTTATTCCATTGACTTCATTGTGCATTAATGCTTTGCTCATATGGAAACTGTTCCTTACCCCTAATCATTTCTGTTACCCTTTCTGAACCTTTTCAGCTAATCAAATGGGGGGGACCAGATCCACATAATATATTCAAGATGTGGGCACACAATGACTTTCTGTAGAGGCAATACAATATAGTCGGTCTTATCTATTCCTTTCCTAATGATTCCCAGTATTGTGTTAGTTTTGCCACTGCACATTTAACAGATGTTTTCAGGGAACTATCCACAAGGATCCCAACATTTCATTCTTGAGTGGTAATAGCTAAGGGTATGTCTACACTACCCTGCTAGTTTGAACTAGCGGGGTAATGTATGCATACCGAACTTGCTAATGAAGCCCGGGATTTGAATTTCCCGGGCTTCATTAGCATAAAGCCGGCGCCGCCATTTTTAAAAGCCGGCTAGTGCGAACCCCGTGCCGCGTGTAGCCACGCGGCACGGGCTAGATAGTTCGAACTACGTAGCCATTCCGAACTATCTGTACTCCTCGTGGAACGATGGCTACGTAGTTCGAACTAGCCGGCTTTTAAAAATGGCGGCGCCGGCTTTATGCTAATGAAGCCCGGGAAATTCAAATCCCGGGCTTCATTAGCAAGTTCGGTATGCATACATTACCCTGCTAGTTCGAACTAGCGGGGTAGTGTAGACATACCCTAATTTAGACACCATCATTTTTTCCTGTGTTTATTACTTTGCATTTATCAACTCAGAATTCCATCTGCCTTTGTGTTGCCCAGTCACCCAGTTTTGTGAGATCCCGTTGTAACTCTTTGCAGTCAGCTTTTTGTGTATCATTGTTCTCCCCTTTTTCAAGAACATTTATAAGTTTAACAGCAGTGATTCAAATGCAAATCCCAGCAGCACAACACTCATTCCCACTCTTTTCCCCTCTATCTTGTAAGTGGTGTACCCAATGTCTTCACGATGATCTAATGATCCTACTTGAATGCCCCGCCTTTTGTTATTCTTAATCACCCCGCCTCTCTCTTTTTATAACAAACTCCCTGCGCCAAAGGCAAAGCTGAAAACAGCTCAAACTCTGTTGCATTTAAGACCTGTCTCTGGAGTCAGGGTATGGGCTTTAAACAGACCTCAAGCATGACATTTAGGGGTTCAAACTCCAGGGAGGGCTACTGCCCCCTAGGCTCTCATAAATGGTGCCCTTGTTCAGCAGCCACCAGCTCTGAAAGCAGCAATGCAGAAGTAAGTGCAGCATGGGGACGGTATGGCCTCCCTTCCTTCTGCACTGCTGCTGGTGGGAAGCTGACTTCAGAGCTGAGCACCCGGTCGACATTACAACCACTGCGTTCCAGCTGCCTGGCTGTGAAGGCAGTGCAGAAGTGAGGGTAGCAATATATGACCTTCCTGAAATAACCTTGTTATCCCCCTCCAACTCCTTTTTGGGTCAGGATCCCCCATTTGAGAACTGCTAGTATTTCCTGTGAAATCTGTATAGCATAGGGCAGTGTTTCCCAATTGGTGGTTCCGCTAAGCGAAAGTAAAGGTTCCACAAGAACCCGGCGCTCCCCCGTCCCCTCTTAAAGAGACAGAGACAGAACCTTTTCAAGCTAAAAAGTGTTCCGTAGGCCAAATAAAATTGGGAAACACTGGTATAGGGGGTAAAAGCACACAAAAGGCCAGATTTCACAGTCCATGATGCATTTTGCATGGTTGTGAATTTATTAGGGCCCTAATTATTATATAGTACTACAGTGCAGCCTAGAAGTTTCAGCTGAGATTAGGGTCCCACAGTGCCAAGTGCTGTGAGAAAACTAACAAATGCACATACTAAGAGAGAGTGCTTGCTATGAGGAGTGTACAAGACCGACAAGAATGGGAAGGGAACAAGAAGTACAAGGAGGTGAAGAGAGTTGCCCAAGGTCACACAGCAAGTCAGTGGCAGAACTGGGAATCAAACCCAGGTCTCTTGACTCCAAGATTACTACCATATCCAATATAAATAGTGGTCTCTGTAGTTAATGTAGCCATGATAAAAATGAGTAAGGGATGTTATACTCATGCTTCTTCAGGTCATTATCCAGTCACTAATTGCCTGGATTAAGGGAGGAAACGTCCCCTACAGAAACTATATTATAAATTGTCCACAATAGAGGCTTTCTACTTTCCTCTGAAGCATCTGGCCACTGGCAGAGAATAAATGTATAACTTTGCCAGTTCATAGAGGCTGGCTGTGTGCTAGGTAACAACATTTTGGTGATGTGTGAGAGCAGTAACAAGGGTTATTGACACAGAGATTCACAGATGTAAGGCCAGAAGGGGCCATTATAGCATCTAATCTAAGGGGGGGGGGACAAAATTGCCTGGCCCATGAGCAAGGTGGAGGGGGGCGGCTCTGCACTTGTGGAAGGGGCAGGGCTGGGGCTACCCTCCCCCTGCCAGCCCTTCAGCACTGCCTGGATCATGCTGCCTGGGAATCTAGTAGGCTTGCCAGATAGTTTAAAAAAAATACCGAACATGGTGGGAAAAAAATTGGCTGAGCCAAAAAAAAAAAAAAAAAGTCACTGCGCCTTTAAATCTCCACGTTTCCCCCCATCCCCACCAGACATGGCAGGGGAAGAATGTCCCAAGTGGACTTCCATCCGAGGAAAACAGAAAATACTGGACATTTTACATGTCAGGTATTTTCTGTGTTTTTTTACTGGACAGAAGCTGCAAATACTGGACTGTCCGGGCCAATACCGGACACTTGGCAACCCTAGAATCCAGTGGCGATGAGTGTTGTGCAGCTGGGATCTAGGCTGCAGAATTCTATCCACTTACGGTACTCCTGTGTTGATCCCAATTACTAGTGTTTGACTAAAGCTTGTCTTCCAGAAAGGTATTTAGTTTTGATTTGTAGACTCCAGCACTTCCATGGTAGTTTGTTCGAATGGCTAATCATCCACCCTGTTAAAAATTGTGTGCCTTTTTTCTAATTTGAATATGTGTGGCTTTAGCATCCACCCACTGGTTCCTTTTAAGGCCATCTCCTGTTGTTCCACTGGTGAACACAGTCCCTATACCAGAAAGAGCAGGCACTCTGTAGTTCAAAGGAGATTTTTCCAGTACTCGGTATGTGTTTTCTGTGTAAACAGTTCAATACAAAGAAAGCCTTTTAGAGCAGAAAGAATTATTTTAGCAGTACACAGGGTCTCACGTATTTTTATTCAGACTCAGATAACATACTAAAGGAAATGTTTAAAAATCTTTCTGCATCCATTTCAAAGTCTTTGATGGTTCTCTGCAGTGGAGCAGGGAAAGAGAAGCATTTGCCAAACCAAATTGAGATCTGCATCGACTTGTTTATCTTTGGGATGTATTGCCTTGGACAAGACAGAGAATACTTTAAATCCTTTCTTTCCTTGCCCTCACTTTTTAAGTGACCCTCCTCTTCATCCAGCCAGATAAGTAGACTTGCTCCTCACAGGCTCCTGTTTGTTTACACAATAAGTAACAACATACACAGGAAATGGATATTATTTTCCTTAAAGTCTTTGAAAGAAAAAAAACACATCACAAATGAGTGCCCACAGCGAAAGCCTTCAATGGAGAGTGAAATATTTAGTACTGAGAGGGAGCGCTACAGGATGAACCTCTCTAGTCTGGCGCCCTTGGGACCTGACCAGTGCCAAACCAAAGAATTTGCCAGACCATGGGAGGTCAATGTTGTCTAGCAGCATTACCAACATTTCTACTGCTTCCTGGGCTCTTAGAAGACATTTAGGTGTAAATTAGAACTAAATAATAGCACAGAACACTGGGAGCCAGGACTGGTGGCTGTAAACACACATAATGGGACCACGGGAAATTTGGCCATACCCATGATAAGTGGCCATCTTGTTAAGTAAAATCATTCTGGATCCCGGATATTGCCGGTCCAGAGAATGCCAGACTAGAGAGGTTCAATCTGTAGTTGGTTAGTGCTAGAGTGTTGGTCAGATCCTGCTTCTGCACTGAACTCTGTGTGTGGGTATCTCTGTGTGGAACCCCACTGAAGTCTGATACTTAAATGTGGATGTAGGGTGATGTTCAGACTTGTGCAGTATTATGCATCACTTAAGTTCCAGTGAAAACCTCTTTTGAGGGCTGGTGTAACCCACACAAGATTCATGCTGGTGTAACCCACACACTTAGGTTATGTCTATACGGCGCTGTTTTGCGCAAGAAATATGCAAATGAGGTGAAGCATAGAATATCACCACACCTCATTTGCATAAATAATGAGTGGCTGCTTTTTGCACAAGAGGCTTTTGTGCAAAACCCCCCACTTGCACAAGAGCTGTTCTTCCGCTTTTTTTCAGGAAGAACGGCTCTTGCGCAAGTGGGGGGTTTGCGCAAAAAAAGAGCCGTGTAGACTCCTGGGTTTACTGGCACTTAGTCTACTTACAGAGAGAAAGAATGAGTCTGCTCTACAGCCTTAACTGAGAGGCAACTGGCTTTTAGCTCAAGTGGTAGAGGCTCATACCCTAAACTTCACAGATCACAGGTTCCTGTCGGCATTATACTGGCTTTCTGTAGAGAATAGAATTTCACTCTCAGGTGCCTAAATTTAGGTGCTTTCTCTGTCTAGATGAAATGTAAATAGTCTCAAGCTAATACTAAGCGTATGTCTACGCTACAGAGTTTTTTTTGAAAAACGGCGATTTTTCTGAAAAATCTTCAATTATGCCCACACTGCAATTGCATTCTTTCAAAAAAAAATTTGAAAGAACGGAGAGGTTTTTCCGACATCGGTAAATCTCTTTCTATGAGGAAGAAGCCTTTTTCCAAAAGAGCTCTTTCAGGAAAAGGCGTGTGTGGACTGGGAAGAGGGAGTTCTTTTGCAAGAAGAGGAAAGAGGATAAAGCACAGGTGCCCTGGTGGCCATTCAGTCCATAGCAATCACAGCTTACATGCGAGTTAATGTCCATTCAGGGTGGACGGTATCTGTTGAAAAAGCAGATCACTTTTTCGATGTACTTTTGCAGTGTGCACGCTCTCTTTCAGAAGAAGATTTTTCGGAAGATCTCTTTTGGAAAAGCTTCTTCTGAAAGAAGCCTGCAGTCTAGACATAGCCTTACTGAATAGGTACCTGCATCACATCTGGCCCTACTTACTTCTCTTGGTGCCTATCTCAGCAGAGAAGCCAGTGACTGAATGGGCTGTGCTGACTAAATTACCCATTCAGTCTAAGAAGCGGCACGTTGCAGCAGCATGGAGTGAGTGTGGGGGAGGCTGCACTACTGATTTTTCTGCAGGACTTGGGCCAGTTATTGCCCACTGCTGTCTTAAGTGATAGTGAATTCCCCTTGACTTCAGCAGGAATTAAGAGTGTGCAGCGCCTCACAGAACTGTCCATATCAAACCTATGGTGATGTAGCTCTCAGTATGGATCATGATCAGCTAGAAAGGCCATGAGATTATGTAAGAAAGCCTTATAGTTCATGTGATCAACAATACAACAGCAACAATCGATTCTAATTTCTAAAGACTCTCTATATATGTAGACACCAACGTACATATTGTAGGTACGATGAGTGTTTAAGGCTATACAATGCTTTCCCAGACTTTCTGTATGAATTGAACACAATGGAATTAAAGATGATATGTAAATGAATGCATGAAAATTGGCAAAATCCCAAATCTTTATTTATCTTCATGAATTTCTCAGGATGACTCAGAGCCATAATAACAGAGGAAAATATAAAGTAGCAGATATTTTTTTCCAGCTGTGGAAACTGTGTACAAGACAAACAACAGTGAAATGTATCTGGATCTGGACACGATTGTGTTTGCTCATGTTTTCAACTTTGTCAGGTCTTGTCCTCATATGAGCACCGGATGGAGGATGCTCTCCTCATATCCAAATATTGGTTCTGTTCTGCATCACGGAAGTCAATAGCAGACTTCCATTGACTTCTCTGGGAGTAGGGTTGGGCAGTGAATCCATCAGAGCGTGATTTTTAATCAGGTAATTTACATTGTGAATATCAGGTGAGATTTTCACACACATTTTAGTGACATAGGAGCATAAATCCCAAGTCAATGGTATTTGTGCTCCTAATCAGGTAGGTGCTATTAAGAACCCCATCCTCAACCACCCAAAATAGTGACCCACGATTTTCAATTAGTTGTTTTAGAGGGGTAGTGTTAGTCTGTAACTGAAAAAACCTTGTGTTCAATGAGTTGTTCTTTGCATATGGATTTCTTTCTTGTTGTTTCGTTAAGAAAACAAACCCCTCTTTGAATAGCACCTACCTGTAGGGCCTGATCCAGCATGAGGGCTCCTAGGCACTATGGCAATAGAAATAATAATTTTATACAAATGAGTATATCGACTCCTTTCAAAAGTGCTTGGATCCATGTGCATTTGTAATCACTGTCCCACATGGCAGCAAATAGAAATTGCACGTTTAGTTACAAGTTTTATGCACTGGAATAACATTGAGACATACATTGCTTTTCCCGCGAAGGTGCCAGAGAGGTGGGCGGGCACTTTAGAGTATTACAACAGCTACTTCAGTGCTATCCAGACAATGCAATGAAGAACTCTTAGGCCCAGATCTTCAAAGGTCCTTAGCCTCCAAACATCCATTTAATTAGATGGATGTTAGGAGCCTAAATATCTCCATGGATCTGAGCTTTACTGTAAAGTAACAGACAACAGTTAGCTCCCATATTAGTCCTTTACACTGTCAAGACTTTCTAAGATAAGAGATTGTGTGATCCCTCAAGGTCATTTCAAGGCATCTGTTCTTACTGCATGTTTAACTTCATTCTCTGACTCACAAGGATGGTTTTATTGGCTTTTTAATATTGGGTGAAATTCCCTCTCTGCTGAGGCACAGCACAAGGTCCCCATGCGCCGTGTCAGGCTCACCTAAACATTATTCCAAGCTTAAGTGGAATTTAAAAGTGAAATACAAATCTTGTGCTGGACTTCTGCAGAGGGGTGATTTTCACCTGTTGCAATTTTGGGGAGCATGTGTATTTATTGATCTTAAAAGCAGTGCACTATTTAACCAAGCACATGGTGAAAGAACCAATAATTCCTTGTCATGTGAAAAGCACATTAGGGTTTGTCATCACCCACTCATAGAGCCAGATCCTCACCTGATGTCAGTCCCTGTGGTTACACTGATGTCAGCTGAGCTGTGCAGGTTTATATCAGCTGAGGATTTCAGAGTTTAGCAACAAAGACACGTTAGCGACCAAACTTTGTCCAACTATGGCTAGCCAAGTGATGACCGGGGGCATAAAAACAATGTGGGCATTTCATAAAGAATACAAACCAGTAAAATATAGAAACTTTTTAGTCTGTTTAACATAAATAGCTGATCTGTGCATGGATGGAATCAGATCTGTATGGCATACCCACATTAGTAATCTCATCTCAGAAAGAAGGTTCCAGGTCCACAATTGGTATCAAAATCACATGTTGGAGGAGGGACATAAGATACCAACTTGCTATCAGCTACAAGGTTCTTTGGGTCGGGGGCGGCTGACCCACAGAAAAATCACTCAGGGGTTGGAGGTTGCAGAGAGACTGGAATGCCAGTGTGGGCTCCCCAATGCTGGGGGAGACCCTAAGCTTTAGGGGCCAGATCCAGGCAACCCAGGGGCTACATCTGGCCCCCGGGCCTGAGGTTCCCCACCCCTGGTCTAGAACTGATTGTTCAGAGATCACCCCCAGCCTAGATGTGCAACACAAAGTCACAGACCCATTTATGGACCAGTTAGCTAGAATGAGGAGGTCCAGTTAGCTGATAGCCCTGGACTCTTTGTCAAAAACTCAAGCAATCAGACAGGGGAACCAGAGAGAACTAACGTTTGCTAAGCTTGCATTTCATTATCCATCCATGAGATGGTGGTAATACAGTAGAGTCTCGATTTTCCAACCTTCACTTATCCGACATTCCGTTTTATCCGATGTGCCGCCCATCACGTGATGGCAAGGGGCTCCAGGGACGCTTCGCACCACAATGGCCTTGCTTTCCCTTTTTCCAGCAGTGGGCAGGAGCTCTCCTCAGCCTGGCACACGCAGTGTGGGCTCGGCAACCTTGCCTCCCCACCCGACGCCTGGGGCAGCTCATGCCCGTGCTGAGGGCTTGCCCAGCGCTCAGGTGTGCTGGGCCCATGCCCTGCTTGGGGCCTGATCCTGGCTGTCCTAGGTTCGGGCCTGGACCCACTTCCCCCTCCCAAAGCTTTGCAGTCTGGGGGGAGGAGGGAGGAGGGAGAGAGATGCCCCACTGTGGAGTGAGCCCGGCTCCCGGCCGGAGCAAGGGGGGCGTCCAGGGGCCTGGGGGAAGAGAAAGGAAGAGAAAGGGGGAGGACGCGGCCCCTCACGAGGATGCAGCAGCCGGAATTCACTGGGGAGGGGGCAGCATGTGTGCCAACCGCCACCAAGACAAAGAGCGGAGCCCGCCTGGGAGGTGCTCCCCCTTAGCCGCCACCGTTGCTGCCATTACTGCTCTGCTCCCGCCCCTCGGCTGGAGCGCACCGGGTCCCTGCTCCACGAGCCAGCGCCGCCCGGCCCAAGGTGAGAGTGGGGCTGGGATCCACCACAAACTTGTGGTGGCTGCTGATAGGGAGTTGGGCAGCCCCGGGGGGCACTGCTGGGCCTAGCGCCCTCCCCCCGCCGTGTGAGTCCCAAGGCAGAGCCCTAGATCTTACTCCTGTTTGGGAGAAATACTAGTGATGATCAAGGTGGCAGATTCAGAACTGGACCCCGCAAGGTATTACAAAGGGTGAATTTATAAAATTAAAAGAATTATCCCTATTATTCGACATTTCCATTATCCGACCATCCTCCGGTCCCATTTAGGTCGGATAATTGAGACTTTACTGTAATGGTGTTGTGAGTCAGACTCTTCGTTCACCGCTAATAGTCCAGTGTTGCGCGAATCTTTCTTAACCAAGGGATACTGTGTCCAAGTAGGGAAATCTAGGAGGATCTGGTGAGCACAATATTTAATATAGCAGTACAGCCTGTGGAGACTATATTCCACTTACACTTCTCCATTTTGCTCTACTGGCTGCTGGGGTCCCTGAGTGATGCTGCCATAGCAACATGTCAAGCGTATTTATGTTGTTTTCATCCTGAGAGACCCCAAAGCATTTTACACACTGGAAGGCCAAATTCAGAAGCAACTGGTGTCACATGCCTCTTCCTCCTCTGCCCTGCTCAGTGTGTCAGATGCATCAAGGTCTGCCCTTTGATTTGTAACCCAGCGTGCTTTAGAGACACAGTTTGCATGTGTTCCTAAGAATTGCCTCAAAGACACAATACTTTAGGGCTACGTCTAGACTGGCATCATTTTCCGCAAATGCTTTTAACGGAAAAGTTTTCCGTTAAAAGCATTTGCGGAAAAGAGTGTCTAGATTGGCACGGACGCTTTTCCGCAAAAGCACTTTTTGCGGAAAAGCGTCCATGCCAATCTAGACGCGATTTCTGCAAAAAGCCCCGATCGCCATTTTTGCGATCAGGGCTTTTTTGCGCAAAACAAATCTGAGCTGTCTACACTGGCCCTTTTGCACAAAAGCTTTGCACAAAAGGACTTTTGCCCGAATGGGAGCATCATAGTATTTCTGCAAGAAGCACTGATTTCTTACAGTGCTTTTGCGGAAATTCAAGCAGCCAGTGTAGACAGCTGGCAAGTTTTCCGCAAAAGTGGCTGATTTTCTGAAAAAACTGGCCAGTCTAGACACAGCCTGTTTTGCAGACCAAGTAATGCTACACTGCCCTTGCTAAACACGTGGAGAGAGACTCTTCCTATACAAATGGCCCATGAAGGGGATAGTTCCTATATAGGTGAGGTGGCAGGGTAAGGGCACAACCCAATAAGCAAAATGAGGAGGGGGCAGTACTTTATCTGGCAGGAAGAGAATGCCACACTATAGGTAGGATTGGGGAGGAGATAATCTCCCCTATATATGTGTAGGTGAGTGTGACCCCTATACATGTTGAGGGAGGTGGTCTCTCTACATATGAGCAGGGAAAGCTGGAGGAAGAAACCTGGAAGGAGGGCGGTGTTGCCCTATAGCAGGGGTGGGGAACTTAAGATCCATGGGCCGGATCCAGCCTAAATCTGGCCCCAGAGGCTCAGGGCTCCGCTCCTCCCAGCACTGGGGAGCCGGTGCTAGTGCTCCAGCACCCCATTCCTGCTGTTCCCCCCACAAGGCTGGGGCACACAAAATCTGCGAGCTCCCCCCCAAGGCTCTGGTGTGCGAGGGGACTATGGACAATGTCTTTCTCCTCAGCCAGGGGCCACTCACGGGTGTGCAGCCCCAGACTGATTTTTCTGTGGGCCAGCAACCCCCCCACCCCTGCCCTCTATATTTTGGGCATAGGGGACCTGTGGTAACCTTTGATAGATGCCCTGCCTCCTCATACCCCCACCCAAAATCTAATTGCTCCGTGGGGTGCCCCATGTTGCCCCCTCGGGGTGGCCCCTCCTGGCACCCCCCCTGATTTTGGGGGGCGCCTATGGACCGCACCTGCCTCATGCCCCCTCTATGCATGAGCCCAGGGCTGCCCCTATGGGCTCAGGGGAATGGGGGACCCCCCCCCCAAGATCTTAACGCGCTGCGGGGCGGGCTTCCTGCTCCCGGAACCCGGAAAGGGCCGAGCGCCCGGGGCCCGCCATTGGTCGCCGCTGGCCCCGGCCGGGATATCCCAGGGCGCGCCGGGCGCAGCGCCGCGCGATGGAGGGGCCCTGGGGCTTCTCGGAGGAGCAGTTCCAGGCCGCCTGCCGGCAGCTGGACCAGCCGGCGCCGGCCGAAGCGGAAGGCTGGCAGCTCCTGGTGGAGTCCATGGGCGTCACGATCTACCGGCTGTACCACGAGGTACCCTGCACCGCGGGCTCCTTGTCTGCCTGGGGGGGGGGGGGGGTCTGCACGTCACTGGGGGGATCCTCTGGGTAGGGGGCAGATCTGCACTTGGGGGGGCACCCCCCATGCACCTGGAGGCTTGATGTGTGGGGCAGCGCTGTCTGTGTCCGGGGGGCAAAAGGACAGCGTCTGTACAGGCGAGCGTGCCCTGTGTGCATGGGGCAGGTGGGCAGGCCCTTGTAGGCATAGGGTAAGGTGGCATGCCCTGTGTAGTGGGGGTTCTCATTACATAAGGGGAAGGACTGGTTCTTTGGGGGAGGGGAGCACTTACATAATAGGTAATATATTTTTTGTATGTAGGGAACATTCTCAATACACAGTGAATTGCAATCCGAGTGAATACCCAGTTCTCTTATCTCTGCTGGATGCCTTATGTAGATGAGGAAGCCTCTATATAGCAGGTGTGGATCCCCTCTATTTTTTCAGGGAAGGGAAAGAGAACAGGCTCAACCCTTTGTATATGGGTGCATACCTACACCTACAGGAGGTGAAAACTGAATGTTGCCTACACCTAGTAGCTGCCCCCTCCTTCCTATAGATTTATGGGAGGAATGGTTACACCTCTGTAACTGAATGGAAGTCTGATTCATTGCTAGCTGAAGGCAATTTATCACCTAGAAACTTTTATGTGGGGTTGTTCTCTGTATGGACTCTCTCCATGGGAGGCTTGTGTATTTATCTAGATGTACAAAAAGCAGGGAGCTGTTTTGCTGATTAGCTGGAAGGACTGAGCTGCCCCATTGTGCCAGTCACCTTTGTCAGCTGTCTGGGCACTAACACCACTACTAGCTCAATGTCTCCTAGGTCAGGAAAGCAGCTTGCAGGCTAATGCCATTAATTGCTGATGGGGTAAGCTGTTGCAGCTGCAAACACTGCCCCTGTTGCTCTAAGTGTGACTGAATCATGACTGAATCATTTGAAAAATCATGGCAGACAGGGGAGATTCCAGAAGACTGGAAAAGGGCAAATATTGTGCCCATCTATAAAAAGGGGAATAAGAACAACCCAGGAAACTACAGACCGGTCAGTTTAACGTCTGTCCCAGGGAAGATAATGGAGCAGGTAATTAAGGAAATCATATGCAAACACTTGGAAGGTAATAAAGTGATAGGGAATAGCCAGCATGGGTTTGTGAAGAATAAGTCATGCCAAACTAATCTGATAGCTTTCTTTGATAGGATAACGAGCCTTGTGGATAAGGGAGAAGCGGTGGATGTCATATACCTAGACTTTAGTAAGGCATTTGATACGGTCTCGCATGATATTCTTATTGATAAACTAGGCAAATATAACTTAAATAGGGCCACGATATGGTGGGTGCATAATTGGCTGGATAACCGTAGTCAGAGAGTTGTTGTTAACGGTGCTAAATCCTGCTGGAAAGGGATAACAAGTGGAGTTCCGAAAGGGTCTGTTTTGGGACCCGTACTGTTCAATATCTTCATCAATGATATAGATATTGGGATAGAGAGTACGCTTATTAAGTTTGCAGATGATACCAAACTGGGTAGGGTTGCGACTTCTTTGGAGGATAGGAACATAATTCAAAATGACCTTAGCAAGTTAGAGAAATGGTCAGAGGTAAACAGGATGAGGTTTAATAAAGAGAAATGCAAAGTGCTCCACTTAGGAAGGAACAATCAGTTCCATACATACAAGATGAGAAGCGACTGTCTAGGAAGGAGCATGGCGGAAAGGGATCTAGGGGTCATAGTGGACCACAAGTTGAATATGAGTCAACAGTGTGATGCTGTTGCAAAAAAAGCAAATATGATTCTAGGTTGTATCAACAGGTGTGTTGTAAGCAAAACTCGTGAAGTCATTCTGCCGCTCTACTCTGCACTAGTTAGGCCTCAGCTGGAGTACTGTGTCCAGTTCTGGGCGCCACATTTCAAGAAAGATGTGGAGAAATTGGAAAGGGTACAGAGAAGAGCGACAAGAATGATTAAAGGTCTAGAGAACATGACCTATGAAGCCAGGCTTCATGAACTGGGCTTGTTTAGTTTGGAAAAAAGAAGATTAAGGGGGGACATGATAGCGGTTTTCAAATATCTAAAAGGGTGTCACAAGGAGGAAGGAGAAAATTTGTTCCTCTTGGTTTCTGAGGACAGGGTAAAGAGTAATGGGCTTAAAGTGCAGCAGGGTAGGTTTAGATTGGACATTAGGAAAAAATTCCTAACTGTCAGGGTGGTCAAATATTGGAATAAATTGCCAAGGGAGGTGGTGGAATCTCCCTCTCTGGAGATATTTAAGAACAGGTTAGATAGACATCTGTCAGGGATGGTGTAGACGGAGCTTGGTCCTGCCTTGAGGGCGGGGGGCTGGACTCGATGACCTCTTGAGGTCCCTTCCAGTCCTATTATTCTATGATTCTATGATTCTATTATTCTATGAATGAGCCTGCAGATCACTGGGGCTATGTCTAGACTGGCATGATTTTCCGGAAATGCTTTTAACGGAAAAGTTTTCCGTTAATAGCATTTTTGGAACAAAGCGTCTAGATTGGCACGGTCGCTTTTCCGCAAAAGCACTTTTTGCGGAAAAGCATCCGTACCACTCTAGACGTGCTTTTCCGGAAAAAAGTCCCGAACGCCATTTTCACGATCAGGGCTTTTTTGCGGAAAACAAATCTCAGCTGTCTACACTGGCCCTTTTGCGCAAAAGTTTTGCACAAAAGGACTTTTGCCCGAGCAGGAGCACCATAGTATTTCCGCAAGGACACTGACAATCTTACATGAGATCGTCTGTGCTTTTGCGGAAATTCAAGAGGCCAGTGTAGACAGCTGGCAAGTTTTTCCGGGAAAGTGGCAGATTTTCCGGAAAAACTGGCCAGTCTAGACACAGCCTGAGAGTGCTTCAGGTTTAGTCGTGCTTGGTAGATTGGAAACTCCTGATGGTGGCTCTGCTTGATGAAATAGGGCTTTGAGCCTGATGGAGGCAGTTTACTAATTTCAGTAGGAAATGACTTCTGTCTATTCCCTCCCCCCCCCCTTCAGTACAAATTTATCTAAGTGGAGCAGTGATCGCCGACCTTCTTAACCACAAGATCACTTTTTCAATCTAAGTGCAATGTAAGATCTCCCTCAAACCCAAATACCTGTGTCCCACTTCCTTCCTGCTCCTTCGGAGGTCCCACCCCTGCTCCGCCCCTTCTCTGAGGCCTCACCCTGCTCAGTCCATCCCCCTTCCTCACTCACTTTCACCAGGCTGGGGTTGGGGTGCAGGCTCTGGTCTTGGGCCAAGGAGTTTGGAGCATGGGAGGGGCTCCAGGCTTAGCCCAGGGTGAGGGTTTGGGGTCCAGGAGGAGTTTCGGGGTGCAAGCTCTGGGAAGAAGTTTGGGTGTAGGAGGAAGTTCAGGGCTGGGCCGGGTTCAGGAAGCAGGCTCTGTCTGGGCACCATTTAACTGAGATGGCTTCTGGGTGGTGGAGCAGTGGGGTTAAGGCAGACTTATTCCTGCCCTGGCCCTGCACCACTCCTGAAAGCAGCTGGCAAGTACAACAGTGGCACCATGGGCTGCCCCTCATCTGCAAGCACTGAGCCCGCATTCCTACTGGCCACGATTCCCTGTTACTAGTCAATGGGAGCTGCAGGAGTGGTGTCTGCAGGCAAGGACAGCATGTGGAAACCCCCTGCTCTGCCTTCCTCAGGGGCTGCAGGGGCGTGCCAGCCACTTCCAGGAGCAGCAGTTACCACAGGGATAATGACTCCAACCACTTAGAACTTGCTACTCAAAGAATGAAATTTAAGCGTAAGAGAGAAATGAAAGTTATGAAATGCACAGACTAGTTTACTATTAATGTCAGGAGAGTCTTTATTTTACACGGTAAATAATCCCATTTCCTGGCTTATTAAAACATTTAGGTATAAATAGCTCTTTGCTTTTGTATTCTTATTTTCTCTTCTAATCACACGCTCAACAGGTCAGTGCTACTGTTGCATTGGAATTAAGAGGTGTGTGTGTATGTAGCTTGACAGAGTCTACTGTTAGTACAAAATTGTCTTCAGCAATTTATTTATTAAAGTCAGTGGAAACCGTTTTGTTTCCTGCTGTCTATGCAATCTGAATATTGCAATATTTTGGTAGTGCACAACAATGGAAAAGAAAAATGAAGCTGGCTAGCCTTTCTTCAAATCTCAATAAAATGGGGGAAAAAATAAGTGACATAATCAAAAGTAAATGACACTTTAAAAGTTAAATTCACTTTAATAATCTGTAATATCAGTAATTCAGGTAAATAGCCTTTAAATATGATTTTTTTCTATCATCAGTAGCTTCTTAATTACAGTTTATCTCATTCAGCATACTCTGAGCTATTGAAAATGCTGAATTAATCAAATTGTTTGTCACTGTCCAGCTAGATGAATTCTCAAAACAAATTATCTGGTGCTATGAAAGGGAGACTTAGCTAAGATAAATTAGAAAATATATTTACATTAGCAGTTACATTTACTTATCATCAGGCTTCAGTCAGACCAGGTTTGATTAGATCCAAATGTCTTGCTAGGAGTAGGTCAGCTGAACTGAATTAGAAGGATTAGAAAAACAGAAGTTGTCACAACAGTAACACAGAGAATGATCATGGTCTACCTATATACCAATATATGTTTGTACTTCTGCAGTAACACTGCTGGCAGTAAAGGCCTCTTCCCCATTCTTCCTATTTCCTGGCTCCTAATTTGCCATAGTTATTAAATTGGACTTAAACCCCCCATTAGTCTAAGGAATTGACAGCCTGCTGATTTTCTCAAGCTGGGTGCATTTGTGTTTTCAGCAGGCCGCCTTCCTAAATTGGCTGTACTGACTGCTGAGGACAGGCATTCATTTTCTTTACAAAGAGAATTCATCAGCATTTTTTCAATCCCCACTTCAAAACTGGATTAAAAGCCTTTTAGGGGATCACTTTAGTCCCTGCTCACAGGCATTTATTCATTTGGGAAATAAAGATGTTCTACAACAGATGGCACTAGATTGTAACTCCCAGGGCGCAGCTGCAAGGGTGGAATTTTGGTAGGGTGGAGTGTGGGGGGCGCTGCTGTGTGCTTTGGAATGTGGCTTGCTTTTCATCCCATTCCTCCTCGGATGTTAAGGAAGTGAGGGGAAAGTACTTGCATTCTGTGCATGCCTCTCACCTGGCTGGTGAGCACCCATATTGTGAAGGGGGAGTAGAGGACTTCTGAAATAGTTCATGTGCCTCTTGCTTCTGTCAGGTTTTCAGCAGGGGGAGCTGCTCATGTTCTGTCCCCTGCTGTAGGCTATGATTGATCAATCTTTTGACCTCTCAGCAAGATGGATGCATGGCCAGATCCCATTATAGAATCTCGCTGATTTCAATGCAGCATGGCAGAGCTTCCAGAATCTGCCTGTTGAATCTCATTACATGATCAGATTTTAAGAAATGCATCAGTTCCTTAGTTTACCACCAACCTATGAATTGAGGAGCATATTTGCTCCACAGGGACACTGCTTGTGCCCCCAAATTAATTTGATTTGGCAGCATGGCTGATGAAAGATAGCTTAGGGTTAGATGAACAAAATATTACAGGGTCAAATATTGTGTCCTCAGCTTTGGAGCGTCCTGCTCCACTATACGTAAATATACATGTTTCACCCTAGATTATCTAGGGTATCTCGAAGGAATAGTTAGATCGAAACATGGAAGTCTTTCTGTTCTTTCTTTTTTTTTTTTTTAAGCAGCAAAAAAGACAAATTAAGGAATTAAACATGGTTTCAGGAAACCCCATCTTTTGACTCTGGGGCTACATCTAGACTGCAAGCCTCTTTCGAAAGAAGCTTTTTCAAAAGATACTTTTGAAAAAGCCTCTTTCAAAAAAAGAGCATCTAAGCTACAACCAGTACTTTCGAAAAAGCAAGCCGCTTTTTTGAAAGTCTGGACGCTCTCTTTTGAAAAAGCACAGTTTACATTCAATAGCGCCTTTTTTTGAAAAAGTAATTTCGAAAAAGGCGTTTTTCCTCATAAAATGACGTTTACCGTGATTGAAAAAACTGCCACGTTCTTTCGATTTACTTTCGAAAGAACACGGCTGCAGTCGAGGCACAGGGGAAGCTTTTTTGAAAAAGGCTACTTTTTTCGAAAAAACTTTGTAGTCTAGACACACCCTGGTAGTTTAGGTGCCCTGCTTCTTGGGATGTTTTTTCCTAAACATCTGAGGCGTAGCTGTGTTAGTCTGTAACTTTAAAAATGAGTAGTCCTATGGCACCTTAGAGATTAACAAATATAGTATCATGAGCTTTCGTGGGCAAAACCTGCTTCTTCCTAAAAGGAAAACCTAAAGGAGAAAGCAAACAAATAGGTCATCCAGGTCCCTGTGAAAGGGGAAGGGTGGCTGGGGAAAGTCTGATTCATCCTCATTACAAGAACTAGAATTGTCACTTCCAGGTAATTTGTTTTTCTTCTGTCGCTGTGTGGTAATGTATCCCCCTATTTATAGTATGGGAAGGGTAAGCTCTGGTACTGAAATGAAAGCATGTCAGTGGTGTAGAGTGCACACAGTAAATAGCTAATGAGGTTTGTCAGGTATTTGAAAGAGGTATAAATATAGATATAATTAATAAGCAGTGGTTTTGGTAGAATCTCATAGTAGGGTAGAAGTGGTACTGTATGGTAGCTACCAGTAAACTTATTCATAAAATATTAGCTGATTTTTGAGGAGAAATCTTGCATTTTTCTCTCAACTTGTTTTTCAACATCTCCCTACTCCTGAGAACTTCTTTCTGCCCTCTCCTCCTTACGTTTTCCCTTCTCTCCTCACCTATAACTGCCAGGTCAATGGCCCATCGGGGACGTTAGCTGGAGAATCCTACACTGAGCTATGAGCAGGGGTGTGTACTTGGCACGGTTCACTCCCATTCCTGACACTTGCCCCTTCTGTGGTGAGAGGGAGACCCTGTGCACGTCTACCTCTAGTACTCCAGGCTACAGCCCCTCTTTTGGCTCCTCTAGAACTTCTTGTTGAGGTTCTGGCTGCACTTCTACCCTCACCTACTCATCTATGCACACCCCATCCATGGCCCAACAAAGTCGCGGGACATCCTGCTCAACCTCCTCCTGGCTATCGCCAAGATGGTAATTTATAAGCCTAGGGAGCAGAGGTTGGCTGAAGGAGGGGCCTGCGACTGTGGGGTCTATTTCCATTCCTGCATCCCTCACGCATCCGGGCAGAGTTCCACTGGGCGGTGTCTGCTGGCTCTCTCTTGATCTTTGAGGGGCAGTGGGCGCTGTCCAGGGTTCTCTGCTTGGTGTCCCCATCCGGTTCCCTTGTTTTAGCCCTTTGACCCTCACAACCATCCCTGTTTTATCTTTATTTGTCCCAAGTAATTACTTGGTTTTCTGGGCTTAGTGGACACTACCCTTAGGCTGTGGGGAGGTCATTTAGATGTGGACGGGCTAACTCCCGCCCACCTCCCAGACTCCAATAGGTGCAAACCCTCCCCCCCAAAAAAACCTGCCAGGGGAAGGAAAGAGAAGGGCCCTCATGTTTGTTTTAAGAATTTTGACTTTTTTTTTTAATGTTTTTAGAAAAAAATGCTATTTTTCATGTTGTTTTATATTGCTTCTTAATATGAAAATATTCCACTTCTAATTACCATGAAAATCCATGCTAGTGCAGTAGTGCAAGATTCTGCAGTATCTCAGCCTACTTTGAGAACTGTTGGTGGCTAATACACTACCCCACAAGGAGTTAAGTCGTTAAGTCACTAAAAATGGCCGTTTTCAAACTAATTCAGTAGAACTCCTGCTGACTATTGTTCAACTTGATGTGCACTGGTGCACTATTTTTAAGTCCTGACTCAACAGGGCTGTACCCTGTACTATCCTGTGAAGCTTACTTAATGTCTTTTTTTTTTCCCCAATGGAACCTGGATGAGCTAGTTCTGCCATACAATCTATTTTCACACTGGCATGTGCTAGTGCAGAAACATCAAGACCGTTGGGCCTTCAGAGTATGTCTACACTGCACAACTATTTGATATGTCTACACTGCACAGCTATTTTGGAATACCAGAGGTACACAAGTTGCCTGTTATTTCAAAATATTTTTTGAAAGAACAGGCGCAGTATATCGCCATCCCAGTAAACCTCATTGCACAGGGGATAAGGGATGGTTCAAAATAGCACATTATTTCAAAATTTGGTGCTGTGTAGACATATCAAATTTCAAAAGAAGCTATTTCGAAATAGATGTGAAATAAGATAATACAATTTGCTTAGCATAAATTGTATTTCTTATTTCGAGTTTAGAGTTCTGTGTAGACGCACCCTTATTGACTTACCTCCAGAGAAATCCTATGAGAATTACAAAATATGTTGAAGGAAGCTCTTAAATATCATAAATGGGCTCGTTGGTCTATCTTTGAGCAGAGCCCCTACTTTGATTTTAAGTGTGTGATTGTGGGCCGCCACGCAGCCCCTTTCTGCCAGTCCCCCTTCGGGGGGTCGTTTAAGCATCGGTCTCTATCGTCTCTGCTCCAGACCGGTAGTGATGCCGTCGCTCTCTCCTCCGCTCATGTTGCCGCCGTGCCCCACTGTCTACTGTGGTGCTGGACATGAGGCGGGGGAAGAGGGGGGCCTGGGCCCGCCCTCGCTCACGGGCCCCAGCCCAGGGCCCTAAGGACTCGGATTGACTGGGATCCGGTCCGGCTGGTGGGGCGTTCCACCGCAACTCACCAGCCCGCCAACCACACCGGGTTCCGCTCTGGGCTACTTCCCTCCCCCTCGGAAGCCCCCAAGCTTGGAGCTCACCTTCCCTCTTGCCGACAGTGTTGCTGGAGGGGGTAGCATCCGTTTCCGGCCACAAACGGACTCTTCCTCCCTAGCTCAGGGCCTCTTCCCCTTGGTCTGGGTGGCAGCGTTTTAAAATGCCGCGCCCTTTCTCTTCCTCCTATCCCAGGCGGGGCCGTATCGGCTGATCGCCGCGACTCTGCCCCCGTCGTTTCCTGATGTCCCAGGTCTGAGATGCCGTGCAGCCCCTGCCTTCCCCCAGGGCGGGGCCTCCCCCCTCGCTTTCTCCGTCCGCCCCGGGCCATCTCGGATGTCGCCTACCCTGACATCAGTCTGGGGCGACGGCCGAGCAGCGTGGGAGCAAGCCGCACACGGGCGCACTTCTCCGCCGTGGCAGCCGAACAGCGCCTGTCCAGCCGCGGGGAATGTGCGGGGCGGGGGCGCCTTGTCACACTGATCTAGAGCAGTTTGATTTATCCTATTCCCCATCTGCAAAACAAGGAACTTTAATTATCCCCATATTGTTGGGCTGTTTGAGGATTAATTCATGTGTGAGAGACCTGTTCGGTGAAATTCTACAGCCTATATCCTGCAGAAGCTCAGGCTACATCTGTGGTGGGCAGCCTGCAAGCTTTATGTGGCCCATCGGGCTTCTATGTGTGTCCCTTGAGACCATTTGTTTACTGTTGCCCACACGCAGGGTTGCCGGATTCTGCTGGTTTCTGTCCATGTAGCTTTTTCCTATTGGTATTTATTGCTATAGTGAGACGCAGGTAAAGCCAGGGCGCACAAAGCGAGGTGTGTATGTTGTTTGTGAGAGCCACGTGGGCCCTCTAAATCCAATTAAAGCGCTGGTATGGTTCAGTCAGCTCACCCTGCAAGTTCTATACAAGTGCAGTTGGCAAAACTACCCTATCCCGGGAGACCGTCTTGGTTATGCCAATCTTGTGGTCCAATGAGATGGAGGGCCACTCATGAAGCCCACTCGCTAGCCTAGGTTGCCCAACACCGAACGACCTTCCAATATTAAACAGCCTAAGGTGTGAATAAGGGGTCTGTTAGGGAGCGAGGACAAGGATTCTCCATGTTCATTCAGAAATGGATGAACTCTGAGAGGGTATGTGTCCTTAAGGGTACGTCTACACAGCACACTTATATTGAAATAAGCTGTTTCGGAATTTTTTTTCCAAAATGGCTTATTTCAAAATAGCACATCTACGCTATAGGGAAGCCTCAGAATTAGTCCGAGGCAGGGTTCCCTAACGTGGACATGCTACCTCGAATTATTCCCCAGTGCCTCCTGGGGCTCTAATTACCGTACTTTGAATGGCCCTGGGGAGGAGCTATTTTGAAATAGCAGCAGTGGAGCATCCACACTATAGCTATTCCAAAATAGCTATTTTGGAATAAATGTTATTTCTTGTGGAATGAGGTTTACAGATTTCAAAATAAGCCATCTGTTATTTCAAAATTATTTCAAAGTAATAGAATTGCTGTGTAGACGCTCGCATTGTTATTTCAGAATAATGGCTGTTATTCTGAAATAATGCTGCTGTGTAGACGTGCCCCAAGAGAATTGGAGGGTACACACCAGCAAAACATAGGTGATTATCACACTGATTATATTTTGCTCCTGTGAATTCTTTCCTTGTAGGATTGTGATGAGCGTCTAAAACTTATGGAAAGGATAATGGAGAATGGCATAACGAGAGGAGGGGGGGGGGACTGGGAGGACTGGCTTGGCAGGCTTTAAATCTGTGCTGGGTTAAGACTGGGCCAAATTTGGCTGTTCTGGAGAAGAGACAAGCACAGCCGCAATTATCCAACTGTTACTTCTCTGACTTTCCTGGGAGATGTGATAAGAGTTTGGGTGAAGAGTTAGATTGTACCCAAAGGTCATGTTGTGTGAAAGGGTAATAAAAATGCCAAGTTTAGTCTGTCTGTCCAATGAACCATCTCCAAATGTTTAGCTGGAGAGTGATTGTTTCACAGCATGTCTCTTGCACACACATCTACTGTGGCAGAGTGATCCTCCATTTCCCTTGCAAAGTTTGTTGTAACAGTTACAAACTTTAGTAAGCACTTTGAGGAAATTCAATAATCAAGGGTACTTACCAAAGTATGGTAGTATAGAGTTGTGCGATTGTTTGCTTGCTGGCAGTTGTGGAAAAGTAAAAAATTATAATGAAGTTGAATACAATTTTTTTTAGAGCATCAAAATTCCAGTTTTGTTCTGTGCTAAATGAAATGTTTTGGTTGGATTTTTATTTTTTTTAAAGCGAAGGGAATCGGTGAATGGAGGCAGTGGAGTTGTCCACTCTTAATAGCTGAATGGTTGGAGCTCTCGCTTGCTCTAGGTTTGAATATCATTACCTCCTCCCAGATGAAGGCTGCTGTGACTATTGGGCCTAAATATTTGCCCTTATTGTAGGTCAAATGTAGACAGAAAATGTGCGGGTTCATAACATGTCACAGTAACCTACAAAATTACCTTGAAAACTAATTATGGAAAATAGGACAAGGTTTTTGTTCCCCAATAATAAATGTTATGAGAAGTGAACCAGACACGCACACATCTGTGTCATCCTTTTGCTTTTCACTTTTTGCTATTGCAGTACATCAGAGGAAGAGTGACAAGACAAATTGTACTCCCGTGACAATTTGAACCAATTGGTCTCTCCACTTTCTGCCCTTTCACAGCATTTTGAAACTTCATACAGCATCTTAACCAGTGACACTAACCCTTTGGGAAGTCCAGATTGTCCTCTTGCATAGTGAAGGCACTTGAAGACCTTTAAGACTAATCTTAAAGGAACCTTTAAGACTAATCTTCTCTGGTAAGCAAGCCTTTTCTCAGTTTAAGCTAGTAATGCAACTGGGACACGGCTACTCAGTGCTGCTCGAATGTTATTTGGCAGAGTGGCCACTCTCAGGCTCCTTCAAGCTGGATCATTGAGACCAATTCTTGTCGGGGGCTGGTTTTTGTAACTGATATTTTTTTACATGGACAGGTAGTTAGTCTGACTCCGCCATAGATCTATGACTTCTTATATGATGCACAGGAGTGGAGCCTTGCAAATCCACAGATAGCCGCTTTGTATCTGCAGGTAGCCACATCCGTGGATGTCAGAGTGGCTATCCGCAGCCTATTTTTGTAGATACAGAGACAAATCTTGCATCCATGCAGGGCTCTGCAGAGCAGACTGTGCTGTGTATCCGGTTCCCTCATCTAGGCCTGCTGACAGGGAAGGGCGAAGGGGGGATATTAAAGGATCTTGGCAATGCTCAGAGCACTGGGCCCTTTAAGTCACTGCTGGAGTATCCCATGGTGCACTGCTGGCAGCATGGAGGTGTGGAGGGAGGAGGGTACATGAGAATGCTGAGGTGGGTGTGGTGCTGGGGGAAGCAAGGGGGTGCCGTGGTCTGGGCAGTGCTGAGGGCTGGCTGCTCCCAGCCTCACCCTTTCCACCTGAGGCTCTGCCCCTTTTGGGAGCATGGAGCCATTCTCCTCCCCTCCCCCACTATCACTTTGTCCAGGGGCCTACCACAGCTGTAAGCTCCCCTGCCCTCTTCCACCCCCCAGAGGGCTCGCTAGGAGTTTAAGATGGCCCAAATGGGTGAGTGGCTGCCTGATGAACTAACACTCAGCTCAGTATGGCGTTATGAGCAGCACAAAATAGCTGTGTCCCCATTGTATTGTTAGCTCAAGCAACACTGTCGAGGTTCGATCCACCTCCCAAATGGGCCATGTAGCTGCTGTTGAAAGCACCACCAAATTCATGTTAGAGAGAAAGTGTGTGGATGGGAATTAGGTTGGGGCAGCTCTTGGGAGGTACTGCAAGATAATGCTATAGTGGAGACAAGCTCTGAGAGGTGGATGCTGCCATTGAAAGTTTCAATGAGAAGGAAGCACTGTGTGGCTTTTGTTTTCCCAAGCAGATAAACAGTAGGAGATACAGGGTTCAGAGAGGGAAACTTTGCTGCTGTCCTTTTAACTTGCGCTACTACGTAGTAGCTAGAGTCATGGATGTTGACACCAGGATTATAGTTTTAAGCAGGCTCCTTTTGTTTCTTGTCAAGAGACACCAAGATACTGGAAAGGATCCAGCAAAAGAATAATAAAAATGACTCTTTTCCTGCTACAGAATAGCAATGCGTTATTCTATGAGAGACAAAGGGAGTGCAATTAATGTTCCCTAGTGCATTAATGGGATTAGGGAAATGTGATTACAAAAATAGTGCAAGGCAGGATAATGTAAATGCAGATAAACAGTTTACATGGAAGAAAATCTTCCACCCCCCCCTCCCCCATTGCATTTGACCTCTCAAAACTGTAAATTTGAATGTCTGTCCAACGAAGTAGTGCAGACGCTTGTTATGGTGAAAGTTTTAGGGTCAGTTCTGCAGTGAATCTGAGTTGACATGCCTATAACTTTGATCCCCAGCTTGTTTGAAGTCTGTGAGGTTTTTCTAATGTTGTCAAAGGCCTTTTGAGTCACACCTTGGATGAGGAGTTGTCAGCAGGCTTTCAGCATTTCATCATTGCAAAGGCATATTGGCAAGTCAAGATCTTTCATTGCGTACTCTGGGCCCAATGAAGGAAAGAGCAGTTACAGGGCATCTACTTGCTTTTGGCAATTTGTCAAACTTCACATGATAGTGGAGTCTAGTAGTAGACATACAGTAGTTATTTGGAGGGCATTCACTTTCGGGATTTAGGCTAGGCTGTGTAACTTATACTGAAATAGCTGCAAATGTTTAAAGTAGACATTCTACTCGTGCAATGTACTCCAGTGGCTTACTAGGATAAATTAGAGTAGTACAAGTCTCATCTGGGACAGCTTCCATTGGGAGTTTGCACTCGCTTATTACAAAATTAAAAAGAGATTAGGTGTGGAAGGAAGAGAGACCGAACAACCCAGTGTGCACAGAGCCTTAGAGAGGCGTTTGCATTAAAGTAGTGGTTGCGATTATCTCTTTCTGCCAAAAGATATTTCATGGTCATGCCCTACCACCATTCTCCATAATATTATTTAATCTGATCAGGTTGAAATACATTATGAAGACCTTAGAGTAGACCTTGTCAGTTATTTCAAATTCTTCAATAGAGAGACTGTATCCTTGGAAAGGCCATGACTACAAAATTAAATATCACCAGCTTCCTAACTTGCTGCTTTTTAGTTTTAAAATCTATTTCTAACGCTGAAGCCATAAGATAAACTGTATGTTCAGTGCATCATTCATCTTGCCTATATGGAAAGGACTCGCTTGAATGTTGGCTTGATGAGGTATGCCATTTTGCCAAAATTAGCTTGAGACCGTTTTGTAAAAATGGAAATATTAATGCCTTATTACTAACATGGTACAAGTCATGCTGTATCTCTTTAAAAACAAATTCCTTCTCTTAAATAGAGTGCTTGTCAAAGACTGAGTTGTCAAGAAGTGTTATTCACGGAATAGGATACATTCGGGGTAACACAAGTAAGCTGACCCAAAATGGGCACTGATTCACTTTGTCCAAGTCTGTTAAAGTCAAGGATATTACGTGGGCTGTAAGGCAGTTTAGGATTGGAACTGGGGGGCTGGATTGTGTTCTCAGTTACACTCTTCAGGAAAGAGGCAATTCTGGGGAGGAGGGTAGTTGAAATAGCATAGCCATACAATTTGTTGTCTTGAACCCAGTCTACAGTAGGGGGTTATCATATATATAGTAGCCCAATGTCTGTGACTCTGTAATGCTGAAATACTGGCTGTTGCCTCTGGGCGGCGCTGTTGCCTGAGTCACATCCTTCGCCTCCCACCGTGGCGCTCAGCTGACTTCTGTGCCACTCAGCCGGGCCTCCATGGGGAAGCAAGTGGCTGTTTGGGCTCCGCGGGGGAAGGGGAGACACCCGAAAAATCCCGTCTTATGAAGGGCTATTGGCTAGTTTCAAAATAACAAGCGGAGCATCCACACTACCAAACCCTTTGTTTTGAAAGAACAGGCTGGTTATTTCAAAATAAGAACTCCTGCTTTCCACGAGGAAGAACACTAATTTCAAAATATTTATTTCAAAGTAGCAGTAGTGTGGATGCTCAGCTGCTGCTATTTTGAAATAACTACTCAGAGTAATTCAGACCAATTACTACTTAGTGCTTCCTGGGGCGCTAAGTCGAGGTAGCACATCCACATTAATGGAGCCTGCCTCGGACTAGTTTTAAGGTTTCCCTGTAGTGTGGCTGCACTATTTAGAAATTATTATTTCGGGAGTTGTTGTTTCAAAATAACTTATTTTGAAATAATTTCCTAGTGTAAACATGCACTTGGTGTGTTGAAGCCTTCTCACTACACAGCCACCACTGGAATTAGAACAAGTTGGCATTGAACCACAACAGTTCTTTTCACACAGACCATTGAATAGCCATGGTCTGTATGGAATATTTCCCCCTCTTTGAGATTGCTCGGTCTTACTCAATTACAATTGACACTTAAAATATTCACGTTGTTTTAATTAGTACTGACCTGGTAGTAACAATAGGGTAAACTCTGCTCCATATGTTCAGATGGCATTTCCATATATTATGTGAAACTTTAAAAGCATTAACACATGAAATCGGGTGCTGGGGGAATTGAGGGCTGGGATTCATGATGTTTGCAGAAGGAAAACCACTAATATTCAAGATGCTCAGTGTATATGTTACACTCCACACTGTACACTTACAGGTATAGCCTGTGATTCAAAATTTGGAATAATATTCCCACTGTTGGTAGCCTTTTACAGAAGTAGTAATTACTATGGGTCATTCATTACCTAGTCATGTTGCACAACAAAACCTCTTATTTCTAGGTCAGATTGTGGTACCTTGATTCTGTTCCATTCAAGCACTTGGGAGCAGGATCAGTCCTATCTTTTGTAGTGTCTTTTACCCCACGTGATGCCACTGAGTTTCTGAGAACTCCTTGTAGAGTACTAGTTGATGTGAATAAGGGAATTGTGAAGTGGTTCTGTGAGGGAATCTGACTTGGTATTTCCATATACAAACTTAAACCAAGGCCATATTGTATTTGGGATTGTTTTTAAAGGGATTTGCTTTCACAGATGACGTAGGTTTGCAATAACTGCCCCACCTTGCTTCCTTCAGCTGCTCTTCATGCCGTGGAATGTTTCCCTTTTTGTCTGTTCTGTTTCCACAGCAATCAGGACTTTACGAGTATAAAATCTTTGGTGGCCTTACTGAGTGTCCCCCAGAGTTGTGTGCAGATGTCTATATGGATTTAGAGTACAGAAAACAATGGGATCAGTATGTTAAAGGTTAGTAAATAATCAAATTGCTTTTTAAAAGTTTAAGCCTCATCCAACTTTTTAGGAAGCCTCCCTGAGAAGGAAAAAAAAAAATTCTCTCTCTCCTCTTAGGGTCATATTTCCCAAAGGACTTGAAGTCACATTTTCAGGAATTCAGCATTTATAATTGAGGTCAAGTTATAAAAAGCACTCCTCACTCAGTATGCCCCCAGTTGTATACCAATAAGTGTATATGACAGCTGAATTCTTGTCTAGTCATCGCCAAACTTGAAAAATCAAGAGAGCACCTCACAGCATCAGTCCTTGCCACTTTGAAGTACTTATGAGCCCTGTGGTCTCTGAATCCCCGTGCCTTGTGCTTCAAGTGTCTCTGAAGGCTGGGGGAGGGGACATGCAGAAGAGGCGCTGCCCAGATCGCTGCTTGAGGTCCTTCCCCTTTTGGGAGCATGGAGCCACCCCACACACATTTCCTAGGGGCTTGTGCAGTCTGTTATCTCCCCTGTACATGGCCCTTATTTCCACAGGATCCAAGTACCTCTCTGTTTTAAGTGTGTTTATCCTCATGGCACACAGGCAGGTGGAAGTAGTTTTAGCTCCATTTTACAGATGGGCAAAACTCAGGCACAGTGAGGCTAAGTGACATGCCTAAGATGGCAGAAAAAGTCTAGGGTGGATTAGATAGTTGAACCCAGGTCTCCTAAGTGGCAGGCTGGCACCTGAACCATTGCTCTGCACTGTCTATGGGGAAATGTCTCCCTTTGAAGTGCTCTTTGCCTGGTGATGCAGTAGGCACAAAGCCTGAGACACGGTGCTGGGGCTCACGCTCTCATCACACTCTGTGTTCCTGCTTGGAGGCTGGGTCGGCACAAGCTTTGAACTATAATTTTATTCTATACTCTTCTGAAATATTAGGTGACCGTATTGCTGTCACGTGCTCAGAATAGCTGTCCTCCTGGTGGCAGTTTTGCAGGTGAGGTCAGGCTTAGCTCTCATAGGCCCCACATTTATTTGTCTGTTTTGGGAGAGCCTTGCTACCTTTTTGGGTGCTTTACAAAAATAGTGACTGTCCAATTGGAAAACCTAAAACACCTATCAATGGCCTCCCCAGAAGTAATAGTTCACCTGGCCTCATTCAGAATGTTAACGTGTCAGTTATCAACCATGTTCCCATGCCATCCACACACCTGTTTCCACAAACACCTGGAGGAGGAAGGTAGGAAGGATGGGTTGAATTTGCAATGCGTCTGGATGGCCAACAGCTGGAGTCCAGAGGGGCAAGGACTCTATTTAGGAAAGTACTCAAGAACATGCGTATCCCACTGAAGTCATAGTAATTAAGCATATTCATGTGTATTTTCCTGAATAGGGACCTGGAAGAGCATGTTCCAAAGCCAAGGAAAATCTTGCCAGATACCCTCCTTGCTTTTAAACTCTGGGAGCTCTAGCCAGTGAATGGTTGTGCTGACAGCACCTTGATCAGTATTGTTGCGAGAGCTACTTAACCTACCAAAAATAAGTTGATTGAAATTGTCCTGTAGCTTTACTAGTGAAATAGGTGTAAGCTAACACAAAGTGGCTACAGTAAAACTCCGATGGTCCGGCATCTGATGGTCCGGTACTCCTGATGGTCTGGCACCATTAGGAACCCAGAAGTGCTCCGGGCAGCTGGACCATTGGAGCTGCTCTGCCCTCAGCTTCTCTGATTCAGCTGCTGCTAAAACTGACCAGCGGCTGAATCGGGGAAGCCGGGGGCAGAGCAGCTGGGGGGCTGCCGGGTAGGTCCTGTAGCGCTGCCCCCGATCAGCCGCTGCTGAAACTGACCAGCGGCTGACTCCAGGAAGCTCCAAGAGCTGCTCTTCCCCGGGCTTCCTGGAATCAGCCCCATATCAGTTGGGGATGCCTGGGGCAGAGCAGCTGGGGGGGCTGCCGGGGACGCCTGGGGCAGAGCCGGACTATCGGAAGGGGGGGGGCTAGGAGTCTGGGGTGGCATCCCCCCAACCCCAGACTCCTTATAGCTCCCCCTTCTGATAGTCCGGCAAATCTGATAATCTGGCACCCCCTGGGTCCTAAAGGTGCCGAATTATCGGAAGTTTACTGTATTTAACTGTAAAAGACATTCATGTTTTCTGCTAGCACAAACAGCTCAAAAGAAGCTTGAAGTGAAACCTTAATTCATGCACAGTATCGTAAACGAAGACAAAACAATTGGCCATTCTAATTTTCCATTTAAATGACTTTATCAGAGTGTAGTTTGAAAAACACTTAGCTATGGCAATTACAAACTAGTGTCTGAAGCCAACATATGGAGATCATGTTGTAATGCCTTTTTTTATTCAAAGAGAATAGAAAGGAAGCAGTTGGGAAGTTCCACCCTTTAAATTCTAAAATGTAGATAATGTTGCAAGGTTGGCCTTTGCACCCTCATTGACTAAAATATCTGGCTCCCCGAACGATGTCCAGAACTTGTGCATGTTTTGAAATAATGATTTGATACAAGTTTGAGATTTGCAGCCTCAAAGGTATTTCATATGCCAAGGCTGGACGAGTTGGCCTTCTGCCGACAGGTAATTAACTGTCATATTTTTTATAATATTCTGGGTAGATAGCAGAAAACTGGAAACATTAAATATGCCCTTTGTTTTAAGGGGTGCTAATGGTGATATCAGGAGTGCTTTAAATGTCAACGTTATTAACAATTTACTGTTTCCCAAAGTACGTCAGAAAGTCAGCACCATATTACGAAGAGTAACGCAACTTGCTCAGAGTGATCGCTCTTTTTTTGGATAAGCCTATAAAAACACATGGCAGGGTTGAAAATGGTTTTGCTTCTCTGGAAAGTGGGCTGAGCATTCCAAAGACAGGATACCCAGAGCATGTATTGCTCCATTAAGTCTGATCTGCAGCCTCCCCCAACAGTGACCTCCATTTCAGCATCAAGGCTTTGGACTATAAGCTGTAGATTTGCCCTTGCCTATAAAGGAGCACACACTTCAATAGTGCTAGGTAGTAATTTCCATGTTTGTGGCACGTGTATACACAGATCAGCCATTCTCTACTACAGCACTTTATGAAAATTTTGCTGTGAAATGAGATCCATTTCCAACAAAGCTGAACTACCCACTGTTTCTATTCTGTATTCTAAACAAAACTGAACAGTACAATGGATGAAGTACGTTTTGGAATGTAGCCTTTTTTAAAAAAAAAAAAAAAAAAAGGGAATGCTGCATTTTAGCAAGTGTGTAATTTTCAGCAATAATAATGTATCAGGCTCTTCAGAATGGATTACTGAAGTTGTGGCATTGGACAGAACAACCAAACCTCTGCTTGGTCAGCTTTTGGCAGCCTATTCTCTAGACTGGACAGGCTAAACTGGAGCACGGGTGTTACAATACATGACTTTCATGAGTACTATTGTGCGATGCTTAACTTTTAAAAAAGAAACACAGCAAGCTTTAAAACAATCTCTCCAGCTATTTGAATGTCTAGACATATGTCAATTTGAGATTGACATGCCAATCTTTTGAAAAAGAGGGAGACAGCTGGCATTCAGCCTCACTGGTTAGCATTTTAGTGTCATTTTACCAAAGAAAAATTAAACTAAAGCAACAGTTCAGAAGCAACACATTAATACTCCAGTGACCTCTGGTGGAAAGTGTGAGAATGTGTGATTTTTTTTTTTTTTTTTTTTTTTTTGGGTCACTGCATTGAAGGGACAGCAGCGTACTGTGTGCACATCTTCAGTGTTAGTGAAATTGCACCTGGACCACAGAATGGAAATGTAGTTTGTGTGAATAATACCTGGTACATACATATTCACTGGTTGTAATGGCAGTTCTTTTTTTAGATGCACCATTTCCCCACCCATTTTCAATTTCTTTCCTTCCCTGCCCTCTGTGGCACCGTTCTTTGTTCATGTGTAAACGGGCCCAAGAAGCTGTGTATTAGCATGACATTTCAGATTTGTAATATCTGTCTGTATTGTTCAAACAGTACATTGGGTTAAGAGTGGGCGTTCCCTTGGAGATAGCTGAATGGTTCCAGCATGACAAAATTATAGTGGCAGCTTCTTTTGATATGAAAACACAAGTGGCTGAACTGTATTGGTGCTTATTCACTGGTACTGCCTAACTTACCCTTTTTGTCATTCGTTGGCAACTCCTCCCCCAGCTGCCCCCCCCCCCCCCCCCAGTTTTGCTCATCATTCACTTTAATTGGGAGTCTTTTCATACTTGCCACACATTCTAATTCCACGTTAGTGGAATGGATCTCAAGAATATAAAGTGGCTGCCTGTTTTGTTTCAAAAGTACATTCAACAACAGAACTCTTCTGACTTCTAGATACAGGATGAGCATTAAAAAGGACGTGTGCCTCTGCACAGCTTTACTCAACAGGCAGGACAGGCTTTGAATGAGTTTACGTTCTGGGAGGGAGTTTGGCTCGGGACAGGTCCATGTTTCCTAGGAGATCGGCCCTGTGTCAATCAATCCCCAGGAGATCGATTTTAACTGGTCTAGTAAAGACCCTCTAAATCAACTCCTGACCATCTACACCGGTACTTCACCTGAATGAGAAGTATAAGGGAAGTTGATGGGAGTTTGTCCCAGTGGACACCCCACAAAAATGCAACATAATGTACATCGTCTATTCACGTAGCTGGAGTTGCTTGCCTTAGGTCGACATTACCCGTAGTGTAGACCTGCCTTCAGCCTCCTCACAGACTGTTCTCCTCTTGCATCGATGCACTTAATAAGCAATGGAGATGTGATTCTGCTTGCAATTTCTGGTTCAGTTAATTTACTTAATTCCTGATTGGAACTGTCTACCGTAGAAACACCTTTTTCTCTTGACCTGGCACTACTTGACTTAACAGATCCCAGTATAGCTGTGCTGAGATACAACCAGACATTTAAATTCTTGCATGACTAGTTTAAGCAGTTTTTAGCTGTTACATATGTGTAAATGTTACAGCTGGAACTAACTCTGATGGCCAACGCACTTTTTGTTTCTCTTTACCAATTGTAGAGCTGTGCGAGAAGACTTGCAATGGGAAGAGAATAATCTACTGGGAAGTGAAGTACCCTTTCCCTTTGTCGAACAGAGATGTATCCTTTCAAAGCTCTTTTGTCCTGGGGGCTATGCAGCTTATTCAAGTGTTCGGATGCAGGCAGCTGTTAGAGTTCTTCTTGTCTGTTACTACAAGGGCTGAAGTGCAGAAAAGCCAAACCTGAAAAGAGAACTAAGGATTTAAAAATTTGATGGTTCACTATGTGACTCACTCACCTGGGTACCACATGGATTTCAGCAAAATATAGGTTTTTGAGTGTGTCTGCAGTATAAGACCTATAACCAGGCCTGCTGATGGAGGTGGGAATTGCCCTGGTGATTCAAAGGGGGTTGGGGCTCCCAGCTGTCGCTGCTGCAGCTGCGGCAGTGGCTGGAGCCCTGAGTCCTTTAAATCGCCACCTAAGCACCATGCCGCAAGCTTTGGGCAGTGCTGAGGACCGACTTCCCTGGCTCCACCCCTGCCACTTGAGGCCCTATTTCTTCCTGGAGTACGGAGTCCCCCGCTCCCCCCCCATACCCAGGCACCCCTTGAGTCTGTTGGCTAACCCACTGCTAATAAAGCAAATACTAACGTCCATGTAATAGACTGAGATGAAACCTACCTTGCAGCAGGTAAGGGATGGCCTTTCTGCTGTGCTCAGTGACTGTCAGGGCGGGTGCCAGATGTTTTGGAAGGAGTGAAGAGAACAGGGCAATTTATTGAGCAATCCATCCCATGTCCTCCAATCCCAGTATCTAGCAGTTAAGTTTAGGGACACGCACAACATGGAGTGGCATCCCTGACTATCTTAATTAATGGACCTCTCCTCCAGGAACTTATCTTCTTCTCTGAATTGAGTTATTCATCCTCTTTCGGGCATCTTTCTTAGCTTGAAATGCAGTATGTATACATTCGGGAACAGCGCAATATAGATGTTGATGGGCGGAAGATCTGGGTTGCGCTGGCTAAAAGCGTGTCCCTTCCGGAGTGCCCAGTAAATCCTGGGATTATCAGAGTAGAGGGTTACGAGCAAAGTCTGGTGATTGAGAGTGATGGCAAGACTGGATCCAAAGGTAAGAAACCGCACTTACTATAGCAAAGTGGAGCAAGCTTTCAAATATTATTCTGCATTTGTTCAGAACATGAAATGTAAAATCTCAGATGCCATCAAAGCAGGAGAGGCCAAGGAGTGGAGGATACTTGCAAAGGGTACAATAGAGATGTCTGCCGAGAGTTCTCTAATCGCTGGAAATCCGTTCTGAAAGAAGCATGCCTGGGAATGTTCCATGGGCTTCATGTGTTTGGAGCAGTGGATCTCAAGGTGTGGTCCGTGACAGCTTTGCAGGTGGGCAATGGGCTCAGGGCTCACCCCCAGCTGGTGCCCAAGCTCTGTGCCCCTCTCCTTGCAAGGTTGGCACGCCAGCGCTGGCTTCCTGCTGCAGCGGGGGGGTGTCCAGCTTGTGGGGGAAGGAAGTGGCTCTGCATACTGCTGCTCCTTCCCCTTCTCCCCCACCCCGCCAAGTGAGGGAACAGCAGCACAGGAAACCACTCTCCTGGAGACTTTTTCTGCTGCTCCTGTTGGCTGGAATCACAGCCAGTGGGGGCAGCAGGGATGGTGCCTGGGAGCGGCGGGGTGCACGGAGCCAGGTAAGCGCCTGCCATCCCCCTCATGCCCAGATCCTGTACCCCCATTGGTCTCTCAGCCTCTCCTGCTGAGACTCGGCATCCAACCTCCTCGCCGGAGCCCCCCTCTCCCTCCTGCACACTTCTGCACCCATTTTGTGATCATGGGTGGTTGGCTGGTGGTCCGCAGAATAAGGATGTTAAATTGTGTTTAATCAGCTAATTGAGTTGTGGATGGAATTTCCATCAATTAGTTGATAAGGGGGGAGCTGTGGAGCCACAGCGCCAAGAGCTAACCCCGCTGCTGCTCTGCCTTTTAAATGTAGTAAGAGCCAGGTGGCTCTTATTACATTTAAGAGGCAGAGATGCAGTGTCTGGGACCAGGACCAGGTGCAAGCCAGGACAGTGGAGTACTGGCTCATGCCTGGACCCCTGATGCGCCTCTGCCTGCCCTCTCCTCCGCCCGTGGAGATGGTGCTGGGCGGAACTGGCTTTTAACCTGTCTCCCCCCAGCACCGGCGTCTGCTCTGCCCTGCCCCCTGTATGCCTCAAATAGAGGCAGCAAGGTGGGGGGGGGGGGGGAGGAGAAGCGATTAGTTGAGTACCCGATAAGCCTAGGCTTGTCAGGTAGTCGACTATTCAACTAATTGCTTACATCCCAACTGTAGAAAGGTCTGCATTGAGCAGAGTAGGCCATGGGCCAAAAAGCTTGAGAACCACTGTATGAGTGACAGTGATGTTGCCTCATTGGACTTGCACAATTTAAGAATGGACCATCAGATATTTCCCTCCTCTAAGTGGAGAAGAGATGTCATTCATTTAATCTCATTGGATATTGGGGTGTGGGTTTTTGTTAGTTAGTTAGTTAATCCTTCCTGGCATGATTTTGATCATTGACCTGATTTTGAAGTTTCTATAAATAGAATGAAGAATGTTTTGGGACAAAGTTTCTCTTTAAGGAAAAAATGGTAACAATGTGTGTCTAACATTACTATATACGGCTACATCCATCATTCCATAGTCTGGTAAAAACTGTGGGTGTAATCAATATAGCTTCAGTCAAGCAAGTAAACTGCTAATTATTACTTTTCTAACAAACTGTTCCCTTCTCTCTCCCTTTTAAGTTTACATGTATTACTTCGATAATCCTGGTGGCATGATTCCGTCTTGGCTCGTTAACTGGGCAGCCAAGGTAAGCAGGAAGCAGGGGGGCAACATATTTTTGTAGTGTCTAACTTGTTCCTGAGAATCCACACCCTAGATCCAAATCTGGCATCCGTAAATCTGACCAGATCAGCCCGTCGTCAAACGAAGTGTCCCCTTTTGGCCACTCTGTCGTCCAGGCCTCCATTCAGGTGGCTTTCTCCTCTTGTCTACTTTCACAAGTCCTTTCCCTGTATCTCAAGAAAGCTCACTCTTAATACGAACACTCAGGTTCATCCAGGAGGGACAACAGTTTTGCTGGGCCCCTGGACAATGTTCCCGCTAAGGTGCGCGCCTGCTCATCCGTGCATACGCAATTCTTCCCCCGCCCGTCTCCTCAGGAGAGCTGCTCAGGAGCACTCGTGCTGCAGGCTGCTCTGACGGGTGGGTCTGGCTGAGATGGTGTGATGAAGGAGCCGCTCGGGTGGGGGGCCGGGACCTGCCGCGGCCGCATGGTGGAGGAGAGGAGGCCTGCTCTGGTAGCTGGGGCTGCCACGTGTCAGGGGGGAGCCAGGGTCTGCTCTGGCAGCTGGGGCCAGGAATGGGATCTACCGTGTGGAAGGGGAGAGCAGGGGTCTACTCCAGTGGCTGGGAATTTGTCTGTTTTAATAAATTGGGTGCCAAACCCAAACCAGCGCACATGACCTCAATATTGGTGCACAAGCCAAAACTCACTCTGCTCATGGTTGGAAAATTTTAGAGGGAACACTGCCCTGGGACAAGGTTGGGGGAGGGGGCAGGGGCCTGGCTCTGCATTCCCAAAGGAGCATGGCAGGTGGCAGCCAGTTTTCAGCACCACCCGGTATGCCTCCTCCCTCCAGTCCTCATTGCTGCCTGCAGCATGTGGCACAGCGCCCCAGTGGAATTTTGAAGAGTCTGGGGCTCCTTCCACTGCCACAGGAGCAGTTGTGGCAGCTGGGAGCCCCAAGCCCGTTAGAGTCTCTAGGTCCCAAGAAAATTGCCCCCTTGACCCGCCCTGTCGGTTGGCCTGATTCATAAGAGTTGCTTTTGCTCCACCGTGGACAGACAAACTCACTTTGCACTGTATGAGCAGGCAGCTGTAGTAATGGTTGCAAACACCTGAAATACAACGTGACGTAGAAACAAGTACAGAATGTCCTGCATTGTAGTGAATTTAATCTTTTTGTTAGAAGAACTGTCTTCTGTTACACTAAAAATATTTCAAAGGTAAAATGGTGTCTCTTTCTTTTCTGCAGTTTCTTTTGCTGGCATCATTAAAAAATAACCACTGTACACTTTCTTTTTTTAAACAGAGTGGAGTACCTGCTTTCTTGAAAGATATGCAGAGGGCTTGCCTTAATTATTGCAAGAAAACCTAAGTTGCTGCTTCGAGCCTGTCACTGAATTGTCCATTGATTTGGGTGTCCCACATTGGATGCTTCCAAGCCGGACTATTGTGAAACACTGGATGAAATCTACCTCCTGAGATACACTACTCATGAGTTAGGTTCTGTTGGCATATGCCTTTGAAATTGTTGAGCCTTTATATTTTTTTCATTTGCCATCTGTTGTGCTCTTCAGCTAGATAGCTGGCCATTCTTCCTTCAACTGCTGATGCAATTACTACCTGCTTTTCAAACGGTTTCCTTCCTTTTTATCTTATTCACTCCCCCCTCATTTTCTATATGCTTTCTACTGACAGTCACTTGAGGGGAACCCCGGCTCCTATTTAACTCTCAACAGAGGGTAGGTCCTGTTACTCCTTGTTGGAGATGAATACTTCTAAAATGGCAGCTTTTTAAAGTATGTTTCTGATTTGTGTGGTAAATTAGGTCTCTGTACACATTAGATAACCAGTTCTGGCATATGCAGCCTAGTTAATGTGGTCCTTCTGCCAAAACTAGCTGCCTTTTTGAAGGTGCTCTCAAATCTAATGCACTGGGTACTTTTCAGTATGTTTCTTCATCTCCTTACTTGCTAAATTTTATTGCTGAGAGCTGACATTCGTGGATCAGAAATGCATATCTTGCTTTCTGGCCATGCAAGTGGACAAGATTTTCTATATGTGTTGATAGATACCCTGTAGTCTACTAGTACAATGTTCCATTTGCTGTGATCAAATATTTCATTTGCATTTGGTTAAATCCCAGTAGTGGTATCTTTGCACCTATCACATCTCCTAGTTGGTACCTACCCATGCTTTTGAGAAGAAGATAGAAGAGACGTGCAATAAGTAAAGTTGCGATGAAATACGACAATGAGTCAGTTCCTTGTTCTGCTCAAATGAAAACCAATTACACACTAAAAGCCTATCAAGCACTTACCTGAAAGAGTTCTGTGAGAAACATATCTCCCATATCAACTTTAACTTGAAATCCCTTTAGGACTGTCCCAATATCAGAAGTTGTCAGGGAATCTCCTAAATGTTATGCCGGTGATTAACGTTAAGGTTTTGCTTCCTCATTCTTGATCCTGACATAGAGATCTTTAGCAGTCTTGGGGGTAGCTCATGGTTCCAAGGGTTACACAAGGCGAGAAGGCCAAGAACCAAACTTTCCAGCTACTGCTATAACTTAAAAGATCCTAGAAAAAGAGGGAAAATATCACATGCAGCAGCACCTCTGTGTGGGTGGAATATTGAAGGAAAACCATTTTCACAAAGGTGGTGATCTCAGGGACATAACACATGTGGTTAATCTGGCCATATGCACGACCTTCAGGAGAAAGGCAAATCTTCTCAGTGACTAACAAGACCTACAGTCATGTCTGTATATAGAAGTAATGGCACAAGTTATTTGCCTTTATACTATACTTCACATGCTCTGAATGGTAGTTGATTGATAAATTAAAAACAAAACGTTGAAGTTACAGACTTATACGAGTAGTGTTTTTTGTGCTTGCTATACAATTTTTGCTGCTTAATCTCTTGGGCATATAACTGAGCCATGGTCATCCTGGCTAATGGCATAGAAGATCATCAGTTGCAGTTCAACTTGAACACTGGGTGACATCTTTGGAGAGGTGTGAGTAAATAAAAATTGTTGTTTAACTTGTAAGCAGTAATCATTGTCAATTATGAACACAGAGAGCTTCTCCACTAGAGAAAATACCACAAACTACTAAAATTTGAGAGTTTGACTGTTGGTGCATGAGTTGTCTGTTTGTTCAAGAACTCTTCCTATACAGTATGAGCTAGGATAACCAAATTTGGTATACAGCTTCATCTTATCACAACTTTCAGCAAAGTCATGGTTTGGTTGTGCCAGGAAAATGGGATGAACCTGGAATGGGATTGCATGTTTTAAAATGATACAGAAGAGAGACAGAATCACCAGGGCGTGCCTTGCCCCCCTCTGAGACTTCCCCAGCCCTAATTCTCCCACCGTCCAGGCACCCTTTAGGGAGAGCAGGAGAGGCTGAAGCTCACCTCCTCCTGATTCGTACGGACACATTGCTGGCTGCTCTCCTTTGTCAGGGAGTGAGGGAAAAGTGCACAGTTGGCTGCAATCCTCACTTTGGCGGGGGAGTGCAGGTGGCAGATGAATTTAATTCTGTTTTGCAACAGATCCAACAGGCTTGCAAGTTCCTCACCATACGATGTTGTGTGTGGTTGAAGTCCACTTCTCTACAGACTTATGTCAACGCAGATACACCAGTAATTAATTTGATTGGATTTTCTCTGCCTTGTGCTGATTGGCTGCTTTGTTTTAATCCTCTCTCTCCACCTCCCTCATAGTCTCTTCACCCCACACCTGCCCCTCTAACTCCACTTTCCTCTTACCCTGGCCTCTTCCACCTCCTTCTCTTTTTTCCATAAGCTTAACCCTGCCCAAATGAGCCCATCCATAAATCAAAATAACACTGCATTTTCTCCCCTCCCATTGTTCACTCTGTAGCCTACAGTGCTAACCTGCTTGCTTGCCTGTTGATCTATAGATTTATTATTTTCTTATGGTTTTGATTGTTTATTATTTAAAGCAGATTTATATTGGCAACTTGGCTATAATGCAAGAGACTTACAGGCCACATCCTGTATGTTGAGCTGAGGCAAAGCTAGCACGCATGTGTCTGGGACACTCGTATTTGGGACCTTTCACCTAAATAAAGCAACCTTCAAAGGCATTAGGGGCTTCCAACAATGCGTTCAGACTTAGCAGGTACAGCATTATTGGAAAAACCTGAAATAAGACCAGCGTTCCCCCTACGCCATGGGTTCCCAAACTGGGGGTGTGTGGAAAAAATTTCAAGGGGGGGGTGAAGTGACCCAACCCCCTCAACTCCTGTCAATCCCCCCTGCCCTAAGTTTTGCTGCTGTTTTTATTTTTTAGACCCGGTCAGTTCTTTTCCCCCCCCCCCCTCAAGTTTTGCTGCTATGGGGAGGAGCGGAGGGGGGGGGGAGGAATTGGACATGAGGGTTTCTCAAAATCAAAAAGGTGGCATGATGCTGAAAAGTTTGGGAACCTCTGCTCTAGGCCATGTAGCCCCACAGCTGCTTAATGAGCCCCGCCCAGCCAGGGGCTCAGGACTTGTGCACTGAGCTGCCCTGCTGCGGGAGGGGCACTTCTCCTTGAGTGACAGCAGCAGCTCCCTGCTGAGGACAGAGCGGCGAGTCTCTACCCACTGGTAGGAAGTCATTGCTCTCCCTCAGCAGAAAGCTGCTGCTGTCGCTGAAGGAGATGTGCCCCTTCCCCAGCCAGGCAGCAACTCTTGACCCCCTGGCTGGGCAGTGCTCATTAAGCAGCTGCCGGGCCGTGCTGCCGTGTGGCTTAGAGGGAACTGTGGTTAAAACCAGACTGAAATAACAAATGTGATAATTAATTACCATGGGCCTTTTATGGTTGACTTTTATGGTAATACATTGAGATCAATAACTTACTGACCTAAAGGAAAAAGACACTTCACCATTAGTAAGGCAAGGGAAATACAAATAAGAAAACGTCCTCTACTGAGTATGTATCAAACATACCGTCAGCGTAACAGAATATAGAATTGGCATCCCAGCCTACGGGTGGTAGAAGGAGGAGGTGTTGTCCTGGGGAGGTGTCAGAATAATGGAGGGAGATGATGGTGATGAGGAAGATAATGGCTAACACCTCAGGTTTTTTTTAGAAGAAAAATGGCGTGAGTATATGGTAATCTAGATCAGGAACATGAATCTATCTTGTGAAGTTGGGGTGTGTGTGACTGCTAAAATATATGAATAATCATATATTTACAAATATAAAGAGTTCCTATATTCTGAGTGTTGCAACTGCACATCAGGGTTCCCAGCCATGAAATCATTACATATTCCTGATCCTGGGACAAAGGACTTATCAACCCTAAAGGGGGTAACTGGAAATTCATAAGTAGTCTAAGATCAGGCAACACCTTGGCTTGTTCGTTCTGCCCTTTTCTCTCCCACCTTGCATTTTTGTCTATTTAGGGTGTACGTTTTACACCACAGAGGCTGTCTATTATGGGTCTCTGCAGTGCTTAACACAATGGGGTCCCATTCTTAGTTGATGCTTAGGCACCACAGTAATAAACATAATGTTGCATGACAGGCACATGGAGAAAGGGTTATCTCTCTGTGCTCAATGGAGTGTTTGGAGGTTCTGAAGGATGTTAGTTAACTGTTTCCACCTCTTTGGTAACACTAACATGAACTCAAAATGCTGCAGTTTGAGCTCATTTAAATGTCATTCACTTTGTATTTTATTGCTCCTATCTGAATCAGTCCCATGATTATGGGAGAGCATTAGCCTTATTTTCATTTCCAGATACATTTTACTGTGTACAAAGATTTATATCCCAAAATTTTTGTAAAAAAAGTGCATACGGTGTTATGACTTTAAAAAAATCCTCACGAGCAGGATTTCTGGGTTGACACTCTGTCGTGGGTTCTTAAAGTCAGATTAAATGATGAGGTAATGGACTTTTCTGGCCTTAATCATGGATTCATCAAATTTCATTGTTAAAGAATTGAAAGTTTCTCTGGTCTTAAAGAGAGTTGAGGAGGAAACTGGTGAGATCCTATATATTTCTCTCCTGTGGAACTTTAGTACCTCTATCTGAAAATGATGAGCCTTAAGAAAAGGTAAATCCACCCTAGTTTTTCAGAATGGATTTCTGTGTGCTTCATGCATACTGCAGGAGGCTTTTAAATAAACACTTGCATTATAGCACTGGTGTTAAGAGAAAATATACCCCTGCAGGAGTTTTGCTTTTTGTTTTTACAGAATATTTTTTGGGGGGTGGGCGGAGAGGTGTGACTTTAACTCTGCTGCTTTCAAAACTGTTGCTTCATTTCAGATGTTGCAAGCACATTCTCCTACTATATGTAGGATAATCGTGGTGTTTTTATTATTTGCCTAAATTGTGATGTATACAACCTAGTGAGGTGGCTAAGGTATGTAAAGGGTCCATGCTATTGTCTGCATAACTTCAGAATATTCAGTCTACCTTTTGGTTAGCCTCCTATCTCATTTCTCGCCGGGGCCATTAGCTGCGTCTTCAGAGGAAGATAAAAAAACAAACCTATAATGTACCTAGCGCTGTGCAATTCTGTACAATAAAATCCTTCCCTTTGTAGACAAGCCTTTCATTGAAGCAAAAGACTTGATTACCCTTATTATTATCCAGGCTTGACCTGTTCCCAATGGTGTTTAAAGGTCTTACAATTTCTTCATTCTCTTTTTAAATCCACAGTCCGTCTCTACCTGCTGTGGCACTGAATTGCCCAGCTTGGCTATTCAGTTCATGAGGTACTTAAACCCTTTATTCCCTTTAATTTGATCAAGCTTTCCCTTTGTTCCCACATTATATAACAAAATCTCTGAAAGGTGGTGGTACACTTCTGTGTACCTTTGTCTCCCATGCGTGCTGTATATGGAACTAGACTGAACAGCTCTCATTGTCTGCCAGGTTGTTCTCGCTAAAGCAATGTACTGTGGCACTGATTGTGTTCATCTGATTTATAGAGAGGTTTAATATAAAGGATGGAGAGTGGAAATTTTCCCAAAGGCTTGTAGTTTTTCTACATTTCCCTTAGGTTCTAAGGTAATACCAAGACACAAATGCTTCATAAAAGACAAGTCATTGGACACTTCTGTACCTACTGTAGAAAACAGGTGCTTTGGCAGACAAATCTGGGTTCTTTCTGGTGTGTGTATTTTCCATACGCCTCTGCAATTCCAGTTACGTAGTTCCCATACTGAGACCGTAGAAAGTGGTGGCATGGTCTCAATAAATTGTGTTTGAACAATCGGGGGAAAGCCAGAAACTGCAAAGAGATGGCGGCTTGGGAATGTTCAGTCGGGCCTTTCCATAAGGGGGAGTACACATCTAGTGGATTTAAGGGAGAGGGGGTGCGAATGGGGGGGGGGGGGGAGGGGAGGGAAGAGAGCCGGCTGCCTCTTGTGCCTAGTTCCTTCTGTGAGCTATGATGGCTGTGGAGCTGCTCCCCAGGGTCTGAATCCAGGCTGTTGAGCTGGCTATTGGGCTATTCACAGCACAGGAGTACATGGAAGGAGGTTAATAAAGGGTCTACGAGGACAAAGGTGCAGGAAGTAAAAGAATGGCTCGAGAGAGCCACCTCGGCAACTACAGAACATTGGCTTTGAGGGCTCTGGCTTTGCCTATTGCTGAGTATTCAGGACTGGCTTCATCCACGAACACAGAATAATGTAACAGTTTAAAAAGGAGCTCTGTCTTCGGAGGAGGGGGGCGGTTAGGGAACTAGACTGAAGAATCTAGGTTACTATCAGGGTATGGGGCACCTTTTGGCAAGATAAGTCTATATGCTTGTTGAACCCCTCCCCTCACACTTTGCCCCATGCAACCCCATCCCCCGAACACACCACTTTGGAGATCCCAGGGGGGATCTAGCACCCCACCGTAGCAGTGATTGTAACCCCCACTCCCATGCATACTCCCTATGGCAACAGTAGCCACAGGGAAGTGGGGTACATGGGGGGAGGGGCACGACTGCCCTCCCCCCAGTGATTCCCAAAGTTGTGTGTTTGGGGGACAGTGCTGTGTGTGTGGGGGGAGAGGGGGAGAAAGTGGGGCAATGGTGGGACTTGGGCACAAGTAATGAACAGCCCCTTGCCCCCAGCCCCACAGGAATCTTGGGCCAGATTGTGCAATAGCCTTAGCCACAACTGGCTCACAGGCACCCCGAGCAACCTCTGTCTGCTGCATCCCTCTGCTCATGGCAGATGGGGAACTGCTCCAGCCTACGAATGTAAAGGACTAGTCGCCTACCTGATAAGTCTATGCTTATGGGGTAGTCGAGTTTACTCCTTGCATTTTCTTTCCCCTTCCCTCTTGCTGCCTCTGTATCAGAGGCAGCAAGGGAAGGGGGAAGCAGGAGCCTGTGCTGGGGAGAGCTGCCTTAAAAGCTGGTTCCCCCAGCACTATCTCTGCGGTGCCACCTGCCTCCCTGCTGCCTCTATCCACAGTCCCTGTGTACAGGAGGTCCAAATCCCTGTAGGGACGCCTGCGCAGAGGAGATGCTGCTGGGGATGCTGCTGGCTGGGCAGGCAGCCCGGCTCAGTTCTGGCTCGTGCCAGGTGCAGGACCAAACCCCGCTGTAGCTCTGCAATTTAAAACACAGGGGGCAGGCTGCCCGGCTCCTACTACCTGTTAAATTGCAGAGCCGCAGTGGGATTTGGTCCAGCAGCCAGTGCGAGCCGTATCTGAGCTGGGGTGCCTATCGACTGCTCAATTAGTTAAATACACGCATTTTAACATCCCTATTCCAGCCTCACCTGTTTAACATCTGGTTAACCTTTCACATCCCTAGTGAGAATCTGATCTGATTTACTGTGGGCAAATCAAACCTGGAAATCATGCACCATTGCAAAGGGAAACCACCAATTTTCACTTCCAGAAAACTGCCGTCAATAATCCATTTTAATATTGATCTGGGTTGATTTGCCTGCTGATTAAACCCTTGCTCTCCTATTTGGTGTTTCATAACTGAAAATTGAAGGAAAAGGGTGGAGTGAGGGGTTCAAAGCAAAGAGAGTGTTGGAAGTTTTGAACTGGTCAGTGTCTGAGGTGGGAAGAAACTCACAGGCAGCTGCTATACGTAATACAGTAGCAGCCAGGGCTGTTAACTTTTCTCCTATGCAGTGGAAAGGAAGCTAGTGCTGGCTAAAGAGACAAGTATGCTCTGCTTATACAAGTAGCCTATTACTGACCCCACACAATGTATATGTGTAATTCTAACTCTGAGAGGAGTCATGGTGGCCAGGAGATATTGATGAAGGTTGGATCAGCTGCTTGCTTGTCTTCAGTTGAAAGTGAAAGCTCTGGAGTCCTGTCAGAGGGAAGCAGATGGTAAAATCCCATTGCAGGAGAAAGGAATATTTTAGAACTTTTGAATAGTGTTTCTTAGTCTTCTAGTTATTTTCTTTTAAGTGGTGGACTCCTTCATGCTCCATAAAAGCTGTCTTGGAAGTCTCCACTCCCCTCTCCCATCACCGCTCCTACACAGATAATTTTACTTTCCCATTGCAGCTCCTTTTAAGCTTTGTAAACAGTACAGGTTTTCCATTGCATGCTAGAAAATGTGACTATGTTGTGGCAGTGAACAAGTCCCGGCAGAAGCAGTAAAAGGGAGGAGATTCCTTTTTCGGTTTGTAGCTGCCCTCTAGGCAGAATAATACCAGAGGGCTATACCCCTGCCTTCCCACACTTTTCTGTTCCATTAAGTTATAAAACAGCCAGTGACCTGCTTGAGAATTGAAGTATCCACCAGATGTTTCCTGAGCAAAGACAGCTAGTGTTTCCCTTTGCACATCATCTTGTGAGAGGCAATGTTACAATGAGCACGTCTGACATCATCCAATATGTTGACATTAGTCTAGTGGGAATCTTTCTCTTCCCCTGTCTTCCAACTCAAATACAGTATCTTTGCAGGAAGATTACATAGACAGAGTAGACTCATAAAGAATGCAAATAGATGCAGTGCAGCGGAAGAGGCCTTGTAGTAACAAAAGTGTGTCCAAGCCAAACCAGTTGCTGTCAATATGTCAAACGTTAAATCATTTTAAATATTTTTTTCTCTAAGTATTTCAGGGGTTTAGAAAAGTTGATCTCACTTATCCTGCAGCCCTACTCTTGCTTCTTACAGAAACTAGGAATGGATGGATAAGGATGAATTATTCCCCCCTGCCCTCCTAAAAAACAACCACCCCCAGCCAATCACATTCTTTTCTGCAAAGCAAAACTGGAATTTTAAACCAAACTGGAAGTTTTATGCATGTTGAGTCGGATCCACAGGCCAGTAAAGTTAATGGTTCATCAGACCCAGGACTTTTCTCAGGAATTGCACAGGCTTTCCAGTTCGAGTAGCACTGGAAAGCTCCCTAGCCTGTGTGGGTTTTTTTTTTTTTTTAAAGGTTTGCAGCTCAATTTTAGTCATTCAGGAGCTTTGCATGAAGTTCTAAGAAGTTTCTGAGTTCATCCAAACCCAGCCTTTCCAGGCTGCCTTACCCACCATGAATGGAAATGTACAAGGTTTTGGTATTGAGCACCTGTATTTTACACTGGACTGTCCTGATTCTGAGGTGCTCTTTTAACCTTTGGTTTTATTTATATCCGTCTGAGTCCAGAGTGACAGTTGGATGTGGGCCCGAGAGAAAGAGAACTAAACTTGCATTGGAATTCAAAAGGGCACATTACTTCTGGGCAATGTTCCCTCTAACCTTTTCATTCTATGAGTGGAATAAATTTGATGTGCACCAACGGATGTGCAAACATGCGTCACTAGGTGAAACACGAACCTAGTTGTCAGTGCTCTGCCAATCAGCTAGACAGCAATGGGTTCTTCCCTTGAGTGGCCGCAAAAGCACACAGCTTACAGGGAACACTAGCAATGGAAACCGAGCAGTAAACGTGAGCACGTTCCACGTGGCTTTAATTGTTCAGTCTTAGCATCTGACTTTCCTTCCTCCTTGGCTTGTAGAAAATGGTTCTTCGGGAAGGATGATGGTAGGGTCAGATGAAAGTGCAGGCTCTCTAGGCCTGTGTCTAAGGCGCCAGCTCTTGGAGTCTTGTGATTACACTAGAATTCCATCTTGAGGCCTTGTCCCCACTAGGAAGGGCTTGCCAAATACAGCTATAGTGAGAAGCCATCTTAATAAAGATGCAATCAATTCTGTGGCCCACGTAGCTTACCTGTTCTCCTCCCCCCCCCCCCCCCCCCCTGTGAAATGAGCTGTACCATTAACAGGGCAATTTGCTTCAGGTTCGTTCTCGCATGTCTGGACCTCTTGGGACCTGACTGGTCCTGAATGAGGGAATTTGCTGGACCAAGCAATGTCCCCTGCTACTAGTCCCCCCCATCTTTCCAACACTCCCTGCCACCCACTCTGCTTCCGGCCCAGATGCCCCCCGCTATGCCTCTGACCTGGCTGTCATCCTCAGCTGGGGCTGCTGTGGTTATACTGGTCCAAGGACATCTGTGCTAGACCATGGATATTGCTGGAGCAGAGAATTGTGGTTTAGGGAGGTACAACCTGTAGTAGAACTGTATCTACATTAGGGAGTTTGCCGCATAGCTAGATGATTGTGACTTTTTTTTTTCATTCTCACACTTCAGGGCTTGTCTAAACAAACAGTGCAGGGCAGGTTATAACTCTACTTTGTACTAGGGCGCTGTGCACAGATTGTCTATATGGTCCCTTCTCCTGAGCATTAAAAGTTCTCTAATACACATTGACCAACACCTACTGGTTTCTTAGAACACTTGAAGGAGATCAGCCTCCACCTGGATGTAGTGCAAGGTAGATTTGCATCCCAGCTTGTCACAAGCTCACTGTTCACCTAAACAGGCCTTCAGCCTCTCAGCTGGAATACCTATCCTGGGAAAACGAATGTGTAGACTAGGTTTTTCATTTTCAAATGAAGTCTGAGCCAGTATGGCTGCAGGAGAAAAGAACTCTTGACTTAGACGTAGGCATAACTGATGCAGACAGCCTGAAAGACTTGCACTATTTATCTCAATTGGGTATGAACACTGCTTTGTGACTTGCCAATGCTACCTAAGGTCAAGAGGCCTGCTCCAGACACTCCGATACACTGCGGATGATACTTGAAATGGCAGGGCTGGGTTAAGATATGCTGAGGCCCTAAGCTATGTCAAGTTTGAGGCCCTGTGACATTACCAAAACCATGGAAATTTAGTAATTTTTTTTTTGTATTAGAGGCCCCTTATAATCCGAGACCCTGAGGTATAGCTTAGTTAGCTTGTGTCTAAGTCCGACACTGTCAAGTGGGAGACAGGACTACAGCATGAAGATGTGTGAAAGGTAGGCCATGGGGCATGGTGTTCCTAAGGGACCCTATCCTGGCTAGGGTTGGCAGCAGCTGTGAGCCTATGCTATGGTAGAGTTAGCTTTTATGATTCTCAGGACAGAGTCTGGCTACATCTAATTCCTTTTGGTTCCTTAGCCAGCTCCCCTCAGCCAAAAAGGCCTTCTCCCAGGCCCCCTAGGGCTCCAAGAGCATAGGGTTCCACTATGGACACCTCACTTTCAGAAAGCTACTAGTTTAATGGAAGAAGTTCAGAGACTAACAGATATAAAAACTCAGGAGCTGGAATGACTGATTTAGGTTCAATGGAAATGTACCTCATGCAGCTAGCTCTGAATTAGAAACCTCTAAGGAGGGTCATTAACAATCTGCAAAACCAAAATTTAAGAACCAAGTGCGCTAGTCGCTTACTCGTAAGGAAAGCTATGGGTGCAGATAGTGTCGTTGACCCAGTGGGATTATTCATTTGAATAAAGTTGCATGCATCATTTGCAGGATCAGGCCATTACAGAATGAACACAAAGGAAGGAGAGAAATTAGGAAGGAGAGATACTTTTACAAAAAATTCCGAACACAGCAGGGGGAAAAAAAATTGGATGAGCAAAAAAGAAAAAAAAAGGGGGGGGGGGGAAGGGAGATAAAATTGTTGAGCCAAAAAAAAAGGGGGGGAGAGCCAAAGTGGTTGGTTTTTTGCCAGACGGGCCAAAAATAACAGACTGTCCGGGCGACCCAGCACCCTTAAGAGAAATTGTATAGGGTGTTCAAGGAAATGGATATAACTAGGGGTGACAGGAGGAAATCTAGCCTATCAGAAAGACTTCATGCCACTGGCCTTATTATGGGATGGTCTCCTAAGGAAAGTAGTGGAAGTCCCCATCACTCAGGAAACTGTGCACTCGGACAGTGGCTCTCAACCTTTCCAGACTACTGTACCCCTTTCAGGAGCCTGAAGCCCCAAACCTGTTGCCCAGGGCTGAAGCATGTAACAGCTTCATGGGAACTCCAGAGGAATAGGGCCCCAGCCAATTGCTCTGCACTTGTGACCTCAAGCCACTGACTTAGAGGGGATATGCTCCCTGCCCCCAGGGGTGAGCCCACTGAGGGATGGGGATCAGCTGCTCCAAGAGCCTGGTGATTTAAAAGGGCCCAGGGCTCCCAGATGCCACCACTACAGTGGGAATGGTCATGGCTAGAGCCCTGAGCCTTTTAAATTGTCATCGGAGTCCTGAGCAGTGCTGAAAGGCTGGCTGGAAGATTCTAGCCCTGAGGCTCCACCCCTTCCACCTGAAGCCCCACCCCTTTGTAGGCCCTGAACCTGTACCCCGCCTTGCCAAGTCTGTTGGCTGCCCTGCCCAGAGGTACCCCTGATTGAGAACTGCTGCATTAGTAGATAGGGAATAAAGCACCACCAATAGAATAAAGCTACTCTTTTCTCAGGCAAAGCTCAGGGAGGGAGGGCAGTTTTAGCTCTACATGACCTACCAGTGTTTTCTTTTTTCCATCTAACTTCTGTACTACCTAACCCATAATACACAGTGACTTATGCCCTGCACAAAGAGGGAATTTTTGTTTTGAGTTGTGCAGGAAAGTTTTCACATGACTCTCATGTAATTTACACAAGATCAATATTTATCAGTGGTGAATAGAGCTCTAAGATGCTTTATGAATAAGGCCCTAGCATTCAAAGACTGAACGATACTGAAGTATTTTTTTTCTAGTAGTAGTCTCTGATTAAAACAAACAGTTACCATACACATAGATACAATGGCTTTATGTTCTCTGGTAATATGAGAGCGGTGTAATTTTACTTCAGACCTAATATTCCAGGTCTTAAAAATAAACCAAATGCAATGTCATGGCATATTTTTGTCACTGTCAAAGCTGATGGAGAGCTAAGATTAATAGAAACATCTGATGTTGTATTCATCACACATCACTATTTAGTTGCTTGTGGAAAGAAGGTAAAAAAATCTGTTTTCAGTAACTACTGTGTAATCAAATTCTTGGTTTAATTTGGAAAGTTGTGACAAGAACAATAAACTGCCTGTCTGAAAGACTTTAATATGGACACAAGGGCAGCAATTGCTCCATTTTCTGTGGCTGTGAGTGTTAGGTCTTAGGAAATTGTGATTTCAGCTGGATTGACAATGGATCCATTTAGAGTTTCAAAATAATTTTTAAATGTTTATTTTTGATATTTCAATATATCCCCAACTGACACCTGCAGTATCTCAATGAAAAATATTCAGAGAGATGATAAAGATGCAATACAAAGAGAATTATGGGTACTATTCCCGATAAGCTGTACGCTTATGTGGCCGCTCAGGAGAGATTCAGATGAGACCCAGCTGATTAGCAGAGTGCTCACAACAAAGATTTTTGTTTCTATTGGTGATGCACATTCACACATGCCTTGGTGCACATAACATTTATTCCGCACATGGATGGAAATCTGCACATAAGTGGAAAAGATTAGAGGCAACATTGATTATGGGCAGGGCTTGACAAACCGTGGCGAAATCTACTCGCCAGCCCTGCACTGCACATGCGCCAGACCTGCACTGTACGTGTGCGTGCCACCAGTGAACAGGGCGACCGGCTGAAATCTACTCGCCACGGGCAAGTAGATACACTGATGTGTCGAGCCCTGATTATGGGTATAAAACGTTCCCTCCCTTTCCTCTAGTATGAACGCTACTGGTTTTAAGATGATGGCGATGAACAAAACACATGGATTATTTGGGAAGAATGTCTCATTTGTAAGTGAAAATCACTGGCATGGATGATGTGCAATTGTTCCCTACACACAGACCTAACTGAAGACCTAGCCTCCTCTTATGACTCATTTCATTCTATTTTGGGATTTCTGTTAGACTTAAGTGGTCCATCGGGTTTATGATACAGGTCAACTACTGTCTCTGCTATTCAGTGCTCTACCAGTTCTGATACCCTAAGCATCCCAGCACTGGCGTTTCGCCCCCAGCTGTAGCAGCCGGTCCACACAGAAGTGAGGGGAGTGGAGTTTGAAGCTATGGGAAAGCGATTGCCAATTTTCCCAGGCTGGAGGGACCGAACTAGACACCAATTATTACAATGGTGTCCAGTCTGGGACAGCTGGCAATGCAGGAGCGGGGCCGGGAGAGAGGTGCAGGCCAGAGGGGAAGCCGGCAGCCATGCAGCTGGCCAGAGAGAAGTGCCTGCCCCTTGTTCTGTGAGTTCTCCGACCCTGCAGATGCTCCTGAGCCCTGAGGGAGTGCTCGGGGGGGCCAGGGAGGTGTCACTGAGCCTGTGGGGGAGGAGCTGCTGGAGCTCATAGACAGCACACAGCTGCATAGGGCACCATGAAATTTAGGGCAACGTGCTGCCCCAAATTTCATGGTGCCCTACACATCTGTATGTTTTGCATATGGATAGGGATGGCCCTGCTGCCATTGCAGTACAATTCCTGAGCCCGTCATCTACTTGAGTTGCCTCCCAGCTGTATTCCCCAACCTTTGCCTCTGACTTCAAATGGTGTTCAGATATCTCTGTGGGGAAAGCACGTAAGAACTTCCAGAGACCCTCCCTAATAACCTGGTTCAGTGCCCACTGAAGGGAATGGAAAACTTCCTGGTGGCTTCAGTGGATATTGGTTTGGGCACCGAACAATGTTCCCTCTATTCTTTTCCTTCTTTGTGTGGAATAATTTTATGTGCACTAAGGCATATGCAGATGTGCACCACCAGTAGAAACAAAACGTAGCGGTGGGTGCTCTGCTAATCAGCTGGGCAGCATTTGACTCTCTCCTGAGCGGCCACACAAGTGCACAGCTCACAGGGAACACTGGCTCTAAACAGCTGCAAGAAAGGTTTTAGGCTTTATAGTTCAACTGGTAGGTTAACTATCCAGGTTGTCACCATGGAGCAGAATGAATGGCACAATGAGGATCCTTATGAAAAAACTTATTAGCAGAAATTGTAAAATGATGTTGTTGTAAAATGATGCCCCGTGTGTGGCAGTTTGGCACACTAAAAAGCCTTCTTGCTTAGATCATTTCTGAAAATGCCACCCACATGTAGTTGATTTGGCCATTCAGATTTTCTAATAATAAGAAATCTACCAGAAGCTTTCCACATCCCTGCAGCTAGAAGGCTCTGGTACCATCCACAACCCTCTCTCTCTCTCTCTCTCTCTCTTTTTTTTTTTTGAGCAGCTTGATTAGGCCGAATTCCCATTTTGTGCCGTGAGAGTCAGCACTGGGGATCTCGTGATTATGACCACATGAAAAGCCTGCCAAGAACAGGAAAATTCTGAGACTCGGTGAAAATGCTGTTGGAGGCAGCGTATTGTTTTCTTTGGTTTGGGGTCTAATGGAAAAGTCTTTGGATATTAAACTTGATTTAGTGAAAGCAAAATATTCAGACTGCTACTGCACAAGCTTAATAGGAATAATAACTCCCCGCAATCTAGGAAAAAAATGTGATAACTGCTTCTGGAAAAGGATAGTGAATCAGGTCTGTGTTTCAGCGTCAGAAACAATTTACTGACAACAGCGTCTAGTGTTCATTTCCGGCCACATCTAGCAGCTGTAGATCACACTCAGAAGGTTAAAGCTGAGAGGGAAACACATTTTGGATGCATTAAACAGAAATGGATGCCACCTTGGATGATAAATGTGGACACCAGAAATTCAAGCATTGCACAAAACTTAACTAGTTTAACTTAATTCTTCCTGCCAAGAAAGGCCTAACAAGGATCTGTGAGAGGGTGTAGGCTAGTAAATTACCAGTCCAGTACCATAATCTAATATGGAGGAATTCCCAGTCAGACAGAGAGAATTATTCCTTAAAACAAGAAGTCAGACTTTCCTGGCACCACCAGCCCAATTTAGCCAATAACATCTACTGTTGGGAGGTTAATAAATTTGTTATTGTTGATTCCACATTGAGATCTTCTGTTGTGGCACAAATTAATTTCTTCAAATCAATGCGTACGGACTAGCACAGCACCTCCCTCGCTGATGCTATTACCTCTCCCTTCCCCCTTCAGTATTGTACTGTATGTGTCCAGATTTGGGCCTCTACCAGAGGCTGACCTGAACTTGTGACCTTCAAACCCAGCATACTACCAACCTTGCCATGCTTCCTGCTGTGGTGTCTATAGTGCATAAATTATAATAAACATCTTTCTCTACCCGCCTACTTATTTTTGGCTCAGTGAATTCTAATGTAGTGTGTAAAATATTTTTAAAACCTCGTTTTTGTTTTTCCTTCTCAAAATATTTATCTAGTGGACAATGATCACACATTTAGTGTATTTCTGACTTTTGAAATTGATGCTTATGTGTGTTAGAAGCAAATGGGAAAGTTGGAGGAAATTCTGAGAATATCTGGTACTGAACATTTGAAGACCAAATATATAAATATATAATCATATGTTCCTCTCTGTAAGCAAGAACAGCATTATTGTTTAAAGGTATCTAACAAAATAACTTGTGTTACCGGATTATTTCCTTGAGAGGATGTTTCACAAATCTTAATAGTAGTGCAGAACAAAACCCAGGATAGTATTTTATGTGTCGTTTCTTCCTTTTTTTAAATCAAAATAACTTTTTGAAACTATTTTGGACAAATTGTGTAGTTGATTAAAAAAGGAGTGGTGTTTTTTTTTTCAAAATATGCTTATTATTTTTTGTTGACGTTTGAAATGTGAACTAAAATGTCAAAATTTGCAAATAAACAATTTTTGATCCACCTACTTCAGAATCACACCATAGTGGTGTTGCATAGCTTGATAAGGCCATTTAAACATATGTATGCCCATTTCTGAAGGACACTAAGGCTGTGTCTACGGTGGTCACTTATTCCGGAAAATCAGCCACTTTTCCGGAATAACTTGCCAGCTGTCTACACTGGCCCCTTGAATTTCTGGAAAAGCACTGATGATCTACTGTAAAATCATCAGTGCTTTTCCAGAAAAACTATGCTGCTCCCATTCGGGCAAAAGTCCTTTTCCGGAAAACTGTTCCGGAAAACGGCCAGTGTAGACAGCACAGATTTCTTTTCCGCAAAAAAGCCCCGATTGCGAAAATGATGATCGGGGCTTTTTTGTGGAAAAGCGCATCTACATTGGCATGGATGCTTTTCCGGAAAAGCATCCTGCCAATGTAGACGCACTTTTTCCGGAAATACTTATAATGGAAAACTGTTCCGTTTTAAGCATTTCTGGAAAATCATGCCAGTGTAGACGTAGCCAATTTGTGAATTGTAAATCCTGGTTCATGTGCAATCATAATGCTGCATTAATAAAAATAATACCCAGTTCTTATAGTACTTTGCATCCCCATGTCTCAAAGCACTTTATGGGAGAGGTCATTCTCATATCCTCATTTACTAGATTGGGAAACTGAAGCACAGTTTACTAATTACACCTCATGATGTACCAGTGTGGTCAGTAAGGCATATATACATGTAGAGCTGATTGAAAGTCTTCATTTCACACTTTTTTAAAAGGAAAAATATGGTACTTCAAATATTGATGTAATTTTTTTTACAAATATAATAAATACTGAATTTGTAAACTTGTTTTTTTTTCTTTCCCTGTCTTTCTCTTTTGCCACTGAAAAGGGGGAAGGGCAGGTAAGAGCAAGTTGTGGGAAGGAGAAATAAAATTGTTTGGGAGGAGTTGTGGAAAAAAACAAAATAAAAATTACAGAAAATTTTTGGGAAAAAAAACCCCAAACAACAACAAAACAACCCTTAAAAGTTTAACTTCACAGTCTGATGAAATCTGGACTAGCTAATGTGGATGCCATGACTGCTTAAGAGCTTGCTGTGCAATATTTTGGGGGCAGAAAGTGAGACCAGGACACAGTGCATAAATAAAATGAAGGTTTGATGCTGAAAACAAAACACTGCAGGATTCTCAAGTTTAGTATTCATGGTTTAGTATTGATTCTTACGTGGCACCTTCCTACCTATTGACTAACATCACTGCAATAGCTAGCTGTTCCTAAGTCTCCCATTCACACTGTGAGCCAATGTGATTCCTCTTAGCAGATAGAATCAGAGCACAAGGTGGGATGACCACAACTCAAAGTCCAAAGGGAAGTTTTGGTAGCATACATGCCATTTTAGTCTTGAAATTTAGTCATTTCATCACCTTGAAATTCAGAGCGTCTTGGCACTTTATGGCTGTGGCCTTGATTTTCTCATCTGATTGCCATTCTAATGGTAAATGGAGCTGCTCTAGGAAACTACACTTCTCTGAGCAGCCTGCCTATGTCTCGTCTCCTCAACGGGCAGATGTGTCTACACCCACGATAGACAGACACTGAACTCAGCTAATGTGAATGTCCAGTTAGTGAAGATGTGACCAGGAATGCCAACATTTGGATCTGGATTTCAATTGTCTCTGAAATTGAAACTTTTTAGTCTCTGCATGGTAATATCCAATGAAAACCCCAACCAAATTAATTGTCCTCCTCTCTCCCATTCCCGAAACTGTCTCCAACTAAAACAAACCATTCCCAGAAGCTGCTTCAAGAAACATGGATGATAAGCATCCCCACACATCCCAGAAAACAAATGAGCTTTGCATCATGGTACTGAATACATCAACTGTGTATCTGAGAGTTTGTCTGTCTGTCTGTTCAAGAGCTCTTCCTAAACTGCAAGAGGTAGAACCACCAAGTTGCTTCCTCTTATCATAACTTAAAGCAGGGCTACTCAACTTTGGAAGCCCTGGGGTCCATAATGATACAGCACATGTGAAGGGCTGCAATTTAAGTGTGGTTGCATATTCATACAAATATATATGCAAATAGCTTCTTTCACATAATGCCCTGGTGCTCCTGACATCTCCTCTCTGGGGGCTAGAAATGGCAACACTCTGTACCGGTCTGTTCCAGCCAGCCCGTCTGCTTGCGTCTTTCAGTGCTCGCCCTGCCTGGGAGACACCGTGCCGTTGTGGAGTGTGTTCCAAGTGGAGGCCATGTTGAGAGGATCCCACCTGTGGGCCATGTGGTTAAGTAGCCATGACTTAAAGCAAGGTAAGAGTTTGGTTGTGCCAGGAAAATAGGATGCTCCTGGAATGGGATTGCTTCTCAGAAAACCACACAGGGTATGTCTACACTACCCCGCTAGTTCGAACTAGCGGGGTAATGTATGCATACCGCACTTGCTAATGAAGCCCGGGATTTGAATTTCCCGGGCTTCATTAGCATAAGCGGGGAGCCGCCATTTTTAAATCCCCGCTGCTTCGAACCCCGTGTAGCGCGGCTACACGGGGCTCGAACTAGGTAGTTCGGACTAGGGTCCTATTCCGAACTACCGGTACTCCTCGTGAAACGAGGTGTACCGGTAGTTCGGAATAGGCACCCTAGTCCGAACTACCTAGTTCGAGCCCCGTGTAGCCGCGCTACACGGGGTTCGAAGCAGCGGGGATTTAAAAATGGCGGCTCCCCGCTTATGCTAATGAAGCCCGGGAAATTCAAATCCCGGGCTTCATTAGCAAGTGCGGTATGCATACATTACCCCGCTAGTTCGAACTAGCGGGGTAGTGTAGACATACCCACAGAAAAGAAACAGAATCATCAGGTAGGTGAAAGGGGTTGGCTGGGGGCATGCTCCTCCATCTGCTCCTGAGTCTCCCACCTCCCAGATGCCCTTTAGGGAGGGCAGTGGGGGTTGAAGGCTCCCCTCCCCAGTTGCTGGCTGTTCCCCTTCATCAAGGAGGGAGGGGAAAATGCCCAGTTTGCTGCATTCCTCATTCTGGCTGGGGAGTGCAGGGGGCAGATGAGCTGTGAACTTTGCCCTCGCTCCCTGACAGGAACAGGAAGGGGAATAGCAAGCAGCCCACCCCCCCAAACCGAAATCAAAATGATCTTCATAAAAATAACACTGAACCTTTGAAAAACATTTAAATTAAAGCCTGAACTTTTTCCTTTTATTTTCCATAAAAAAGCCTTATTTGAGTTAAGGACCCGAGCAAGGCCGGGTAAATGGGCAACTGAGTCATCCACATTACTTTGGTAAAGCTTTGTACAGAATCAACCACATCCACCTGGGAGAAGGGATCTGCATGGATCGGTGGGCTCCAGGACTTCACCTGCCAACATCTGACCCTGAGGCCGCCAAGAAACAAAAATCGGGCCTGCACTCCGGATGGACGGTAGTTCTCCCTCAGCAGCCCTGCTCGGTCTGCGGAGTAAACTGGCAGCAAGCACCAGAATGGAATGTTCAGGGTGTGAACGCGAAGGAAAACAGACGTACCCGTACGCAGAAAGGAATGTCTGGGCCACGAACCAGGGCAAGGTAGCACCTGGAACAGGACGCCCAAAGAGAGCTGAGCAGGGAGGAAACGCTCCAGGAAGCTGGGTACCAGAACACAGTAGACCAGGAAGGAGGATCAAAGAATTAGGAAAGGGCTTCCAGGTACAGTAAAACAAGCAAGGGCACCCCTGGGCACAGACCATGCCGTGCTCTGTGCAGGCTCCAACGTCAGCAGGGGGTTGGAAATTGAAGCAGCGCAGCCACACTGGGCTTCTTTTATCTGAGAAGTCACGTCGGCATTTGGTTTCCTTTTCCTGACCTTTTCCTGATGTTTGGCCCATGATTGGAAGGCAACCAGAAAAGCTGAGAGGGGCTGGGTGGGAAATGAGTTAGCTAAGAAAAATGAACATGATGGGGATTTTGCTAATTCATCCTGTGGGAAGGCAAAATTAGAGCTCTGGTCGGGAGAGAAAGCTTGAGATGGCCATGAAAGCCAGGGGGAGAGCCCTGGTCCATTAAGTGACTGTGGCACCTTCTGAGAGAATGTCAGATAACAGAAAGGGATCTCTCTTTTGGGGCTCTGGGGTGTACACGTGACTAACACGACTATAAAGTCTAGTGTGGATGCCTCCAGGGCATGTGTCCTTGCAATATTGCCAACCCTACCTATTCAAATATCTTTAGGGGGTAGCCGAGTTAGTCTGTACAGGATAAACTTAAAAAACAACAAATAGTCTGGTAGCACTTTAAAGACTAACAAAACATGTAGATGGTATCATGAGCTTTTGTGGGCACAGCCCACTTCTTCAGATCACCAGAGTGTTGGATGTCCAGAACTAAAATAAATAGGGGACAGGGGGAGGGAAAGAGGATGGGGACAAGAAGAGGTAGTGGGTATAAAAATATCAAGGGGAAAGCTAAGCTGGAATGTAACAGGAAAAACAAATAGTCATAAGCACCTAAAGACTAGACATCGAAGGACTTTAGAAACAAAAAAAGCGCAGCTGAGCTGCTTATGTAATAACACGAGGACAGCAGTTGGGAGGTTTTCAGGGTACGTCTACACGGCCTGAAGCCGTGAGTCTCAAAGCTTGGGCCAGCACACTTGGGCTTGTGCAGTGGTGGTGAAAATAGCCATGGAGATGTTCCAGCTCGGGAGTTGAAGCCCTCCACACCTTTTGGGGTCTTGAATAGGAAGGTCCTTGGAGGCAATTAGCCCCTCCCCTAGCTTGCACTGCCCCGACTACTCCCACGTGAGCTCAGGGGAAGCTAGCACCTTAGACAGAGTCGTACTTCACCGTCGAGGGCACATAGTGATCTCACACAGAGGGTTATTTATAGAGCGTTGTGAGAATATTTGGTGAATTACAAAAGCCCAGGATCAAGATTTTCAAAAACCACTAGTGATGGTGCTTTGACTATTGAAATGGGCAAAAGGTAAAGGGGTCAGAAACTATAGAGCAGCCCCAGTGTTTGAGGTCCTGACTTTTACTATGAATCTGATCTTACTTGGTGACTTCCTAGAAGCTCCAGTGGCTAAAGTCTTGCCAAGACAGGAGCATTTCAGCTTTTTAAAAAAAGTTCCTACCTCTTTGATTATGGAAAAAAGCTTGAAAACATTACCTGAATTTGATAGGAGCGGGAAGTAAAGGTTTGGTGGGGGGAAGCAGAGGGGCTGCAGAGCCAGCGCTCCCTGTAAACCGTGTGCTTGTACGTCTGCTTAGGGGAGATTCAAATGCTGCCCAGCTGATTAGCAGAATACTCCCAGCTAGGTTCTTTGTTTTCTTTTTGGTTACTCCTGATAGTGCACATTTGCACATGTCTCAGTGCACATAAAATTATTCCACATATGGATGTGGAATAGAGGGAACATTATGCAGCACCCCCAGGATTTTGGCATCCCACCCCACATCGCTGCTAGCTGGGTCCCAGCTGACTGGGGTGCTGGCCACCAGGCTCCCTGATTCCTGAGTGCATTATGGCCAGCCCAAAGGCCCACTCGGCCACCAGCCCCACACCCAGAGGCTTTGTGGCCAGCCCTGGATCCAGCTTGGCCACCAGCCCTACACCAAGGTGCTTCACAGCCAGCCCCGGGTCCCACTTGGCCGCCAGCCTCCCACCCATGAGCTCCGCTGCCAGTCTCAGGGTCTAGCCCAGATGCTGGCCCAGCCTGTGGGTTGTTGTCCACCAGACCCACATCCGGGATCCTGGCTTGCGGCTCCAGTTCTAGAGGGTAGTAAGGGACAAACACAGGTAAGTAGGTGCTGACCTGCACCATCTCCATTGCAAAAAACTGTTCCAGGCTCACTGCGGAATGTAACCCGATCGCTCAAAGTAAAGGAAAAAGAACCCAATATTGATTTTAAAAAGTCATGATTTTTAAACCTGCCTTGAAAATTTTTGGGACCTGACAGGTGATTTTTGATGAGTAGGACTTGGTTTTCATGCATCTTCCCTCGGGAAATCAGGCTCCCTTGTTGAGAGTTTCAAGCTGGACATCCAAAAATCACTAAACATCTTTAAAAACCTGGGCCACGAGTCTTGCTCTGAAGACCTTGGGGTTTCACTTTCTACAGTCTATAGACTTTTATTCTCTTTTTGCTTCAGTCACTTGGCAGCTTATTTATCAGCCCAGTTTCCATGATACTGCAAAGGGCATCATCTGAAATATTTGCTCTGCCTAAAGAACTCTGTATGTGGGAACCTTGTGCTGTACAGTGTGAAGGAATATCACGCAGATCCAATCATAAACACAGCGCTAAGAGGCAGACCCATTTCTTTCATTTCTGCAGAACAAGAGCCTGATTTTAAAATCCAGCCACCGACGCTGCACCCCCAATTGCCTGCTCCCACAGTTAATTGCAGCTGCAGGTGGCCATCTGTGTACGTAGTTGATTGTGATCTCAAAAATATGGAGCTATTTTTAAAAATCCACCTAAAATACCTACAGCAGGGAAGGGGGATGTTTAGCATCAGAGCCTCAGGTGATGTAAATCTGCATAGCTCCACTGAAGTTAGCTAGGGAGTTACACCAGCTATGGGTGTAATCCTGCATCTGCTAGTGAGGCGAGAAATCAGAACTGCGGGATTATCTTCCCAGCTCTGCCACTGACTTGCTTCATGACCTTGGGAATGTCCCTTTTTTGGTGTGCGCTTCCACTTTGTCAACTGTCAAATGGAGGCCGATGTTCACATGGGAGATTGATATTTGCAAAGCATTTTGACATCCCTGGGTGGAACTTGTTATAGATGCACAAAGAATTAGCACGGAAAGGGGGGAGAGGAATGTCTGAGCCTTGTGACATTTCATTCCTGACTGAGAATATTGTGTGATCCACTGAAAGAAATGTGCTACAGGTTGAACCTCTCTGGTCCGACACCCTCGGGATCTGACTGGTCCCGGGCAAGGGGATTTGCCGGACCAAGGGAGGTCCCTTCCCTAATGGCCGTGCTAAACTGCTTCCCGTCCCCCAGCCTGGTGAACCATCACTCCCTGGGTTGGTGCTCTCCAGCTCCCGCTCTGCCACCAGGGTTGGAGCTGCATGGCTGGGGCTGGAGCTGCGTGCCCCTGCTATTGCCCAGTTGTTGGGGCCAGATCTCCCTGCTGTGGTGCCCCCATAGGCTCCCAGGTGAGTCCTCGGCCAGTGTGCCGCACTACTGCCCCCCAGGGACCAGACCTCCCTATATCTCGACTCTGTGGTCCAGGAACATCTGCGGTCCTGCTGGACCATAGCTATTGCCAGACCAGAGAGTCCCGTTTAAGGGAGGTACAACCTGTACTACAAAGGTGAGTGACCAAAGGGCAAGTAAAGACAAATTTACCAGCAGATTAAAATCATTGAACTATTTTTGGTCTTTAAAGTAAAGGACCACAAGTGTAAATTGGTCTTGGATGAGATTTCTTTCTCCCTTTTTTGGTCATATTGCATAGTGATTACATTCCCTACCCAGTTCTCACCTCAATCCGCAAAGGTGATACTGCGCTATCAAAAGAGGTAGCTAAATGCATTAGTAATATGTTTGTCACAGGAGGGAAAGGGAGATTAGAATGTTATTTCCGACCTCTTGGGGACTGATAGATGCTAACTGCCATATTGCAGCAGCTGTGTGGCCAGGATTAATGCATCAGCAACACCTGTAGCCTGCCACTGGGGCTGATCATGGATGTTAATCAGTGTAATAAACAGCACTGTGCTATTTTGCCTTCATAAGAAAAGTGGGGGTTTTGCAAGTGACTGAAGGCCATTCGCAAAGAGCACAATATGCTGGAAATGCCAAGAGACTGAACGGGATCTGTTTGACATTTGGAGTATTGTGGTGTTAACTGAGCCCCATTAGATTTGCAAAAGCTGATTGACAATTTGTGGGGAGAGGACAAAGGGAAAAGGTTTAGCTTGCAGACTGTGGAAGGAAAACATGCCTTCACTCTGCGTTGTGTTTAAGCAACAAGTAGCCAGAGGCAGTTTTATTACGAGCTGCAGCAAGGGAAAAACTGGTTCGGACAGTTTTTCTCCGAGGCAGATCTTCGAATACAAGCAATTATGAAGCAGTTTATATACTGTCTATTAGATATAATAACAATAACAATTAGTCTCCTTCCCATTACAAGCACCAATGGTTAACAGTAATAGAAATGTAGCCGTGTTAGTCTGGTGTAGCTGAAGCAAAATGCAGGACTATGTAGCACTTTAAAGACTAACAAGGTGGTTTATTAGACGATGAGCTTTCGTGGGCCAGACCCACTTCCTCAGATCAAATAGTGGAAGAAAATAGACTATTTTCTTCCATTATTTGATCTGAGGAAGTGGGTCTGGCCCACGAAAGCTCATCGTCTAATAAACCATCTTGTTAGTCTTTAAAGTGCTACATAGTCCTGCATTTTGCAATGTATAACAGTTATTTAGTTCCACCCAGATGCTCCTTATCTCAAGGTGCCTACCAGAGTCAGCATTCTATCCTTATCTCCGTATGGAGGCAAGAGGCAAAGGCAGCGTCTAATTACAGATCTCGCTTGTCAGGCCACAGACTTAGCCTGACTCTTGCTCGCTTGTTAACAAGACCAAGATGGCTGCACACAAATTCCCTTATTCCCTTTTCCTGCCTCCACAAGACAAAATAAAGAGTGTACAGCTAGTGGCACATTTTTATTTAGATGCCCTTATCCAAAACCTTTAGGGCCCTGATCCTTTGACATCAGTGAATTTTGGGAGTCCTTCTATTGATTTCAGTCAGCTTTGGACCAGATCCTGGATGTTTTTACATATTATCTCATGTACCTAGGCGGCATCACTGCAAATTCGCTGTGTGGAACCGTGTCAATTCTGTGCAAAAGCAGGTTTGCTTCTCCAACTAGACATCAATTTTTAGCCAGCCTGTCTTAAATAATACCTTCTCCCACTGTGCTCATCTTCTAATCTACCCTTTCAGTAAAATCTCCTTTTGAGCCAAGACTGTGGCACAATTTATCTCCTGTTCTCCAAACCAAAGTGCCTGTTATGTTTAGGTCTTCAGACTGATATATGGCACCCAGGCAGAAGGGATCTCTTCATGAACATTCATTTGGCTCTTTAGGAGCTGATACTGTGCTATGAGAATCTCTGGAAAGCTTGATATAATCTTCTGTGGGAGCAGAGATGGGGGGGAGGCAGTATGAGCTAATGGCTAGTGCTCAGGAAATCTGGGTTCTGTTCCTGGGTCTGCCTGCTGGGTGATCTTGGGCATGTAAATTCACTCCTTTGTACCTCAGTTTCCCTGCCTATGCTATGGGGATGGTGATACCGATCCTCCTTAAAAAGTGCTTGTAGGTTGATGGATGAGAAGCAGTACATAAGAGCCAGGCATCATTATTACATTTGGGCATGTCTACGCTACAGCGTTATTTCAAAATTATTCAAGTTATTCTGAAATAGCAGGTGAGCGTCCACACAGCAAGCCTGCTATTTCAAAATTATTGCGAAGTAACAGGCTTCTTATTCCAGCCCCTACCAGTTACCTGTTAAACGTTCACATCCCTAATATATATTCCTGCTGGATTTATAGGGGGGGCAAAGGGGAGTAGGATCCTGCCCCAAAGAGATTCCAATTCAACTAGAGAAAGCAGATGGAGGGGTGGGGCAGGAAGACATGGTGTGAAAGCAAAGTGACTGAGCGGTTGTATTTGGCAAACACCTTGCAATCACTGAAACGGTTTTCAAAGAACATGTTGATTTTACACTGGGAACCCAATAAAGGATTATGGAACGAGGCACGAACCCAAAGAATAGGATGGAAACCTCAGTCTTGTTAACACAAAATAAGATGGCCTGTCTTTAAGAACAGTAAATAAGAAAAGCTAGCTCTGTTAGAGTTCTCCATCAGCATCTCTCAAAGTGCTTTCCGAAGGCGTATCATTATTTTGTATAAAGATGGTGGGAATGAAGCCCCAAATGAAATGATTTGCCAAAGGTCACCAACAGAGCAAGGATTCTCCTGGATTACAGTTCAGTGCTCTAACAGCTAGTCCATGGGTGGGCAATATTTTTTAACTAGCTGGAGTTACCTGGCGTTGCTTGGGAAACCGGAGGAACAAAATATAGAAAAACAGTAGTCCATTATCTTTTTTTTGAATGGCAGAAAAGTTGTACTGATTTCTGTAGGGATTAAAATATAGGTCTGCATCATCCCTGGAGGGGCAGGGGGGTGCAACCCCGGGTGGAGGGGAGGTTACATGCAGGAGGGGTGTCCCAGCTCACGCCCGGGGCTGCAGGTGCTGTGGGGGGCAGAGCGGGTGCCCAAGTCGTGTGTGTGGGGGTCAGGACACTGCGTGCCAGCGCAGGGGGGAGGGGAAGAGGGTCTCTTATGTAACCTCATGGGTGGGAGGGCGTGAGTCCCAGACGGTGCTGGAGGCCGCAGGCGGTGGGCACGGGACCTAGTGTGGGCTGGGCGGCCCCTGCAGCGCTGCATGGCAGGTTACTTTTTTATTTTTACAGCTTGAGCTTGGGCCCGATCGGGTCCAAAAGTACCTTAAAACCTTCTCCTGGATGAAAGGTTATCCCATGCAAAGTTTGGTTGCAGTAGCTTTTATAGAGTCCAAGTTATTAGCGTACAAACTTACACACTTTCTCCTTTATATATTAGATGAGGGGCCACTCCAAGAATTTGGTAAGTGGTTGAGGGCTTGTTGGAGAACCCTTTAATTTCCCTGGACACTCGTTAATAGATCTCCAAATCGCTGTTTTGTTTCAGACCAATTCCACAAGTCAAATACACAGAGAAGGATTGGAACTTAACTTCATTCACAAGTTTAATTCTTATACTAATTGTTTGAATCATGATATTGGATGGTTCTCACATTATCAACCAACCAAACAATAAAGGTGCTAATGGTTCTTGATGTCTGTGTAGAATCTGAAAAAAAAAAAAACAGCAAGCAAATGGTCTGGTAGTACTTTATAGACTAACAAAACATGTAGATGGAATCATGAGCTTTTGTGGGCACAACCTACTTCTTCAGATGACCAGAGTTATGATTAGAGGATAAGGAAACTAGAAATAAATAGAAAGGATAGGGGGCGGGGGAGGGGGAGGGAGAAAGATGTTCTGTCGCCCACCCCCCTACCTCTATGCATAAAGTATCAGGAGAAAGGGTGCTAAACCTGAGTACATAAAAATCAAAGTCAGTGGATGGATAAGGCAGGAAGGATACCATTCAGAAAGTAGAATAGTGATAGAGATGTAGCCGTGTTAGTCTGGTGTAGCTGAAACAAAATTCAGAAAGTAGTTAGCACCTTCATTGGTGTTGGTCATCTTCCTTTCCAAGTGCAAACTAATGGTTCTTATCAGCTTCTTTTAACTATTTAGTCTTTGAGATGCTACTAGATGAATTGTTGGTTTTTAAGTTTTTCCTGTCACAGACTCACTCAGCTATCTCTCTGAAGCTTATCTACTCATTGTCTTTTTTTTCTTCCTCCCCTTCAATTTTTTTCCCTTCCTTCCCTCCTTCCCTTATTTATTCTTGAATCTGGACGTCCAACACTCTGGTCATCTGAAGAAGTGGGTTGTGCCCATGAAAGCTCATGATATTGTCTACATGTTTTGTTAGTCTTTGAAGTGCTACCAGACTATTTGTTGTTTAAGTTTTTCCATTTTAGAAAATGTTATGGAGAAAAAACATACAGCATTTCCCTCCAAAAGTAGTTTGTCATGTTTGTTGTTATGAAAAATGAAAAAAGTTAATATTGATCTTTTTCTTGTTTGGAAAAGGCGGGGAGATCACTTGCACAATATTGAGCAGCTCTAGTGAATATTGGCCCCACTCAGAAATAATCACTTGCACACAATAATGCCTCATGAAAATAATTAGTTTGGAAAATTCAGTTTCCTATCCTTGTCTCCATAATCCTACTCTTCCAATAGAGCCCAACACCCTGTCTCATCCCTCCCCACCTCATACTGGTAGGTCACCAGCTCTTACCCTGGGCTCAGCTGTCGCCTCTTTAAGGATATGTCTGCACAACAACTCAACGCCCATGGCTGGCCTGTGCCAGCTGACTTGGGCTCCGGCTCCCAGGCTGTTTCATTGCTGGATCCTAACACCCAAGCACCAACCAGAGTTTGAATGTCTACCCAGCAATGAAACAACCCCACAGCCTGAGCCCATGAGCCCAAGTTGGCTAGCACAGACCAGCCACAGGTATGTAGTTGCTCTGGAGATATACCCTAAATCTCTTGCATTGCTTTGTATGCCAGCTGACTCTCTCACAAGATCCTTTCTGAGGCCAGGTCTATGCAAGTGGATAAGTTTGAATCAAGATACACAACTCCAGCTATATTAATTGTGTAGCTAGAGTCGATGTACCTTATTTAGAGTTTTGGCACCATCCCCGCAGAAATAAATGCTCCCATTGACTTCCCTTACTCCCAGCAAAGAGTAGGAGTACCAGTGCCGATGGGGAGTGCCCTCAGTGTTTGATTTAGTGGGTCCTTACTAGACCCGCTAAATTGAACGCCAGAAGATTGATCTCCAGAGCATCCATCCGTGGGTAAGTATAGAAAAGGCCTGAGTCTATCTCCAGTCCCTGATACTGCTCTTCAGGTCCAGCAACTGAGTAATGATGGAGAGCAGACATCGAGATCCAGTGTCTGCTTTAAACCAAGTCGGGAGGAAAGGAAGGCTAATCATTCTCTTGACTGCTGGACACCTCTGCAGTCTCCAGCATCCTCTCTTCTTGGGAAACCATCCCCTTTGGATTCATGGCCAGTGTCATATTTAAGCTGCCCTTCTCGAAGGACAGAATGTGCTATAGGTGTGTCTAACAGGCTGCTCTTTAGACTTGCTGTCAGCAGCATGGGGACAGACCCTTTTCCTGATGCTCCGTGACCCGTAAGTAAACTTCCACATGGCACATTCCATACTGTGGAATGTGGAGTACACACACAGAGCATGCCCCCTTACCTGAGTGTAAATAGCCGTGAAGAGAGTGAGGTACAATGTAAGTGAGTAGAGTAAAATCACATCTGAATCCTTAGGATCTGGCTCTTGACATGCCAGGCAATGCCTCTCCCAGCTGTGCTGTTTTTAGCAGTGTGTAATCTCACTCTGCAGTGCAGTACAGACCCACAGGATACTGCCCCCACTGCAAGGAAAGGCTCCATCACCAGGGAAAGGATCCAGGCGCTCCCTGCAGTAGGCTCAGTTTCCAGCAGCAAGAGCTACTGATGTCTTTCCCCTACCACCATGAAAGCCTCCAGCAGCCTCCCCATACTGCTTTTTACTGCTGTGTGTCACTATACACGGCAGTGGGACCCAGTCTGCTTTTCATTGTGGTGTGTAGCTCCAAATACCCTACACACGACCCTCCAGTGGTGTGCAGTATAGTTATACTGTACGTCCTGCTGCCACTCAGCTCTGCTTCAAATTGAGATGAGGGCCTCATCTTCTCTAATGGCTGTAGGTGACTGGTCTCCTGATCTTGAACCATCAGAAGATGCCAGTTCTCCTCCCTTAGCCGGAGACTAGGAGATATGAAATGATCCTTGGAGCATCACGGGAGACTTTGGTGCAGGCAAGAAGACAGATTTATATATTATAGAATTTTATATTTTTATATAATATACTAGAAGATTTACCCGGCGTTGCTCAGGTCCTTAATGCAAGTTTTGTTTTTCTTCATTTAAATCTTTGTTCTGGGATGGGGTTGGGGTTGAGGGGCTCTGTATGCAGTCTGCCCCCAGGAGAGTGGACAACCCCAACCCTCTTTCACTGCAGCAGCTTGGAGCCAGGTAAGAAGCACCTGTCCATGGCAGCTGCAGTGGGCACAGCTGGGGGAGAGATGCATGTCCCCTGGTCGGGGGACAGACAGACAAATAGAAAAACTCTGAAAAATATAGTGGATAGCTGTCCCTTTCTCTACACCTGCTGGCCCAAGGGGGTGATAGCTGTCCCGGACCCCATCTCTGGCCCCTTGCTGTTCTCCTGTGGTCATTCTGCAGGATAATTGTCCCTCCTACCAGACCCCTCTCTTTCCATTTTATGGGAAACAATCGAAGTTGAGGCACATCTCATTGTCCTGGCACAACCAAACCTTGACCTTGCTGTAAGTTATGATAAGAGGAAGCTGCATACCAAAATTTGGTGGTTCCAGCTCTTGTAGTTCTTACTATTTTGGAAGAGGAGTACTTGAACAAGACGGACAGAAGAACATTATATATATAGCCACACAATGCCCGCCAGCTGCACAGGGCAGCAAAAGTATTGTGTTTCAATGGGGCGACATCAGTTGACACGAGCTGATGATGTGTCACTGGGACACACTGTTGTGTCTAGGTTCTATATGAACTTACCAATTCATATACATTATAATTGGATGCTGACAGGTTTGGCTAGATATCAAGAGCGTAAACCCCTGTTTAATTTTTGCCATTGCCTGAGATAACAGGATCCAGTTTTCTTGGCAAAGGTACAAAGAACCTGATCAGCTTTCCCTTGCAGCGTAGTATGCTGCATGTAGCATGAGACATGGCTTTTTGTGGTTAGCTTAAATCAGCTTCATACCGTAGAGCAAAACAAACTAAAATAAAAAAAGATCTCTTTCTATCTTGCACTTAATTTATGGTACTCGATACAGATGACTAATGATGCAGTAATAGGATGAGTTAATTGGAAAATGTAATGAGACTGCCATCTAGTGCTGTGCAACAGTCTCGACCTTTGGTGTTCAACTGAAAGAAAGTGTGGTACTTTTCTGTGCTAGAACAAAAGGGTTACTTATCTGTCCTGTCAGCTGTTCTATAAAACTGAGGCTGCATCTGAGGCCAGGTCTACACTACAGGGGAAGGTCGAATTAAGATACATAATTCCAGCTACATTAATTACGTAGCTGGAATCAACATACCTTATTTGAATTTCCATGCAGTCTCCACAGTGTGAAGTTGAAGGGAGCAAATGCTACCGTTGGCTTCCTTTACCCCTTGTGAGGAGCAGGAGTACTGGCACTGACAGGGGCGCTCTCTCAGTTTGATTTAGTGGGTCTTTACTAGACCCACTAAATCAAACTCTGGAAGATTGATCACGTCAGCATTGATCTTCCACGTAGTGAAGATGAGCCCTTAGCAACATGTTGACATTTGTCAGCTCCAGTGAGTCAGTCCTCTCTCTGTTCATGTTTTTAGAGTATACTGAACTCAGATACCATGAGGGAAGACATCTGAGTCTAGTTGAGAAGGAAGCCAGCAAAAGAAACAGCACAGACAGCATCCCAAATGAATGCTATTAGCTTATAGGACAGGGGTGACTAGACAATTCAGTGCTACATTAACCTTTTGGTTGGATAGACCAGGGCCATAGCAACAGTAAGAAACAACTTTCATTTGCTCTGAGAAGATTTCTCATCAAACTTCCCCCTCTTCATATTGATTTGACTCTGCAGCGTGTTGCCTCTTGATTCCTATGGAAAGAGATTTTAGGAATTTGTCAAAACTTTGGCAAATTCTTTTGCACAAAATTTAGATTTTTTTTTAATCAAAACAAGGTAAGAATATTTTGAAAAATTTTCTTCCTCCTTTTTTTTCCCAATCTGCCCAATTTGTGGATGTTCTTAGGTCACTGGGGCACTGTGTATTTACAGTGGATGGGAGCACTGTGTTTTGAACACTAGTATAAGGTCGACCATATTTTAATCCCTATGTCTTGTAGACTTGACCTGTGTATTGTTATATGGCACAGAGGTTGAAATATCTGGCCTGTCTATACTAGCTTTTCCACCATTATGATCATAATCTGAAATAAAAAGACTTGTGCAGAAACAGCCTAAGGGCCCAATCCAAAGCCCAGTAACATCAATGTGAGTCTTCAGTTGATTACCACAGGTGTTGGGTCAGGCCCTAAATATGCAACCAGAGCTCCAGGCATGAATTGTATCTGGCGAGAAATATGTAGTACTCAAAAAAAAAAAATTAAAAAACAATTAATGGGCTTGCAGCACCTTAGGGTATGTCTACACTACCCCGCTAGTTCGAATTAGCGGGGTAATGTAGGCATACCGCAATTGCAAATGAAGCCCGGGATTTGAATTTCCCGGGCTTCATTTGCATAAGCGGGGCGCCGCCATTTTTAAATCCCCGCTCATTCGAACCCAGTCCGCGCGGCTACACGCAGCACGAACTAGGTAGTTCGAACTAGGCTTCCTAGTTTGAACTACCGTTACTCCTCATTCCACGAGGAGTAACGGTAGTTCGAACTAGGAAGCCTAGTTCGAACTACCTAGTTCGTGCCGCGTGTAGCCGTGGGGCACGGGGTTCGAACGAGCTGGGATTTAAAAATGGCGGCGCCCCGCTTATGCAAATGAAGCCCGGGAAATTCAAATCCCGGGCTTCATTTGCAATTGTGGTATGCCTACATTACCCCGCTAGTTTGAACTAGCGGGGTAGTGTAGACATACCCTTAGAGACTAACAAAAATGTAGATGGTATCTTGAGCTTTCATGGGCACAATCCACTTCTTCAGATGAATGGAGCAAGGGGTGCAGAGTTACAAATAAATAGCAGAAAAAGAAGGGATGGGGAAGGAAAGAAAAGGGGGGGAAATGTCAATTAGAGGGGCTGGGAAGAGAAAGAGAAGAGAAAAAAGGTCAGTAAAGGTGAGTCTATACAGCAGGGCTTAACTTGAACTAAGCTATGCAAACTGAGCTACGTCAATTGCATAGCTTATTTCGAAATTACAGCACTTATTTTGAAATAGAGCACTCTTCCTCTGACTTCCCTTGAGTGTTACATACAATGAGTGTTACAGGTGTTGGAGTAAAAAGTCCTCCAGCTTGACAGTATTTCAATGTTGCTGTGTAGATGTAGCTTAAGAGTGTTCGTGCTGTAAGTGGGCTGTAAGTAACTTAACTTTTGATGTCATTAGGGTGATGTCATAGTACAGTCACTGTTAGATCCATTAGTGAGTGCCTGGGCAGGTTAAAATATTCCCCAATAGTTTCCTGTGTGTTACCATTTCAAATATCTGATTTGTGTCCATTAATCCTTTGTCATAAAGACGGTCCAGTTTGGCCAATGTACAAAGGGGCATTGTAGAGGGGCATTGCTGGCATTTGATGGCATAGATCACATTAGTGCAGTTGAATGAGCCTCTCATGTGGTGGCTTATGTGGTTAGGTCCTGTGATAATGTCACTTGTACAGATGTGTGGACAGAGTTGGCACTGGAGTTTATTGCAGGGGTGGATACCTAGGTGACTATGATGGAGGTGAGCTGCGTGGTTGCTGGAAAGAATTTGTTTCAAGTTAGGGGGTTGTCTGTATGTGAGGACTGGCCTGTCCCCCAAGGCTTGAGAGAGTGAGGGGTCATTTTCCAGGATAGGTTGTAGATTGTTAATGATGCGCTGGAGGGGATTAAGTTGGGGGCTGTAAGTCGTGACTAGTGGTGTTCTGTTAGCTTGTTTGTTGGCCCTATCTTGAAGAAGCTGTTGCCTGGTTACTTGTCTGGCTATGTTAATCTGTTTTTTCACTTCCCCAGGTGGATATTTAAGTTTTAAGAATGCTTGATATAGATCCTGTAGGTGTTTGTCTTTGTCTGTGGGATTGGAGCAAATCCGGTTGTATCTTAGCAGCTGGCTGTAAACAATTGATTGGGAAATTAGAAATAGTTGTGGGTGAGGACAAAGTCGCAGAGCTCAGCCACCATGTGTGCAATGGAGTCATCAGGGATGGTGTTCCTCATGGCCAGTAATTCAGCCTTGTGTGGAATGTCGGTGTAAAGAGCTTCTACATCCATAGTGGCCAGGATGGTGTTTTCAGGGAGATTACTGATGTTCTGTGATTTCTTCAGGAAGTCAGTGGTGTCTCAAAGGTAGCTAGGAGCCCTGGTAGCATAGGGTCTGAGGAGAGAGTCAACATAACCGGATAATCCTGTAGTCTACAGTTACCAGATTTTATAGAAAAACTTTGTTCAGGGGCCTATTCTGCACACCTCACTCGGTAAAACTCTTATTACTGTTCCTCTGTGTTTCGATACTGCTCAGAAATGGGAAAGACCATGAAAAATGATTCACTAATGATTCTGGATGGGAATTCAAAAGTGCCTCCCAATACTGCTCCATTTAATATATTTTCACACGAGGGTGATAAACTGGATGTAAATGATAATTATAAGCTTGATTTAATGCCCAATTACATTAATAGAAGCCTTCAAACTGATTTCAGTAGCTGTTTGATTGGGCAAAAGCATAAGGCTGAAAGAAGAGCTGAAGTTTCAAAGACTCCAAAGTTTTATTTGTCTCAAGTTAATTTATCACAGATCAAGATAAAAACAAAATGAATGCCATACTGTATTAAACCCTAATATTGGACCAAATTCTGAAGGCCTCACATGCTCCCTTTACTGAAACTACTGCACAATAACTTGAGGGGTTGTTCCAACTGAGACTAACTGGCTTAATAAATTATACATTGCATCAAACAAACATGCCATTGTAATTGCTGTTCTGTAGCGGCAAAGGATGAAACCCAAGTCCTACTGCTGACAAGCACTCTGAAATTCATTGTTTGGATGTTGCCTCGTACAGTTAGTCATTTTCTTCATTAAAGGTTTCAGCAAGATAATGAGAATAATCCGTTTTTATACAATTGCCTAACCAGCACTAAAGGTCTTCAGGTTTTTTCTAAATTTGTGTGGTGAAAGCCCATTGCAAAGTCAAAATGGCATTGTTGTTGCTTACAAATGGAATAAGACTAATTCCCCTCGGTAACTTGGGATGCCTCCAGTGTTCCTTGTAAGCTTTGCACTCATGTGGCCACTCAGGAGAGATTCAAATGCTGCCCAGCTGATTAGTGGAGCACTCACAGCTAGATTTTTGTGTCTACTGATGGTGCACATTTGCACATGCATGGGTGCACATGGAAAAATGTATTCCCCACATGGATGGAAAAAAATCTGCACTTGGGTGGAAAAGATTAGAAGGAACATTAGATGCCTTCTCTCATTGAGCAATTGTGGTGGTATATGGATAATCCTATCCTATATCTATCTACTTTTACCTGGCCATATACAGTAATCCTACAACAGGCAGTTATCAAAACACATAGGCTATATCTAGACTGGCCAGTTTTTCCAGAAAATCAGCAGCTTTTCCAGAAAAACGTGCCAGCTGTCTACACTGGCCGCTTGAATTTCCGCAAAAGCACTGACTTCCTACTGTAAGAAATCAGTGCTTTTTGCAGAAATACTATGCTGCTCCCGTTCGGGCAAAAGTCCCAGTGTAGACAGCTGAGATTTGTTTTCCGCAAACAAGCCCCAATCGCGAAAGTGCTTTTGCGGAAAAGCGTCCGTGCCAATCTAGACGCTCTGTTCCGAAAATGCTTTTAACGGAAAACTTTTCCATTAAAAGCATTTCCAGAAAATCATGCCAGTCTAGACGTAGCCATAAGTCAAAATGCAGCCTATATTGACAGGAACATTGCAAGCAACAAGGTCCAAGTCAAGTTGTAAGTCAAGGTCCAAGTCAAGTTTGCTTGGATTTTTCCATAACTGTGGATTTTTCCATAACCACATTTATGAGATCTGTAATTAGTGCCATTGTTCTATAAAAAGCAAAGAATTGATGAAGTGCTTTGTTCCCATTGTCCTGCACTTGCATAACTCCATACAGCAACGCAAAGAGAGTGCACACTGCTAATAAACCAGAATAGAATTGTGCATGCACTTTTGCAAATGACTGCTCAAGATGAGGCAGTGGAGAATCCAACTCAAACTGGTAGCTTTCAGTGTTCCCTCTAAGCTGCGTGGCATCCCAGCTTCACAGGTAATTAATCAGCCTGTACCAATCAGAGGCTCCGTGCACAGCACTGACTGACTGGGTGGGGCTGATTAATCACCTGTGAAGCTGTGCTGTGGAGCAACTTAGAGGGAACACTGTTAGTTGTTGGTAAGGATGTTGTCCTCGGTTCAGGAGGTTTTGTAGGCCTCTTCCTGTCCAGCAACTCATGTTCTGGTTTTACCAGGCATTCCACCCATCCCCATCATTCCATGGGGGTCAACAATCCTCCAGGTCATTGGCAGATAACAGCAATAATGTGTATAGTAAATTCTGTAATTAATCTGATTCAAAGGCCTGTAATTAGTGGTCTTTTAAAGCAAGCGTTTTCAAACTGTGGGTCATGACCCAGTACTGAGTCATGGAATGTCAGGCACAGACTGGGCCATGCCCCAGGCAACTGGCCTGGCTCCTAGATGTGTGTGTGTGTGTGTGTGTGTGTGTGTGTGTCTATCTCTCTTGCCTTTAGCACTAGCTCTGCACTCCCATTGGCTGGGAACTTGCTGCTGGCTGCTTCTGGGGCGCAGCATGGTTTGCGGTGCCAGGAGAGGCAGGAAGCTGCCTTAGCACCCCTGCTGCACTGCTAACTGGGAGCTGCCCAAGACCATCCTATCATATCCCTGACACCCCGAAAACCAGAGCCCCCTCCTACACCCAAAGCTTTCATCCTCAGCCCCACTCTGGAGGGCATCAACAATTTTCTTCATGAGTCATGAGAAAAAAAAAGTTTGAAAACCTTGGCGCTCACGTCTTTAGGGTTCAGAGGCAGAGTTTCGGTGCAGATCCTCCTTCTCGAATTATTATTGCTAGTCACAAGTTGAGGTCACTTTTGTCTTCATCCCAAAACCGGGACCATGCTTGTAGTATCCCAAACTGGGGGAGGGATAGCTCAGTGGTTTGAGCATTGACTTGCTAAACCCAGGCTTGTGAGTTCAATCCTTGTGGAGCCTGCTTAGGGATTTGGGGCAAAAATTTGTCAGAGATGGTACTTGGTCCTGCTATGAAGGTAGGGGACTGGTCTCAATGACCTTTCAAGGTCCCTTCCAGTTCTAGGAGATTGGCAATCTCCATTAATACATTTATTTACCCTAGAGTATTGTTGACTTTCAGAGTTTTCAGCACCTTAAAAGTCTTCAGCACCGCACAGGATCAACACCTCTTAGCATCTGACCCTGCTGACGATGGGTCAGAATGGAGACATGGGGCGTGCTGCAGAACTGGAACGAGGCACTGCATGGGTACAGTGGCTGTGAGGGGAGTCTTGCATGGCACATGCCCATGTGATTGCTAGCTCAAATCTGTATTGTCAATCCTTTGCTTTCATGAACAATAAATTCACCCAAAAGCTACTGAGGAAGAAAGCAAGCCTCCAGAAAACATGCCCATTAGCAATGAATAGAACCCCAAACAATGGTGAATATAGTTATTGCTCACTGACTGGAGACTGTTTCCTTTCCTGACTTTATAATCCAAACAGGCTTGATATGCATTCACTGTTCCTTCCAAGGTGAACAATTGCTTATTATTGCCACCCAGGCAATAGGAAAAGGAAAGCAGAGTAACAGAGAAACAACACGGGGAGCTGTTAATGATAGATCTGGAACTGGTTTTGTTCTGCAAGCTTAATGATAGGCGTGATGCAGAGAGAAAAGCTGCCGAAGTATGTAGGGAGCAGTCCTCCCCACCAATCGGATTTGCTGAAAACCCAGCATCCAGGGAGCAGATTTGAGAGGGCGAGTCACGCTGCAAGATGAAAGGGAAGGCAATTTTATCCTACGCCAAGGGCATAGTGAAGATCAGGTCCTCGAGCCTGGAAGAGGGAGAACTTCAGTGCTCAGATACCATACCATGGGATTTTTGTTTGCTTTGGCACAAAGACCAGCACTTCTTTCCTATGGTGTGACTCCCAGTCTCCAAAGAGTGTATTAAGCAGCATCAGGTGCAGAAGACTTGCAGAGCTCAAGTGATGCAATTGCATGAAGGGGGTAAGTTTGCCAAGACAAATCAGTAAGGATCTTAGCTACAAAAATGACGCTGCTGGTCTAACATGGGAAATAGCGGGTCTAATATGTGAGACAGCAGCCAGGAGAATCATAGTTAATGCTTCTGTCTCGAGGAAATCCTACTGATTAAACACAATGCACATGGGTTCCTCTGTGAGCCTGCAAAAATGTAGTGTGAGCTGATGATTGGATGTCTTTCCTTCACATGTACGTGTGAAAAGTAGATGGGAATCACTACCAACATGGGAAAATTTGCTCTAATCCCATGGGATTGGAAGTATGGGGAAAGCTGCTAGAATGACAGCCATGTATTATTTCAGTGGTCAAGATTCTCTGATTGAGATTCCAAGACTATTTTTGTTGGTGGAATTAGGTTTTCTGATGAGCATTTTATTATTTTCCTTTTCCCTTGAGAAATCCCATCTCTTCCTTGTTATGTATTATTTCAGATGTCCTGGATGCATGACACCCAACAGAGGATGGCTGAGAAAATCCAGCGCCAGAGAAGGTAAACTCACCATTGCTGTAAGTAAATTCACCGAACAGAAAATTAGTGGAAACTGATGAAAATACTCTGCTTTTATAAGCTACCCAGCATAAATATCATGCTTTAAAGTGAGTCCTTCATGTTTCAGGCTTCAAGCCATATGGTTTAATGAGCATTTCTCTCAAATTAGAAAGTCACTTCTGAGTAGTCTGTAGACTCAAAATATTTACTGTATCTGCTACAAAGGCTATTTTTCATGGGAAATTGATTTGCAATTTATTTTTATGCTGCACATAGAACTACAACTGACTTCTCACAATGTTTGATTTATATTAATTAGTGTTTTCCTACTAGGATTTGCTTCCAATTTGTATAGCAAATTGTTTCTGCTGCATTGAACGATAGTAATAGTTTCAGCAGATCAGCTATGATTAAAGTAGGAGTTTGCATTCTGTGGAGTTTTCTTACCTATTATGCTTCTTGCCAAGTGATTCCATGGAGAATATCAACTCTTTTGGTTTAATGTCATTGTTTACTTTGTTGTGTTAATGCTTGCATTGACAGAGAAGGAAGCTGGAAACTAGTTACTAAACCCACACAGAGGTAAGGCTCTTTCTGTGTGTTTGAAAGCTTAGGCGTCTTCAGGACGGACACATGAGCAATGCAGCCATCTGTACTGCATCCAAAACCTGGTACAAAATGAAATGTTTGTGGGTAGTGACATTAGAGCTGTGCCATGGAATTTTGGGTTGTAGACTCAGGCGTCTGTGCTAATATTATTAGATCTTTGAGCTGCCTTCCATTGTTGGCGAGATGTTGTTGACTCTCCGATGGACGTTTTTGCAGAGGTAGAGCTTTGTTGCCCTTCGATTGCAAGACGTAATTGTGGGCAATTGATTGACTTACCCAAGTGCAAGGTGCTCAGTATTCTGTTTTGTGACACCCTCCTGCTTCCTACCCATTTCTCTACAATTCAACATGTATCTGAAGCTACTAAAAAGTTAGTGAAGAAGCAGGCAGCAGGGTGTTTTCAATATGCAGCTCACACTTGGAAGGTCGAAATGCTGTTTTCCACTGGCTAGAAGGAATGAGATCTTGGAGAACACTGGGTCCCTCGCATACTCCTAACTCAGTAGTGGTGTAGGAGGACTGTTCTGGTGGCATGTGTCACAGACCCCTAGAATCATGCTTTCTTGGAGGAACCTTTTTGGGTGTTAGGCCCCGAAGGGGGTAGGTCGCGCAGCCACACCACCTCCAGCACTCCTGCTTCATGCCAGGAGCTCTGCCCAGCCAGTCCATTGGAGACCCTGTCCTGGTGAGGGACTTGGACAATTTTTAGTGACTAATGTGCACTGGCAAGTATTTGCAGTGACACCAAGCTGTGTTTTCAAAACTGAGTGGGGTTTCTTAGTCACTTGGAAGCAGCATTGGAAGTCCTTAGGTTAACACAGAGAAATGAAGGTGAAAACACAGTCCATCTGGCCAGCTCAGAATGATCCATTGGCCAAGCTACTGTGGATTCCATCTCAGGCTCTTTCTCTCTCTGACTCCACAGTCAGCCCCAGAAGAAAACAGCCAGCCTCTTCCCGAAGCCCACATTTTATTGCCTGCTGGTCACCTCCCAGCCCTTTGTCTCTAGGCAGGACCATGCTGAGTTCACAACACCACCTACCAGAGCTTCCCACTGCTGAGTGTTGATTTGTCACATTGTTGGGGGCTTCCTTTTTCCCGCTGGACCCCTTTTTGATCAGGGTCAACTTTAACCAGTTTCTTAACAATCCTGGTCAGTGTGGTGTAGACAGCAAGGTGACACCCACATTTCTGTCCTGGACTTTGCCCTATGAGCAGACTTAAGCCTTTAGCACCCACTGGGTAGAATGCAAAGTTTAGAGGGAAACTGAGGCACATGTGAGCTTCATAAAAATATTACAGAAAACTCCCACTACTTCACAGCAGACATCTGTAATGTTTGTCCTCTAACTTTATGAAGTTAAAGGCATTTGTTGTTACCACAAAGCAACACTATCATAGTTCCATGACTTACACTCAGGTTGAGAGTAGACTTTCTTCCATCCTTCTACTTCAATCAGTTAATCATCGGTACAAAACCCATTTACCATTGCTTTAGTCTTGGCATCGCTCATTTAATCTCTTTCCAGTGGCATGTAGCAGAGCGTGAGAACCAAGATAGATAGATGGATTCTGAACTCTTCTGACCTTCCATCTCTCGCTGTTTCCATTAAAATATTTGGACTCCTATAACAGATGCACTGAGCCATGAAATAGGATTGGTCAGCAATGAAATTCTGAAACATCAGTTTGATAGTTTGTGAATAGCCAAGATGATTTAAAAGACATGACCTTGAAGATTTTGGGCTAGACCTTTTGCTGGTATAAATCAGCATAACTCTACTGGAGCATTGTCAGTTTCCACCAGTTATGGAGAAGGCCTTTTGTGAGGTAGTGCAAGGGGTGTCGTCACATTATGACAATATTCTCAAAGAATGGCTGCGCTCATTTGGACTGTGCCCTTCCTCCACTATATCACAGGACAATGGGAGTGTAATAGGGAAAAAAGTTTAAAAAGAAAAAAATGTTCAACCCAGAGCTGTTTTAAACAATGTGGATACATCGCTTTTCACGCAAACTAGGGACGACTCACATTACAGTGGAGTTCCTGATGCCTTTGCCATCTTACCTTGGCTCATTGTCTTTCATCAGTAGAGTCAGACCTGGTTAGTAGTTGGCTAGAAGACCTTCAAGCAAAACTCAAGGTGTTCCCTGAAACTGGTGGTCATTGTGCTGAAAGTGGAATCAATGCCTTCCTGTGGTATTAGTGGCTCTATGTCACTAGAATGACTAACCTGTGGATAAGCAATAGGGATTAATGTTAACTGTGGTGTCTTGAAAAACTGCTAGAGCTGATCAGGAATTTTTCCATTACATATTTCTTGGAAATGCCCAGTTTCAAAAACAAAATGTTTTTCAGAGACATTGTTTTAATGAAAATTTCTCAGGTCTAGGAAGGTGACAGAGAAACTGACTCTAGAATTAGGTTGGTTCACTCATTTAGGATGTGGGGGACACATATTCAAGAAAGAGTTCTGCTCTTTCTGATTTATGGTGGGGGCTTGAACCCTGCTCTCCCACATCCTGTGTGTACACCCTCAGCCAAGCTATTAGCTGTTCTGGATGAGGGCTGTCTCTCTTTCTGAACTTTTCACACTGTATTTTAAAAGGTGTCATTTTCAATCTAATGCAGGAAACAAATTTCATGCCCTTAATTTTTCATAAAACAGAAATCTTGTTTTCTGACCATCCCTAACAATCACATTTTTTCTGCCTACATTTTTCACGGCATTTCAGCTGGAGAAGTTATTCTTTGTTTCACCTTTTGCATACTATTGTATTTTGCATCTAGTATAGAATTGCTCTCATTTTCTCCTCCAGAGATGACTACTATCTAATAGAAGGTGGGTAGTCTCTGTCTATGGTCTGTGAAGAACTTTGAGATCCTTATGATTAGGCATTACTATTTAATTGTAAGTTGTCATTGCATCATTACTAACTAAATGGGATGCCAAATGAGATGGGTTGGGTCACAGAGATCATCTGATGTGCCACCTGATGCGCCTCCAGACCCTGCCTACCTGCTCTCTGGGGTGCCCTACCACCCTGTTCTTCTGAGCCAGAACATCTAGTCTCCCCCAGTTATCACACAGAGATGGGGGTCACAGCCACCAGCAGAGCAACACAGACAATAAGATCCATTCAGCTCTGGGAAGGCTCAGTCACAGGGACATGACATAGCACCCATTTGGACCAAACCCCCAATCAATGGGTGTGTCTAGACTACAGGGTTTTGTCGACAAAAGTGGCCTTTTGTCGACAAAACTATACCTGTGTCCACACTGCTGCTGAGTTCTGTCGACATAACGTTGACAGAACTCAGCAGTTTTGTCGACGGCTGTAAACCTCATTCTACGAGGAATAATGCCTTTGTCGACAGAGTTCCGTCGACAGAAGGCGTTATTGCATATACACTGTCCTCTGCGTCTACACTGTCATGTCGACAAAGCGACTTGCTTTGTTGACAGAACTGGATATAGTCTAGATGCTCTTTGTCGACAGAATCTGTCGACAAAACTTCTGTTGACAAAAGCCTGTAGTCGAGATGTACCCAATCTGCTTCACTATGTCTCAAGTTTATACAGAGTGAGCTCATAACTTGTTCACCCCCTCTATCAATGAAAGAAAGATGCACAGATGCTGTCCCTCTCCCCCTCCAGTAACAAGTATTTACATTGGATTTATTAATGAACAAAAGGGATTGTATTAACTATAAAAAGTAGGGCTTAAGTGATTATAAGTGATAACAGACAGATCAAAGTAAGTTACTAAGCAAAATAAAACAGAACACGCCAGCTAAGCCTAATGCATTAAGAGAAATTGTGACAAATCATAATTTCTCACTTTAGTTCTTATTTCAGGTAAAGTCCTTCTCAGGCCAGAGCTGTTCTCTCTCACCGGGGTTCAGCTGCTTTTCTCCACCCCAGTCATTGTGGTTCTTTCGTTTTTAGGTGTTTTCATGTATCCTCTTGTGGTAGGGAGCAGCTTGTGAAGCCAGCTGAAGAGCATCATTGTTTACTTCCCTTTCCTTTTAAAGAATTTCAGTTGGAAACCTTTGTCCAATTCTCCACAACCCTGTGGAAAAGTACAACATCCAAGATGGATTTCAGCATCAGATGACATGGACACATGACTTCATGGCATGTCTGCAAGGAGACAGCTCTCCCCCTACTCAATTGTCTCTTGTTAATGGGCTATAAGTTCTGTGTCTGGCCTCTTCATTGTTGTTCCTGATGGCTTGGAGATAGGCTTTTGCTAACATGAACCCATTGATAATAAATCTACAGTCCATATTCTTAATTTCAGATACAGAAATGGTACATGCATACAAGTGGAAGATACACATTCAGGGGTTTGCAAGCTTCCCAATGATAAATTACATGCAATATTTTGAATAAAACATATTTGAGTTAGGCACATTCAGATTTATAAGCATATTTTCATAAAGAATAAGAAGTACACTATCACACCAAATGTCAAAGATTACTTGGTGATAAATCTGTGGGGCGGAGCAATCACTTCTTGCAGGGAAGGCTTTTTCTGAATTCTGCAGCGCCTGGCGTTTTCTGTCGGAGCAGAGCATTAAAGAAATGGTGACAGTGATTATGGGTTTCTTAGTTACAGAAAGCACAGAACAAAACAACCCACAAGAGAGATTTCACATCTCCTCACGTACTCTTACAATTTGTCTGATGTGCAGTATTTAAATCTTTGTACCATTAGGGAGTGTGTATGGGGGGAAAGAAGTTGGGGAAACAGACTTCAACTGGTGTGAATCATTGCTTCAGTGGAGGTGCAGCACACTGTGGTGGCTTGGGAACTGACTCGTAGATCCTACATTATTCTAGACACAGCAGTTTCATCCAACCTTCTATCCAAACACCTTTTCAAAAAAAAGGGAATATCCATTTTGACAGCTTTCTGATATGAGGGATGCAGGCAGGTCTTGATAAAATCCAGAATTTTTCACTCATAGGACATTCATGCTAAATTGTTTCTACCTGCTTCATCCATTCCCCAGACAGTGGAAATATCAGTATGTTCGTTAGGGGGCTGAGAATGTGTTTAGTATTCTTCAAGATAGGCAAGAAAATGTGATCCCTAAACTAAATTTGGTATCCGAGTTCAAACAATGGACGTGCTTGCAACTACATGTACCTCTAGCTTTCAACTGGTTTGAAACTGGATCCCAGCTTTCTTGAATAAAAAGCTGGTCCCCTTTAACACACCACTAGTTCCCCCCACTTCCATCCCATTTGTATTTAAGGGTACATCTACACTGCACGCTTATTTTGAAATAGCACATCTACACTGCAGGGAACCCTCAAAATTAGTCCGAGGCAGGCTTCCCTAATATAGATGTACAATCTCGATTTAGAGCCCCAGTAGGCACTGGGGAGGAATAATTTAGACTGGCCCTGGTGACGAGCTATTTTGAAATAGCAGCAGTGGAGTATCAACACATGCCTTATTTCAAAATACCTATTTCAGAATAGGCGTTATTCCTCATAGAATGAAGTTTACAGATTTTGGAATAAGCTGCCTGTTAGTTTGAAATTATTTTGAAATAATGGAATGACTGTGTATTTTATTTTGAAACATTGTTATTTTGGAATAATGCTATTTATCTCGAAATAACGGTGCAGTGTAGACGCACCTTTTGTTACTGGGTAAGATCCTGAAAGGAAATCAGCTGGTGCCAAAGGCCAAATAATAACTGAGCAATTTGGCATAGTGGCTTCTCATTGAAATCAGCCTTTTTTTTTTCTAATTTTTTCCAGCCATTACTGGAGATTTTATTTTTGTTCAGTCCATCTTAGAACAACATCAACAGCAGTAGAATCAGATATTGTTGCATTATGCAACTCAGGGAAGTGTCTTTGCCCTTCCCCTCTACCATATGTAATTTCATTAACCTCAGCCCGCTTTCACTGTTGATTTACATGGTGACATCTCTCATCCCACTGAAATGATCTTTCTGACTCTTGTATGTGAAACAAATCACAAGACTCTTCTAGCTACCGTTACAGCTTAACCTCTCCCCCTGACATGAGTGCCACGGCTTTTATTACTGCAGATGCATCACCCACGATGCTTGCTCCAGGCATCAAAGTGATTTTATTATTTGTACTATATGTCAGAGCTTTTGTCTCTCCTCACTGCTCATTCAGTGGGTTCCCTCTGCACATAGCAGCAGGATGCTCTTTGCTCACCCTGTCTCGTTGTCTTTAGTATCAGTTTTGCTCTTCTCTCCAGCATATTAAATGGACATGGCTGACAGGAGAGTTTTATTAATTTCTGGGATTTTTAAACATTGTGAGCTGTGCCTGCTACAGCTGTTGGCTTGGAGCTTGAAATTCGCCCTGTTCCACAGACAGAGGAGTGCCCTTTTAAAAGGAACTCTTAGTTATTCAATGGATGTCACCTTCACAAGAAAGAAAGCACCTAATGCTACAGGGTGAACATGAAGACATAAGTGATCCACCTCCCTGTTTCCCATTCCCAGCCCTGAAAAACAGAGGCTAGGGACACCATCCCCGCCCATCCTGGCTAATACTCATTGATGGACCTATGTTCCATGAATTTATCTAAATCTTTTTAGAACCCTGTTATAGTCTTGGCCTTCACAACATCCTCTGGCAAGGAGTTCCACAGGTTAACTGTGCATTGTGTGAAGAAATATTTCCTTTTGTTTGTTTTAAACCTGCTACCTATTAATTGCATTTGGTGGCACCTGGTTTTTGTGTTATGGAAAGGAGTAAATAACTCTTCTTTATTTATTTTCTCCACACTAGTCATGATTTTATAGATTTCTATCATATTCCCCCCCTTAATCATTTCTTTTCCAAGTTGAAAAGTCCCAGGCTTGTTAATTTCTTCTCATATGGCAGCCATTCCATACTCCTTTTCTGAATGTTTTCCAATGTCAATATATATATTTTACAATGAGGCGACTACATCTGCACACACTGTTCAAGATGGGGATGTACCCTGGATTTAGATAGAGGCAACAAGGTATTTTCTGTCTTATTCTCTGTCCTTTCTTAATGATTCCCAACATTCTGTGTGCTTTTTTGACTGCCATTGCATAGCAAGTGGATGTTTTTGAAGAACTCTCTACAATGACTCCAAGAACTCTCTTGAGTTGTAACAGCTGATTTAGTCTCCATCATCTTGTCTGTATAATTGGGTTTATGTTTTCCAATGTGGATTACTTTGCATTTCTGCACATTGAATTTCATGTGCCATTTTGTTGCCCAGTCACCTAGGCCATGTCTAGACTGCTTTCCTCTTCCGAGAGAGGAAGTGGAAATGAGGAAAAAGGAAATGCAAATGAAGCGCTGATTAGCATATTCTTGTACTTCATTCGCATATCCTCTTCCGATCCTTTTTTCGGAAGAGGTTTAAAAAAAAAAGCAGTCTAGATGGGGTTTTTCGCGCAAAAATCACTTTTTTTGAAAGAACCTCGTAAACCTCATTTTTTTGAGGAACAAGGGTTCTCTCAAAAAAGGGGGGGTTGCGCAGAAACCCATGTCTAGACTGCTTTTTTCCCCAAAAAAACCTCTTCAGAGAAAAGGATCGGAAGAGGATCCTGGACGTTAGCTAGAAAACCAACTACTATTAAAGAACTCATGATGTAGTTTAACAGAGCGCAAAACTGTTTGGCTAAAATGTTCTGTAGTTATCCAACAATTAGAGTCCTAACCTAGGACCCTGGAGACCTGGGTTCAAGACCCTTCTCCACTTCAAGCTTCTTATGTGACTTGGGACAAGTCATTTAGTCTCAGAGACTCAGTTCCTCACCTGTAAAATGGGGATAATAGATTGCCCTCCCTCACAGAGGGATCTCTTATTTGGACCTTTCGCATGGCCCTAGCCTACAATAACATCATCATGTTCAATGGATTTCTCTGTTATTTGTTTATCTGCTCATCTTACTTTGATATTTGTTCAAAGGGCTCTTGCAAAAAGACAGGATTAGAAACTAAACCCTTCTGCAGTAATTTTTTCTTCAGTTCATCCACCAGCTTAATATTAAAGCCAAGTGGCCTTTGGCTCTGACCTTTGGTTCCTACTTCTGTGGCTATGACAACACAGTGTGACTGGCTGGCAGATAAAACAGCTTGGTCTGACTATGAAGATATAATTAATACCACTGAAACAAATGCATCCTGTAAAAGACAAGGGTATGTCACTATGGGAACAACAGGAACCCTGCATGAGTTTGCTCACAGCCTGAGCCAGTTAGTTTGAATTGCAGGGCCTATACCCAACCCTGCAAGTTCTTTCTCTTAGAGAAAGGGAAAGTTCATCATGTTTGATGAACTCAGACCACCAAGGGAACTCCCCTACAGCTGACTTTTTAGTACCCCACCCTAATAATTCTCAGGCCAAATTTCCCACTCTAGTTGTTGTTAAGGGCAGCCTGATTTTTTGCTGGTGGAGATGAGATGGCTTCTAGACTGGAAGCAAGGGGCATAGGCCTGGAAAAGGAGGCTGACCAGCTTTCAGGTTGTGCAGAGAACTTCTCTCTTTTCCAGAAACAAGTGAGTTTATGACCCTGGCAAACTGTCAAACCAAGGCTGAATCTGAGGAAGTTTAAAAGTTGGTGCAGATATGTCACAGAACAGTTCTAGCTTAGAGAACTGATCCAAATATGTCCAGTTTCTTTTAGTTATTGCAAACTGTTCTCACTGTGAAGGGCAAATTATGAAAGCCGCTCCAGTGTCTCATTGTTTCAGCCCTGTGATGGGATGGACTAGGTAGGCCCTGAGGCCCCCTAATGGAAGCCTTGTGGCCCTGCTATACTCTGCCCCAGCAAAGGGCAGTAGAGAGGTCCTCCAATCTTCCTAGAGCAGCTGTGTGGCAAACAACCAATCAGGCTCCAGCAGGCTAATATAAGAACAGCTGCAGGACTAGACTAAAATCAGTTTCTTGCTAGAGTTGGTTGAGAGTGGCTAGAGCTCTGGGCTGGCTGCTGGGACTCCACTAGGATGAGGCCCTGAGGTAAGGCTGAAGAACATGCTAGAAACATGGGGCAGTTTCCCAGAGAACTGCAGCAACAAAACAGTTTGCTTAAAGGGATATGGTGGATAGCAGCTATTTATAGGGTCCCTGGGCTGGGACCATTCTACCAGACACTGGGAAATGACCTGGACTTTGAGGTACCCCAGAAAGGGACTGACCTGTAGAGACCTTGCTGCAGAGCTGTGGTCAGAAAGGCCCCGAGAGGGAGAAGACCTTGTTTCCAGGAAGTGAGCCCTGGGGCACCACTCTATATCAGGGCAGGGACAACTTGAAAGAGAGTTAATACAAAAGGAACTGAGAGAGGCCCCTGTTGGTGTGTAATAGGCTATTTCCTACCTTTTAAATGCAGGGGAAAAATTAAATGAAAAATGTTCAACCTGGAGCTATTTTAAACAGTGTAGACAGATCACTCTTCACTAACAATAGGAATGACTCACTGTGTCATCTGATGGGGTTTGCTTTGTTTTGATTTCACATAACAGACTGCATGTGACTTAGCCAGGGGACTGAGTCAGCAAAGACCCACCACAAACAGGTAGAAAGAGTGTATAGGCAAGAGGAGTTGGCTTGGGGTACTGGCAAGAGGGAGTTCACTCCAATACGAGCCCCCTCTAACATTCCTTCAGGTTCAGGCATGTAAACATTAGGGCTGGGGTTTTCAAACTCTGGGTCACCACTTCTAAGGGCAAGCCACTTAGAAGCTTCCAGACACTGTTTACTTGCATCTCTGCAGGTACAGGCGATTGCAGCTCCCATTGGCTGCGCATGGCAATTCCTGCACAATGGGAGCTGTCAGAAGTGGTGTTCTAGTTCATGCTGCTTTCTGCAGCTCCCATTGGTTGGGATCAGCGATCTGCTGCCAATAGGAGCTCCGATCACCTTTCCCTGCGGAGGTGCAGGTAAACAAAGCAGCTCGCTGCCAGCTAGCAGCTTGCCCTTACAAGCGGCAACCCAGTGTTTGAAAACCCCTGGGGGGCTGCTTGTACAGTATGGCGTTACTGAAGCTATGGCAGTCTGGCCCTGGGCTGGTAGTGTGTGTGTGACTATGAGTTTGGCATGGGTAGATTTCCCCTCTTGTTTCTGTTCTTGGGTCTTTCTCTGGGCACTGTAATTGCTGCCATGTCACAGAGGGGAGCTAAGGGTCCTGCTCAGGAGTGTAACTGGCCTTGCTGTGGAGATGCCATCCCTGATCCTTGAACATATTTTTCCCCTCCGTGGTAGGGTAGCTCAATGGTGTTTGAGTGACAGGGCTGTCCCTACCAGCACTGGTGCCCTATGCAACCCAGCGCTGCACCAGGAGCGAGGGGTGTGCTGAAGTTGTGGGGACAGGGAGTTGCCATCTTTCCTGGACTGGACACTGTTTGCTGCAATGGTGTCGGATCCAGGAGAGTTGTCAGTGCAGGAGTCTGGCTGGGAAGAGAGGTGCGGGCCAGAGGACTCCAGAGTAGCAGTGGGCGCTTGCACAGCCGGCCAGAGAGAAGCCGGGCTTTCAAGAGGGAAATGCCACTTCTCTCCAGCCTCCCGCTGCACAGTTGCCCTCTGCTCAGTTAGAGGGCTGCTCAGGCTAGAGGGGGAGAGGCAGCCGGGGGACTGGGGATAGAGCAAAAGGATGGTGAGGGGATGGGAGCTGCCAGGCTGGGGCTGAGTCAGAGAGAGGCAGCCACCAGACTGGAGATGCATAAAGGGCAGCCGGGGATCTGGCTGGGGGCTGCCAGGCTGGGGCTGACCTGAGGGGGGAGGGAGTGGCCAGGGGGTGGGAATGGGGGCTGCTAGGCAGCAACTAAGCTGGGGGGGCACTGAGAATGGGGGCTGCTGAGCTGGGGCTGACCCAGAGAGGGAGCAGCTGGGGCTAAGAGGGTTGCTGGACTGGTGCTGAGGCAGGGAAGGATGAGCAGCCAGGGGATGGAGATGAGGACAGGGATGGAGGCGGCTGGAGCCCATAGACAGCACATGCCTGCACGTGGCACCATGAGATTTGGGGCATACGGTGCCCCAATCTTGGTGGTGTCCTACCCGGCTGTGTGTTTTGCCTATCTGTAGGGATGCCCCTGGCACAGTAGTCTTGTAATCAAGTGGCTGCTCCTTAAGCCATAAGGGAGATTTCCTTTTGCTCCTGTAGTGGAGCACTGCATCAGTGGAGCTAGTGGGCCCTGCTCAAGCATGGGGCGGAGGGGTGATGGTATGGGGTTTTGGCCTGTTGCCGGCAATGCGGGGATGTATTACGGTGTATCTAGCAACTGGAGACTTCCAACCAACACTTCCGCTTTTATAACCACTGACCCAAGCCCAAGCTGTCACGCAGGAGCGATTTGAATACGGATGTGCACACAGAGGGCTGCCTCTTGCTCCAGAGGAAGCTCACAGGAGTTTTGCCGTTGTCTTCAAGGGGAGCAGGAGCTGGCCCTGACTTGCTGAGTAACACAGCAGCATCAAAAGCAGAGCTAGCAGCTGTGCTGCATGAGACGAGCTTGGTGTCTGTATTAGGGATGCAACAGTGTAGTCAATTAACTGATAAGCAAAAGTTTATAGGTTAATGAGAGAGACTACGTGCCTGCCTTTCCCTCCCTCCCCTCAGCCAGTACATTTTTTTAGCAGGCTGGCCAGCAGCCAGTCTCAGTCCTGGCTTGTAACGGGTCTGGGACCTACCCCTGCTGTGGCTCTGCATTTAAAGTGTATTAGGAGCTGGGGGGCAGGCAGCCCGACTCAGTTCTGGCTTGTGCTGGGTCTGGGAGCTCACACACACCCCTTGCCCGGACAGGGGCTGCTGCCACCCCATGCTGCTGCCTCTGTATCAGAGGCAGCAATGCAGGGTGACGGGCAGTTGGTCCACAATGGGAGCTGGTTTTCAAACTGGCTCCCCTCATGGACCAGCTCCTGTCTGACACCCCATGTTGCTACCTCTGATACAGAGGCAGCAGCACAGAGTGGCAAGGCGCTCCTCAGGAGCGGTACCAGAGTGCACTGACTGCTGGTCTTACCTATGGGGACTATAGAATAGTTGAGTAACCAATAAGAATTTATGAGGCTAATTGACTATTCAATGAATCGATATTTAACATCTCTAATCTGCATGTTGTTCTGCAGCTCTGAACTTCGGCACCTGTTGTTTGTTGAGGACTGTAAGCGCCACAAATTTACAAGACCCAGTCCCTGTCCCAAGAAGCTTACAGTCTAGGTCAGAGGGAGAAGAATCACACAATGCAGATATGTGCAGTGTACAGGGCACTGAACAAGCTTCAAACAGTGGGGAGATCTTGCCGAGGGCCATCAATGAAAGGCTTTTTTTGCATGTGGCAAGTTCCAGCAACTAGGAAAAACTAATAGCATTGACTTCATGAGGCCAGTGTACTGTAGAGAGGCACTGTGCCGTTCCCCAGACGGCTCTGCCAAGGCTCCTCCGTTCTTACCCTCAACACTCCTATTATTCCCCTGTGAATGCTGCCAGTTGGCCTGATGTGGGCGCACACAAAGAGCCAAATTCTTCCCTCCGTTACCCTTGGCACCATGAAAGACTTCAAGGGCGCTGCACGGGTGTTACTGAGGGCAGGGTTTGGCAGCCAGCTTCCAGTACAAAGTAGGTCAAGGCCACCAAATGTATTTTATCCAGGAAGCTTGACTCCATACCTCTAGCAATAGAAACGAAACACATTTGAGCTACATTGTGTTGCCTGCCCTTTTAGCTGGGTGGAAAGTGACACTGTGCACAAAGCTTTATCCTTGTGCCAGGTGAAGGGAAATAAGGGCATTTTTCTTCCCCCTTAAGTTATGCACAATACTTGAATTCCCCCTACTTTTATTTCTGGATCATGCAACCGCTGTTGTGCCATCTAAAGGATCCAGGCAGAAACTGTGCTTTAGCTTTAACTGTGTGTTTCTCTCTCTCTTTCTCTCTGTGTATGTATAGAGAGAGAAAGAGGGGGAGGGGGGAGAGAGAGTGTCCCCCATAATATAAGAATTAGGGGCCACCAAATGAAATTAATGGGCAGCAGGTTTAAAACAAATAAAAGGAAGTTCTTCTTCACACAGTCAACCTGTGGAACTCCCTGCCTAAGGAGGTTGTGAAGGCTAGGACTATAACAGCATTTAAAAGAAAACCTCCATGAATTTATCTAGTTAAGTCCATTAATGGCTATTAGCCAGGATGGGTAAGGGATGGTGTCCCTAGCCTCTGTTTGTCAGAGGGTGGAGATGGATGGCAGGGGAGAGATCCCTTGATCATTACCTGTTCGGTTCACTCCCTCTGGGGCACCTGGCATTGGCCACCATTGGCAGACAGGATACTGGGCTGGATGGACCTTTGGTCTGACCCAGTATGGCCGTTCTTATGTTTGTCTGTGAGTCCATCCACCTGTGAGTCCATTTGTTCCAGAATGCTTCTGATATTATAAGAGCTAGGACCACCATAATTCATAGGCAGCTTCCTATTATCCTAACTTAAAGCAAGGTCAGGTTTGGATGTGCCAGGACAATGGGATGTGCCTGGAAAGGGATTGTTTTCCATAAGGAGGAAAGGAAGTAGGAGGGATAGCTATACTACCGAGTGATCACTGGGGGCAGCAAGCCAGGGGACAGCTATACTACTGAGTGACCACAGGGGAGCAGCTGCACCAGCAAGGGTGTCCAACTGGGGACTGGATTTTCCACACTGCTAGCCAATAGACTGGGTAAGTGGCCTTCCCTTCCCAACAGTGCCAGATGGGGGGGAAGGGGGGCGAGGGAGTCCTCATGAACACTGGCCCCACTGCCGCGGTCCCCTCTGGAACTACTCCTGGGTCTGGACAGTGTGGTCCACCCCACAAGAAGATGCTGGGAGTGGGAACCCTGGAGCCCTGTCCCACCCCAGACAAGCTGGAGGGGAGCCGGAGGCTGGCGTCTGTGCCCAGAGGCCTTGCCCCACAGCCCCGGCCCCCCACTCTGGGAGAAGCCACTACCAGAACAGCACTACCCTCATCCCCATAGGCAGCCATGGAAGCCCCTCCCTGCCCTACTCCTGCATCCGATCTCTTGCCCTGAGCCAGACAACCCTGCTTTGAGCCCCAACATACCTCCCAAGCTTCTGCCCTGAGCCACCCCCTCCTCATCTCTGAACCTTGACTCCTGCACCTCCCACAGCCTCTGCCCTGACTCCTGTATCCCCACATCCTGCTTTTTACACCCTCTTCCCCCAGTACCTTCCAAACCGTTGCCTGGACTTCTTCATCCCCACATTCTCACCCCTTCCCCGAGCCCCCCCCTCACCTCCCAACCCCCTGCCTTGACTCCTGCACCCCCTCATGCCCTGAGTTCTGCACCCCCCCCAAGAGTTAAGGACCCAAACAATGCCTACGTCTGCTAGTACTGAATAAAACTTAGCAGAAAATCCTATAGCTGGGGCAGTCTATTTTCTTGCTCTTATAACTCATGAAATGTTGAGACATTATGGTCTGTTAAATCTACCAAAGTGCTACACTGGACAGCCCCATGCAGACCACCTGTTCCTAGTTTGTATTAACATCATCTTTAAACAGGCCTGCATTAACAAGAACTAGGAACCCTTTTGTCTGTGCCCACGGCAGCCACAGAGTAGGGCTACATCTAGACTGGCATGATTGTCCGCAAATGCTTTTAACGGGAAAAACTTTTTGCGGAAAAGCGTCCGTGCCAATCTAGATGCGGTTTTGCGCAAGAAAGCCCCGATCGCCATTTTCGCCATTGGGGCTTTTTTGTGCAAAACGGTTCTCCGTTGTCTACACTGGCCCTCTTGTACGAAAGAATTTGCGCAAGAGGGCTTTTTCCCGAGCAGGAGCAGCATAGTATTTGCGCAAGAATACTGACAATCTTACATTAGATCGTCAGTGCTCTTGCGCAAATTCAAGCGGCCAGTGTAGACATCTGGCAAGTTTTTCCACAAAAGCTGCTGCTTTTGCAGAAAAACTTGCTAGTCTAGACACAGCCCACGAGTTACAATGTCGCACTTTGGTGTACACGGCTTTTCACACGCCCAAAATCTCAACCGAGAGGCAATGTAGACATAGACTTACACACAATGAAGTGAGTAGGTCGGGATCTACCTATTTCCCTTTTGGTGAATCTAGCCCAATGTTTCAAGATGAGAATGTCCTCAATAATACACTTCACTCTCTGGCTAGGTCTACACTGGTGTGATCTTGCGCCAGAGCTATGCAAATGAGGCTAAGCGTGGAATATCACTGAGCCTCATTTGCATATATAATGAACCGCCATTTTTGCGGAAGAGGCTCTTGCGCAAGAAGGAGCTGTTTACGCTGCCCCTTCTTGTGCAAGAAAAACCCTCTTATGCAATGCCGCTACGCTGATTATTTTCAGGAATAACGGCATTGCACAAGAGGGTTTTTCTTGCACAAGAAGGGGCTGTGTAAACAGCTCCTTCTTGCGCAAGAGCCTCTTCTGCAAAAATAGTGGCTCATTATATATGCAAATGAGGCTCGGCGATATTCCACGGTTAGCCTCATTTGCATAGCTCTGGTGCAAGATTGCGCCAGTGTAGACATAGCCTCTGTGTTTTCAAAGTGAAACGCTAAGGACCCAGCACCGTAAAACAGGGTTGAGGTGGCAAGTACAAGATAAGCAAAGAGAGAGAGCAGAAGGAGTCCTGTAAATATCTCCCATATGTACAAGCTACCACTGTACTCCAGAGGGCAGTATGGTAATGCCTATGTTACCAATCAGATCCACAAAGATTCCCCCAAAGCTGCTTAATGAGACTGTTTATAATAGATTTTAATATGAAGTTTAATTGATAGGATACAGAAACCATCCGGTATAGGAAAGCGAGATCAGATGACACCCCTTAGTTAAAATGCTCTTTATCAGTTCATAAGAACCTGACTTGCAAGATTTTATAAGGATGCAGGGTTGAAGTTTCACTGTCAGTCTAACTGCATGATCTTTTACAGTTTTAAGGTGCTTTATTCTTAAGCTATTTTTGTGCCAGGAAGGCAAAACAATTTTTTTGTGCCATTTTTGCAACAGGAAGGTAAATAAAAACTAGCCTTTATGATTTATGTAGCACTCTAGCACTTCTTGAAAGGAAAAACAAAACAAAATTGAAGACATCATCATGTTTTTACTGGCAGTTAACCTTTAATGTTGATTGGAACTCTAGAGTTTAGATTAATAATTAAAATATATATTTTAATTATTAAAGTATTTACTTTATAAAAATGTCCACTAAAAAATCCAAGCAGTTGCTGGGTTTTTTCTGCTCAGTGTATTATAATCAATTAAAGTCAACATTCAAAATGATTTGCTTCCAAAAGCCATCTGTCTCCATACCATCTACTGGTAGTCCCATGTATTGCAATCTATAAAGTCTCAGAGGAATAGCCTGTTAGGGTACATCTAGATTGCAGAGTTTTTCCGGGATATCAGTGGTATCCCAGAAAAGCTCTGTTGTCTCCAAGGAATGCGTCTGCTTTTCTGAAAAAAAATTCGGAAAAGCAGACAAATTTTTTCAGCATCCCTGTAAACTTCATTCTACAAGGAACAAGGGATGTTCTGAAAGAAGCTTTTTTTCCCAACATTTTTCCAACAAATGTCTCGAAAGCCTGTTTCAGAAGAAAAGCGGAAAAGGATATGCAATTTGCATATCTTTTTCTGACTTTTCCTTGTAGTCTAGAGACAGCCTTAGTTTGTGTCTGCGAATAGAAAGAACAGTCCTAGGGCACCTTAAAGACTAACAGATTTCTTTGGGCGGGCATATGCTTTTGTGGATAACAATCCCCTTTGTCAGATTCATGGAGTGGAAATCACAGAAGGTGGGACTAGATGGTGCTTGGTCCTGCTGTGAGGGCAGGGGACTAGACTTGACCTCTCAAGGTCTCTTGCAGTTCTAGTGTTCTGTGCCACATTATGCATACGTATAGTGAAGTCTCCCTCCTATGTAAGGACTAGGAGTAGAACAGAGGACTGCAGGTCTCCACGTTACTGAAACTTCATCACCGCTATGGGAGGACTGTGGTCCGTGCACTATCCTGGGAAACTAAGTGTTGAGCTGATTGGTGACCTTCCTGTGTGACCACTGAGTGCATATGGACCCATCAATATTTAAGCATGATGATTTAGGAAGCTATCTGTGCAACTCAGCAGTCCCTGGTCTGATGTGACAACAAACACTACTATCCTAGTTTGGATCGTGGCTGTTTTTTGGCCGTGATCCTTGGCTTGAATCCAGATTCCTGACTCCAGTTTTGACCACTAGATCTAACTCCTGGTCCTACCTGGCATGCCAGACCACCTGCATCCTGGTTGGGGCTCCCTGAAAGGGTCACAATCTAAATAGACAACACAGGAAAACAGTCTGAGAGAGAGAGAACTATTGTCCCCATTTTACAGATGGGACCTTAAGGCACAGAGGGTATGTCTACACAGCAACATTATTTTGAAATAACTATAGTTATTTCAAAATAACTTAGTTCACGTCTACAGAGCAGGCAGTTATTTAAAAATAATGTCAAAATATTTTCAAGCTGGAGGACTTGTTACTCTGACTCCTGTAACCCTCATTGTGCGAGGAAAGTTGGAGGAAGAGTGCTCTGTGTCGAAATAAGTGCTGTGTAGACACTCCCAATTTAGAAATAAGCTATTTCAAAATAAACTATGCAGTTGACTTAGTTCTATTTGTGTACCTTATTTCAAATTAATCCCTGCTGTGTAGACACACCCAGAGAGATTAAGTGAAGTGCCTAAGAAGCTTGCAGCAGAGGTGGGAATTATGGCCATAACTCCTGAGTCCCAGATCAGTGCCTTAACCATAAGAGCATCTGCCTCATTTGAATAGGGAAATCTGAAACAGGTGGAGGGAAACCCTGTGCACTAATACACAATCAATGTATGCATGAACCTCTGTAAACCCAAACTCTAACTTTAGTCAAGTTTAATAATGACTGCATTTGATTTTCACTGTGCCTTTATAGGTTTTCATTTCAAACTGGATTTCTCAGACTGTTTGCTTTGGTAAAATATTTTGAGTTACATGAACACGATCCAGAATGGATGGACCTGTGCCTAGTGTCACTCAACTTTTGCACATTGGCTTGGCTCACCGTGTCTGGCTTTAGGTTAATCCCATTCATGTGTCACTATAAAGGTGGGCTGCCTTTTTAAGGCCAGGAGACGTGGGGACATAAAACCATGTTCAGTTTGCCCTGCTTGATATACCTGTGCTGGCTGAGGGACATAAAGGAAAGGAAGCCCAGTAGAGGAGAGCTAGTTGGAGGGGAGAGGAGAAGGCTGGAGAGAACCCCAGAAGACAGAGGCCTATGAAAGATGCCAGGCAGGAAGGCCTAATTGTGACTGTTCAAGAAAGGGCAGGAAGCAAGCCAAAGGAACCCAATAGGGGCTGGAGAGATGGAAAAGTGAACGCTGAGCCCTACTGGTGAGTGGAAGAGACCTTGAACTGAAGGATAGAAGACAGACCCATCGGGAAGAACTAGGGACGGGGGCCCATTTAAGATAGAAGCGAAAACTGTGCATTTTGTTTGTTTTGGATTCCCTGGCTTTTAGCTGGAGGGCCAAATTGTGGCAGTGTCACATCTTTGCATTGTATAGGCTCCATGTGGTTATGCGGAAGCAGAGTCTGAGTAGCTGCAATGCCACACTATACTGCCAGGGGGTGCTCCGAGCTGGTGAGGCTCGTAATCGACCCTCTCAGCAAATGAGTGTACAAATGGGATCTCACTCCAGGCCTCGTCACAATTAAGCAACCGGTCACCGGACACAATTCACGTATGTTTCACAAGTTGGTCTCAATCCTTCAGGACACTAAGTGCTGCCTGAGGCCAGGCCTAACTTAAGGCAAAACAAAAAAATAACATACACAACTCCAGCCATGTTAAGTACCTATCTGGGGTCGACGTACCTTGATTCAAGTTTCCCCACCATCCCCACAGTAACAAATGCTCCTGTTGGCTTCCCTTACTACTTGTAGGAGCAGGAGTATTGGCTGCCAACAGGAGTGCTCTCTGAGTTCGATTTAGCGGGTCTAGTAAAGACCCGCTAAATTGAACTCTGGAAGATTGATTGTGGCAGTGTCGATCTTCCCTGGAGGGAAGACATGGCACGAGACAGATGGTATACAGTGCAAAAGCTGAGTCAGATTCATGCCAGCGCAAGAGCAGAGAACAGGTTGCTTATGTATCAACTATTAGGGTAGTTCCAGAAACTGGTGGGGAGTGCCCTGAATTGCACACCTGTTTCAATGACCTCTTGTGCAGAACAGTTGGAGTGCAAGGATGCTCCTGCCCTTGGCTTGCTGACATCCTGCTTCTCTGCTCCACCCCCCAGCTTGCCCTGGAATGATTATGAGCCCTGGACTGTATCAATGGCAGTGCAGAGATGACTCTGCTTCAGAGAGTTTTAGGCATCTAATTTGGGCACCTCCCTCTTGCACTCCAACTGTTCTGCACAAGAGGTCATTGAAACAGGTGTGCAATTCAGGGCACTCCCCACCAGTTTCTGGACTGTGCCATAGTCTAGCTGGCATAGCAAAGTCTCAGGGCTACACTGACGAACTTCATATGTGTGGTTTAGAGTTTAGCAAAGTTGGTTGGGAGCATCACGTAGAATTTCTTGGATTGGTTGTTTAGGGGGATTGTAAAAGCTTGAGGTGTTTCTCAAGCTTTTTTTTTATTTATAAAGTACCCCTTTTTCAAAACAAAACAAAAAAATTAAGTATCCTCACTACCTACAGTTTTCAGACACACACTTTTTTTTCTACCATTTAAACTCATTTGTTTAAGCAACTTAATCGTAGCCAGGCGGGCGATGAAATTTTTGGGTGTAAAAAGCACAAAAACAATAAAACGCTGTAAAACTTAAAACAAAAATTCAGTTTTCTCCAAATTTCAGTTGTTGACGTACCCCCCAGACTTCTCTCGAGTAGCCCTAAAATTAATCATACCACTGGTTGAGAAACACTGTGCTATAACACCAAACAGAGAGCCATCCTTGCAGTGAGGATGGAAAAACGCTTCCCTTAAAACATGATCTGAATCAAACTAGGATCATGTTGCAATTATTACAATGAAATGACCAGAATAAGAGGATTGTTCAACCATAATAATCTGAAATTAGATCCTGATCTACATGTAAATAATGCCAGCCTGAGAAATGGGAATCTCTACATACTATAACCATAAAAAGCTGTCACTTCTCCTTCTCGCTGAGTGTTACTTCACTGTTTGTGGATTCTAGCAGGGTTTTGTTGAGTGAAGCAGAGATTAAACTAAATACACATGGCCTAAAAACCATTTATGACTACTGTGTCTAGATGGTGCAGACTATACTGAGAGAAGGAGCCGGTGACTCGTATTTCAAAACAAGTTTAGGTCGTCTTTCTGTGGTTGTGGAGCTCCTTGTATATGTCTTTTTACATTATCTATGCCGTGAGAAGTGAGCGGGGGCAAAGAATGTGTCTGGATCACATTTATCATGGTTTTGGTTCTCACACAATGAATACAATAAAACATAATAGGGTTTTATGTCTCCCTTTCCTTGGATGATTTAAGCATGTGCCTGAGATCCTTCCTGATGGGCCCGATCCAACGGCCATGAAGTTAATGGGTGTCCTTCTTTTGATTTTTTTTTTTATGGGCTTTGGATCATTCTTCAGCCTTTTCCATTCTAGAAAGCTTCCCTGTGTACTTTGAGGAAACTGGGGCAGGAGAAATGAGATGCCTGACAGTTTTTTCACGTCCAGGCTTGACAGCGAAATGATCATTGGTGGTCTCGGTGTTATCTTTTTCCTTCGGAGTAACCTGGTTTTTCTAAGCTTGGGAATCAGAGCAAAATTGAGAGGAGTGCCAGGCTCTGGTATAAATAGCAGCAGAGTTCTCCCACCATTTTTTTTAAGGCTGGTTTTGTTGTCATTTAATATTGGAAGTACAGGCAGTCCCCGGGTTACGTACAAGATAGGGACTGTAGGTTTGTTCTTAAGTTGAATTTGTATGTAAGTCGGAACTGGTACATATTGTAGGGGAAACTCTAGCCAAACATTTCTCCAGAGCTCAGTTTTATTCTCTCACACCTCACTTCCCTCAGTCCTTTATTCTCAAGCTGAGGTGTCTGCTGAGAAAAGCCGCTCTGCGTCTCCCTGGTCTGCTGGGGGGGAGGGGGCGCTAGCTTCGCGTCTCCCTGGTCTGCTGGGGGGAAGCAGCTAGTGCGGGGTTGCCTTACATCGGATCCCTACTTACAAACGGGGTAAGTCGGATCCATGTAACCCGGGGACTGCCTGTACTGTGGATTCACACAATGCATTCTTCTAGGTCTGGCATGGATGCAGAGATCCAGGAAACTCCAATTATGGTGTAAGCTTAAAATAGAAAGATTGGGCTATGGTGTGCCTACAGCCCCAGCATTGATCTAGGGGGCTAACAAAAAGAAAATCACTCCCCCAGATCTCAGTCTCCATAGAAGACTAGAAACAACAGGGGCTGTGTCTAGACTGGCCAGTTTTTCTGGAAAATCAGCTGCTTTTCCAGAAAAACTTGCCAGCTGTCTACACTCGCCACTTGAATTTCCGCAAAAGCACTGACTTCCTACTGTAAGAAATCAGTGCTTTTTGCGGAAATACTATGCTGCTCCCGTACGGGCAAAAGTCCCTTTTGCGCAAAACTTTTGTGCAAAAGCGCCAGTGTAGACAGCTCAGATTTGTTTTGTGCAAAAAAGCCCCGATTGCGAAAATGGCGACCGGGGCTTTTTTGTGCAAAAGCACGTCTAGATTGGCACGGACGCTTTTCCACAAAAAGTGCTTTTGCAGAAAAGCGTCCATGCCAATCTAGACGCTCTTTTCTGACAATGTTTTTAATGGAAAACTTTTCCGTTAAAAGCATTTCCGGAAAATCATGCTAGTTTAGACGTAGCCCAGGTGGAGCCTGAGGAAACAGACTTCTTAATAATGGGATGGGCTGAGAAAGATGACATTAAATTGGACTAATGTCTAAGACTATAACAATTGAAGAAGAGCTCTGAGTTCTAGGACTGTTCCATCTTTCATGGTTTGATTTTCCTTTCACAATCCAAGGGCACATCCTTAGCAATCTTGCTTTATGCCAGTTTCAGTGGAGCCTCATCACTTTACCCCAGTGGCAGTTCTAGCCCCCTCCTCCTTTTAAGCTTAATAGGATGCGTTCCCATTTTCATGTGCAGAGGCTGCCTAACTAAAATAGTAAAGCCTGATGCTGGGAAGCCTGCAGAGGCAGGTATTGCATGTGTTGGGCTGAGACAGTAATGGATTTCCAGAAATCAACTTATAATAAAGTAGAAGACTTACCCGGCATTGACCGGGTCCTTCACGGCAGTGTGGGTAGTGCAGGCATCAGGGTGGGGGTTGAGGAGAGGCTTATGACAGGGGGTGGAGGTGCGGGAATCAGGGCAGGTGATTGGGAGGATGAAGAGCTCAGAGGAGAGGGAAAGGGGCTCAGGGCAGGGAGTGGGAGTGGCTGCTGTCGTCTCCTGGGGTGCCCAGGGCAGTGGGGGGCACCCCACCCATTGGCTTGTCACCAGGGCTGGGGGAAGGCTGTGCACCCTGCCAACAGGCTTGTTCCTGGGGGGTAAGGCTCAGAGTGGGTGGGGCTATGCACACCGGAGATGGAAGAGGAGGAAGGTCTGCCCAGGCTACATGGTGCACTAGGCAGTGATGGGGGAGAGGGCTGGGCTGTGGCTCCTTTGTAGGGGTCTTTTCTTCCCCTCCTTTTTTGTGGGCTCCCCCATCTACTGGGGTTTTTTCTCCCCCTCCCATCTCCTGTCCATCAGGGCTTTTTCTCCCCCCTCGGCCCCTCCCCATCCTCCAGGTCCTTTCCTCCTTCTCTCCTCCCCCGTCTGCTGGGGCCTTTTCTTCCCTTCCCCTCCTCTGTCCACTGGGGCTTTTTCTCTCCCCCCCCCCCCTCCACTCCAGTACTGTGGCCAAAGGCCAGGGGGCTATTTACCTAGTCCAGTGGCTAGCAAGATGGTAAACCTCAAGCCCAGCTGGCTGCTCTCTTGGTGATGTGGTCGCTCCCAGTAGTCACTCTCCAGTATAGTGTCCTTCCAAATAGCCTCCTCCTTTTCCACATTATGGAAAACAATCCCATTCCATGCACTTCCCATGTTCCTGGCACAACCAAACAGTGACCTTTCTTTTAGCTAGTAGAAGAGGGAACTGCATACCAAATTCTCATAAAATGGTAAGAACTAGGAGTTCTTGAACAAATACAGAAAAAGACAAACTCTCCCATATATAGTAGATAAAGCATATTACTTTTTAAAACTAGTAATGAGTACAGCAATACAAAAAGCTGTGGCATTACTCATAAAATCAATTTTCATTTTAAATGGTCTACGTCACTAAGGGCACTTTACACAGCAGGGCTAAAGCCAAAATAAGCTATGCAACTTAAGCTATGCAATTGATGTTGCTCAAGTTGAAATAGCTTATTTCAGCTTTTGGAGCTGTCTAGACAGCAGGAATCCAACTTCCCTTGCTCCCCAAAAAATGAGGGTTACAGGAGTCAGAGTAAGACGTCCTCCAGCTTGACATTATTTTGGCATTATGTACAAATAACAGCTTGTAACGTAGCGGACTCTGTTATTTTGGAATAATGTCAGTTATTCCAAAATAACACTGCTGTGTAGATGTACCCTAAATGAATTGTCTTGGCTAAGATGTAATATAGAGTTCAAACCCTGTCTGAATAAAGATCTCATTCTTTCCCCCACAAGAGTTAGCAAATAGGGGCTTAGCAATATTTCAAACTTCTTCTCTAGTTTCAAATGGATACAGTATTTTGCAGTTCCCATCTAAACTGTAGTGAAGTTTTCCAGTGCAGTGCTCAGAGGCAGCTGCAATATCATAGTTGGTAGAAGTGATTCCTATACACTGTGGCTTTGTCTACATGGCGAGTTTTTGCAGCAGAAAATATGCTAATGAGGGGCTTATTAGCATAAGTTTAGATCATTCGCATATTTTCTGCCATTTTTATTGCGCAGAAGGAAATGGTAGAAAATATGCTAATGATATCGACTTATGCTAATGAGTCCCTCATTAGCATATTTTCTGCTGCAAAAACTTGCAGTGCAGACAAAGCCTGTGTGTTTGGCATTGTAAGACCTTGACTTCAGTGGAACTCCACACTTGGGATAGAGTTCATGCTAGCAAACACTGGTGAAAGAGATGAGCTTCAGTTTGTAAAGGACTTTCGGATTCTCCAGAATGATAGGCATTTTATAAAAGTAAGAAATTTTAACAAGGTAATTGCTGCCTACACCTGTGCTGGACACAAAGATTTTTATAAGAATTCTACAGTGGCAGTGGAAACAAAATTTATATCCTCTTGCTCCGAAACCTCACCCCTTCAGAGCCGAGATAAAGGAGACACTCCATCATTCTTAGCAATATAGTGCCTATGAAACACTGTAGACCCAGCTGAAAAATTCTGTAAAGTGCAGCAATAGCATTTTCATTACAACATTATCCACTTTTTTTTTAAAGTTGATGATCAGTTTCCTTCACTTGGTTTCATCTCAAAGGTATTTGTGTAGCTCCGTTTATGAATTCTTATTTTTCCCTCACAGGGAATTGATAGAATTGCCAAAACAATGCATGTAGTGTGACAAACCTCTGCAAAAGCAGGAATTCTCTGTTTGTTGCCATTATTTATTCTTGCGGAGGAATTTGACGAGTCTCTGGAAAGCAAGAAGATTGTGAGTGGCACTATCAGCTTACGTAGTGGAATACAGATTGCCTGAAAAGTTCATTTAAAATGTGGTGTTACCCAGGATGTTTTCCTCTTCCTTGATTTTTTTTTCCCCCCTAACCTGCTACAACAATCAGCAGAATATTAATAGAAAATAATGTAAATTCTGGACCTAAGAAAAACAGCAACAAGAAACTCAAGATACAATCAGAAGAGTTTGCAGCATTGGAGTACTATTAGTGACTGAAGTTGGTTGTTCACCGTGGACAGTCAAGGTATTAAAGGAGCACTCAAGGAAGACAAAACTGCTGTGGGGACACACAATGAGTTTTCTGTGTCCATCTTGACTACAGAGGATTGAGGGAGATTCCTCAAACTTGAGCCATTCTTTCTAGGTAACAAATCATAGGAACTATCCCAAATTGAGATGTCAATGGAAGAAGTTTTGGAACTTTTACACTGTAAGAAGTCACTGGGAGTAGATCATATTCGCTCGAGTTCTGAAGGAACTCAGATATGAAATTGCAGAACTATTCACTGTGGAATATAACCAATCTCTTAGGTTAGACTCTGGACCAAAGGCGGAATTTCAGGAGAGTAGGAGAGGCAGCAGCCGTGTGCTCCAGGATGTAGCTTGCTTTTCATCCCATTCCCAAGGGTTGAATGAGTACGTCTAAGGGTACGTCTAAACTACATGGCTCCATTGACGGAACCATGTAGATTAGTTTACTCGAGAAAGGGAAATGAAGCGGCGATTTAAATAATCGCTGCTTCATTTAAATCAAAATGGCCACCACGCTGTGCCGATCAGCTGATTGTCGGCACAGCGCGGCAGTCTCGACGGGGATCTGCCAACCCCAGAACCCTTCATCAGCAGATCCTGTAAGCCTCGTTTCATGAGGCATAAAGGATCTGCCGGCAAAGGGCTCTGGGGTCGGCCGATCCCCGTCTAGACTGCCGCACTGTGCAGACAATCAGCTGATCGGCACAGCGCGGTGGCCATTTTGATTTAAATGAAGCAGCGATTATTTAAATCGCTGCTTCATGTCCTTTTGCCGTCCTGCCTAATCTACATGGCTCCATCGATGGAGCCATGTCGTTTAGACACACCCTGAGGGAGTGAGTGGAAAAGTACTTGCATTCTGTGCATGAAAGGAGCTCACCAGCCAGGTGTGCAAGTACTTTCCCTCACTCCCTTAACGTCTGGGGAACGGGATGAAAAGCAAGCCACGTCCCGGAGTGCATGGCTGCTGCCCTCCTCCTCCCCCACCCTCCTGAAATTCCACCCTTGCTCTAGACCAGATGACTGGAAGATAGCTAAAGTCACACCAGTTATTAAAAAGGGCTCTAAAGGTCATCCTGGTAATTTCAGGCCTATTTCTTTGATCCAAAAGATAACATTTAAATATGAATACTCTTCATCCCCTGGATAGGTTCACTGTATTCAATTTAAATACAACAAAGATTAATTCAGCCTGTTGTAGCTTTTTATAAATTTAAAGACAACTATACAGTACATCTCCGAAAGTACATACTACACGCAAACCAATAAACCCAAAGTCTCAACCGAAAACATCTCCAATGGATGCAGTGCTGATATGCTGCAGGAACTGATGATATATATTTCTCTTTTATGCTGTTCCTGACTCAGCTTGCCAGTTCAATATTCAAGGTTCATACCTGCTTTTTTTTTTTTTTTTTTTTGAGATGATGAATATCCTAGAAGAAAAATGGATTGGATTAAAATGGATTTTGCCTTTTTGTTTGAGATGACAAGTGTTTATTGAACTCCAGATTATTATATACTGCATTTTATTATGTTACTAACGATGGCGGAGGCAGGCAGCTATATATCAAACAGGACAAATTCCTAGGGTAATTTTTTTTCAATAGAAACTATGTGACTTAAGACCCACAATCAAATTTTGGGGATTTAGGGGATTTAAGCTTTTAAGTCACTCTTGAAAATGTGATTTATTCTAAATCACATAGGATACACATTTCAGAGCACCTTAGGCAAGTAAACCAGATATTTTGGTAGCGATCCCTCCAGGGTGACACCATTCAGTCTATGCAGGATTGGGCCCTTACTTAGGAAGCTATATTTGGAACGTACACGAGAAATTCATCCTTCAATTACATGAATGCACTTTGCACTGGTCATGTGAGATTGGCTGATAAAATAGAAGGATTTTTTTATTCTCTGTTACTGTGCCATGGAGGACCAGGTGTGGCAGGGTTTACAGCTCAGAAGAATTTTGAATTGGTTTTCAAGAACCTTTTAGACAGAAATTGGCCATACATCAACTGTTTCTTCTGCACTGAATACCAGAAGGCACGAAGTGCAGTTCATCACTGAGACACGTGGGTGTCGGCTCTTTGTGACACCAGTGACTAAGGTTGTTGGCATTGCTCTGTCAGGGACAGTGTTGCTAAAACACAGCTTTGTCTACATTTTCTGCTGCTGTGATGAGGTTGTTCCCAACCACAGGAGGAGAAATATATAACAGTGCATGGACATACTCAGATTGTGGTTATAAGCGGCTATCTCTGTGTGTATTTGATAGGAATCTAGTACTGTTTTCTTAATTGTGTTGCTACACAAGTGATTTGCATATTTATTTGGATTTGCAGGTTTTATCATCTCCCAATGGGATCCTCTGCTAGTTCCCTCTTTCCCTATCTGGACACCTTGGCTTTGTCCACACTACAGCTTTTGCACAGAAAGGAAACGTCCACACTGCATGGTTTTGTGCAAAAACCCCTTGAGCAAAAACGGCTTGGGATAGATTATGCAAATGAAGCGCAACAAAATGCTAATCAGTACTTCATTTGCATTGCCTCTTCGGCAAAAGCCGTAGTGTAGACATAGCTATCGTGTAATAGAGTTTCCTCCCAACCAAAGCCCCATACAATGTGCAGAAATGTTACCCTAACGTGTGTTACCTTAAAGCCCGGAGGAGTGGCAGTATGAGATTGTTTTGCAGACAGGCATTGAGGAATCCCACCCTGGAAGCAGAAGCTGGACTGCAGATTGAATTCCTTCCCTTCTGCTGCTGACAATCTCTGCACCATTGCTAAGGGTGGATGAGCTGCATCTGGGTCCATAGCGTTGGCTCCTTTAGTCGAGATGGGCAGGTGGTTCCGTGCAGGTCTAATCAACATGATGATGTGGGGCCAACAGCCCATCTATGTTAGTCTCTGTATGAAAAGGGGGGCTCAGAGGGCCAGGCCTCCCGGCAGTCAGCACATCTGGCTCTTGGACTTTCTGCCAGTGCCATAGAGATTCCTAGTCCTAAGTTGGGAATCATCAGCTTTCCACCCACACCTGGGCCTTGGCCTTTCAGGGGGGGCATCATAGGAGACCCAGGCTCTTCCTCTCCACTGGTTCCCAGCCCAAGGCCATGTGCAAAGCAACACTGGCAGAGTCCTCCCTTCAATGAGTCCTTCTCCGCTGCCCTGTGCTGCTTCTTACCCGTGGGTCCCTTCAGTGTGGGGCACTGCCCCTATTCCAAAGTCACCTATTTAATGAAAAGCATCCAGAAGAGCATGCCTTGCAGGACCTGCTGCTTAAAGGGGGAGTTGGTTGGAGAAGGCTCTGCCTGGTGCCTGACCTGCCCTTTGGTCCCTGCTCGGGCTCCACCTTTCATCTGGTGTCCCAGAGAAGGCCCCCTCTCCTCCTGCAGTCTGTTTGCTGCCTCCTGTCTGGGCTTCTGAGCTCCTTTTAGCTGCTGGATTTTCAGGGATTGGATCCTGGGTTTCCTGCTGCCAGACATGGCTGGGGCTGGGAGAGAGAGCACAGATGCTCTAAGAGCAATAGCACACCTGGAATGACCCTGTTGCCCTGGCAGCTGAAAAGACAAAATGCTTTGTCTCTGCAGTGGTGAGGGCCTGAGCCTAGTAGTCAGGAGGCACGAGTGCAAACTCCTGCTCACACAGGATCACAGTGGCAGACCTTGGACCAGTCACTTAGCTTCCCCGTGCCTCAGTTCCCCATCTGTGAAATAAGCTAATAGCGCTGCTTCAGGGCGTTCTGAGGATAATACATTAAAACCTGTGACTCGGGCAGATGCCACAATAATGGGGCCCATATGAAAGCTCAGATTTCCTATTTACCTGTATTCCATAAGTCCACTGAGGCATTCCTATACAGCTCATAGATACTGACACAGACACCTAGTTCAGAGGAGATCTCTGTATGCCCAGCAGCCAAAGAGTCCATGCTGCCCTCCAGAGAAAACCCACCAGGTAGAACTTTTTGTTTAACTATTTGTTTTTTGTAGCCCCCACCAGCAGTCTCCAGACTCAGGTAAGTTAGGCCAAGTAGATTGATCTTTTGGCATTTGATTTAGCAGGTTTAGTGAAGACCCACTAAATTGAATGCTGAGGATGGCTCTGGCCAGTGCAGTACTCCTAGCAGTCATGAGAAGTAAGGGAAGCAATGGTCCCGTTGGCTTCTATCACCTCGCTCTGTGAAGACTGTGCCAAGCTCAGTTTAAGGGATGCCAACTCCAGCTACGTATTTTACATAGCTGGAGTTGCGCACCTTAAGCTGACCTTGCAGGTCTAGTGTAGACCTGTTCTTAGACTGATGTACCATGGAAGAGTAGACCAGCACATAGACCTTGTCCTGAGACGCTCACTGGACAAATGAAGTTTAAGGGGAAGGGATTCAACAGTATCTGAGGCAGTGCTTGGTCCATAGAAAATCTTAGCTCTGTTGAACTTAAAGGTAAAACTCCCATGGACCTCAGTGGAAGTGAGATTTCACCCATCCTATTCATCATGCTAGTTCAGAAAACCTCTAAATTCAGTCTAAGCCTGTCTTTGGATGTGGTTGGCATGTAGAGCTTCAAGGAGGGAAACCTCCCCCAAACATGGAAATTTTAACTTTCTCAGATCAAGGGCTTATCTTTTTGTTCCCTTGCGAATGCACCATGCACATGTCATGCGCTGTCTGAATAATGGTCAGGCCCCTGTCCAATTGTGCAGTGCTATGACATGAAGGGAGCAAATTCCTTCCAGGAAAGTGAAATGTTTCCACAAAGCTCATAAGTTTCACATGGCTGGAGAGCTCAGCGGATGATGCTGTAAAGTCCATCAGTTCAGAAGGGAGTCCAAAGCATAAACTGTACTCGGTAACTGTGGAATGCAGCCTGCCTTTCTTTCTTTCTTTCTTTCTTTCTTTCTTTCTTTCTTTCTTTCTTTCTTTC